>NC_133327.1:133934462-134534462 GCF_042186555.1 Aquarana catesbeiana | reverse complement strand
TAGGAGGGACGCAGTGAGGGTGGTAAATGCTTGTAGCATTTCCTCAGTCCAATCAATCATTTTTGGAGAGCCCAACAACGTAGCTGCTCTAAGGATCGAATCCCAGTGTGAGCAATCAGGTATCCATTGTCTGCAGTAGACAATCGAGCCGAGGAAGGAGAGAAGCGCGGCCTTCTCCTTCGGGGGACTGAGGCATGTAAGTACTTTGACCCGAGCCGGTGACACCAAACGTTCCCCTTGTTTGATTATACACCCCAAATACTCAACCTGCGACCTGCATTACCGGATCTTTTTGCAAGACACCCAGTGACCTTCTGAGGCGAGGCGATGCTCAGAGTTGGACTCACAGCGTCCCTGGCTCTCACTACACAGCAGTAGGTCATCTACATATTGAAGCAGTATGGAACCCTGAGGAGGTGTCCAGTCGTCAAGGGATCATTTCAATACCATAGAGAAGGCTGCTGGGCTGTCAACAAATTCTTGTGGGAGCCGTGTCCAATTGACCCGGCCCCAAACAAAACCAAAGATTCTTTGTGCGTCCTCCCCAACCGGTACACTAAAAAAAAAAAAAAAATGTGTTCCATGGACTAACTATTTCCTTTAGTATGCCTTCCTTTTTGTATTCTTCAATCAATGGTGAAATGCCCTGCAGTTTTTCTTCTGTAAGGGGATATTGTTTTTGGAAGTGTGATATTGTGTTGGGTTTGAAAGTAGGAGAGTAAGGTGTACGATTAAGATGTCCTACAGAGGTTTTGTCCTTAGCCCAAATTGGGTGATTTTCTACCGTTCTAGGTAGAAGCATGTAATGTCCCCTGAAGTCGTGATATTTAGGATTAGTCAAGTCACAT
Organism: Aquarana catesbeiana; assembly: GCF_042186555.1. Lineage (NCBI taxonomy): Eukaryota > Metazoa > Chordata > Amphibia > Anura > Ranidae > Aquarana > Aquarana catesbeiana. The sequence continues at coordinate 134,533,614 of NC_133327.1, read as the reverse complement.
AGTGGAGACTTTGCTGTCAATCCACCTTCTTGGTCAAATCTTATATTGATTCTTAAAGCAGACATTAAGTCTCTTCCCATTAGGGAAAGGTCAGTCAGTCAAAACAGCAAAACACATAGTTGTAAGAAGTTTGTCCTGTAATTTACTAACTTGTAATGTAGGAGTCACTTTATGTTGGACATCAGTTCCATTAATACCCATTGAGCAACCCTCTGTACATTCTGAAGTGATAAACCTACAATCAGTGAGTGATATATTTTATGTAGACAAACCAAAAATGAGTAAAAATCTTCCCCTGGATTTTGTTTGCAAGACAACATAGTGTGTACACTTGTATGCTTTCTGCCAAGCTAGTCCTAGTTGGCCCCAAAAAATATCCCACCCTTCAGGTTTGTCATAGGGATCTGCCGTGATAAAAGCTGCTACTACATCAAATTCAACCGTGGTTTCAGGGTCTACTGCTTGAATAATGATTTGGAGATCTTCTGCACTCATCCTAGCTCCCGTACAATGCCTTTTTAGAAAAGCTGCAGCAGCTCTGGGATCCTTTCTAGGTTTAGGGCAGGTGTCCCTTATATCTTTAATTAGCCGACGGGGAGGGGGATCTGAACCTGAGTATTACCTATCGTGATCAAAGGAAGGGCCTTAAAGGGTTCCTTCTCTTTGTTTGCAGAACGAAGGATTATCTGACCCGCAGACTCTACTTCTTGTAATGCTATAGCTAGTTCTTCTGATTTTTTTTCTCTAGCCTCTTTGCTTCCCTCACTTCTTTCTCCCTGTCTTTCCCTTAGTACATTTTACAACATTTCATCATAGTAGTACATAGTACATTTTACAACATTTCATCATATATTTACAATCCCAGTGTCACCCTGGGGGTAATTGTGTCGATTATGCGTCCCACAAATTTTCATTACCTCCTCCCAATCTTCCAGGGAACACGGTCCCAATGACCCCCAAGCCTGAAAGATACCACTGATGTGCACGAGTTTGTACATTTCCCCAAAAAGGATTGACACATTTTGCCCCACAAGTGCCTTTTACAAAATCATAGGGGGAAGGTTGGTCCCGCTCACCTTCGGGAACTTCCTTTCCTAATTTATTTCCCATAATTATTACACAATATTCTTAATGTCACAATGATACTTATAATACTTATTACTCCTCTTACTGTTAAACATTATTTTGTATATTGAATCTCAACATTTGAACCCTTGGGGTACCTTCTCTTAATAAAGGTCTCTTTCCCAGTTTAAGATGGTAATGCACTCAAAACACCTTTGTGACATTTGTTTAACACACAACAAACACAATAACACTGATATAACTCTATAACTCTACGTATATCACTTATCAAGATCAAACCAAATAGTAAATAGTAAATGGGGCGGCACAGTGGTGTAGTGGTAGCACTCTCGCCTAGCAGTAAGAAGGGTCACTGGTTCGAATCCCAAGCACGACACTACCTGCTTGGAGTTTGCATGTTCTCCCTGTGCCTGCGTGGGTTTTCTCCGGGTACTCCGGTTTCCTCCCACACGCCAAAGACATGCTGGTAGGTTAATTAGATCCTGTCTAAATTGTCCCTAGTATGTATGAATGTGAGTTAGGGACCTTAGATTGTAAGCTCCTTGAGGGTAGGGACTGATGTGAATGTACAATGTATATGTAAAGTGCTGCGTAAATTGACAGCGCTATATAAGTACCTGAAATAAATAAATAAAAAAAATAAAAATAAATCAATTCCCTTATGTCGAAGTATATATTCACACATGCATATGATCACAACAAAATACAGAGCAATATATTCACAAAGAAACCGTTAAATTGTGTGCACACAATTTCCCCCTTTTTTTTTTTTAGAGCTCCATACACCCGTCCTGTATTTTAAGAAAGCATCAAATGCTCTCTATAATTCTATAAGTCCGGCCAGCCTAGTGGGACATCATTTAACCATTAAAACTATGCGACTTCTTTATCCCAGGAGAGCAAACCTAGCAATCCTCGAGATTATGCTACCTCTTTATCCCAGGAGAGCCAACCTAGCAATCCTCGAGATTATAAAATTAAAAAAAAAAACAATAGGGGTCAATCGTGCTAGGATAAGTGAAAAGGCTTTGTAAAATAAATTTACAAAGTTTCCACTCACCTTGCAGTAGATCGCCCCCACTTCTGGTACCATTTCTGTTAAGCCGCCCCTATTTCTCCTTTGAACCCGGGTTGGACCTATGGGTGTATGGATAGAACTCTCTGATTGATCGGGTAATCAAGACACACACATGGGATGGTGAATCGAAATTACAATGATTTACTGGGTTTGCATATATCTTATACACTTACAGAGAGAGAGAGAAAAACCTCCCTCTTATTATCAGCCAATGAGATTGAAGCATAGACTTTATGAAAAAATAAGCATAAAACATCATAAATTGCATATTCTGCCTATAGATATCCCTCAGGCTATATCTAAATATAAGTTTATATATTTATGTGACCACGTATGCTAGGCAATCTGCCAATGTTCCAGACACCCAACTTCTAACATGTTATAACTTTGTTATTCATTGTCTATATTAAAATGTCAGGCTAACCACATGTACATCCTGTTCAAGTACATAGCTCGCAAATCATCTTTGCACTTCTAATTTTCTGCATAAGAAAGCAAAATACATTTCTTCTTGTATAACATATCTTAAAGCAGCACTCTAACATCCTTACAATCACATCCCCAATCTTCTGGTTTAATCTCTTTAATCTATGCAGCCATAATTAGTTCCAAAAAAAACACCATTGAGACCTTACCATCTCCGGTGGAAGAGAGAGTTCGGGAAACAGCTGTCCAAATGCTCCAAAAATGTTCTCTTCTTGGAAAACACTTATAAAGTATTTTACAGGTGGTATTACACCCCAGTCAGATCAGCAAGTTTTATTCCATCCTATTCTCCCTTATGTTTCTGTGGATGTTCTCAAGAGGGTACAATGGCACACATTTGGTGGACATGTCCAAAGGTGTGCAGATTGTTGGTCAGGGTCTATACACTTCTTCACAACTTATTCCACACCAATCTAAAGAGGGATCCCTTTGAGGCTCTTGTGTGTAAGCCAATTGCAGAACTGCTGTGTCCAGAATGCCAGTTGACATTGCACCTATTTACTGCTAAAAAACGAACTAAACTAACTAACTAACTAACTAAACTAAACTGACCATAGTGAGGGCTTGGAAGACACAGATTCTCATTTTTGAAGCAGTTAAAAACCGCGTGAATGACATTATGGTAAACTAAAAATTGACAGCCACATTATCAGACACCCATGATAAGTTCCTTCGGGTTTGGCAACCTTGGGTACCTCATAATCATCCTTCTAGATTTGATCCAGTGCTCCTTTCACTCTAGTATGTCTCTGCCCCCCCCCCCCCCCCGCGGACTCCCCACCCTCCTCACCCCCTTTATTAATTTTCTTTTTCTGTTCTACACTCCTATTCTATCATCTCTCCTTCTCCTCTCTTCCTTCTTCTTTCTCGCTTTTTCTTTGTATTTTTCTGGCCCACCAGGCTCAGCCCTGGATGTGATGGTTACATGGTAAAAAAAACATTCTTTTTTGACATTTAGATATACTATTTTTTAAGAAAATATAGGTTCTGTGTATATGTCCTGATAATTGCTTCACTTATGACTCTGTAAGACTGCCATTACTTACACCTGGTGCAGCATGCTGTTATATCCCAAAGTCCCATAAGGTGGCGATAACTCCTTACCGGTTATATATAATCGCCCTTGGACTTTCAAGGTCCTGAACAAATCTCTGCGACTTAGATTATCTTCTTTTGAAGTTTTCTTTATTTTTTTCCATGATATGACCATCAATGCTACTGTATTATTATGTTGAACTGAACTTTAATAAAATCCTTTGTACAAGAAACATGGTTGTGGGGATGCTTTTCTTCAGCAGGGACAGGGAAGCTGCTCAGAGTTGATGGGAGGATGGATGGAATCAAATCCAGGGCAATCTTAGAAGAAAAGCTGTTAGAGTCTGCAAAAGACTTGAGACTGGGGCGGAGGTTCACCTTCCAGCAGGACAACGACCCTAAACATAAAACCAGAGCTACAATAGAATGGTTTAGATCAAAGCATATTCATGTGTTAGAATGGCCCAGTCAAAGTCCAGACCTAAATCCAATTGAGAATCTGTAGCAAGACTTGAAAATTGCTGTTCACAGACGCTCTCCATCCAATCTGACGGAGCTTGAGCTAATTTTCAACAAAGAATGGGAAAAATTATAACACTCTATAGATGTGCAAAGCTGGTAGAGACATTCCCAAAAAGACTTGCAGCTGTAATTGCATCGAAAGGTGGTTCTACAAAATATTGACTCAGGGGGCTGAATACAAATACACGCCACACTTTTCACATATTTATCTGTAAAAAAAAAATGAAAAACATTTATCATTTTCCTTCCACTTCACAATTAAGTGCCACTTTGTGTTGGCCTATCATATAAAATCCCAATAAAATACAATTACATTTTTGGTTGTAACATGACGAAATTTGGAAAATGTCAACGGGTGTGAATACTTTTTCAAGGCACTGTATGATGTGCTACAAATGCTGAATGCCAGGCTCTGTCCTTTTGTTACCTGCTGAAGGTAGGTATACAAACACCCAGGGTCTAGTTTCCCCACTCACACAATTCCTTGGTACGAGTGAATTGTGATCCAGTGCTAAAAATCCAGCGGACAAACCTGTCTACTTGTTAGTCTTGTTCTTGACTCTTCGCTTGGACAGCCAATAGGAATTTTTGTATTGCAGATGCCTTGCCACTGGTGGCAATGCACCTGGGAGGTGGAGCATGTTATCAACATAGTGTTAGCATGCTGTGATCTACATAACTATTTATGTATTAAGGAGAATGTGTCCATTGAATCTTCAGAACAGATGGCATATAAACATGACGGTCATCAGCCTGCCACAGGTCCCAGTAATCATGGCCTAGAAACACGTGACCATTTTGCTGACTACTTTTTTACTGATGAAGAACAGGTGTCTGGGCAAAATAATTTTATATAACCATTTTTTCCAGAATTTACCCATGTTAAAAATTGTTCTTACCACAGTTTTAACATTTTAGCAATTTTTTTTTTTTTTTAATTCCTTTATTTTTCAAAAAGTGCATGTTACAGTTTGATGTACATGTTATCGAGATCTATAACATTGTATGTATAATGTAAAACAGAAGTAAGGAGAAGCCTTTAACAGAAACTGTTGTCGATAAAGATGTACAAATATACATTCCTCTTAATTAAACAATCTGTGTGGTCAAGGCAGAGCCTGATTGGATGGGTGGGTCTAATGTAGTGACTATCTTAGTACCCATTTACAAGCAATTCCCTGAGATATGCCTTGTACAAACTGGTGACTCGTGTAATTATCTTTTATCGACAGATAGTAAGGTAAACCAAAATAACGAAGAAAGAAACTCTCCACTGACCGGGAGTGGAGATATTCCTCACTGATCAGTAGAGTCCGGCAAAGGGTAACTACCATAATGTAATATAGTCCACGATATACAGTATATCTGATCAGATCTTCCCTTAGCCGGAAGAGTATAGGGGGCTGTGTGAAAACACAAGAGGAATGGGGGGAGTGGGAAAGGGGAGAGGTATAGACTCGGAAAACAATAAGGGGGAAGGAACGAAGGAAAGAGAGAGAGAGGAGAGGGGGAGTAGGAGGGGAGGTAGGAGGGGAAGAGGTAAAGAAAGAGGTAAAGAAAAGAAGCGGCGGTGCAGCCCCCCAGCCAGGCGGAGTCCCCGTACCAGGGAGTGTCCAAGCTAAGTCACCTCCCTGAGGTAGGCTTCGGAATAAATGAAGTGTTGCCAGGGACGCCATGTCTCCCGAAAGGTTTCCTCCCTGTCATGCAGGGTGGCCGTAAGATCTTCCATGTCACGCAGTTCGTTAACCCTGGCATACCACTGGACCTTCGTTGGTGGGGTTTCCAATCTCCAAAATAGAGGGATGCAGGCCTTAGCAGCATTAAGTAATTGAATAGTGAGGGAAGCTTTATACTTCTTAATTGGACTTCTAGAGAGGTGCAGCAAACAGGCCCCGGGATCTCCCCCCAAGGTGACACCTGTCAAATGCTCGATCGTATCTGTCACCTCCTGCCAGAAAGGTTTAATCTTGGGACAATCCCAGAAAATGTGCAACATTGTTCCTTCTCCTGCTCCACAACGCTAACATAGACTTGGGACCTGCGGGAGGAACCGGTGAAGAGTGGATGGTACTCTGTACCATCTGGTCACAATTTTGTAGCATGTCTCCTGGACCCTTGTGGCCAGAAAAGATTTTTGGGCAAAATGTAGGATCTTTTCCCTTTGTGCTTCATCAAAATGAGCTCCCAATTCTGTCTCCCACTTAGTGAGGAAGGGGGGCACAAAGCCCTCAGCCGGGGCAATCAGAGAAAGGTAAATCAAGGATAGAGAGTGGTGTATGGGCTCTCTGCGGTGACATATACGTTCCAACTCTGTAAGTGGGCGTGGGGGACCTAGAATCCGAGCGCTTCGGCGTATAAAGTTGCGCAGTTGGAGACCGCTCAAGAAATCCAACGGCGGATCCAGATCCTCCATTCCCGCAGCCGCTCTGAGCCGGCCACCGGAATCCAGGAAGTCGTGAAGGTGTGGCCATCTATTTCCTCCTGACAAAGATCTATAAATTGGACCCTGGCAGCCCGGAAGCAAATCCGGGTTGCTTAGGATCGGCACCATGGGAGAGGGAATGGGTGATACCAGGGTTTTACGAAAGGTTTCTCTGGCAACTCTCAATGTGTTTCCCAGAGTTGGGTGTTTGGCAATGATCTTCGGGATCGGAGTGGAGAGCCACGGCCAACTCTTGGCCGTACCACCGGAGTCCTCTAACTCCATAGTAACCCATTGTTTGGCCTCTGAATGACAGTACCAGTCTATCAATCTGGTGAGATGCGTTGCCCTGTAGTATGCTTTCACATCTGGAAGTCCCACCCCTCCCCTGCGTTTCGCCATATAGAGTAGTTGTAATTTGATGCGTGGCTGCCTGTGTGACCAGACAAATTCTCGGAAAAGTGCATCAATTCGCTTGAAGGAGGGTGGGAGATGTATGGGGAGAGCCTGCAGTAGATAGAGTATCCTCGGGAGTGCTGTCATCTTGATGGCATTACAGCATCCAAACCACGTTAAAGTGAGGGAGTGCCAATGCTGCAGGTCTGTTTCGAGTCTGTGTAGCAGAGTGGCAAAAATTGCTTGGTAAAGGTCGGCAGGGTCCGAGGTGATGGCCACTCCTAGGTAAGGAATGGTATCAGTTGCCCAGTGAAACTGGTATTTCAAGCGCAATTGTCGGATATTTTGCGAGCCAAGTGTGATGTTGAGCATGGAGGATTTAGACATGTTTATTTTAAATAGTGACAAGGCCCCGTACTCCCTCAAGGAATGAAGCAGAACGGGGAGCGAGGCAATGGGGTCAGCCAAGAAGAAAATAAGGTCATCCGCAAAAGCAGCGACCTTATGGGCTCCAGATGATTTGCGGAAGCCCTCACGTGGGGGTTGGCCCGTATCTTACAAAGCAGAGGTTCCAAGGTAAGTATAAAGATTAGAGGGGATAAGGGACAACCCTGTCGGGTACCATTCCGAATGTTGAAATAACCCGACCTGGTTTCATTAACCCTAACCGCAGCTGTGGGGTTAGAGTAGAGTGACAAAATCCAGCTGAGCATCGACGCACGGAGACCAATGTGTTCGAGGGTAGCCCTAACAAATGTCCAGTCCACGCGGTCGAAAGCCTTCTCCGCGTCTGTTGACAGCAGGAGAAGGGGTCCTCGCGTGGTCCTCGCGGCATGTATAAGGTTAAGCACCCTAATTGTGTTGTCGCGGGGTTCCCGTTGGGGGACAAAGCCCGCTTGGTCTTTGTGAATTAGGTTTGGTATGTGTGGGAGCAATCTGTTCGCCAAAATCTTGGCAAATAGTTTCAAGTCGGTGTTTAGTAAAGCTATCGGTCGATAGTTCCCACACCGAAGTAGGTCCTTTCCCTCTTTAGGGATGAGAGATATGTAAGCCCTGAGGGAGTCTACGGGGAAGGAGTTACCTTTCGTGATCGAGTTAAGTGCAGCCACTAGCGGTTTAGAAAGCGTCTCAAAGAAGGTTTTGAAATAGATTGGAGTAAGGCCATCAGGGCCTGGAGCTTTCTTTGGCTTGGAACTAGCCAATGCTACCCCCAGCTCCTCCACCGTAATGGGGTCCTCCATCTCTTCCACGGTATCGGCCGATAGGGATGGCATGCCAGAGGAGGCTAAATATTCGTGTGGGGTGGGTCCCCCAGTGGGATTGGGGGCATTGGAAGGGGGTTTGTCTAAGTTATAGAGACCACTGTAGAACGAACGGAATTCCTCAGCCATATCTGTTGAGGTAGAGACCTTCCGACCCGAAGGGGACAGAATGTGGGGAATGTAAGTTTTGGTGCGGGGGCCTCGTAAAGCTCTGGCTAGAAGAGAGCCAGGTTTGTTAGAAAATTCGTACATCGTGCGACGTGACGATGCTAACCTCTCTTTTGTTTTATGCAATAGAAGCGAGCGAAGCTCTTTGCGTGCTTTAAGTAACTCCTGGTATACGGAGCGGGCTAGGCTAGCCTTGTGTGTACATTCTAGGGTCTTAATCTGAAGAAGAAGCTCTTCAGTTCTACGGATTCTTTCCCTCTTGAGACGTGCCCCAATGCTAATCAGGATGCCCCTGATAACTGGCTTGTGCGCCTCCCACATCACCAAGGGGTTGGGGACCGAGGCTTCCTTAAGTGCAAAGTATTCCTGTAGTTTGGCTTGGATCTCAGCGCGGGTCTCTGCAGATTGTAGCAACGACTCGTTCAATCTCCACGAAGGTGGGGATTTAGTCATTGGTCCCATTTGAAGCATCAAGTGTATTGGGGCATGGTCCGAAAAGGAGAGGATATCTATGGATGAGTCTACTACCCTTGGCAGGTCCTTATGGGACAGGAGCAGATAATCTAGTCTCGAGTACGAATGATGTACTTGTGAGAAGTAGGAGTAGTCCCTGTCTTTAGGGTGTAAAAGGCGCCAAGGGTCTATCAAACGAGGTGAGTGAAGGTCAGATTTCATTCGTTTAAGACGGGCGTAGGAGAGATGGGAGGAGCCCCGCAAGGTATCCAACAGGGGATCCATCGCAAAGTTCATATCACCCCCAAAGATGAGCATCCCCTCTGTGAACTCAAGCAGTTTGGGTATCAGCCCGCACAGGAACTGTGCGTGGTCGGTATTGGTGAAGTCGATATTAGCAAAAGTGACCTGAACGTCAAACACCTTTCCCTTAATCAGGAGAAAGCGGCCCGGGGGGGTCCGCCTGCTGCGCCCCGAACGCCCATGGTACAGATTTTGCCACTATTATGCTAACCCCTTTGGAGATAGGTGAGATACTGTGGTATGCCGTCGGGAACAGATTGTTAGTCAGTTTAGGAATATGCTCACCATGAAAGTGGGTTTCCTGTAGGAAGGCAATTTGAGTTTTAGTTCTGCGTAGGTCAGCTAGAAGCTGAGAACGCCTTTCCGGGACATTGAGACCCCGTACATTAAGGGAGGTCACCTTTAGGAGAGCCATAGTGGCAGCCGTGGAGCTGAGAATTGTTGACAGGACCAGGAGGACAGTCACTTTTAGTTCACGTCCCCGCCTAACTAGAGGGCAACAGCACCGGGTGAGAGGGGGGCAGGGAGGGAGAGGACAGGGTGAGAAAGAGAGGAGAAGAGGGTAAGGAAGGGGGGGAGAGGGAAGGGGAAGAGGGTGGGAGGAATCTAAGTTAGTCAAATAACTACTCTGTGAGCTCCCGATTGAGACACAAAAAAGAAAAGTGCAGCAACCGGGAGGTCGCCCTAAAGGGGGATGGTCAATGCAGCGAGGTGCGCAATAAAATAGTTATTGCTATAACCTATGGTAGCAAGAAAAGCAATATTAAAAATATTTTTGGTAGTGGATGGGAGATGCACTGGGTGGGGGGCCTTCAGAATCAGATACATTGAGAAAGCAACATATTAACCATCGTAAATAAAGTGATATATACCACAAATCTGGGCATAACATCCAGAGAACCCACTGCGTTTAAGGCAAGTGAGTGCAACCCGGTAAACCTCTATCTTCTATGACCTACTGGCGTTGACGCACTGCAGAGGCGGCCGAGGATAGAGGAACCCCTGAGTCAGCTCGCCTTCTCCTAGACCGGTCTAGGTGGAAACCCCCACCGCCCGACTGTCAGTGCGTCAAGGCAGCAAAGCCAGATGTGAATCATGAAAACATGCACCCCATCTTCAGCATCATCGTTCACATCATATACATATGGATGGAATGCATGAAGTCTAGCCCGAACCAAGAATACAACATTTATAATGCATCCCCCTCCCCCCAACCCTGTCCAAAATAGAAAACTAAACCATATAAAAAGGAGGCACCTTCAGGAAAACAAAAATAGAAAATGGTAGCTGGTAAAAAAATTTTTCCTGGGGACCTTGCAAAGCAATAAAGAGTAGTGGAGCGACCAATAAGGCCAGACACCCTAATGAAAAAAGGGTCCTGGTGCGTGGGTTGTAATGTTCCTGGGAGGATCGCCATAGAGGGGGGAAGGTGCGGGACATCTGTCCACAAGAGGTACTGAAAGTCTTAGCGAGATCCGTATGGTGACGAGCGTTTAGTCCTCGGATGATGTTGGATGGGCTCTTCTGACTTCTCGGTTTGGCGGGCGAGATCTTGAGCGCCGAACCCTCTGTTGTCTGGGGGGTGCTGGACCTTGTGGATCCTGGGAGAGCAAATAGTCAAACCAGTTGGGGACCTCAATCACTGGTCTGGAGATGAAATGAAAAAGGGCAGGGAGTTGGTCCGGCGTGCGGAGGTAGAATTCCGCTCCTTGCTTCTTGACTATAAGATGGAAGGGATGACCCCATCGGTAAGTGGCATCGGCCTCGCGGATAGCTTCCAGTAAGGGTCGCATGAGCCCACGCATGACACGTGTTTGTCTGGAGATGTCTGGGAAAATCCTGATGGGAGCCCCGTCAAAATCTATTGGGCCCTTTTCCCATGCAAGGCGAAGAATGTCCTCCTTAATGGTGAAAAAATGCACCCTACATAACACATCACGGGGAAAGTCCAGTTCGGACGATGATCTCTGTGTGGAGGGCGGGGGTCTGGGCTGGGATGCGATGCACCCTGTCCAGTTCCAGGTCAGCAGTCGGTGGTTTGCCCAGGACCTGATTTAGGATGGCGACAACCGTGGATCGGAGGTCTTGGCCCATGGTGGCCTCTGGGATCCCCCTAAGGCGCAAATTGTTCCGCCTGCTCCTGTTCTCACCGTCGTCAAGGCGCAGCTGAACATCGACAATATGGCGGTGGAAGGCCCCGTACTCCGACTCCAGTGTAGTGAGGCGTGCTTCTGTGGTTGTTTGGGAGGCCTCAATCGTGGTCACTCTCTCCTCGACAACGTCTACTTGCTGCTTTAAGTCATGCAGTTCTCTGGTTAGTGCATTGACAATAGAAGTGGCCATGGCGTTCAAGTCCTGCTTGGTGGGGAGGCCTGACACTATGTCCCGCAGAGAGCCCTCAACTAGGCCGCTCAGGTCCCCTACGTTGTCTGGGGGCAACAGGGTGTCAGCAGTCATAAGAGCCGGGGACAATATAGGTGAGGGTGCTCTGTGCGGTAGGGGGGAAAGTCCTCCTCCGCTGCGGAGGTGATTGCAGGCGCGCCCTTCTTACTTGTGGATGCAGTGCTCGCCGTGCTGACTCGAGGCGGCGCCATCTTGCTCCGTCCCGCCGGCGAGGAAACCTGCTGTTGCCTCAGGAAATAGTATGATATTTCAGGTCCCCTCCGTTCCTCAGTGGCCGGTGGGTGCTTGCGGCCCCCTGGCATGAAGGGATGGCTTAGCTGTTCGGTGCTACGGGTGGTTCTCGGACCATTCCAGTGCAGAGCTCCCGGCGATGCGTCCTCACGCTTCCATAGCTAAGCCACGCCCCTCTTAGCAATTTTTAAAACTCTCCACCATTGATACCATTAGATTACCAGTTCTAACACTGTGTTTAATAAAATAAAACACACATTTTTGGAAACAGTTGTGACCTTTATCCAATTTTTTTGTGTTACTTTTGTGTTTTCTTTATGTAAGCAATTTTTAACTTTGTAAAATTCAATATTTTTGTGCCTCAATATTGCAGGTGTGATAGGATGATTCAGAATAAACACTTTCAGACATTACTACAAGTTCAAGTATTCCACTGTCACATGTGATATGGCCATCATTTTTTTTTTTGGAATGCATATGGGCACTGTGAACGCTGTATACATCTTTGTGTACAGGAAATTACTATTTGCTTCCAGAAAAAAATTCCATAACCACTATACACAAGAACCTTGTATATTGTTCTATGAAAGCAAGGCCTGCTCAGAATTGCAGGGGTTCAGATTGTGACATCAGCCACCCACCTTGGAATCTTTGATAGAATGAGTAGAGCTCATCACAACTGTAGGTTATCCGGGCAGTAGAGATGGCAGTGCCCATATCTCTGCAGAAACACAGAACTGGCTACTGCATGTAGCAGATGCCACATACTGTGTTCACAGTGGGCATATGTATTGGTGAAATCATTTTTTGTAAACGCATTTGATTCTGAGATTCACAATCACACTTCACAAGTGTGTCCAACATCCTACTGAGTGCTGTTACGCCTCCAGTGATGATGTGTCATTAAATTGCCTTTGGTGAAGTTGTATGGGTACCCTCTCCATCCTGTCCTCTACTTCATTCACAAAACTTTAGGAATTGGTTTGGCTGATTTCAACATATTTTGTGAATAGTGGAAAGCATACTGTCATTCATCCAAGTCATTCAGTTTTTTGTATGCTGAAAACTGCTGACAACATGAGTTGTGACTGAAGAATAGCACACAAAGGGGAGACTGGAATTTTAAAGGCTAAGTTGACCTTTTTTTCTAAATTCAAGGCTCACCTGTGTACCAATATAGCATTAATGTACTTATTTTGTACTTATTTTGCAAAAATAAAATGGCTTTCCATTTATTCTACCCACGCTTACCTCACTCTCTTCATGGATGTTTAAGAACCCTGCTCTATTACTTCTGCCTTACTTCCTGAACATACTTTAGGTCATGACACAGGAAGGAGTTCACCAGCTGAGGGCAGATGATGCAGGGTGTGTGCTAATGAGATCAGCAGGTCAATTCCTTCCTGTGTCATGACCTAAAGTATGTTCAGAAAGTAAGGCAGAAGTAATGGAGCAGGGTTTTTTAAACATCCATGAAGAGGGAGGTAAGCATGGGTAGAATAAATGGAAAGCTGTTTTATTTTTGCAAAAGATTTACATTAATGATATATTGGTACATTGGGGAGCTGGAATTTACTTGAAGCTGTGAACCCATGTAGTGTACAAAGTTCAGTGCAATAAAGACTACCTGCCTTTAGTGGGGAGAAGATAATAAGGAACAGTCATCAAGAAGTTGGATATACACCATAAAAGCAAAGTTAATTGACAGAGTATAAAGTACAATAAACAAAAAACATTATTTTTACAACATTAAGTTAACACAGTAAACAAAAGGTAAAATTTACACATTTTCATACATGGGAAACGAGGAACGTAAGAAAAAATAGTTTGGTTCCCGATGACATCTATGGTTGATTCAGAATGGGAAGATAACTATGAGGGTGGAAGGCTTGGGGTTGGCTGGTCATGCATTCTTGGAAAACCCTGATGGGATGCGTAAGGTGGGTACATATATGAGGGTCCTGAAAAAGGATGGGTCATGGCTGGGGTAGAGTCATATTAATTAGGGCTGAACATTGATTTTGCAAAAGAGCCAATAGGTATATACAAACCCAATCCACAGGGCTAAAATCTAGGGAATGGACAATGCTCCCTGTAAGCGAAAACTATGTACACACTATATGCATATATACCATCTCTTATTCCTGTATGCTTTTCAGGAAGGACCTCCCTGATTACAGACAGCAACATTCTTCAAAACATTATATCAGGGTCTGAGATACTGCGGAATGTGTTAACAACTTTAGACTTTGGAGTTTGTAACAGTTTTTTAATTCTTCAACGAGGCAAACAAAATATTCTTCAAATGGGGGGATGTTGCTAAAGATGGTGTGTTGAAAGATGGTGTGTTGCTAAAGATGGTGTGTTGAAATTCGACTGAACTCTTTTATCAACATTTGTCTGTAAATAGAATGAAAATAATCAATATGCTTATCTACAAATAAGACACAACACCAGCTGCCATTGTTTCTGAAGTTGTCAGCAATACCAATTGTAAGTTCAGGGTGGGTTCTCAGGAGCTGCATTCAAATGGTTGTTACTTAGCCCATACAATAAACTCTTCGTGAAATAAACATACCACAGCTGTTTGAGTAGGTTCTTCATTTCCTCAGCAGGAACTGTCTCTCCATTTGCTTCTATTCCATTGTCTGAAGTTACCAATAAAGGATATCTGTGGTTTATTGGAAGCAAAAAATACAACTTTTTAATATATTTATAAATGATATAAGGTCTGGGATTAAAAGTACCATTTCAGTCTTTGCAGATGACAGCAAGCTTTGCAATGGAATGACATCCTTACAGGATGTCTCCAACTTACAAGCCAACCTCAATGCACTTTAATCAGGCAACTGTGGCAAATGATATATATATATATATATATATATATATATATATATATATATATATATCTATATATATCTATATATAGATATATATCTATATATATCTATATATAGATATATATAGATATATCTATATATAGATATATCTATATATATAAATGTAAAGTTATGCACTTAGGGACTAACAATATGCATGCATCATACATACTAGGGGGGTACAACGGGGTGAATCAATGGTGGAGAAGGATTTGGGTGTTCTGGTAGATCATAAGCTTAATAATGGAACGCAATGCCAAGCTGCGGTTTCCAAAGCGCTCAAAATCCTTTCTTGTATTAAGAGAGGTATAGACTCCAGAGGGAGAGATATAATTTTTCACCTGTACAAATCATTAGTAAGATCTCATCTGGAATATGCAGTTCAGTTTTGAGCACCAGTTCACAAAAAGGATATTGGAGAACTGGAGAAAGTGCAAAGAAGGGCAACCAAACTGATAGGAGTCATGGAGGAGCTCAGCTACGAGCAAAGGTGAGAGGAATTGAATTTATTCTCTCTTGAGAAGTGGAGATTAACCACTTAAGGACCGCCTCACGCCGATGTACGTCGGCAAGGTGGCACAGGCAGGCAGAATCACGTACATGTACGTGATCTGCCTCCCGCGGGCGGGGGGGTCCGATCGGACCCCCCCCAGTGCCCGAGACGGTCCGCTTTTGTCCAGCGGCGATCGGAGGTGAGGAGGAGACCATCCATTCGTGGCCTCCCCTCGCGATCGCCGCCGGCCAATCAGATCATTCCTCTGCTGCTGTATGCTAAACAGCAGCAAAGGAAATGATGTCATCTCTCCTCGGCTCGGTATTTTCCGTTCCTGCGCCGAGGAGAGAAGACTGCACTGTGAGTGAAAAACACACACACAGTAGAACATACCAGGCACACAAAACACCCCCCTTTACCCCCGATCCCCCCCCGATCACCCCTAATCACCCCTCCCCCCCCCCCCCCCCCCCGTCACACTGACACCAAGCAGTTTTTTTTTTTTTCTGATTACTGCATGGTGTCAGTTTGTGACAGTTAGTGTGATAGGACAGTTACTGTTAGCCCCCTTTAGGTCTAGGGTACCCCCCCTAATAAAGTTTTAACCCCTTGATCACCCCCCGTCGCCAGTGTCGCTAAGCGATCATTTTTCTGATCGCTGTATTAGTGTCACTGGTGACGCTAGTTAGGGAGGTAAATATTTAGGTTCGCTGTCAGCGTTTTATAGCATCAGGGACCCCCATATACTATCTAAAAAATGTTTTAACCCCTTGATTGCCCCCTAGTTAACCCTTTCACCACTGATCACCGTATAACTGTTACCGGTGACGCTGGTTAGTTCGTTTATTTTTTATAGTGTCAGGGCACCCGCCGTTTATTACCAAATAAAGGTTTAGCCCCCTGATCGCCCGGCAGTGATATGCGTTGCCCCAGGCAGCGTCAGATTAGCGCCAGTACCGCTAACACCCAAGGCAGGCAGCATACGCCTCCCTTAGTGGTATAGTATCTGAACGGATCAATATCTGATCCGATCAGATCTATACTAGCGTCCCCAGCAGTTTAGGGTTCCCAAAAACGCAGTGTTAGCGGGATCAGCCCAGATACCTGCTAGCACCTGTGTTTTGCCCCTTCGCCTGGCCCAGCCCAGCCCACCCAAGTGCAGTATCGATCGATCACTGTCACTTACAAAACACTAAACGCATAACTGCAGCGTTCGCAGAGTTAGGCCTGATCCCTGCAATCGCTAACAGTTTTTTTGGTAGCATTTTGGTGAACTGGCAAGCACCAGCCCCAGGCAGCGTCAGGTTAGCGCCAGTACCGCTAACACCCACGCACGCACCATACACCTCCCTTAGTGGTATAGTATCTGATCGGATCAATATCTGATCCGATCAGATCTATACTAGCGTCCCCAGCAGTTTAGGGTTCCCAAAAACGCAGTGTTAGCGGGATCAGCCCAGATACCTGCTAGTACCTGCGTTTTGCCCCTCCGCCCAGCCCGGCCCACCCAAGTGCAGTATTGATCGATCACTGTCACTTACAAAACACTAAACGCATAACTGCAGCGTTCGCAGAGTCAGGCCTGATCCCTGCGATCGCTAACAGTTTTTTTGGAAGGGTTTTGGTGAACTGGCAAGCACCAGCGGCCTAGTACACCCCGGTCGTAGTCAAACCAGCACTGCAGTAATACTTGGTGACGTGGCGAGTCCCATAAGTGCAGTGCAAGCTGGTGAGGTGGCAAACACAAGTAGTGTCCTGCTGCCACCAAGAAGAAGACAAACACAGGCCGTCGTGCCCATAATGCCCTTCCTGCTGCATTCGCCAATCCTAATAATTGGGAACCCACCACTTCTGCAGCGCCCGTACTTCCCCCATTCACATCCCCAACCAAATGCAGTCGGCTGCATGAGAGGCATTTTTATGTCCTCCCGAGTACCCCTACCCAACGAACCCCCCTAAAAAATATGTCGGGTCTGCAGCAAACGCGGATATATGCGTGACACCCGCTATTATTGTCCCTCCTGTCCTAACAATCCTGGTCTTTGCATTGGTGAATGTTTTGAACGCTACCATTCACTAGTTGCGTATTAGCGTAAGGTACAGCACTGCACAGACTAGACACACTTTCACAGGGTCTCCCAAGATGCCATCGAATTTGAGAGATCCGAACCTGGAACTGGTTATAGTTATAAAAGTTACAGTTACAAAAAAAAGTGTAAAAAAAAAAAAAAAAAAAAAAATATAAAATAAAAAAAATAGTTGTTGTTTCATTGTTCTCTCTCTCTCTATTCTCTCTCTATTGTTCTGCTCTTTTTTACTGTATTATATTCTGCAATGTTTTATTGTTATTATGTTTTATCATGTTTGCTTTTCAGGTATGCAATTTTTTATACTTTACCGTTTACTGTGTTTTATTGTTAACCATTTTTTTGTCTTCAGGTACGCAATTCACTACTTTGAGTGGTTATACCAGAATGATGCCTGCAGGTTTAGGTATCATCTTGGTATCATTCTTTTCAGCCAGCGGTGGGCTTTCATGTAAAAGCAATCCTACAAACAGTGGGAGGGAATGCCCCCCCCCCCCCCCCCCCCCACCATCTTCCGTGTTTTTCTCTGGCTCTCCTGTCTCAACAGGGAACCTGAGAATGCAGCCGGTGATTCAGCCAGCTGACCATAGAGCTGATCAGAGACCAGAGTGGCTCCAAACATCTCTATGGCCTAAGAAACCGGAAGCTACGAGCATTTCATGACTTAGATTTCGCCAGATGTAAACAGCGCCATTGGGAAATTGGGAAAGCATTTTATCACACCGATCTTGGTGTGGTCAGATGCTTTGAAGGCAGAGGAGAGATCTTGGGTCTAATAGACCTCAATTTTTTCAAAAAAGAGTACCTGTCACTACCTATTGCTATCATAGGGGATATTTACATTCCCTGAGATAACAATAAAAATGATAAAAAAAAAAAAAAATGAAAGGAACAGTTTAAAAATAAGATAAAAAAGCAAAAAAATAATAAAGAAAAAAATAAAAATAAAAAAGCACCCCTGTCCCCCCCTGCTCTCGCGCAAAGGCGAACGCAAGCGTTGGTCTGGCGTCAAATGTAAACAGCAATTGCACCATGCATGTGAAGTGTCACCGCGAATGTCAGATCGAGGGCAGTAATTTTAGCAGTAGACCTCCTCTGTAAATCTAAAGTGGTAACCTGTAAAGGCTTTTAAAGGCTTTTAAAAATGTATTTAGTTTGTTGCCACTGCACGTTTGTGCGCAATTTTAAAGCATGTCATGTTTGGTAGTGTAATGGAAATTTGTACGTTCTGTATATAATTGTATTGTATTTTGTATGTATCGCACACTGCCCTCACTGTGCACACAGCACTAATAATGTTTTCAGTACATGTTTACATTCTTTCGAGTCCTGATTAGAATTAGCCTGCCTATGTAACGCCCCTTGTTACCATAAATGTACAATTGTAATATTAATGTGATACCTACGTACTCATGTGCATAAAAACCTTCAATTGCATCATAATAAAGCAGAACAGTTATTTGGAAAGATGCTGAGTGTATCTTTTGTGTCTGTTCCCTACTGCAGTAGTTATTATTAATTTGGAACCACTAATCAATATGAGGATAGGAGTTGCCTATCATCAATTTAACCGAGTCAGCATGGCGAGCCAGCCAGGAGGGGATTCCAGGTGACCCTAAGTATCCGAAACGAGGAGCTTGAGACGATCCGGGAATTTCTGATAATCAGCCGGCTGAGGTAAGCCTTTTGCTTACATTTGAGTTATCAGACTTCCCTGATCGGTAAGGCATTTTCGGGACAAAGGGTACCTATTTTACTCCCCTTAATCGAACTGTATTGATTGGTGGTTATATGTTATGTTGTCCCTGTCTATTGTCCATTGGAGTGTTATAGATAAGAAAGTGAAGAATAGTGCTGTTCACAGGTATATGTAGTAAATCTGCTAGATAAAGTAGTTTAGAGGCAAGAGGGTATAGGCACACGTAGAGAAGAGAGAAGACTGGCCAGTCATTATGGGCATTGAATTAAGTAAGGGAATGAAGGATAAGAGACCCTCAAAAATGCCCAGCGCAAGAGGAGCGCTATATATGAACCAAAGGTGCGGTTCCGCCTATACTGAGCCCCTAGATTAATGGTTAGAGTGGACATGGATCCACAATGGGTAACTGGGCTACCAAAGGTCATAGGGACTAAGAATCATGCAGAGTAAACAGCTAGAGAAACAGCTATCTATGTGAGCAGGATGGATCAAGGGTGACATTAACACTAGATAGAAAGGGACATTTTCATGTTAAGTTGTGGGATGAATTTGGGGTCAGGCACTACAACTAGTAAAAGTCAGAAACAGAGAAATGAGAGGTAAAACAGAATACTTTATATGTTGTCAGAGAGGGAAGATGGGATGAGCACTCTGGCTGCCCGTCTGATCATAAAAGCTAGATATAAAAGATATCTGAACAAAATAAGGAATGCAGAATTTATGCAGGGAAATATTAAAGAGTTAAAAGAAAGTGAGAGAATGATATGCATGTGTTGTGTACAAATGGGAAAATGTAAGCGATTTTAGAGAGATATTGGTGTATGTGTGTGCGAATGCTGGGACCTTTAGTTCTATTGCTTGTGTGTGTCATGTACGCAGATGTGACCCCCTCCTTTGTGCTCTCCTGAAAGAATGTCCCTGAGAGGTCAGTGATAAGCTGGAAGGACACCATGCCAATTCTAGTTTTTTAGACAAAACATGTGCCGGGTTAACGAATCTAATGGTAAACAATGTGATCACAATTATTTTTTGAATCTGTTTTCCAAACATGGTAAAATGAAGGTTACATTTAACCGTGTATTACACAAATTGAATATCCTTTGATAGTGGAAACAGTGCATTTAAAAAGGGAAATTAAGTAATAATGAGTATTCATTTCTAATATGAGTTTAACAATTTTATTAATATAGATATATTGAAACTGGTTTAGACAACCTTTGGTTGGAAATGAAATCCAGGTTATTGGGGAAATTTGTAATGAATGGGATTAGTTTAGATAGATAATAAGATAACAATTTTGTAATTTTACATTTATACAATAAGCCCTTATTGAGAGAAAAAACGATTAAGATGAGGTTGTTATTAATAATTTGATGTGCAGTCCATGATGTAAGAGTAATAATAAATAAAACTTAAATATAACAGACCCATCACATCAAGTCCACACACCCTGTTAGGATAGATGCCACCTGCAGCCATTTGTTTTATAGTTTTTGATGCTTTCTGGTCCATCATACAGATTGTTGATCCTTTTGTTTTTATTTATTTTTATTTTTGAAATCCAAAGCAGAATGTGTGGATTGTGAAATGATGTGCCCCTTTTTTTTGTAAGTACAGTGGTATAAGCAGAAGAATATTTTGGATTTATGGGCATCTCTGCATGACCGCAGGGTATTGTTATCATTTATTATAATATTGCCAGGAAGAAGTTGTCTTTTGAAACATGAAACTGGAGTTCTTACACAAACAGAATGATAGAAAACAAGCCATTGTAATATATTTATGGAAGCTGGACCCAGTAATAAAAGGTTCACCCCGATATATCAGAGCTGTAGCTTTTATGCAAAGGTGCTATTAGACAAAGTTAGATATTGTTTTGGTCAAACATTTAATTTTTAATGGTCCGACATTCTGCGCAGCAAATATACAGCTAACTAAATGTTTGTCTAATGAAAGGTTTAAAATATGAGTTTGTTTATGTACAAATCTAACAATGAAAAATGCGTACATTTGAATCCAGACACCTTATTGCCTCTATTGGAGGAGGCTGGAGACAAAGGAAGACACATGTGTTAAATTGATGACGTAGGAGGCTGTGAGCCCAGTGCGGGACACACTCCCTGAAGACCCAGATATTACATTTTTTGTAGATTTGAGTATGCAGTTTATCACCCAGAAGGATACTCTGTATTCAAAGTCATTGGATCCTTTTTCCCCAGCTCAAGAAGCAGAGCTCCATGTTTTAGCAAAGCCTGTGAGCTATAAAAAGAGTGTATATTTATATAGATAGTCAAGATATAGAGAGCTTTTGGTTCCATTTAAAGGGCCAGAAGTTTGTTTTTTCTTCGGCAGGTAAACCAACCAAGCATGCCAAGTTAATTTGATCGGCTGTTTTCAGCCTTCCAGGTTCTTGCTGAGGTAGCCATATTAACTTTCACACATGGAAGCAGACCAGGTGACTAAGGATGCTGCATTTACAGCCCCGGACACTTGATGGGTCTGTGAAACTCACAGATTCCACCCTAGTTCTGGCCCAGTATAGCTGGGATTAATAATTCAACTTTAAGGACCCCAGAAAGAGAAGAACAAGTGGTCCACAGGGGGCAACTTCTTATGAAACAGGACTTTGGAAAAGGTGATCATTTATGTCTGCCAGACACTCTTTCCCTCCAACTTGACACATGAACCGAGTCATCTGTCACAAGAAGTTATGGCTGCCTTAGTAAATGAGCGTGGGATAGAGACAGGGTTCTCCACAGTTGTTTTTATAACATACCACTTCTTGTTTTACCTGTTACCAAAGGTGTTACTAAAAGCTGAACATCCCTTCCAGAGATCACAAAAAAGATGTATCCAGATGCCCAAGTCAGGATCTTACAAGTATGCATTTTGTCTGTATGGACATGTTTTTTGGATGTCTAGTGGCAAATGCTACTGCAAAGGCCACAGTAAAAAGTGTTATCAGAAGTAGTTTGTAAGTACAGAGTGCCAAAAAGTACAGAGAGTAAGAGAGGAAATCATTTTTTATAGGAGAGTCCTTACTAGAAGTTTTGAGGTTTTATTTTTACACCCCCCTACTGTCTACAATGTAAAAAGTAGAGTAAGAAACTAGAAAACTTTTGCCTGAATGTTTTCTTATATTTTATCAAGCCCCTAAGGGGGATATTGGACTCTCTCCCTATGGGATTTGGTTTGGGAGTGTGTTACTCACTTGCTTATATTTTGTCTCAGCAGCTGAAGTCCTCCATTCGGATCTCACAGAGAATGTTGCTGATCTTTTAAGGTTTTTTGACAAACTCATTTATGTGTTTTCTCCCCAATTCCAGATCCTAAAAGTTTGGAAGGATCTAAAACTAAAGCCAGGTGACTTGTGGATTGTTAAGAGACATTTATATATAAGGAAATGTTTGGAGACTCGATACAGCATCTATTTCATGTACAGTTTTTGCAAAACTTGAAGGAAAAGTCACCTGGATCCACACCAGACACTGCAAAAATGACTAAATTAACCACTTCAGCCCCGGAAGGATTTACCCCCTTCCTGACCAGAGCACTTTTTACAATTCGGCACTGCATCGCTTTAACTGCTAATTGCACGGTCATGCAATGCTGTACCCAAACGAAATTTGCATCCTTTTCTTCCCACAAATAGAGCTTTCTTTTGATGGTATTTGATCACCTCTGCCGTTTTTATTTTTTGCGCTATAAACGGAAAAAGACTGAAAATTTTATAACTTTTTGTTATAAAAAAAATCCAATAAACTAAATTTTAGTCATACATTTAGGCCAAAATGTATTCGGCCACATGTCTTTGGTAAAAAAAATGTCAATAAGCGTATATTTATTGGTTTGCGCAAAAGTTATAGCGTCTACAAACTAGGGTACATTTTCTGGAATTTACACAGCTTTTAGTTTATGACTGCCTATGTCATTTCTTGAGGTGCTAAAATGGCAGGGCAGTACAAAACCCCCCCAATTGACCCCATTTTGGAAAGTAGACACCCCAAGGAAATTGCTGAGAGGCATGTTGAGCCCATTGAATATTTATTTTTTTTGTCCCAAGTGATTGAATAATGACAAAAAAAAAAAAAAAAAAATTTACAAAAAGTTGTCACTAAATGATATATTGCTCACACAGGCCATGGGCATATGTGGAATTGCACCCCAAAATACATTCAGCTGCTTCTCCTGAGTACGGGGATACCACATGTGTGGCACTTTTTGGGAGCCTAGCCGCGTACGGGGCCCCGAAAACCAATCACCGCCTTCAGGATTTCTAAGGGCATACATTTTTGATTTCACTCCTCACTACCTATCACAGTTTTGAAGGCCATAAAATGCCAAGATGGCACACCCCCCCCCCAAATGACCCCATTTTGGAAAGTAGACACCCCAAGCTATTTGCTGAGAGGTATGGTGAGTATTTTGCAGCTCTCATTTGTTTTTGAAAATGAAGAAAGTCCAGAAATTTTTTTTTTTTTTTTTCTTTTTTCAATTTTCAAAACTTTGTGACAAAAAGTGAGGTCTGCAAAATACTCACTATACCACTCAGCAAATAGCTTGGGGTGTCTACTTTCCAAAATTGGGTCATTTGGGGGGGTTTTGTGCCACCTGGGCATTCCATGGCCTCCGAAACTGTGATAGGCAGTGAAGAGTGAAATCAAAAATTTACGGCCTTAGAAAGCCTGAAGGCAGGGCTTGGTTTTCGGGGTCCCGTGCGCGGCTAGGCTCCCAAAAAGTCCCACACATGTGGTATCCCCGTACTCAGGAGAAGCAACAGAATTTATTTTGGGGTGTAATTTCACAAATCCCCATGGCATGTTTGAGCAATATAACATTTAGTGACAACTTTGTGCAAAAAAAAAAAAAAAAAAAAATTTGTCTCTTTCCCGCAACTTGTGTCACAATATAAAATATTCCATGGACTCGACATGACTCTCAGCAAATAGCTTGGGGTGTCTACTTTCCAAAATGGGGTCATTTGAACTGTCCTGGCATTTTATGCACAACATTTAGAAGCTTATGTCACACATTACCCACTCTTCTAACCACTTGAAGACAAAGCCCTTTCTGACACTTTTTGATTACATGAAAAAATTATTTTTTTTTGCAAGAAAATTACTTTGAACCCCCAAACATTATATATTATTTTAAAGCAAATGCCCTACAGATTAAAATGGTGGGTGTTTCATTTTTTTTTTTCACACAGTAATTGCGCAGCGATTTTTCAAACGCATTTTTTGTGGAAAAAACACACTTTTTTAAATTTTAATGCACTAAAACACACTATATTGCCCAAATGTTTGATGAAATAAAAAAGATGATCTTAGGCCGAGTACATGGATACCAAACATGACATGCTTTAAAATTGCGCACAAACGTGCAGTGGCAACAAAATTAATACATTTTTAAAAGCCTTTAAAAGCCTTTACAGGTTACCACTTTAGATTTACAGAGGAGGTCTACTGCTAAAATTACTGCCCTCGATCTGACCTTCGTGGTGATACCTCACATGCATGGTGCAATTGCTGTTTACATTTGACGCCAGACCGACGCTTGCGTTCGCCTTAGCGCGAGAGCAGGGGGGACAGGGGTGCTTTTTTTTTTTTTTTTTTTTTTCCTTTATTATTTTTTTGCTTTTTTATCTTATTTTTAAACTTTTCCTTTCATTTTTTTTTAAAATCATTTTTATTGTTATCTCAGGGAATGTAAATATCCCCTATGATAGCAATAGGTAGTGACAGGTACTCTTTTTTGAAAAAATTGGGGTCTATTAGACCCTAGATCTCTCCTCTGCCCTCAAAGCATCTGACCACACCAAGATCGGTGTGATAAAATGCTTCCCCAATTTCCCAATGGCGCTGTTTACATCCGGCGAAATCTAAGTCATAAAATGCTTGTAGCTTCCGGTTTCTTAGGCCATAGAGATGTTTGGAGCCACTCTGGTCTCTGATCAGCTCTATGGTCAGCTGGCTGAATCACCGGCTGCATTCTCAGGTTCCCTGTTGAGACAGGAGAGCCAGAGAAAAACACAGAAGACGGTGGGGGGGGGGGGCATTCCCTCCCACTGCTTGTAAAAGCAGTCTAGAGGCTAATTAGCCACTAGGATTGCTTTTACATAAAAGCCAACCGCTGGCTAAAAAGAATGATACCAAGATGATACCTATACCTGCAGGCATCGTTCTGGTTTAACCACTCAAAGTCATGAATGGCGTACCTGAAGACAAAAAAATGGTTAACAATAAAGCACAGTAAACGGTAAAGTATAAAAAATTGCATACCTGAAAAGCAAACATGATAAAACATAATAACAATAAAACATTGCAGAATATAATACAGTAAAAAAGAGCAGAACAATAGAGAGAGAATAGAGAGAGAGAGAACAATGAAACGACAACTATTTTTTTTTATTTTTGTTTGTGTTTTTTTTTTTTTTTTTTACACTTTTTTTTGTAACTGTAACTTTTATAACTGTAACCGGTTCCATTTTCGGGTCTCTCAAAATGCGATGGCATCTTGGGAGACCCTGTGAAAGTGTGCCTAGTCTGTGCAGTGCTGTACCCTGCGCTAATACTCAACTAGTGAATGGTAGCATTCAAAACATTCACCAATGCAAAGACCAGGATTGCCAGGACAGGAGGGACAATAATAGCGGGTGTCACGTCTATATCCGCGCTTGCTGCAGACACAACATCTTTTTTGGGGGGGTTCGTTGGGTAGGGGTACTCGGGAGGACA
This sequence comes from Aquarana catesbeiana, assembly GCF_042186555.1. NCBI lineage: Eukaryota > Metazoa > Chordata > Amphibia > Anura > Ranidae > Aquarana > Aquarana catesbeiana. Next base: position 134,507,874 of record NC_133327.1, on the reverse strand, counting down.
TAAAGAAAATGCCTCTCATGCAGCCGACTGCATTTGGTTGGGGATGTGAATGGGGGAAGTACGGGCGCTGCAGAAGCGGTGGGTTCCCAATTAGGATTGGCAAATGCAGCAGGAAGGGCACTATGGGCACGACAGGCCTATGTTTGTCTTTTTGGTGGCAGCGGGACACTACTTGTGCTTGCCACCTCACCAGCTTGAACTGCACTTATGGGACTCGCCACGTCACCAAGTGTTACTGCAGTGCTGGTTTGACTACGACCGGGGTGTACTAGGCCGCTGGTGCTTGCCAGTTCACCAAAACGCTACAAAAAAAAGTGACAGTGATCGATCGATACTGCACTTGGGTGGGCTGGGTTGGGCCGGGCGGAGGGGCAAAACGCAGGTGCTAGCAGGTATCTGGGCTGATCCCGCTAACACTGCATTTTTGAGAACCCTAAACTGCTGGGGACGCTAGTATAGATCTGATCGGATCAGATATTGATCCGATCAGATACTATACCACTAAGGGAGGCGTATGCTGCGTGCGTGGGTGTTAGCGGTACTGGCGCTAATCTGACGCTGCCTGGGGCTGGTGCTTGCCAGTTCACCAAAATGCTACCAAGAAAACTGTTAGCGATCGCAGGGATCAGGCCTGACTCTGAGAATGCTGCAGTTATGCGTTTAGTGTTTTGTAAGTGACAGTGATCGATCGATACTGCACTTGGGTGGGCTGGGCTGGGCCGGGCGGAGGGGAAAAACGCAGGTGCTAGCAGGTATCTGTACTGATCCCGCTAACACTGCGTTTTTGGGAACCCTAAACTGCTGGGGACGCTAGTATAGATCTGATCGGATCAGATATTGATGCGTTCAGATACTATACCACTAAGGGAGGTGTACGGTGCGTGTACGGTGCGTGCGTGGGTGTTCGCGGTACTGGCGCTAATCTGACGCTGCCTGGGGCGACGCATATCACCGCCGGGCGATCAGGGGGCTAAACCTTTATTCGGTAATAAACGGCGGGTGCCCTGACACTATAAAAAATAAACGAACTAACCAGCGTCACCCGTAACAGTTATACGGTGATCAGTGGTGAAAGGGTTAACTAGGGGGCAATCAAGGGGTTAAAACATTTATTAGATAGTATATGGGGGTCCCTGTCGCTATAAAACGCTGACAGCGAACCTAAATATTTACGTTCCTAACTAGCGTCACCAGTGACACTAATACAGCGATCAGAAAAATGATCGCTTAGCGACACTGGCGACAGGGGGTGATCAAGGGGTTAAAACTTTATTAGGGGGGGTTAGGGGGGTACCCTAGACCTACAGGGGGCTAACACTCACTGTCCTACCACAGTAACTGTCACAAACTGACACTATGCAGTAAATCAGGAAAAAAAAAAAAAAACCTGCTTGGTGTCAGTTTGTGACTGGGGGGGGGTGATTGGGGGGGATCGGGGGGCGATCGGGGGGGGGGATCGGAGGTGTTTAGTGTGCCTGGCATGTTCTACTGTGTTGTGTGTGAGTGTTGGTGTACTTACATGTCGTCTCTCCTCGGCGCTGGAACGGAAACTGCCCAGCCGAGGAGAGATGACATCACATCCTCTGCCTCTGTGTACTATACAGAGGCAGGGGATGTTTCTCATTGGCTGGGAGCGATCGCGAGGGGGGGCCACGATCAGATGGTCTCCCCCTCGTCTGTCATTGCTCCCAACCAAATGCCGACCGCCGATGGCACCGGGGGGGGTCCGATTGGACCCCCCGCCCGCGGGAAGGCAATCACGTACCAGGTACGTGATTTTGCCTGCCCGTGCCGCTCTGCTCACGTATATAGACGTGAGGCGGTCAGCAAGTGGTTAAAGAAATCTCTGTGTTTGATTTGTTTCCCTCTTGTGATCACAGTCTAGGGTACTTTTCGATTCAATTACTTTAATTGTAAGGGATATATATATATATATATATATATATATTTGAAAAGTAGTTCAGCCACGTTGAAGTCATATTTGTCTTTTGTACGTCTTCCATTTTATGTAGAATTGTCTGTGTTTACATATGCTGATAAGTCAGCATGCCCACAATTCAGCTAGAAGGCCATTCTGGCCACAGGAGTGTACAGCCAGTACTCTGTAAATATGTCTTATCAATCATTTGTTTTTCACAATGAAAAGTCATTTGGTAATGAAAAAGTTGCTCAGCTATTATTTTCTCCACAATGGAGTTTTTGCCTCTTTGGCCAGGACTACCTCCACCTAAGCGTGTGGAGGTTCTAGGTTAAAGGTGATAGCAGGTATGGTTAGTGATCAAAATATTGATCAAAAGAGGGGAGACTGTAATGGAAATTTGTACGTTCTGTATATAATTGTATTGTATTTTGTATGTATCGCACACTGCCCTCACTGTGCACACAGCACTAATAATGTTTTCAGTACATGTTTACATTCTTTCGAGTCCTGATTAGAATTAGCCTGCCTATGTAACGCCCCTTGTTACCATAAACGTACAATTGTAATATTAATGTGATACCTACGTACTCATGTGCATAAAAACCTTCAATTGCGTCATAATAAAGCAGAACAGTTATTTGGAAAGATGCTGAGTGTATCTTTTGTGTCTGTTCCCTACTGCAGTAGTTATTATTAATTTGGAACCACTAATCAATATGAGGATAGGAGTTGCCTATCATCAATTTAACCGAGTCAGTATCCATGTACTCGGCCTAAGATCATCATTTTTATTTCATCAAACATTTGGGCAATATAGTGTGTTTTAGTGCATTAAAATTTAAAAAAGTGTGTTTTTTCCCCAAAAAATGCATTTGAAAAATCGCTACGCAAATACTATGTGAAAAAAAAAATGAAACACCCACCATTTTAATCTGTAGGGCATTTGCTTTAAAAAAATATATAATGTTTGGGGGTTCAAAGTAATTTTCTTGCAAAAAAAAAATAATTTTTTCATGTAAACAAAAAGTGTCAGAAAGGGCTTTGTCTTCAAGTGGTTAGAAGAGTGGGTGATGTGTGACATAAGCTTCTAAATGTTGTGCATAAAATGCCAGGACAGTTCAAACCCCCCCAAATGACCCCATTTTGGAAAGTAGACACCCCAAGCTATTTGCTGAGAGTCTTGTCGAGTCCATGGAATATTTTATATTGTGACACAAGTTGCGGGAAAGAGACAAATTTTTTTTTTTTTGCACAAAGTTGTCACTAAATGATATATTGCTCAAACATGCCATGGGAATATGTGAAATTACACCCCAAAATACATTCTGTTGCTTCTCCTGAGTACGGGGATACCACATGTGTGAGACTTTTTGGGAGCCTAGCCGCGTACGGGACCCCGAAAACCAAGCACCGCCTTCAGGCTTTCTAAGGGCGTAAATTTTTGATTTCACTCTTCACTGCCTATCACAGTTTCGGAGGCCATGGAATGCCCAGGTGGCACAAAGCCCCCCCCCAAATGACCCTATTTTGGAAAGTAGACACCCCAAGCTATTTGCTGAGAGGTATAGTGAGTATTTTGCAGACCTCACTTTTTGTCACAAAGTTTTGAAAATTGAAAAAAGAAAAAAAAATGTTTTTTCTTGTCTTTCTTCATTTTCAAAAACAAATGAGAGCTGCAAAATACTCACCATGCCTCTCAGCAAATAGCTTGGGGTGTCTACTTTCCAAAATGGGGTCATTTGGGGGCGGGCTTTGTGCCACCTGGGCATTCCATGGCCTCCGAAACTGTGATAGGCAGTGAAGAGTGAAATCAAAAATTTACACCCTTAGAAATCCTGAAGGCGGTGATTGGTTTTCGGGGCCCCGTACGCAGCTAGGCTCCCAAAAAGTCCCACACATGTGGTATCCCCATACTCAGGAGAAGCAGATAAATGTATTTTGGGGTGCAATTCCACATATGCCCATGGCCTGTGTGAGCAATATATCATTTAGTGACAACTTTGTGCAAAAAAAAAAAGTGTCACTTTCCCGCAACTTGTGTCAAAATATAAAATATTTCATGAACTCAACATGCCTCTCAGCAAATAGCTTGGGGTGTCTACTTTCCAAAATGGGGTCATTTGGGGGGGGTTTTATGCCATCTGGGCATTTTATGGCCTTCAAAACTGTGATAGGTAATGAGGAGTAAAATCAAAAATTTACGCCCTTAGAAATCCTGAAGGCGGTGATTGATTTTCGGGGCCCCGTACGCGGCTAGGCTCCCAAAAAGTCCCACACATGTGGTATCCCTGTACTCAGGAGAAGCAGCTGAATGTATTTTGGGGTGCAATTCTACATATGTCCATGGCCTGTGTGAGCAATATATCATTTAGTGACAACTTTTTGTAATTTTTTTTTTTTTTTGTCATTATTCAATCACTTGGGACAATAAAAAATTAATATTCAATGGGCTCAACATGCCTCTCAGCAATTTCCTTGGGGTGTCTACTTTCCAAAATGGGGTCATTTGGGGGGGTTTTGTACTGCCCTGCCATTTTAGCACCTCAAGAAATGACATAGACAGTCATAAACTAAAAGCTGTGTAAATTCCAGAAAATGTACCCTAGTTGTAGACGCTATAACTTTTGTGCAAACCAATAAATATACGCTTATTGACATTTTTTTTACCAAAGACATGTGGCCGAATACATTTTGGCCTAAATGTATGACTAAAATTGAGTTTATTAAATTAATTTTATAACAAAAAGTAAAAAATATCATTTTTTTTCAAAATTTTTGGTCTTTTTCCCTTTATAGCGCAAAAAATAAAAACCGCAGAGGTGATCAAATACCATCAAAAGAAAGCTCTATTTGTGGGAAGAAAAGGACGCAAATTTCGTTTGATTACAGCATTGCATGACCGCGCAATTAGCAGTTAAAGCGACGCAGTGCCAAATTGGAAAAAGTCCTCTGGTCTTTAGGCAGCCAAATGGTCCGGGGCTGAAGTGGTTAAGGGGGGATATGATCAACATGTATAAATACATAAGTGGTCCATATAGTGAACATGGTGTTGAGTTATTCACTTTAAGGTCATCACAGAGGACAAGGGGGCACTCTTTATGTCTGGAGGAAAAGAGATTTAATTTCCAAATATGTAAAGGTTTCTTCACAGTTAGAGCTGTGAAAAATGTGCAATAGACTCCTGCTATCCGTGGCTTGGCGGACAAAAGAACAGTCTGTGCCGGAGATTGACAGAATATGCTACTATTCCTATCCACCATATGAATGTACTACCTCCCTCCCTATCTATCATTGACTAAGTTTTGGTTCTTTAATATTGGCTCAAGTGGATATTCCTGTACTAGATGGGTTCTATTGGGGAGTTCACACAATCCACTTTGTTATGATCTATGTTTACTTGCAACTGTGTATCTCTATCCTAGGGCCCCAATCTCTGCGCTTCCCTGCTTTTCCTGGTGAGGCTGTGCCTCGCGTCAGTTGATTTTGGTGCCCCTTTGCCCACCCCCAGGCATTGTTGATGGGCGCCTCCTGATCCACCAAAGTGATTGCTGCCCTACCACTAGCACTGTGGGTCCTGAGGAAGCCTTGAACCGGTGAAACGTTGACCTGACTACCAGAAAGATACAGATTTCTATATGTAGAACCGTATCTTGCTGTATATACAACTTATTTATCACTTCCAGTAGTTATAGTGGGGCATACGATTTTGATTGTAGCAACACCTGGATCTTGTGGAGGCAGTTTTTGCCTATATTTTACCTATGTATTTTAATACTTTTTTTGAATAAACATATATATTATAGAATTTACTTATGTGGTCTCCCATATTGAGCCTATAAAGTCCGATCCATATATATGGCTTGAATTATTTCGGCCTGCAATTTCTCTTTTTCATGTATACATCCGGATGTGGCTAAGTGAAGTCAAATCTGTTTTTCTTTAAACAGTATAGTTACTTATTATTAATGTCTTGCATGCAGGGTTTTTTTTCTTGGAGAATAGGTGTAGGAACTCCCTCCGTCTGAGTCACCCCTTGTCTCTGCCCCCTACCCACCTCTGACCACCGTCCCTTGGTTCCACCCCCTACCCACCTACCAGTACTGCCCATTTTAGAGAATACAGAACCAAGTATCATTTTGTGGTGCTAAACCATTTGTATGGAACATGTTAATGATAAAAAGAAAAGCAGTAAAATAGATCCCCTGCAGCCAGCAACAATAGAATTCCAGAAATAGATCCCCACACAACAATAGACATTAAAATAAATGTAAAGGTATACATGTAAAACCTACAGCAGGTGGCAGCATATCATGTGGTCAGTGGTACAGCAGAAAGGACCTCTAGGTGGATGTGATGTCAAACACTTGGAGCCAGGAAGTAAACTAGAGAAAATACCAGGAATAACCAGCAGGAGAAACAGCAATGTATATAGCCAGGATGGTAGCCACTGTGGCTAGCAAGGAAGTCTTGAGAAAGAGGCTTCCTGTCCCAAAACATGTTTCTACACCCATGCATGACATGTATGATATAATCACATCTGTCCAGCTGGCCTGAGTGACTTCCTTGCTGTCCACAACAAGGAAGATACGCCACTTAAAGGGGTTGTAACCCTCGTGTTTTTACCTTAATGTATCCTATGCGTTAAGGTGAAAAAACTCCTGACAGTGACCCATCCCCTAGCCCTCCGTTTTACTCACCTGACCCCCTTTGTTCCCTCGATGGAGACGCTCTGGACCTCTCTGCCTGGGGGTCTCGGCTCTTGATTTGATTGATTGATAGCAGCGCAGCCATTGGCTCCCGCTGCTGTCAATCAAATCCAATGACGCAGACGGGGTCTCGGCTCTTGATTTGATAGATTGATAGCAGCGCAGCCATTGGCTCCCGCTGCTGTCAATCAAATCCAATGGGGGGGGCGGGGCCGAGTCCTACATTCTGCATCTATGGACGCAAATGCTGGACTCAGGAGTGCACCCGCAAGGTAACCCCCCGGGAGAGTGCTTCTTCTAGGGGGTTATAAGATGTGGGGAGGAGCTGATAGCACCGCCGTGGGACCCCAGAAGTTGATGATCGAGGCCACTCTGTGCAAAACGAACTGCATAGTGGAGGTAAGTATGACATGTTTGTTATTTAAAAAAACAAAAAAAAACAAAGCTTTACAATTACTTTAACTGTGAAATTGTTTTTCTGTGAAGCCCCAAGCCAACCTTTCAACACACCTTTCAGAGAACATGTATGCTGCCTAAACACCTCTGCTGCTGGGGGTAGTATGTTTTTTGTGTCACGCAGTCCTGTTATACACCTTTTTTGTTATCTTAGCAACCAGAGCAAGCATTGTAGACTTCAGCTGGTGTGCATGATAAGATGGATTGTACCTAAATATATTTAGCATAACATTTTCAAAGAACTTTAAAAAAATATATACACTGTATGGAGTTCTTCCTTCACCCAGCTTACTGATTTAATATATTGTTATTGTTCTCAAGGTACTTGAATTTCTGTGCTGATACTAGCCCCAGTTACAGACATAACTCATTCAGATAACACTGTGCCATCCCATTCTTGTGTACAAATAAATGAGTCATGGGAAGAGACGTCTTCGGCTTTGGAATAATAAAGCATGACAGATGTTGCCAACTGTATACTGCACCTACCACATAGATGAACAGTCTTGGTATCCTCAAGGTGTGTGGGTTTAATGAAATTGTAGGAGGGATGATGATGTGAAATCTATTGAGATATCAATGTGGGTCATTCATCCTGAGTGACATTATAACCTTTATAATTCTGCAACCTGGCACTGGAGATAGGGGATAATCCATTATTCTTATCTCTTGTGCATACAGCTCCAGGATGTTCTTCCATATTGTACAGCCAAGTCCAGTAAAGCCCTCTCAAAATATCAGCTAAGAGTAAGGAACTCAAACAGCCTGACATGGCTTGGATAGCAACTTCTAAACACAACCTTTTCAACAGATTCATTATTGTAATAAAGGGCAGTGTAGTCATCAGGTTTAAAAAAGGTGTGTGGCTTGATTCTATCCTATAATTATTATAAAATAAGAATACAGGAAGTATAATGGTGTTTTAGTCCCCCTTAGTTTCAATGTGAGAGAATGCAGAAGTAGTACTTATTAAATTATAGGCTTAGTTGGTTGGAGATAAACACAAACTTGATTGATTGCTTCTAACTTTGCACCAGTTTAGTAAACTGCAAGTTACAGATACCACCTGTATCCTTGTGTGGCCAATCACCCATTTTATTAAATAACTACCCGTTCCCAATGAGTGTATGCATAAATGCTGCCTCATGGAAGTGGGTCCCAGCACAGAGACCAATGTTTCAGTGACAACTCTGGGTCTCGTACTAACAATCAGGAACACGGAGACCCCGTTTCAGATCACCTGATTGTTGTGATAGCCTGTGATTGGCTATCACAGTGATCAGTCACTGTACAGCCCACCCTGTGTTGTTTTCTCCTCTTGAATGTAGAAAAAGATACATTGGGGGTAATTTACTATAGCGCCAATTTATGATCCTGCAGTCCTGGATAATAGCGCCCAATTAGGACCAATTAGACCTTCAACCCTCAGAAACTGGGCGTACATGCAAATGGAAAATCGTGCTTTTGCCGGCGAACATGCCTGTCAGATTGCATATGCGGGAATAGTGGAAGTCAATGGGGCTCGAACCTTCAAAATCAAAGTTCTCACTGAAGGCTTGTATGCAAGTTCTTTGCCATAAAAAGTGTATGGGGACCCAGGTACTGCCCCAGGATATATTTAAAAAAAAAAAACAGTTGTTTTTTCAGGGGCAGTGATTTTAATGATGCTTAAAGTGAAACAATAAAAATGAAAAATTCCTTTAAATATCGTGCCGGAGGGGGGTTCCCTTAGTCTGCCTGTAAAGTAGTGCATCTGGCCAATGTGTGGAACACTGCCGCAGCAAAATGACATTTCTAAAGGAAAAAATGTCATTTAAAATTGCTCACAGCTGTAATGTATTGCCGATTCCTGGTAATATAGTTTAAAAATCAAGGAAAAAAATGGCGTGCGGTCTCCCCAGTCCATACCAGGCCCTTCGAGTCTGGTATGGACATTAAGGGGAACTCCACGGCAAAAAAAAAAAAAAAAATTGACATAAGGTCCCCCCAAAATCCATACAAGATCCTTATCCAAGCGAGCAGCCATGGCAGGCCAGAAAAGGGTGGGTACGAGCGAGCGCCCCCCCTCTCCTGAACCGTACCAGGCCGCTTGCCCTCAACCCCAAAGCACCTTGTCCCCATGTTGATGGAGACAAGGGTCTCATCCCCACAACCTTTGCCCCCAGATCCTGCCTCTCCCTATGTGAATTGGTATGGGGTACATCGTACCCCTACCCATTCACCAAAATAAGTAGTGAAATGTGACAAAAGATAATAGCTGGTTTTTGACAATTCCTTTATTAAAAATGTCTTCTTCTTCCCCCCGCTTCTTCCTCCATCTTCTTCCAGTCTTCCTTCAGTCTTCTCTTCTTCTTCTTCTGCCCCTGCTTTTTCCTCCATCTTCCATGGTCTTCCTTCGGTCTTCTCAATCTTCCTCCGGCTTTTTTTCCTCCGCTTCGTCCTCCGGTCTTCTTTCTCCACCGCCTCCGCTCCCGCTGAAGATTCAAAAAACATACCTCCTCCGATGCTACGATGGGGTGGGTGACGTCATTCTGGTGATTTCACTGCCCGGGGTGATGTCACAAGGTGGTGGGGTCTCTGGCTGAGGTCATCTGGTGGCCATGCCCCATAGTTATGTATTAAATGTGCACTATGGAAGCGGACAGATCGGCTGGCCGCAGCGTCTGAGAGGGTGTTCATTATTTTCATGTTCAATGGGTCGGTGGTGGGAGCGGCGGCGGAGGAAGAAGAAGAAGAGAAACAGAAAAAAAAGAAGAATTGGGGAAGAAGAAGCTGGAGGAAGACCAAAGGAAGACAGAGAAGAAGCGGGGGGAAGAAAAAGCCGGAGGAAGACCGAAGGAAGGAGAAGACAGGAGGAAAAAGTGGGGAAGAAGAAGAAAGGAATTGTCAAAAACTGGCTATTGTCTTTTGTCACACTACACTACTTTTTTTGGTGAATGGGTAAGGGTACAATGTACCCTGTAAGATTTAGGCTTTATTTTAAATATTATATAGTCATGCTTAATCGAGTTTTGGAGTTAGACGTTAACTTCTAATTCTGGGCGGCACAGTGGTGTAGTGGTAGCACTCTCGCCTAGCAGTAAGAAGGGTCGCTGGTTCAAATCCCAACCACGACACTACCTGCCTGGAGTTTGCATGTTCTCCCTGTGTCTGCGTGGGTTTCCTCCGGGTACTCCGGTTTCCTCCCGCACTCCAAAGACATGCTGGTAGGTTAATTGGATCCTGTCTAAATTGTCCCTAGTATGTATGAATGTAAGTTAGGGACCTTAGATTGTAAGCTCCTTGAGGGTAGGGACTGATGTGAATGTACAATGTATATGTAAAGCGCTGTGTAAATTGACGGTGCTATATAAGTACCTGAAATAAATAAATAAATTCTGTTGACATGCTCTGTTTTTTGCAACTCAGATAGTTCTGTTTGAGGATGTGAGCTTCCTCTCATTGTTATCTAAAACCTGAGATTATTTATGTTCTCAAGTTATTTCTGCTTATTCTAGGCCAGTGATGGCAAACTTTGGCACTCCAGCCAACTACACTTCAGAGTGCATTAGCATAATGGGAAATGTAGTTCCAAAACATCTGGGGTGCCAAGGTTCGCCATCACTGTTCTAGGCTCTCTTTTCTCTTTTCTTAGTTTTACATCTGTTTCCTTTTACGTACATATACCCTGTCTATTGTTTCAGATTGTCATTACTTGCGCACTACTATTTCCTATGACGTATATACAGTATGTATTGATCATTGCTTGTAAATATTCTATATATATTTTTAGTTGGTCTGGGGGACTAATGTCACACCCCCTTTTTGAACTGTATATAAGCTGTCCTGACTGGTCTCAATTTCAATACAGACTATAAGACCACACATGTTTTGATGTCTTATTTCCGAATGCTCATACATTTTACACAGGTTGAAGGGAGGTTGGCCAGCAGAAGTACCTATCTACATACCTACCAAAGGGTATTACCTAACAGAACTGGTGTTAGAAGTGGGATGTGAACTTCGCCATCAGGTAAGTAAGACATCTTGTCTTATGACACTTTGATTGCGGGCACACTCTAAAGAATCCTAGAGCTGTGGGAGCACAGGAGATAGGTCTGTTTGAGCTAAGGTAGCTCACAGACATATTATTAGCCTAGGCAAATTTAGGCAGTGGTAGGAATACTCCCTCCAGCCTGTTAAGAGTGATATGCATGTTTTTCTTATTGTGCTTTTATTGCATTGCTTGTTGTGCTTTTGTTAAATTGCTTAATGTGCTGTTGTTAGAATGAAATGTTAGAATTTTTGTGCTCTTGATCTTTGCAAGACGCCCCTCCCCTCTGGCTAGGCTCATGCCGTTGACCCAGAGAAAGGTGAACGCAAGTGGCAAAGAGACGGAGTGTTAGGGGTATTCTGATTTTTGCTCACTTTAAGCTATAAAGCTTCTGTGTTGTTGAGAGGATTGGCAGAGGCTCTATGTGAGTGTTGTACAGCCACTCCAACACAGAGTAGTGAGTAATTATCACAATACTAGGAACTGCTTGCATAACCACTCTTTTGCATCCAAAGTAACATTTCTGAATCAGCTCCAAAACCAAATCTTGAAAATTTAACATGTAAAGAGTATGTTGCACGGACATTCCCAAAAGATTATTATTATGTAAATCCTTGGGTAGATAATCTGTCAGAGTATACTGAGTTAATGCATAGTTCCAGCCCCTTTCCCAGAGATTGAGCAAACGATGAGTTTCATATGAATATGGTAAAGGGTTTGTGCCTAGGAGACAGGGAAGCTTTTCCATGGTTTGACCCTGATCCAAAATGGGATAAAAAGTATATGATGGGGGGAGGATTAAACTGGTTAAAATATTCTCTGGGATATGTACCTTCAGGACCATCCAAGACAAATAAAAAATCGAATAATCCTTTCCTTTTAGATACAATGGCGCCTGCTGCTCCACTCCCGAGGTCCCCTAATTATACACAGATATACCCGCAATTATTATTATTATTATTCATGATTTATATAGCGCCAACAGTTTACGCAGCGCTTTACAATGTAGAGGGGGACAGCACAAATACAGTACAGTTCAATACAGAAGGGACAGGAGGGCCCTGCTCGTAGAACTTACATTCTAAAGGGAGGGGGTGGTGGTACAAAAGGTAATAGATGCAGGGAATGATATGATGGGGGGTTGGCTCGGGGACAGTTAGGTGGGTGTGAGATAGGCTTCCCTGAATAAGTGAGTTTTCAGGGATCTCCTAAAGGTGGACAGGTTAGGGGCTACCTCTAACATTACAGGTAATAGGAGAGGATGAGGATGCAGCAGTTTTAGACTACATGCAAATCGTCCTTGGCCCCAGCATCCCAGGACCCCGCTCGTACAACAGGTTGTCAGGGATGGGGTTCCCCAGCAATCGGTTCAGGCAGGTAGTTCTTCAGGAGCCACTGCCCCTAGGATAAGGGATGAACAAGGTGGGGTGCCCAAGGAGGTATAGTAACATCCTTTACTGAGGGGGGAGGAGTGGCAGCGAGCACAGAAGGGAGATTTGTTAGTCAGGTTCCCTTAACCTCCCCTAGTACTTTGAGAAGTGGTACTTTAATTAGGCCTAGTGCTTCGACTCCCATTGCTGGGCCCAATACCTCTTCCCCCATTGCATGCCACTTCCCATCTGCAGATTTAAGAGCACCTTATATCATAGTTGGAAATTATGTTATGGTTAAACCAATGGACATGCAATACTGCATTTAATTTATCAAGAATTCCCCAGATCCTAGAAAAAATCCTTCAGCCACTATAAACTATTTAAAGAGAGCTACAAAGGGTAGGCAGTGTTCTATGGAAGACTATAGATTACTTATAGAGAGCATATTGGGATATGACATGGAATCAGGATGGAGTTGGGATAATGTGGATAAATTAGAACTAGTAGCACCAGGCAGTAGAGCAGCAGATTATCCTTTGTTAAAAGATACCTGTCACGGAACGTCCCACACTCCGCTTGAGTGCTTCTGTCATATACCGCTTCCTAAGTTCTGGAACACGAGTCCAATGGATCTGGCTATAGGAACCCCAAGAACTAGACAACACCAGTCTTGGAGTACATCAGAACTAACTTTTTATTTGAGATCTCACAGACATTTATACAGCAGGGATGACTCAAAGCTAACCTAATTAACATGAGCTAATTTACTACAAAATGTACCCAGACCAGATGACCGACTTGTGGGCACCGAGCTTCACACATTAATATAAACACAATAGCTGGAGCTAATTACAATTAACAATACAAACAACAATCTACCCCCTCCTCAGCCTAGACCATTCGTCTCCTAGCCAGTGCTGGTGGCTAATGTGATCAGCTCTCTCAATTAACATAAACACAGGTTGATGACACTAGCATCTCCTCACAGGATGTGTCCCAACAGAATGAATCAGTCTTATCAGCAGGGGGCTGCTGGAGGAATCCCCCCTCCCTCTTCAGGGACACAAATCTACAGTAAGGAGTCCCCATACAATATATACATATATACACGACTGAGTCCGATAAGTACAGTTCAGCCTGGATTTCTCATTCACCTCACAAAGAGTATTGTTCCATTGAAAATCCAGGGCCCATAATCAAAAGGCAACAGGCTTGCATACAGTCCTCTCCAACAGCCTCTGTTCTGGCTAGGTCTGTCACAATACCGATGTGGAAGACATGTGGAAGCAAGTTGAGGCAGAAATGAAAAGACTATGGCAGGATAAGAAATCAATTTCTACTCCTAAATGAGTCAGTAACTGACTTTATTAAAAGGTTTAAAAAAATGTGGAAGGAAGAAGCGGGAAAGACCATGGAAGGTGATATGGACATGATATACACACAGACTATTATGCAGGCATTTAAACCAGAAGTTTCCCTTTTGATTAAGCAACTAGTTCCTAAATGGCCTGGGCTGGATACAAAGGGATTTAAGAAGGAATTTAAATTTAAAAAGGATTCAGCAGCTTGTTTTGATATTCCTAAAACCTAATCAAAGACACAATTCCAGGGACTTCAGCATAGCCCAGGGAAATTTGATAATTCCCAATATGGAAATAGAGGGGGATACAGAGGAAGGGGAGGATACAGAGGAAAGAGAAGAGGAGGTTCAGGAGAGAGAAATGAGAGATGCTTCATTTGTGGGGAATTAGGACACTGGAGGAACCAATGCCCACAGTCCAAGGGTGGTACTTCAGGATATAATCCTGGAAACTACCCCCAACAAAGACAGCAACTCCAGGGTAATAATAAGCAGCACACCATTAAATACTCATTACAATGGCAGGGAAAACAACAATAGGGTTGTTCGGAAGGTAGTCTCCTCATGCTCCCTCAGATATCCTCTCAATATTCTAAACAGCCAACAATATCTTTAAAGGTAGATGGCATAATTCTCCATTTTATAATAGACACAGGAGCCACCCGGGACACTATACGATCAGAATTATATGAAGGGTACCTGTCAGAGTGTAAACCATCTGTGGGAATAAATGGGGTATTGATTCCTACCTGGGAAACCCCACCCCTTAAGGTAACCAGCCTTTATGGTACAGGTAACATTTTACAACATTCATTCAGAATCATCCCAGGCAGCCCTGTAAATTTACTTGGAAGGGACTTATTAAGCAAATTAGAGAGCAAAATTGAGGTAGACCCTAATGGTGGCATATACATGGAATCACTGTATTGCTTCCTAGCAGCTGGTGAACTAGATTATATAAATCCACAGGTATGGGCAAAGGACAAGTTAGACATAGGGTTCATTCCATGCACACCTTATAAAGCTACACTGAAGCCCTTCACTAATCCTGTGTACCAGAAACAATACCCTTTGTCACAAGAGAAAATAGAGGGAATTAGGCCAATAATTGAGTTCTTCTTAGAACAAGGTATATTAGGGCCTGTGATAATCTCCCTGAAATACACCAATAAATCCAGTGAAGAAGCCTGATGGCTCTTATAGGATTTACCCAAGACCTTAGGACTATTAATAACTTGATAGTCCCAGTTGCACCAATTATCCCAGATGTACCATCATTGATTACCTCTATTCCCTGTACCACTCAGTATTATACTTGCTGGACTTGTCAAATGCTTTTTTTTCCGTCCCAGTGGATGAAGAGACACAACTACCACTGAGTTTCACATTTGATGGCCGCCAACTTACCTGGCAGAAAATGCCTAAAGGTTACATAGACTCACCTGCGGTATACTCTATGGCCCTCCTTGTATCCTTACAAGGTTGGTTCCCACCCCATGGTTCTGTGTTGCTCTAGTATGTTGATGATATTCTTTTGTGAAGCCCAAGCAGAGAGGTGTGTAGGAAGGATAGTAGATCTCTGTTAGAATATCTGTGTAATAAGGGAACAATACACAGGGTGCTCAACATGGGAAACGTGATCATTTACCACCACCCCAAGGTCCATTTCAAGAATAGCAGATTGATTTCACACACACACATGCCTAAAGGTAGCAGCAATAGAACAAAATATCTGCTAGTTATAGTAGATAAATTTAGTAAGTGACCAGAAGCTTTTGAAACCCATAAAGAGGACGCACTTACAGTAGCCAAAATTTTGTGTAAGGAAATAATCCCAAGGTGGGGTTGCCCATTAACCATTGGTTCAGACAAAGGTCCTTCATTCACTTCTAAGATTTTGCAACATATTGCTAAATTAATGGTGATTAATTGGAAGTTTCATATTCCATCCCGTCCTCAGAGTTCGGGGTGGTGGAAAGAATGAACCATACAATTAAAGAAAAATTGTGAAAAGCTACAGGAGGCACTTATATTAGGTGGGAGGCATACTTGCCAGTAGTACTGGCGGAAATAAGGATGACTCCTAACGAAACTACTAAAATGTCTCCTTTTGAAATTTTGATGGGAAGACCCTTCCCCACACCTTGGACAAGAGGTCCAATTGTATTAATGGCAGGTGATTTGGAGATGATTCAGGAAGAATATGTTGTGAATCTTATGCGGCTTTTGAATGGCATCTACGGTGATGTGTCACTTTCTTTTCCCATTCCTTCACAGGAACCAACACATTCTTTAAACCAGGAGACCGAGTAGTGGTTAAAGCACTCCACAAGCACAAGTTTATGTATCCACTCTATGGGGAGCCAACCGTGGTGACTGCTGTAACAAGGACCGCAATCCTAACAACCGATTGTAAAGCCTGGATCCATGCTTCAAGCGTAAAAAAGGTCCCAGAGGATCCTAGGATACAAGGTACAGATAAAAGGAGTGAAGCAGGGGCAGAAGTCTCTGAAACAGACAAATCAGAAGACACAGGGCAAGATGTCGATTCTCAGTCCCCAGACATCTTGGACGTTCTTCCTGTTGCTAGGCTTTGTCCCACTGACAGTTTTTTTGCCGGCATGGATGATTAGTACCTGTTATTATCATCCACAAGACTTACCTTTCTGTCCAAGTACTATGCAACACAATGGGACTCACTATCCACAAGCAAAAGATTTAACATCATTAGGTACCACATCTCTTACTGATAAGATGTTGTTGTTACAATTCAAATATAGCTATGCACAAAAGTCATGGTATGATAAATGTTGGGTTTGCAGTAAATTACATCCAAGTACAATGAGGATTCCTTTACTGGCTGTGCCGGTGAACATCACTTCTTTTTTGAATGGCACCCCCCGCAGTAAGTATGCAAGACATATTAGGAGTCCAGGGAAATTAATTAATTTCCTTTCCTATAATCGCTCAAATTTACCCACCAAGCTGGTGTTGTAGACTAGGAGATTAGTCAAATAGGAGACAGGAAATGTGTCATAAATCACAGCCTAACATATCTTTAAACCCAGACCTATCTTCTATGTTTAACATTTCTAGCAAAGACTTAAATGCCAAAATTTGGTGCCTAATGAATGAAACACACCCACTACATCATTCAACTGGTAAGGTTTTGTCAATACTTACTCTATCTAGTTATTCTGATCAAATAAAAAAGGTGCTGGGCCTGCACCCTTTCACATTAAGTAATTGTTTGTTTATCTGTTGTGGCAAGGTATTCTTCTGCTTCAGCCCCGGAAGATTTTACCCCCTTCCTGACCAGAGCGTTTTTTGCAATTCGGCACTGCGTTGCTTTAACTGACAATTGCGCGGTCGTGCGACGTGGCTGCCAAACAAAATTGACGTCCTTTTTTTCCCACAAATAGAGCTTTCTTTTGGTGGTATTTGATCGCCTCTGTGCTATATGTTTGCGCTATAAACAAAAAAAGAGCGACAATTTTGAAAAAAACGCATTATTTTTTACATTTTGCTATAATAAATATCCCCCAAAAATATATAAAAAAATCATTTTTTTTCCTCAGTTTAGGCCGATTGTATTCTTCTAGATATTTTTGGTAAAAAAAAAATCGCAATAAGCTTTTATTGATTGCTTTGCGCAAAAGTTATAGCGTTTACTAAATAGAGGATAGTTTTATGGCATTTTTATTAATAATTTTTTTTTACTAGTAATGGCGGCGATCAGCGATTTTTATTGTGAGTGCGACATTATGGCGGACATGTCGGACATTTTTGACACATTTTTGGGACCATTGTCATTTATACAGCGATCAGTGCGATTAAAAATGCACTGATTACTGTGTAAATTACACTGGCAGTGAAGGGGTTAACCACTAGGGGGCGAGGAGGGGTTAAGTGTGTCCTAGGGGAGTGATTACTAACTGTAGGGGGATGGGCTAGCAGTGTCATTACTCTGATCACAGCTCCCGATGACAGGGAGCTGTGATCAGTGACACTTGTCACTAGGCAGAACGGGGAGATGCTGTTTACATCAGCATCTCCCCGTTCGTCCTCTCCGTGAGGCGATCACGGGTATCCCCGCGGCGATCGAGTCCGCGGGACCCGCCTCATGGAGCTTCCGGCCGGCGTGCACGCAATGGCACTGCGGGGAATTCAAATGGACGTACAGGTACGCCCATTTGCCCAGCCGTGCCATTCTGCCAACGTACATCGGCATGCGCCGGTCGGGAACCGGTTACCCATGGATCCCTATACAAGAGAGAGGATGGTGCTATCTTGCCTCTCTGGTTCCAGTCATGGAGATAATTGACCTTAATTCAAGACCTTCTGCTCTCTAGCTCCCTCATTACCTCCTCCCATGCTCGCCTTCAAGACTTTTCCAAAGCCTCTCCAATCCTATGGAATGCCTTACCCCAATCTGTCCGCTTATCTCCTACTCTATTAGCTTTTAGATGATCCCTGAAAACCCTTCTCTTCAGAAAAGCCTACCCCACCCACATCTGACAACTGTTTTTTAATTTTCTCCATCAGCTCACCCACCACAGTTATTACCTTTTGTTTCCACTTGACCCTCCCTCCTAGATTGTAAGTGTCATGGTTATGCAATAGAGTTTTTCTGTCAGCTTACCTGTCTCCATGTGTTCATCTCTAGAGACCAGCTGACTCTCACCTGACTGCTTTTGTAAACTCTCCTCTAGCATGGCTCCACCCCAGCTCCTATCAGGGAACCCTATATTAACCTGTGCACTGCAAGCCAGCAGTGCTGATCAACCATTGTGTGTTAGCTTTCGTGTGTACTTGCTGTGTTTCCTACGTCTGATTCCAGTTACCGACTTTGGCCTGTTCTTAACTATTCCTGTCTGCTCGTGGCCCTGACCTTTGGCATGTCCCCGACCATCCCTGTTTGCCTGTGACCCTGAACCTTGGCGTGAACTCTGTTGTCCTTGACTGCTTGTGGCCCTGACCTTGGCTTGTCCCTTACTTTCCTTGTTGTTCCAGCCTGCTGCCTCCTTCCTCTTCTCCTGTAGTCTACCGTGAGCGTGAGCTGTGAGACCCTGGGGGCTGCGACCTGGAGCCAGACTGCAGCGCAGTCCATCCTCACCACTAGAGGCTCTGGTGAACACCTGCTGGCTCTTAGACTCCGCGCCCTGGGGACTCTATGCTCTAGCTCCCAGTGGGATCTGTGTCCGTGATCCAGTAGACCTGCTTCCTGAACCTCCCAGGGTTCAATCCGCAGCAGTCAGTCCTAGGGTCCACTACCTAGCGGTGCACTTCCGACTCCTACAGAGTGCATCTGTCACCTAGCCTCAAGGTGACCTGACAGTAAGCTCTAATGAGCAGGGCCCTCTGATTCCTCCTGTATTGATTTGTATTGTAAGTGTACTGTCTGCCCTCATGTTGTAAAGCGCTGCATAAACTGTTGGCGTTATATAAATCCTGTTTAATAATAATAATAGTAATAATAAAAATAATAATAATAATAATAATTGGGAGTGGGAGTTCTCACCATGTATTACAAGCAAGTAAATATCCAAGATATCCCCTTAAACATGTAAATAGTAGGGAACTCTTTAATAAAGGAGACATGACATGGGCATGGTTTCCATCATGGACAGGATGGGGAATTGAAGTAATGAAAAGATTAAACAAGTATTCAATTATAATGGGTAAGGTATTAAATAAAACGTCAGATGACATTGCTCTGCTTAATCGGGAACAAAGGGCCTTATGGAAACAGTTAATGCTACATGAGCTAGCAATTGAATCCATGAGAACTGCACTTACTGGTCTCTGTGAAGTAACAGAAGATTACAAGTGTTGTACATGGATTCATAATACAAGTATGGAAGTGCCTGATTATTATGAAGTAATTAATCAGCATCGAAAAGGAAGTAGCCGGACTTCAGGCAGAAGCCAGGACAACTGTTAAAGATGGGTGGAATCCTTTTAAGGGATTGGGAAGTTTTGGAGATTTTTTGGGGTCTACATTTTTATGGTTTAGACAAGCTGGAATGTTAATCTTAATGTGTTTATTGCTTCTTCTCTTTATATATTTTCTCGTAAAGATTCCCAATGCATTTATAGAAAGGCAACACAAGATGATGCATATTGGAGACAAGATTTAAGATTTATAATTGTCACTTTGACAAATGAGAGGGATTGTAAGAATTATGCTTTATTTTAAATAATATATAGTCATGCTTAATCGATTTTTGGAGTTAGATGTTAACGTCTAATTCTGCTGACATGCTCTGTTTTTTGCAACTCAGACATTTCTGCATTTCTGTTTGAAAATGTAAGCTTCCTCCCATTGTTATCTAAAACCTGAGATTATTTGTGTTATGGTATGTACTGAGGGGGGGGACACTCTATGCTGTTTTTTTTTTCCAATTTTTGAATAGCCGGATTTTTGGAATTCCACACCATAATAATATTGAATAACTACATACCATTGCATGCATTCGAAGAGTTAATATTATGGAATAAACCAAACTGATGTGCATTGGCTAATTATGTTGCTGAGTACAATGCACATTTTCAGGAGGTGATACCATCGGTGGGATTCTAACCCATGGCTTGAACCTTTGAAGGTAGCAGGGCATTCTACTACACTACAGAGCTGAGCACACTCATCCAAAGAAAATACAATTACTAACGTTTGATTATTTTTATTCTATACAATAATGTTTTTCATTTGAGGCATTAATATTATGGTACCACCATGCTCATGTGGCATTGGCTATTGGACATTTGCCTATTGTCAGCACATGCTGCTGATTAAGATGTAAGTTTTGCGGTTTTTATTTTCACAGTATATAGCTGGTTGCCAAGTAAGGGGCTGTAAAGCCGGCCACCGCATCCTTAACAACCAATGAGTCCTCAGCTGTCAGCTGACAGGTGAATGTAAAATGTGTGGAATCTCAAGTGGCTATGCGGGGTCTCTGGTGGTGGCTATGTAGAGCCAGCACTACGCCAGCGGTGGTCAGTTTGGTAAATCTGTATCTCTGCAATGACCTAGTTTTGGGGGATGACTGATTGGGGGCCCAGTACGAGCGCTAGTATCTCTTCTGCGGGTGGGCGGGCGGGCGGACAGGTGGAGGGCAGCAGATACGCCCCTGAATACACTGTATCAAAAATGCTGCTCCAATATTATTCAATCCCTATTTATCTGTTGTAACTCTCTGGTAGTTCCTTTGCGATCTGCTAACCATCCTGAGAATAGAATTCAAGCTTTATCTTTAGAACACCTAAAGCCTCGTACACACGATCGTATTTTCCGTCAACAAAACCGTGGACTTTTGTCCGAAGGGCATTGGCCCAAATTTGTCTTGCATACACACGGCACACAATTGTTGGCCAACAATCACGAACGTAGTGACGTACTACATGGTTTTTCAGCTCTTTAGCGCCACCCTTTGGGCTCCTTCTGCTAATTTCGTGTTAGTAGAAGTTTGGTGAGTGCTGATTTGTGCTTTTCTTTTCACGCTTTTCATGTAACGCTTTTCAGTTTGCGCGTTTCAGTTCGTTTCTGAATGACCGTTCATCAACTAGACATGTTGCAGATCAGAGGAGATAACGTGTTATTTATTATTGGCCTTGGAGTTATTGCTTTGACATTATTTTTTGGTTGAGTAATGATTTGATTTGGTATATTTTCTATATTTTTGGATGCATATGAATACAATTTGGAGAATAATACTTGGCTATGTGTTTTACTTCAAATGAAATTTTGGGGAATAAGCAGTTACATTTAAAAAAAATATAATGTAAAATTAGCAAGGGACACAAACATAGTTGTATCTTTGATCTTAAAAACTACGGGATAATGGTGTTGTGGTAACTCCATTACGAACGCTATTTTACAAGATTGACTGCTTCTTGCTCGTCCTTGCTTCCAGGCATGCGTGTTTGGACTTTTGTCTGACGGACTTGTGTACACACGCTTGGAAAATCCGACAACAGACATTTGTCCGCGAAAAATGTTAAAATCTGCTATCCAACAGACTTTAAGCCTCGTACACACGATCAGATTTTCCGACGGGAAATGTGTGATGATAGGCTGTTGGTAGAAAATCCGACCGTGTGTATGCTCCATCAGCCAATTGTTGTCGGATTTTATGTGTTGTTGGACTGTTGTATTTGAAGCTGACAGGGGACCCTAACTTTGGGAGTGATTTGGAGTGGCAGTTGGACGAAATCATGGATTTCAGAGAAGGGCTACTGAACGTCTCGGAAGTGCACTGGGCACTGGAAGATATAGATTTTCTGGCCGTTCAGGAATGGGAGCTGGAGATCGCCTACAGACGGCTATTAAACTCTGCTCAGCACCAGGGCTGTGCTCCCTTTGCCTGCCACTATCAGGAAATACCAGTCGACAACTCTGAAATCCTGGCTGAAGAGTCGGCAATGGGGCAGAATAACAGTGTGCTTTGCCAACCTGACCCCACAGCTATGGACGCGGAGGTCTTATGGCAGATGCAGCAAGTGCTGACTGACCTTAATGATCCTGTTTCTGCATGTTATGATCTTGGATGAAGGAATGTGCCTGTCCAGCAGCATGCCAGAGAATCGGCAGTGGAAAATCTGGAGATTGCCATCCCCAAAGCTGAAGTGCTGACAACAGGGCAAACGTCACTGTGCAGCACTAACAGCAGTATCTGTGGAGTTGCAAGGAACTTCCCCAGCTGAAGTGTTGGTCACCAGACAGACAGAGGGTACAAGACCTCTGCCTCACACCTGTGACAGTTCCGGAGGCTCAGGGTGAGAAGGTGACGATCACTTCCCAGCAGCAGATACAGGGGGAGAAGGGAGAGGAGGTGTTCATTGTCCCTCCTCAACAGTCGGCCAGGGGGGAGAAAGCGGTCTTTCCTCCCCAGCAAAGATCCATGCACCTGGGAGACAGTACCATAGACATGTCTTCCCAGCAGGCAGATGAGGGAAAGGAAAAGGAAGCAGCCAGCTCACCTCCCCAATGGCAGCTACACAGTTTGGGAGTGGAGAAATCCAGCCTCCTGCCTCAACGGTTAGCCAAAGCGGATGATGTGGAGTCCCCAGCAGAAGTGCTGGCAACAGGGCAGAGTGCTACCAAACTCTGCCCAGCACCGGCAACAACTGTGGAGTTCCAGGGAGCTGGGGCAATCGGCTCATCTCTCCAGTCACAGATTACAGAATGTATGGACTTAATGGACTGTTCATCAGAGGATGTTATAAATTATGCATCACCTGCTCAAGTACTGGCAGCAGGACAGAGTACTGCAGACCCCAGCTCCACACCCATGGCAGTTTCGGAGACCTGAGCTGAGAAGGTGATGGTTCCTCTTTCCCAGTGGATTTCAGAGATGCAGGGAGGAGAAGCAGCCATTCCCCTCCTCAACAAGGGTTCATGAACCTGGTAGACAATACCAATGAAAGGGAGTTCCAACAGTAGACGGCGCCCCAGAATGATGACACCAACCCAACTGAAGCGCTGGCAACCGGACAGAGGGTCCAAGACCTCTTCCCTAAACCTGCGGCAGTTCTGGAGGCCCAGAGTGAGGAGGTGGTGGTCACTCCTGAGCAGCAGATCAGGACCCAAGGAGAGAATGCAATCGGCAACCTCACGACTGCAGCTTGATCTGGTATTGGTGGATGGGCCTGCTGTCTCTACTAGCATAAACCCAGCAGAAGTGCTGTCAAGCAGGCAGAGTGCTACCAACCTCTGCCCAGCACCAGCAACAACTACAGAGTTCCAGGGAGCCGGGGCAGAGTACTGCAGACCCCTGCTCCACACCCATGGCAGTTTCAGAGGCCCGAGCTGAGAAGGTGATGGTTCCTCTTTCCCAGTGGATTTCAGAGATGCAGGGAAGAGAAGCAGCCATTCCCCTCCCCAACAAGGGTTCGTGCACCTGGGAGACAATAGCAGTGAAAGGGAGTTCCAACAGTAGACGGTGCCCCAGAATGATGACACCAACCCAACTGAAGCGCTGGCAACCGGACAGAGGGTCCAAGACCTCTTCCCCACGCCTGCGGCAGTTATGGAGGCCCAGGGTGAGGAGGTGGCGGTCACTCCCGAGCAGCAGATCAGGACCCAAGGAGAGAATGCGTTGGTGGATGGGCCTGCTGTCTCCACTAGCATAAACCCAGCAGAAGTGCTGGCAAGTGGGCAGAGTGCTACCAACCTCTGCCCAGCACCGGCAACAACTACAGAGTTCCAGGGAGCTGGGGCAGTCAGCCTCCCTTCCCAACAGTTAGCTGGAGCAGATGCTGTGGGGTTTCCAGCAGAAGGGCTGGCAACAGGGCAGAGTGCTGCAGGCCTCTGCCCTCAACTAACAGAGGACAGATTTCCTGTAAAGGTTGATGGGACTTCAGTCTCCACCTGTATACCCCAGGGATGCTGGGCAGTCGGCCTAGATGCCCAGCAGCATGATGGACTGAGCCCAGCCACCCTGTCTTCTCTCCTGCAGCAAAAGGGACTCCAGGGGGAAGGACCAGTCGGCACCTCCCCCCAGCAGCGGGTATGTTCTATGAGAGAGGCTGAGGTTGGCCGGGTGAGTAATGCTCTGTTTGGAACATTTTGTTTGGGGTACTGTGTGGGTACAGGCATTAGAGGACTGGAACTATGGACTAACTTCGGAGTCAACCCATCTGGGATCTCCTCCTGTGTTATGCCCCGTACACACGGTCGGATTTTCCAACGGAAAATGTGCGATCGGAGCGCGTTGTCGGAAATTCCGACCGTGTGTGGGCTCCATCGGACATTTTCCATCGGATTTTTCGACACACAAAGTTTGAGAGCAGGCTATAAAATTTTCCGACGACAAAATCGGATCGCGTCAATTCCGAGCGTGTGTGGCCAATTCCGACGCACAAAGTGCCACGCATGCTCAGAAGAAATTCCGAGACGGAACAGCTTGGTCTGGTAAAATTAGCGTTCGGAATGGATACAGCACTTTCGTCATGCTGCAATTTTTTAAATTGTTTAATACAGCGCACTCTCTTCTTCTTTATAATGTGAGAAGAATGAAGTAGTTTTGCTGCCCGTACTCACACAGACTTCTCACAAACTTCTTTATTATTTATCGTGATTCCCTCAATATATTTTGATTTTTCACATCTGACCAAATTTCTTTTTTGTTGTTTTATTTTTGTTTTGTATTTTTTTCAAGGCTGATGTTTTTTTTTAGTTTTTTTGGGTTTGACTCCATAATATTTTTGTGTGTGTTTTGTGTGTCAAGTTACCACAACACCATTGATATCTTGTATTATTTAATCTCAAGGAGATTGTTTGGTGTTGGTGTCCCTTGTTAATTTCACATTGTAGTTTTGAAATGTACCTGCCTCCTCACAAGCAAACTGTCCTTTTTGAAGGAAAACACACATAAGCGAGTATAATTGAACCAAAAATTCCTTTATTAAGGGCTCAGAACCAAACAAAGAGGGAGGCAACGCTGGAGAAACAGCAGAAATTGGCGAAGCCTTTGGCCCCCAGGGCACACATCAATTATTTTACTGCAAAATTGGTGGCCTGAGGAGTCCATATCTAAGGGAGTGCAGTTTGGTCCAGAAGTCCAAGAGAATCATGAACAGCAGCAGATGAAATGTATGCCCCCAGGCTGTGGTCATACAAGAGACTGCATCTTTTGTCAGACCAGACTGAACCCAGGGCCATCACTCTCTGGTCTTCCTTCCACGCTGTTCCTGTGGTGGTGTAGTTGTGGCAGGAGGAGGAGGAGGATGGTCCAACTCACACAGGTGGGTATTGGGTGTGATTTCGCCACTTACCCCCTTAGTTAGGACTTTATAAAAAGGTTCTCACACAGCTGGCGTTGACCCTCCTGCATGCCCTTCAGTTTGGTGGCAGCCATGCAGGCAAAGGCCTCTTCAGGAGTGGGTAAGGCTCTGAGGGATGCAGAAGCCTCCTGAATGAGCCTGAGAGCTGAATCCTGCACGTGACTCTCCTCCCTGGGTCTTTTGTTTGGAAGGCGGAGGGGAGGAACCTGCGATTCGGTTAGGCTCCTACTGGGCCCAGGCTTCTCCTGGCTGCCACTAACCCCCGCCTCCTCCTGGCTGCCACATTCCACAGCCTCCTCCTGTGTGCCACATTCCAGAGCCTCGTCCTGGCTGAGGTCTTCCTGTGTATGAAAAAGGGACATAGTTTTAGTTTTTTATTCATCAATCACACACAATTTTCATCTCATGACTGTTGCAAATTGAATGTTAACAAATATAACAGACTATCCTTCTGAGCCCAGCATTTTTCATTCTTGTCCCAATTATTTTTGCCCACTACTGTCTATTGATATGTAAAAAACTGTATTAAATCAGCAATTAGTGATCAATAACATCTAGTATAGACCATTTATTTATTGACTAGAAATCTGTAGAAGAATGCTATACCTGACTCCATCTGTGCTCCTCCACTTCTTCCTGGCTGGAAGTCCCAGGTTGGACATCGGAAGCCTCAGCTGGGGTGGAAGGAAGGGTGGAAGGAAGAGTTGAGAGGGATTCCCTGACTCCAGTCTGGTCTGGCAGAAATCGCAGTCTCTCATAGTACCACAGCCTGGGGACATAAACTTCATCTGCTGCAGCTCCGGATCTCTGGAAATGCGTGACCTTCTTGCGCTCCCTTAGATAAGTACTCCTCAGGCCACCAATTTTGGCTTTTAAATAGGGGATGTTTGCCGTGGGGACCACCGGCTTCACCAACTCCAGCAGTTTCTCCAGTGCTGCCTGCCTCTTTTGTTTATGATTATAATGTGGATGTTTCCCCTGCCACAGACAGGGCAGCTCCCTGTACTTGTCTATGAACAGGGGGAGGAAGTTGTGGTCATTGAAGCCATCCATTTTATCTGCAAGACACAACACAAGACAAACCCTAATGTCAGGCAAAACTCTCCTAATCTTGTTACAATATAGGCCTCAATCTAGAAGCAGTATAGGCCCAAGTTTTGCTCTTACCTTTGTTATCACGATCGGCGCCTCCGATACTCCTTCCTCTGTTCACACATCGTACGTACTACGCACGTGTGTTACGCTTTATACACACTGCACATGCGTGAAACTCCGCCCGCCCCTGACGTTCTTTCTATTCTATTCCCCACCCCTTCTCGTTCGGCGCAGTGGGGGAAGAGCACATGGCGGAGACACGGCAGGTGCGTGCTAATTACAGCAACGAGGAGGAGGAAAGCCCGGAGCCAGAAACATCCCGATCCAGAAGGAGACGATTTAAGGCATCAAATATGTCCTTTGGGGAGATGTTGGAGATGGTGGACATCCTGAAGAGGGCCGAATATGACGGGAAGTATGGACCTTACCCCAACCCCAAAGTCAGAAAGGCCAAGATCATGGCAAAAGTGGTCAAGAATCTGCACCGGAATTTCGGGGTACGACGATCGAAAGATCAGCTCAGGAAGCGGTGGTCGGACCTCAAATTAAGGGAGCACGAGCAGTACAGAAAGATCCGGAGAGTGCTGCAAAAAAGTAAGTAGTTGTGCTGTGTTCCTATTCTTTATGTCTATTACATTCGTGCTGCTCCATGTGCTTTTCTTAATTGTTATCCAGTTTAAAATGGCAACTTTCATATTCATGGGCACATTATTCGTTCGTATAAAACATTGTTCGTTCGGCCTAGAAAACACCATTGTTTTTTCCATATGCATTTGCCCACATTTTTTATGGCCTACTTGTCTGCAAATAATTTGGTTGGGTAGATGGGTTTGTAACTAGAATGAAATGCAAACTAGATTCTGTGTAAAGAGAGGACACTCAGCAGCAGTTTTCACATCTGGACGTTGGAGCACTAGTGTGGGACACATGAACACCCTTTTTATTAGGGGGCCCACACAGGTGCTCCAGTGTATACTATAGGGGTGTCTCCATCTGTGAAGCTTGTACAAAACAGGTAAGTTTTCAAGCTTGACAAAGGACACTAAAAATTCTTCATCTTGGAACGCTGCCAAAATAGACAATTGTACCCCACTTCCAAGCAATGATTCATATTCCTATTTCTGCCATCAAATATCTGTGTGCTAAGTATACTTATTTTTTTTTACATAGGGGATAAAAGACTCGGAGGACACCCCTCATCCGAGGAGACCACAGACCCCCCACCTCTGGAACAAGGGGAAATCCACCCAAGCCAAGCAGAGCAGGAGGAGGAAGACGTGGTGGAAATTGGCACCACAGCAGGTGAGTGTCTGCGACCACAGGCTCAGGTAAGAGATGGATGCCGGCATATTTATAATACATGGTGTGTTTTTAGGTGATCGTGATGTTGTGGATCCAGGGCATTTCACCTCGAAAAGTGCACAGATCCTGATCGGTGAGATCATGGGGTGTAATAGGGACTTGGAAAACATCCTTAAAAACATCAATGATGTTCAACAAAAAATGAAGAACATCATTGATGTTTTAGGGAGAGTTTAAAACCCCTCAAAATCCCTTTTTTTTCCCACTATTTGTGAGCTAAAATTTTTTAGCATTTTTTGACATATTTGCGAAAAGCAAATTTTGAAGAGGCACATAGTGTGTCAACATGTGCTATCTGCCATCACGGGAATTCAATGGACGCGTTTTGGGGGTGCAACCCCTTCCTCAATAATAAAGTAGCTGTGAGGAAGGGGTTGCACCCCAAAAACACGTCCCTTGATCCCCCGTGATGGCAGCTAGCACATGTTGACATTCGGCAATTGGTGTGCATCTTCAAAATTTGGCTTTTCTAGGGGTGACTTCACCCCATCTGAATGCAATATCAAACACAGTTTGTAAATACTCATGTCTGATATTGCCTTCAAGTTCTACCAAATGTGAACTTTGTAAGTTCAAGATTTGTGTCTTTCTTGTTGGTTTTAAACATGCCTGTTTTTTCTTAAATGGACATTTCTACTTTTTCTAATGTGACCCCAAAAATTGTTATACAACAAACATGTTGGTTTGTTTTAAAAACCTTTTCTAAATGCACATGTGATTGTGCTGGTATTAAAAAGATTGTTAACCACTTAAGGACCGCCTCACGCCGATGTACGTCGGCAAGGTGGCACGGGCAGGCAGAATCACGTACATGTACATGATCTGCCTCCTGCGGGCGGGGGGTCCGATCAGACCCCCCCCCGGTGCCTGAGGCGGTCCGCTTTTGTCCAGCGGCGATCGGAGGTGAGGGAGAGACCATCCATTCGTGGCCCCCCCTCGCGATCGACGCCGGCCAATTAGATCATTCCTCTGCTGCTGTATGCTAAACAGCAGCAAAGGAAATTATGTCATCTCTCCTCGGCTCGGTATTTTCTGTTCCGGCACCGAGGAGAGAAGACTGCACTGTGAGTGAAAACACTACACACAGTAGAACATGCCAGGCACACAAAACACCCCCCTTTACCCCCCGATCACCCCCCAATCACCCCCCCCTGTCACACTGACACCAAGCAGTTTTTTTGTTTTTTTTTTCTGATTACTGCATGGTGTCAGTTTGTGACAGTTAGTGTGGTAGGACAGTTACTGTTAGCCCCCTTTAGGTCTAGGGTACCCCCCTAACCCCCCCTAATAAAGTTTTAACCCCTTGATCACCCCCCGTCGCCAGTGTCGCTAAGCGATCATTTTTCTGATCGCTGTATTAGTGTCACTGGTGACGCTAGTTAGGGAGGTAAATATTTAGGTTCGCCGTCAGCGTTTTATAGCGACAGGGACCCCCATATACTACCTAATAAATGTTTTAACCCCTTGATTGCCCCCTAGTTAACCCTTTCACCACTGATCACCGTATAACTGTTACGGGTGATGCTGGTTAGTTAGTTTATTTTTTATAGTGTCAGGGCACCCGCCGTTTATTACCGAATAAAGGTTTAGCCCCCTGATCGCTCAGCGGTGATATGCGTCGCCCCAGGCAGCGTCAGATTAGTGCCAGTACCGCTAGCACCCACGCACGCAGCATATGCCTCCCTTAGTGGTATAGTATCTGTACGGATCAATATCTGATCCGATCAGATCTATACTAGCGTCCCCAGCAGTTTAGGGTTCCCAAAAACGCAGTGTTAGCGGGATCAGCCCAGATACCTGCTAGCACCTGCGTTTTGCCCCTCCGCCCGGCCCAGCCCTGCCCACCCAAGTGCAGTATCGATCGATCACTGACACTTAGAAAACACTAAACGCATAACTGCAGCGTTCGCAGAGTCAGGCCTGATCCCTGCGATTGCTAACAGTTTTTTTGGTAGCATTTTGATGAACTGGCAAGCACCAGCCCCAGGCAGCGTCAGGTTAGCGGCAGTACCGCTAACACCCACGCATGCACCGTACACCTCCCTTAGTGGTATAGTATCTGAACGGATCAATATCTGATCCAATCAGATCTATACTAGCGTCCCCAGCAGTTTAGGGTTCCCAAAAACGCAGTGTTAGCGGGTTCAGCCCAGATACCTGCTAGCACCTGCATTTTGCCCCTGCGCCCGGCCCAGCCCTGCCCACCCAAGTGCAGTATCGATCAATCACTGTCACTTACAAAACACTAAACACATAACTGCAGCATTCGCAGAGTCAGGCCTGATCCCTGCGATCGCTAACAGTTTTTTTGGTAGCGTTTTGGTGAACTGGCAAGCACCAGCCCCAGGCAGCGTCAGGTTAGCGCCAGTACCGCTAACACCCACGCACGCAGCATACGCCTCCCTTAGTGGTATAGTATCTGTACGGATCAATATCTGATCCGATCAGATCTATACTAGCGTCCCCAGCAGTTTAGGGTTCCCAAAAACGCAGTGTTAGCAGGATCAGCCCAGATACCTGCTAGCACCTGCGTTTTGCCCCTCCGCCCGGCCCAGCCCAGCCCAGCCCAGCCCAGCCCAGCCCACCCAAGTGCAGTATCGATCGATCACTGACACTTACAAAACACTAAACGCATAACTGCAGCGTTCGCAGAGTCAGGCCTGATCCCTGCGATCGCTAACAGTTTTTTTGGTAGCATTTTGGTGAACTGCCAAGCACCAGCCCCAGGCAGCGTCAGGTTAGCGCCAGTACCGCTAACACCCACGCACGCACCGTACACCTCCCTTAGTGGTAGAGTATCTGAACGGATCAATATCTGATCCGATCAGATCTATACTAGCGTCCCCAGCAGTTTAGGGTTCCCAAAAACGCAGTGTTAGCGGGTTCAGCCCAGATACCTGTTAGCACCTGCGTTTTGCCCCTCCGCCCGGCCCAGCCCTGCCCACCCAAGTGCAGTATCGATCAATCACTGTCACTTACAAAACACTAAACACATAACTGCAGCATTCACAGAGTCAGGCCTGATCCCTGCGATCGCTAACAGTTTTTTTGGTAGCGTTTTGGTGAACTGGCAAGCACCAGCCCTAGGCAGCGTCAGGTTAGCGCCAGTACCGCTAACACCCACGCACGCAGCATACACCTCCCTTAGTGGTATAGTATCTGAACGGATCAATATCTGATCCGATCAGATCTATACTAGCGTCCCCAGCAGTTTAGGGTTCCCAAAAATGCAGTGTTAGCAGGATCAGCCCAGATACCTGCTAGCACCTGTGTTTTGCCCCTCCGCCCGGCCCAGCCCAGCCCAGCCCACCCAAGTGCAGTATCGATCGATCACTGTCACTTACAAAACACTAAACGCATAACTGCAGCGTTTGCAGAGTCAGGCCTGATCCCTGCGATCGCTAACAGTTTTTTTGGTAGCGTTTTGGTGAACTGGCAAGCAGGGCCGATCCTAGGGTCACTGGCGCCTGGGTGCAGAAATATTTCTGGCGCCCCCACATGGGCGTGGTCATCCTACCAACTCCTCCCCTTTACAGATATTTCTATGGCAACGACTCAAACACAGAGATGCTCCCCTAAGAAGTCTTTGTTACCCTGGGATCCTCCTGTGATCTTTTAATAAAGAAAATACAGGAAGAGGGTACACTAATGAGACCTGGAGGGGAGTCTCTCTGATGCACACAGAGAGGGCTTCTTTTAGAGAGTCTGTTAGAAAGAGCCCCCAGACATATTACAGAAGATGGTCAGAGACTGCAGACATAGTACAGGAGATGATCAGAGACTGCAGACATGCTACAGGAGATGATCAGAGACTGCAGACATATTACAGAAGATGGTCAGAGACTGCAGACATAGTACAGGAGATGATCAGAGACTGCAGACATAGTACAGGAGATGATCAGAGACTGCAGACATGCTACAGGAGATGGTCAGAGACTGCAGACATAGTACAGGAGATGATCAGAGACTGCAGACATAGTACAGGAGATGATCAGAGACTGCAGACATAGTACAGGAGATGATCAGAGACTGCAGACATAGTACAGGAGATGATCAGAGACTGCAGATATAGTACAGGAGATGATCAGAGACTGCAGACATAGTATAGGAGATGATCAGAGACTGCAGACATAGTACAGGAGATGATCAGAGACTGCAGACATACTACAGGAGATGGTCAGAGACTGCCTGACATAGTACAGGAGATGATCAGAGACTGCAGACAGCATTTAAGAGATGATCAGAGACTGCAGACATAGTACAGGAGATGATCAGAGACTGCAGACAGCATTTAAGAGATGATCAGAGACTGCAGACATAGTACAGGAGATGATCAGAGACTGCAGACAGGATATAAGAGATAATCAGAGACTGCAGACATAGTACAGGAGATGATCAGAGACTGCAGACATAGTACAGGAGATGATCAGGGACTGCAGACATAGTACAGGAGATGATCAGAGACTGCAGACATAATACAGGAGATGATCAGAGTCTGCAGACATAATACAGGAGATGATCAGAGACTGCAGACATAGTACAGGAGATGATCAAAGACTGCAGACATAGTACAGGAGATGATCAGAGACTGCAGACATAGTACAGGAGATGATCAGAGACTGCAGACATAGTACAGGAGATGCTCAGAGACTGCAGTCATAGTACAGGAGATGGTCAGAGACTGCAGACATAGTACGGGAGATGATCAGAGACTGCAGACATAGTACAGGAGATGGTCAGAGACTGCAGACATACTACAGGAGATGATCAGAGACTGTAGACATAGTACGGGAGATGATCAGAGACTGCAGACATAGTACAGGAGATGGTCATAGACTGCAGACATACTACAGGAGATGATCAGAGACTGCAGACATAGTACGGGAGATGATCAGAGACTGCAGACATAGTACAGGAGATGATCAGAGACTGCAGACATAGTACAGGAGATGGTCAGAGACTGCAGACATAGTACAGGAGATGGTCAGAGACTGCAGACATAATACAGGAGATGATCAGAGACTGCAGACATACTACAGGAGATGATCAGAGACTGCAGACATAGTACAAGAGATGATCAGAGACTGCAGACATAGTACAAGAGATGATCAGAGACTGCAGACATAATTCAGGAGATGATCAGAGACTGCATTTCCTATGAACGTTAGTAGATAATGGCCAATCGGCCCTCTCACCTGACCCAGCGATACAGCAATGGTTCCTCTGATCAGGAGTCAGCTCACTCTGAATTGCCCGTGGTGACTCCGCTGGGTAGAGCCCAGATCTATATTCCGGCAATGACTCCATTCCTTTCTCTGCCAGGGATGGCGCTAGGCTGTGTGGCTTTCCCTCTGGTGGCGCAGGTCAGCGGGGTTCTCTCTCTGATGGTGTTCTCTCAGCACTGTCCTCTCCCTCTGGAGTCCTTGGTGTACTTCCCTGAAAGCTTTCCTGGGCTCCTGGCTCTCTCTCTCTCTCTCCCATTTAGCTGAGCATGCTGTGTGGGCTGCAGTTTCCGTGTTACAGTGGGGCTGCCAGTCCTCGGGACTACATGCCCCACAATCCTCTTCTCTGCTCCTTTTTCTATTCTGTTTCTTCCCTGGGTATATGAAGGCGGGGGAAGATACATAGTGGGCAGCTGTGCTGGCAAGCGCTGCTCACTAGTACAGCAGCGTGCGCAAGAGGGAGAGGGAGGGGGGAGAGGGAGGGGGGAAAGAAGAGCCCGCAGCTGCATTGGCATCACTAGGGTTGGGGTCACCCCCCCTTCCACCAACTATAGTCGCCCCTCAGTACAGAATCCCCTCCACTAAGTATAGACCCCCTCCATCAGTGCAGAACCCGCACTAAGTATAAACTCCTCCCTCAGTACAGACCTTACTCAGTACAGACCCCCCCAGGTAACCCCCCCTCCGTTAGTACAGACCCCCCCAGGACAGACCCCCCTCCATTAGTACAGACCCCCCAGGACAGACCCCCCTCCATTAGTACAGACCCCCCAGGACAGACCCCTCCATTAGTACAGACCCCCCCAGGAAAGACCCCCCTCTGTTAGTACAGACCCCCAGGACAGACCCCCTCAATTAGTACAGACCCCCCAGGACAGGACCCCCCCTCCATTAGTATAGACCCCCAGGACAGACCCCTCCTTCATTAGTACAGACCCCCCAGGACAGACCCCTCCTTCATTAGTACAGACCCCCCCAGGAAAGACCCCCCTCTGTTAGTACAGACCCCCAGGACAGGACCCCCCCTCCATTAGTATAGACCCCCCCAGGACAGACCCCCCTCCATCAGTACAGACACCCCAGGACAGACCCCCTCCATTAGTACAGACCCCCAGGACAGAGCCCCCCTACATTACTACAGACCCCCCAGGACAGACCCCCCTCCAATAGTACAGACCCCCCCAGGACAGAGACTCCCCCTCCATTACTACAGACCCCCCAGGACAGAGACCCCTCCATTAGTACAGACTCCCCAGGACAGACCACCCCTCCATTACTACAGACCCCCAGGACAGACCCCCCCTCCAATAGTACAGACCCCCAGGGCAGGACCCCCCTCCATTAGTACAGACCCCGCCAGGACAGAGCCCTCCCCTCCATTACTACAGACCCCCCAGGACAGAGCCCCCCTCCATTACTACAGACCCCCCTCCAATAGTACAGACCCCCCCAGGACAGAGCCCCCCCTCCATTACTACAGATCCCCAGGACAGAGACCCCTCCATTAGTACAGACCCCCCCAGGACAGACCACCCCTCCATTACTACAGACCCCCCAGGACAGACCCCCCTCCAATAGTACAGACCCCCCAGGACAGGACCCCCCCCTCCATTAGTACAGACCCCCCTCCATTGGTACAGACCCCCCAGGACAGAGCCCCCCCTCCATTACTACAGACCCCCAGGACAGAGCCCCCCTCCATTACTACAGACCCCCAGGACAGAGCCCCCCTCCATTACTACAGACCCCCCTCCAATAGTACAGACCCCCCAGGACAGAGCTCCCCCCTCCATTACTACAGACCCCCCAGGACAGAGCCCCCCTCGATTACCACAGACCCCCCAGGACAGAGCCCCCCCTCCATTACTAAAGACCCCCCAGGACAGAGCCCCCCTTCATTACTACAGACCCCCCTCCAATAGTACAGACCCCCAAGGACAGAGCCCCCCCCATTACTACAGACCCCCCAGGACAGAGCCCCCCTCCATTACTGCACACCCCCCAGGACAGAGCCCCCCTCCATTACTCCAGACCCCCCAGGAAAGAGCCCCCCTCTATTAGTACAGACCCCCCAGGACAGAGCCCCCCTCTATTAGTACAGACCCCCCAGGACAGGGCCCCCCTCTATTAGTACAGACCCCCCAGGACAGAGCCCCCCCTCCATTACTACAGACCCCCCAGGACAGAGCCCCCCCCTCCATTACTACAGAGCCCCCCCTCCATTACTACAGACCCCCCAGGACAGAGCCCCCCTTCATTACTACAGACCCCCCTCCAATAGTACAGACCCCCCAGGACAGAGCCTCCCCCCTCCATTACTACAGACCCCCCAGGACAGAGCCCCCCTCTATTACTACAGACCCCCCAGGACAGAGCCCCCCTCCATTACTACAGACCCCCCAGGAAAGAGCCCCCCTCTATTAGTACAGACCCCCCAGGACAGAGCCCCCCTCTATTAGTACAGAGCCCCCTCTATTAGTACAGACCCCCCAGGACAGAGCCCCCCTCTATTAGTACAGACCCCCCAGGACAGAGCCCCCCTCTATTAGTACAGACAACCCCCGGACAGAGCCCCCCTCCTCCATTAGTACAGACCCCCCCATCCATTAGGGTACAGTACATAAAAACACCCGGGTGGCAGCTGGAGAGGAGAGGACAGTGTGCAGCCAGCCACCCGGGTGGAGAACAGAAGTGTACACAGCAGGCAGCAGGAGTGAGAGACACAGAGAGGAGGAGAATGTGTCAGCACAGCACGGAGCGCTCCGCTCCGCTCCCCCCCCCCCCCGCGTGACATCGCTCACTGCACGGCTGGTCTCTCTCCACACAGAGACCAGCCGCTCTGCCTCCCTTCTCATCTTCGGCTGGCTGAAGGAGGGAGGAGCTTGAGCAGTGAATACAGCGGCGCTTTCTTCTGAGAACACCAGCGGAGAGGAGCCGCAGCAGGACACAAACAAGAGGAGGAAATGGAGGGAAGGGAGCACTCTGGCGCTTCAGCGCCCCCACCTCTCTGGCGCTGGGGTGCACTGCACCCCGTGCACCCCGTCTGGGATCGGCCCTGCTGGCAAGCACCAGCGGCCTAGTACACCCCGGTCGTAGTCAAACCAGCACTGCAGTAACACTTGGTGACGTGGCGTTTTCCCATAAGTGCAGTTCAAGCTGGTGAGGTGGCAAGCACAAGTAGTGTCCCGCTGCCACCAAGAAGAAGACAAACAGGCCTGTCGTGCCCATAATGCCCTTCCTGCTGCATTCGCCAATCCTAATAATTGGGAACCCACCACTTCTGCAGCGCCCGTACTTCCCCCATTCACATCCCCAACCAAATGCAGTCCGCTGCATGAAAGGCATTTTCTTTATGTCCTCCCGAGTACCCATATATATAGCGTGACACCCGCTATTATTGTCCCTCCTGTCCTGACAATCCTGGTCTTTCCATTGGTGAATGTTTTGAACGCTACCATTCACTAGTTGAGTGTTAACGTAGGGTATAGCATTGCATAGACTAGGCACACTTTCACAGGGTCTCCCAAGATGCCATCCCATTTTGAGAGACCCGAACCTGGAACCGGTTACAGTTATAAAAGTTAGTTACAAAAAAAATGTAAAAAAAAAAAAATATATAAAATAAAAAAAAAATAGTTGTCGTTTTATTGTTCGCTCTCTCTCTATTCTCTCTCTATTGTTCTGCTCTTTTTTACTGTATTCTATTCTGCAATGTTTTATTGTTATTATGTTTTATCATGTTTGCTTTTCATGTATGCAATTTTTTATACTTTACCGTTTACTGTGTTTTATTGTTACCCATTTTTTTGTCTTCAGGTACGCCATTCACGACTTTAAGTGGCTATACCAGAATGATGCCTGCAGGTTTAGGTATCATCTTGGTATCATTCTTTTCAGCCAGCGGTCGGCTTTCATGTAAAAGCAATCCTAGAGGCTAATTAGCCTCTAGACTGCTTTTACAAGCAGTGGGAGGGAATGCCCCCCCCACCGTCTTCCGTGTTTTTCTCTGGCTCTCCTGTCTCAACAGGGAACCTGAGAATGCAGCCGGTGATTCAGCCAACTGACCATAGAGCTGATCAGAGACCAGAGTGGCTCCAAACATCTCTATGGCCTAAGAAACCAGAAGCTACGAGCATTTCATGACAGCGCCATTGGGAAATTGGGAAAGCATTTTATCACACCGATCTTGGTGTGGTCAGATGCTTTGAGGGCAGAGGAGAGATCTAGGGTCTAATAGATTTTTTTCAAAAAAGAGTACCTGTCACTACCTATTGCTATCATAGGGGATATTTACATTCCCTGAGAGAACAATAAAAATTATTAAAAAAAAATGAAAGGAACAGTTTAAAAATAAGATAAAAAAGCAAAAAAAAAAATAAAAAAGCACCCCTGTCCCCCCCTGCTCTCGTGCAAAGGCGAACACAAGCGTCAGTCTGGCGTCAAATGTAAACAGCAATTGCACCATGCATGTGAGGTATCACCGCGAACGTCAGATCGAGGGCAGTAATTTTAGCAGTAGACCTCCTCTGTAAATCTAAAGTGGTAAACTGTAAAGGCTTTTAAAGGCTTTTAAAATGTATTTAGTTTGTCGCCACTGCACGTTTATGCGCAATTTTAACCACTTACCAACCGGCCCATAGCCGAATGACGGCTGCAGGGCGGTTGGATAACTCTGGGAGGACGTACTATTACGTCCTCCCAGAATTCCCCTCTCGCGCGCCCCCTGGGGCGCGCACCCGAACACATCCGTGACCGCTGGGTCCAGAG
Source organism: Aquarana catesbeiana (assembly GCF_042186555.1). NCBI lineage: Eukaryota > Metazoa > Chordata > Amphibia > Anura > Ranidae > Aquarana > Aquarana catesbeiana. Next base: position 134,469,795 of record NC_133327.1, on the reverse strand, counting down.
GACCCGGCGCATCACGGATCCCGGTAAATGGCCGCTGATCACATGTAAACAGACCGGCGTCATCTGATGACGCCGGTTCCTCTCCTCCCCTCCTGTGTACCGATCGGTACACAGTGAGCGGGGAGGGGGATGGATGGATGTCTGCAGCGCTGTGGGCTGTATGTGTAGTGCCCACAGCGCTGCACAGAGACATCCATCCATCCATCCATGCTCAGCCATCCCTCACTACTATGCAATGCTGTGCAATACTCTGCAATGCCCCCACAATACTCTGCAATGCTGTGCAATACTCTGCAATGCTGTGCAATACTCTGCAATACCCCCACAATACTCTGCAATGCTGTGCATTACTCTGCAATGCCCCCACAATACTCTGCAATGCTGTGCAATACTCTGCAATACCCCCACAATACTCTGCAATGCTGTGCATTACTCTGCAATGCCCCCACAATACTCTGCAATGCTGTGCAATACTCTGCAATGCCCCCACAATACTCTGCAATGCTGTGCAATACTCTGCAATGCCCCCACAATACTCTGCAATGCTGTGCATTACTCTGCAATGCCCCCACAATACTCTGCAATGCTGTGCAATACTCTGCAATGCCCCCACAATACTCTGCAATGCTGTGCAATACTCTGTAATGCTGTGCAATACTCTGCAATACCCCCACAATACTCTGCAATGCTGTGCATTACTCTGCAATGCCCCCACAATACTCTGCAATGCTGTGCAATACTCTGCAATACCCCCACAATACTCTGCAATGCTGTGCATTACTCTGCAATGCCCCCACAATACTCTGCAATGCTGTGCAATACTCTGCAATGCCCCCACAATACTCTGCAATGCTGTGCAATACTCTGCAATGCCCCCACAATACTCTGCAATGCTGTGCATTACTCTGCAATGCCCCCACAATACTCTGCAATGCTGTGCAATACTCTGCAATGCCCCCACAATACTCTGCAATGCTGTGCAATACTCTGCAATGCCCCCACAATACTCTGCAATGCCCCCACAATACTCTGCAATGCCCCCACAATACCCTGCAATGCTGTGCAATACTCTGCAATGCCCCCACAATACTCTGCAATGCCCCCACAATACTCTGCAATGCCCCCGCCATACTCTGCAATGCCCCCACAATACTCTGCAATGCCCCCGCCATACTCTGCCATGCCCCGCCATACTCCGCCATACCCCGCCATACTCCGACATACCCCGCCATACTCCGCCATACCCCGCCATACTCCGTCATACCCCACAATACCCCGCCATACTCCGCAATACCCTGCCATACCCCGCCATACTCCGTCATACCCCACAATACCCCGCCATACTCCACAATACCCCGCCATACCCTGCCATGCTGAGCCATGCTCAGCTGTACTCGCCCTCTGTATGTGGTCAGGCTGTGGAAGTCTCACACATGTGGTATCGCCGTACTCAGGAGGAGTAGGAGAATCTATTTTGGGGTGTCATTTTTGGTATGTACATGTTGTGTGGTAGAAATATTGTATAAATGGACAACTTTGTGTTAAAAAAAAAAAAAGCGTTTTAACCACTTCCCGCCCGCCGGCCATCATACAACGTCGTTGACTTTGTGCAGGGATATCTGAATGATGGGTGCAACTACAGGCATCATTCAGATATCAGCTTTTTCAGCCGGCGATTCCCTACACCATAAGAATGATCATAGCAGCTGTTCCACTGCTTGATCGTTCTTACGGGAGGCGTGAGGGGATGTCCCCCCCTCTCGTGCTTCTACCGACTCACCGCTACGATCGAAGCCAGGATCATTTTTTTTTTTTTTAATTTCAGGCTTCCCAGCCTAGAGGTGAGATGTGAGGTCTTATTGACCCCATATCTCACTGTAAAGAGGACCTGTCATGCCATATTCCTATTACAAGGATGTTTATATTCTTTTGTAATAGGAATAAAAGTGGTCAAAAAATTATTTTTTTTGGAAAAAAGCATCAAACTAAAATAAATAAAGTAAAATGAACAATAAAAAAAAAAAAAAAAAAAATTTTTAAAGCGCCCCTGTCCCTATGTGCTCGCATGCAGAAGCGAACGCATACGTAAGTCCCGCCCACATATGAAAACGGTGTTCAAACCACACATGTGAGGTATCGCTGCGATCGGTAGAGCGAGAGCAATCATTTTGGCCCTAGACCTCCTCTGTAACTCAAAACATGTAACCAGTAAAAAATTTTAAAACGTCGCCTGTGGGGATTTTTGAGTAGCAAAGTTTGGCGCCATTCCACAAGCGCGTGCAATTTTGAAAGGTGACATGTTGGGTATCTATTTACTCGGCCGGCGTAACTTCATCTTTCACATTATGCAAAAACATTAGGCTAACTTTACTGTTTTGGTTTTTGTAAAGCACAAAACCATTTTTTTTTTTTTTAAAAACGCGTTAAAAAAATTGCTGCGCAAATACCGTGCGAGATAAAAAGTTGCAACGACCGCCATTGTATTCTCTAGGGTCTTTGCTAAAAAAACATATATAATGTTTTGGGGTTCTATGTAATTTTCTAGCTAATAAATGATAATTTTTACATGTAGGAGAGAAATGTCAGAATTGGCCTGGGTGCTCCAGAACGCCTGAAGGTGCTCCCCTGCATGTTGGGCCTCTGTATGTGGCCACGCTGTGTAAAAGTCTCACACATGTGGTATCGCCGTACTCGGGAGTAATAGCAGAATGTGTTTTGGGGTGTAATTTGTGGTATGCATATGCGGTGTGTGAGAAATAACCTGCTAATATGACAATTTTGTGGGAAAAAAAAAAAAGTAAAAAAAAAACCTTGATTTTGCAAAGAATTGTGGGAAAAAATGACAACTTCAAAAAACTCACCATGCATCTTTCTAAATACCTTGGAATGTCTTCGTTCCAAAAAGGGGTCATTTGGGGGCTATTTGTACTTTTCTGGCATGTTAGGGTCTCAAGAAATTAGATAGGCCGTCAGTACTTCAGGTGTGATCAATTTTCAGATATTCGCACCATAGCTTTTGGACTCTATAACTTTCACAAAGACCAAATAATATCCACCGATTTGGGTTAATTTTACCAAAGATATGTAGCGGTATAAATTTTGGCCAAAATATATGAAGAAAAATTACTAATTTGCAAAATATTATAACAGAAATGAAGAAAAATGTATTTTTTTTACAGATTTTTCTGTCTTTTTTCTTTTACGGCGCAAAAAATAAAGAACCCAGCGGTGATTAAATACCACCAAAAGAAAGCTCCATTTGTGTGAAAAAAAGGACAAAAATTTCATATAGATACAGTGTTGCATGACTGAGTAATTGTCATTCAAAATGTGAGAGCACCAAAAGCTGAAAATTGGTCTGGTTAGGAAGGGGGTTTAAGTGCCCAGTTGTCAAGTGGTTAAAGCATGTCATGTTTGGTATCCATGTACTCGGCCTAAGATCATCTTTTTTATTCCATCAAACATTTGGGCAATATAGTGTGTTTTAGTGCATTAAGATTTAAAAAAAGTGTGTTTTTTCCCCAAAAATGCGTTTGAAAAATCGCTTCGCAAATACTGTGTGAAAAAAAAAAATGAAACACCCACCATTTTAATCTGTAGGGCATTTGCTTTAAAAAATATATAATGTTTGGGGGTTCAAAGTATTTTTCTTGCAAAAAAAATAATTTTTTCATGTAAACAAAAAGTGCTTTGTCTTCAAGTGGTTAGAAGAGTGGGTGATGTGTGACATAAGCTTCTAAATGTTGTGCATAAAATGCCAGGACAGTTCAAAACCCCCCCAAACGACCCCATTTTGGAAAGTAGACACCCCAAGCTATTTGCTGAGAGTCATGTCGAGTCCATGGAATATTTTATATTGTGACACAAGTTGCGGGAAAGAGACAAATTTTTTTTTTTTTTGCACAAAGTTGTCACTAAATGATATATTGCTCAAACATGCCATGGGAATATGTGAAATTACACCCCAAAATACTATCTGTTGCTTCTCCTGAGTACGGGGATACCACATGTGTGAGACTTTTTGGGAGCCTAGCCACGTACGGGACCCCGAAAACCAAGCACCGCCTTCAGGCTTTCTAAGGGCGTAAAATTTTGATTTCACTCTTCACTGCCTATCACAGTTTCGGAGGCCATGGAATGTCCAGGTGGCACAAAACCCCCCCAAATGACCCAATTTTGGAAAGTAGACACCCCAAGCTATTTGCTGAAAGGTATAGTGAGTATTTTGCAGACCTCACTTTTTGTCACAAAGTTTTGAAAATTGAAAAAAGAAAAAAAAATGTTTTTTCTTGTCTTTCTTCATTTTCAAAAACAAATGAGAGCTGCAAAATACTCACCATGCCTCTCAGCAAATAGCTTGGGGTGTCTACTTTCCAAAATGGGGTCATTTGGGGGGGGGTTTTGCCACCTGGGCATTCCATGACCTCCGAAACTGTGATAGGCAGTGAAGAGTGAAATAAAAAATTTACACCCTTAGAAATCCTGAAGGCGGTGATTGGTTTTCGGGGCCCCGTACGCAGCTAGGCTCCCAAAAAGTCCCACACATGTGGTATCCCCATACTCAGAAGAAGCAGCTAAATGTATTTTGGGGTGCAATTCCACATATGCCCATGGCCTGTGTGAGCAATATATCATTTAGTGACAACTTTGTGCAAAAAAAACAAAAACATTTGTCACTTTCCCGCAACTTGTGTCAAAATATAAAATATTCCATGGACTCAACATGCCTCTCAGCAAATAGCTTGGGGTGTCTACTTTCCAAAATGGGGTCATTTGGGGGGGGGGGTTTGTGCCATCTGGGCATTTTATGGCCTTCAAAACTGTGATAGGTAGTGAGGAGTGAAATCAAAAATTTACACCCTTAGAAATCCTGAAGGCAGTGATTGGTTTTCGGGGCCCCGTACGCGGCTAGGCTCCCAAAAAGTCCCACACATGTGGTATCCCTGTACTCAGAAGAAGCAGCTGAATGTATTTTGGGGTGCAATTCCACATATGCCCATGGCCTGTGTGAGCAATATATCATTTAGTGACAACTTTTTGTAATTTTTTTTTTTATTTGTCATTATTCAATAACTTGGGACAAAAAATTAATATTCAATGGGCTCAACATGCCTCTCAGCAATTTCCTTGGGGTGTCTACTTTCCAAAATGGGGTCATTTGAGGGGGTTTTGTACTGCCCTGCCATTTTAGCACCTCAAGAAATGACATAGGCAGTCATAAACTAAAAGCTGTGTAAATTCCAGAAAATGTACCCTAGCTTGTAGACGCTATAACTTTTGCGCAAACCAATAAATATACGCTTATTGACATTTTTTTTACCAAAGACATGTGGCCGAATACATTTTGGCCTAAATGTATGACTAAAATTGAGTTTATTGGATTTTTTTTATAACAAAAAGAAAAAAATATCATTTTTTTTCAAAATTTTCGGTCTCTTTTCGTTTATAGCGCAAAAAATAAAAACGGCAGAGGTGATCAAATACCATCAAAAGAAAGCTCTATTTGTGGGAAGAAAAGGACGTAAATTTCGTTTGGGTACAGCATTGCATGACTGCGCAATTAGCAGTTAAAGCGACGCAGTGCCAAATTGGAAAAAGTCCTCTGGTCTTTAGGCAGCCAAATGCTCCAGGGCTGAAGTGGTTAATCAAGAATGTGCGGATTATTGTTTCAACGCTCCAACACATTTGTGGTGCTCTAATTGGTGTTTTCTGTGACAATGGGTGTTATTTCCTAAGAGCAAATCCACTTTGCACTACAAGTGCAGTTTCAACTGCACTTGTAGTGCAAAGTGTCTTTGCCTTTAGTAAATAACACCCAACAGTGCTTTGTAAGGTTACACAATCACGCCATTTTCAGGACTCACCACATTTCTGTCAGGGTCAGCTAAAACAAACACAAGCAGTAAATGTCACCAAAGATTTGAGTAGTTATTTGTTTTTTTTTTAATTTGAAAAAGGTTTCAGACATTGTCTGGCATATTGATAGCCCCCCTACCCGCAAAGAATTCAAGGTATCTTAGCCAGACTTCACGGGCACTCGGGGGGGGGGCAAGCCAGGACGGCCACTTTCAAGCTCCGTCAGGGTTGTTTCATTTTGAATTCCAGCCTCAGGCCCAACTGAGCCAGCATAGTTGGCAGAATGTTGCCGTAAAAAGTTGTGTAGAACACAGCACGCCAGGATTATATGATTCAGTTTATACTCCGCCATATGTATGGGTGTAAGAAATAGCACCCTGGCTGGCCATGATTTCAAACGTGTTCTCCACCACTCTTCTGGCTCTGGCCAGCCAGTAATTAAAAACCCTCTGGTCCGGGGTGAGGGTCCTCAACGGGAATGGCCGCATAAGATGGTCCCCCAGCGCAAACGCTTCATCTGCAACGAAGACAAATGGGAGTCCTTCCACATTGTCTTCTGGAGGTGGCAAGTCCAAGCTGCCATTCTGGAGACACCTGTAGAACTCCATCTGGGCAATGACTCCACCATCGGACATCCGGCCATTCTGCCCGACGTCCACATACAGGAACTCATAAGTAGCCGACACCACCGCCAACATCACAATTCTATTGAACCCCTTATAATTATAATAGTACGATCCCGAGTTGGGTGGTGGGACGATGTGGACGTGTTTCCCATCAATTGCCCCTATGCAGTTAGGAAAGTCCCACCGCTGGGCAAAGTGGGAGGCCACAGTCTGCCATTCCTGTGGCGTGGAAGGAAACTGTGGAGTCAAACAAAAAAAAAATTTAGTCATTTTGCACATAAACAGGGAAAGCTGATTAGACACAAACATTCTTGGCCAACATCAAGATAACATTTATTTGAGGGAGTTTTTAAAGATCAAAGTATAAGGTACACCTATCAGATTCCCCCCCCCTCTCATGGGCCATTTCTAACATTATAGGGGGGGGGGGACTCTTGGACAGGTAACCCTCTCCACTTCATTGGGAGATGAATGCCTAAATAATGGGTATTACTTTGAACAGCCCCTCCTTAGTTACACTATTGGCAGCCCACTGGACAGGTAAGAAGTGTCATAATACAAAGATATAAATACACATTGTACACATTTGAGCACATTTGGACATTCTGCTATTACCTATCAAGATAATAATAGTATAAAGAAACTTGAAACAGTACCATTTGAAAGTATACAGGCAGGCCCTTGCACTACATGCTTTGGGGAATTAATCCATAAATCTGACCACAGATAGATGATTGAGGATAGATAGAGAATTGGTATCAGCTGACTTAGCAGTTGGGGGGAGGGAGGGTTAAAAATTATTTGGGGACCCCCCCCCCCAAAAAAAAGACTCTGGCACTCTGCCTGAATTTAAAGCATAAATCACATTTAAAAACATTTTAGGGGGTGTTTGGGGTAAAGCACTACTATGGAGCTCATAAAATACATTGTTAAGTGACTACATGAGGTGAATATAGGGCCAGGAGACCATGCTGGGGAGGTAAGTGAAGGCAAATATGTATGAAGGACAACAATAATAATTACCTAAAAATCCAGCATGCATGAGGACAAAGGGGACATTCACAGCATATTACAATCATGGTAATTAGGGAATGAGGAAAGAAATACAATATATTAGCAAACATACAATAAAATGTGATATTAAAGGATAAAAATCTTACCTTCATATACTTCTTCTGCAGGACCTGGATGATGGCAGAACAGGTCTCTGGGATAATGATCCCCAGAGCCTGGGGGGAGATGCCTGTCGAGAACTTCAAGTCCTGCAGGCTTCTCCCCATTGCCAAGTACTACAGGGTGGCAACTAACCTCTGCTCCGGAGTGATGGATTGCCTCATGCAGGTATCCTGCCTGCTAATATAAGGGGTCAGCAAAGCCAACAAATGGTGAAATACGGGGTCCGTCATCCGAAGAAAGTTCCTGAAATCATTAGGATTATTCTCACGGATCTCACGGAGCAAAGGCATATGACAGAACTGGTCACGCTGAAGCAACCAATTCTTGGTCCATGAACTCCTCCCCACCCTGTTCATGGACTGGACTTGTGTCAAGGTCAGGACCCCAACACCAAGCCCCCGCACAGCACGAACTCTACAAGGAGTACGTATACGCAACATGGCTAGAAAACGGTCGGCTGCTCAGAACTAAGTAAGAGAACGCATTGAAGAACAGCAAGGCCTGTGAAGAGCGACCTGAAAAACAGTAACGAGCGGACAAGATCGCACTGAATAGTACAATACGAACTGACTGCACGCAGATACTAACCCACAAGCACAAACTGAATAGCAGAAAACGAGTTGAAAATCATGAGTCTGAAAAAGCGCAAATCGTCTCTCACCAAACTTTTACTAACACGAGATTAGCAAAAGGAGCCCAAAGGGTGCCGCGCTTGGTTCTGAACTGGCCTTTTCTAGTCTCGTCGTACGTGGTGTACGTCACCGTGTTCTTGGCGATCGGAAATTCGGACAACTTTGTGCGACCATGTGTATGCAAAACAACTTTGAGCCAACATCCGTCGGAAAAAATCCATGGATTTTGTTGTCGGAATGTCCGATCGTGTGTACGGGGCATTAGTCTTCTGCCGAAAGGGGAAGAACCAAGAATCCCTTGGAATGGTTGGGAAACCCATCTTTCAGCTTCCCATGCACCTCTTATGTCTAAGTCACCCAGTGCCAGGCACAGGGTGACTGAGAAAATATATCTTAGATTACTTAAAATTGGACAGTAATCTTTATCCACAATATCTCCCAGGATATATGTAAAGACTATTCTTGGTTTGTTTGATTCTGAACTCAACATGTTAGTTGAGAGAGCTGATCACATTGGCCTCTAGAACTGGGTAGGAGCCGGACAGTCCCCTCCTACTATAGTTTGTTGCCTACTAGGCTGAGATCACTGTTTGTATTGTTAATTGTAATTAGCTCCTGCTATTGTGAGGTGTCCTGTGTTTATACTAATGTTTGAAGCTCGGTGACAACAAGTCTGACCTGTAGTGAAATTCTGATTAATCATAACAATGCTCAGGAGGGCACGGAGTGACATCAGCTGCTTTAAGGGATTAGTTAATTAGCTCATGTTAATTCTGTTTCTGGTTACAGGTGTATTGTTAGAGTAATATGAGCAGGAGGGGGCCTCCTCTTCTACTGTATATAAGACTTGTATTTTGGTTCTAATAAAAGAGTCCATGTTCAGCAACTAAACAAGTATCTTCTTGTTTTGTGCTTATGACTGGTTGGAATATCTGATATCTAAATTCAGACTGGGAGGAAGTGGTATATGACAAAAGCACTCAAGCGGAGCGGTGGGACATTTTGTTACATATATATTTTATGATAACAAAGAATTGCACAATATTTTTCATAGATAAAAACCTTTACATTATACATTTGATGACACAAGTGTTTTACTGGTAATAAAAATAACAAATCTCCATTTCTCAGAGCATGGTGATGTATGTTCCTGACACCAGAAACTGGCATTTTTGCTGCGATGGGCATGTGTAGCATTGATTCTCCATCTGTTGTATAGGGGAATTCTAATTTATTCTGTACACAAAATAGTCATACATGTCTGGAAATTGGAACTGGTGTACCAGTTAAAGTGGAACTAAAAGCAGAGATGCTCACCTTTCTAAAGGGTCCTTTGGCGCTGGCATCTTCTACTGTGTGCCGGGTTTTGGGCCACTTCATTGGTCGACATGAGATGTCATTCTTGCGCATGCATGGAGCTAGTCATACTGGCACACAGGATTGCGCCAGCTGCTGTGCGCTGAGTTGTGCTCAGCTTACATTACAGTGATCGCTGTGATCACGCAGGTAGGTGTAACTTATTGCAGAAGAGACATTGCATGTCTCTTCTACAATACAAATCCTGACTTTTCACAGTGAGTTACAGTGGAACTTTACAAAGAATATCTACAACCAAGAATGAAAATCTAATATATTGCAGCTTACCAGCTCTAGATGTTGCGGCTGCATTTGTTTTAATTTTTCAGACTATGAAGATTTTCACTAAGTACAGAAAATACAGTACATATGAGATGAACTGAAAACACAAACAATGTTATGTTTCTTCTGTAAACTATTATCCCCCAACCCCCATGTAATGGAGATAAAAAGAGGAAGAACGTTTGTGGTCCAGCCTGGGTGACATGCATGGCTCTTTCCATAGATAGATACAGTGGAGGAGTAGGCATAGCCACCCAAGGACAGAAGGTGTGTTATTCACAGGAATACCAGGTCAAAACAAAAGAAAAAAACTAAGAAAATAGAAAACAAATAAAGTCACCACATATAAGAACTAATAAGCTACAAAAAATGTTTTGAGGAGGTTTAGATACAGTACGCTTTAATCTTACGGGTTCTCATTGCGCAGTTCCCTGGGTTTTTTTGCCAATTCCCTTTGGTATATGGGCCAGGGTTGCTGCAGATCTTCATCTAGGCTTTGGGAGGGGGGGGGGAAGATGAGCGATTTTCTATGCCACCATTACTGAATGTGAACCCACTAAGCATAGGGGACCAAGTGCTGGATGGTTGAAATGAACAGAGATGCTGCAGGTTGGGTACAGGGACACTTACGCAGGAGTAATGCACCGTACACACGGTCGGATTTTCCGACGGAAAATGTGTGATAGGACCTTGTTGTCGGAAATTCCAACCATGTGTAGGCTCCATCACACATTTTCCATCGGATTTTCCGACACACAAAGTTTGAGAGCAGGATATAAAATTTTCCGACAACAAAATCCGTTGTCGGAAATTCCGATCGTGTGTACACAAATCCGACGGACAAAGTGCCACGCATGCTCAGAATAAATACAGAGATGAAAGCTATTGGCCACTGCCCCGTTTATAGTCCTGACGTACGTGTTTTACGTCACCGCGTTTAGAACGATCGGATTTTCCGACAACTTTGTGTGACCGTGTGTATGCAAGACAAGTTTGAGCCAACATCCGTCGGAAAAAATCCTAGGATTTTGTTGTCGGAATGTCCGAACAAAGTCCGACCGTGTGTACGGGGCATAAGTGTGCAAATAAATGCTATAAAACATTAATTGACTAAGATGGAGTGCCTGGCTTCAACTATATAATGAGCCAGAGACTAAATTAACAGAAGCAAAGATGCAATATAAGGTATATTTTAAAGATGGTAACCTGAAAAGGCAAATTAGGAATCAATCATGATTGTATGAAGTAATTACACGGAGCCATTCGTGTGGAATGGCTGTAGGTTCAGGAGTGTATGGGATCCTATCTTGATCCATATGTAGCCTAAGGTTTTTTATAGAGCTTCCTGAATTACACTTATAGTCTTCAGGTGCCGACCACTCCCCCCACCTCCAACTGAGGAAACCCTCAGAGGGTAAGGGAAGCTAACACCTGCAGCAAATTCCCAATGATATCAATGCATCAAAAGGGGATTCCAAAAAGTCCTAACGTATCAAAATGTCAAACGGATTCCAATTATTTATTATCAATATATGTCTCCTTTATGGAGATCTTATTAAAATTACAACATTAGATGCCAAACAGATTCCATATGTTTATTGGGTATTAAGATGTTTATATATTGTTATAGTAATTAATTTGTATTATTTTGATGGAGTGTGTATATGTTGTTCTAACAATGGTATGGTGTTGTGTAAAAAGGAAAAAAAGTGATATAACGGGATGGGTTGAGTAGATGTATTGTCTGAAGCTAGAGGGGAACAAAAAAATAGAGTGAGTGCAAGGTGAGATGGACAATGAAACAAGGGCATGTGAAAGCATGAGTAGTGGTGTGAGAAGTGAAAGGGTGCTAAAACCTACAAAATAGAAAATAGAAAAGGTGAATGACATGCTGAAAAATAAAAAATAAAAAATATGAAAAACATGTGAAAAAAAAGACAAGTGCTGATAAAAGAATGTATGAGGCGAAGAAAAGACACAGAACCAGTGTCTTTTCTTCCCCTCATACTCCACTACTCACTACACTCCATCAAATAAATACAAATTAATTACTATAACAATATATAAACATCTTAATACCCAATAAACATATGGAATCTGTATGGCATCTAATGTTGTAAATTTAATAAGATCTCCATAAAGGAGACATATATTGATAATAAACAATTGCAATCCGTTTGACATTTTGATATGTTAGGACTTTTTGGAATCCCCTTTTGATGCATTGATATAATTGGGAATTTTCTGCAGGTGTTAGCCTCCCTTACCCTCTGAGGGTTTCCTCAGTTGGAGGTGGGGGGAGTGGTCGGCACCTGTAGCCTATAAATGGAATTCAGAAAGCCCTATAAATAACCTTAGGCTACATGTGGATCAAGATAGGATCCCATACACTCCTGAACCTACAGCCATTCCACACGAATGGCTCCATGTAAGTACTGCAACAAAACGTCCACACACTCCGCTTGAGTGCTTTCGTCATATACCGCTTCCTCCCAGTCTGAATATAGATATCAGATATTCCAACCGCTCACAAGCACAAAACAAGACGATACTCGTTTGATTGCTGAACATGGACTCTTTTTATTAGAACCAAAATACAAGTCTTTATATACAGTTAAAGAGGAGGTTCCTATTTCCTGCTCATATTACTCTAACAATACAACTGTAACCAGAAACCTAATTAATATGAGCTAGTTTACTAAATCATTTACCCAGACTAGGTGACTCAGAGACATGACCTTTAGGACAGACTTGCCGTCTTTTAGCTCAGAAGACACAATCAACATTATCATAAATAGAAACACAGAAAACCTTCTCACAATAGCAGAGTTAATTAACACAAACAACAATGGGTGAAAGACTCTTAAGCCGCGTACACACGAGCGGAATGTCCGACAGAAAAAGTCAGACAGAAGCTTTTCATTGTCTATTCCGATCGTGTGTAGGCCTCATCTGACTTTTTTTTTTTTCAAAAATTCTGACGGACCTAGAAATGGAACATGTGGACCAAAAATGATGCATGCTCTTTAGCAAGTAATAGATGGAAGCTATTGGCTACTGGCTATTGAACTTCCATTTTCTAGTCCTGTCATACCGTGATCTGGACGGTCGGACTTTGGTGGACCGTGTGTAGGCAAGACCGCTTAAATGGAATTCTGTCGGAGTTCTGTTGGAGAAACCTTCTGAGTTTATTCCGACTGCAAAACCGGTCATGTGTACGTGACATTAGAGCCCACACTAGCCTTATTTACAATAAACACATTATAGCATACAACAGACAGGTGGCTGGAGTTGATGACATCAGCATCTTCTATGAGCCCCAACATTATGAACCAGTCACTATTTATAATATGGCATAAACAGGGTTCCCAGGGTGTGTGTCTTGGGGGGATATGGACCTGAATCCAAATTAACACCACCTCAAGGGTCCCCAGGCATACAGCTCACAAAGAGCACCGTTTCTCCAAATGCCAGGGCCCATGATCAGTAGGCAAGAGGCTAGCATTCAGTCCCCTCCAAAAGCCTCTGTCCTGGCTAGGTCTTTCACAATTACTTCATACAATCATGATTGATTCCCAATTTGCCTTTTCAGGTTACCATCTTTAAAATATACCTTAATATTGTATCTTTGCTTCTGTTTAGTGAGTCTCTGGCTCATTATATAGTTGAAGCCAGGCACTCACTCTTAGTCAGCTGATGTTTTATAGCATTTATTTATACACTTAGGCTTATGTTGTCAGACCATATTTATGGGTTGTGCGTCTGCACCCCTTTCACTAGATCACTCTTACTCCTGCATAATTGGACTGTCTTTTTGGCCCTTTCCTCCCTTCATACACCTCCTCATCAGCTTTTTCTTTTACATATATACATTTTTTTTCAGCATGTCATACACCTTTCTCATTTCATACAATGTAGGTTCCAGCACCCCTTCACCTCTCACACCACCACTCACGCCTCACATGTTCTTGTCCCCTTTTTTTTTTTCACTTTGCACTCACTCCATTCCTCTTCCCCCATATATCCTCACATAACACATCCACTCATCTCATATTCTTCACATCACTTTTTTCCTTTCACACAACACCATACTATTGTCAGAACTACACATATACACTTTATCCAATTAATACAAACTACCATAATTACTATAACAATATATGACCAACTTATTTACTAACAAACAGATGGAATCTGTTTGGCATTTGGTGTTCCGGATCTTCATAAAGGAGACAGATATTAATGAACAATTGTAATCCATCTGACATTTTGTAATAAGTTAGGACTTTTTGGAATTCCCTCTTGATGCACTAATATCAGCTGCAGGTGTTGGCCTCCCTTACCCTCTGAGGATGTCCTCAGCGTGACTGCTTGCAAGTCGTATTGGATCGATCCTTCCCGCCTTTGGGACAGGAATGGGGTGTGGACCCTTGGGAATCATCCAAAGGTTTTAAATTTCTGGTCAGGAGTTCTCTCTTTTCACCTTTCAGTGGTAACTATACCTTGAATATATATAATTAAATACATGTTGGAATATCTCCTTCTTTTGAGATACTAAATATATCTCTTTATAGCAAACCCTTCCCCTGAAGAAAACCACATGGGTCAAAGCGCGTTGGAGCATCGTCACAACAGACCAATGATATGTGATGCTGTAACTTTGTGTTTGCTTTCTGTAAATGTGAAATGTGTTTGTTATCCCCTAACCAGATTATACTATATGTCCCGGCAACATGCTATTGACCCTACATGTTTTCAATAAAATACTTTTATATAATCCATTTCTGAATTGCCTGCATTGCTGTTTTAAAGCCCCCTGGGGAAACCTTCCTATGCTACACAAAATAGAAGACATAACTCAAAAACCTTGAGAGAATGGGTGTAAATGACAAAAATGTTCCACCAGAAACAATTAACTAGACTACCTCTTCCATTTAGAACCCATTTAAGGGGTTCTGTTTTAAAAAGGACCGCTTGCAGATAAACATACTCTACATACATTTTTCAGGTATTTCTATTCAAGTATTTTGGTGTGGGTTTTATTAGTGCATCTGTAATGCGGAGTGGGGTTATAATATACTCTTCCACTTAAAGCTGTGCAGCTAGTACCCAAGATCCTATTGGCAGAAGCTGGCAGCAAGAACTTGCCTAAACAGTGATCTGTACGCTTTATGCATGTAACATTTGAGCAACATTTACACTTGTACAGTGTACAGCATTAATGCAACCTATTGATTACTAAAACTCAGGTGGCTTTTCCTCTGTTGCTATGAAGCAAGTGTCTTTTGACACTCAGTGTCCTCCTTTTCTAGGAGAAGATGTCTATTGCCACCTAGCGTCCTCCCTTGCTAGGACACAGACAGTTTTTGTACTCCAATAGAGTACATTTGCACTGTATGCATGTACAATCTTTTTTTTTTTTTTTTACAGATCTGAAGGCAATGCAAGTTTATTGAACTTTACACAGGTGTGTACATGAGCCAATAATGCAACAAGTGTTCTGTACAATATTTCCTCTGTCTAATGACAGAAATTTAGCTCCAGGATGTTATTACTGGGAATATATTGGGATTTTGTTTAGAGGAGTGTTCAATTTTACATTCTTTACATGTGAGTAATAGCTTATTTAGCTCAAAATACATAAGCATAGACGTGCTTTGTTGTTTTTTTTTCCTGAGGATCTAATAAAGACCACCATTTTATTTAAGCAGGAGTACTGCCATTCTTCATGCTTTTATACATGACTAAGAACTGAGAAGGTTGAGGTATTATCACTATGCACATTGCCGCAGTGATCACACATGACCAATAAGTTATGTATAACTACAGTATATTGTGGTTTACAACCTACATAGTTACATAGTTACATTGTAGGTCCATCAAGTCCAACCTATGCGTGTGATTATAAGTCAGTATTACATTGTATATCCCTGTATGTTGTAATAGTTTCTTGAAACTATCGATGCTCCCCGCTGAGACCACCGCCTGTGGAAGGGAATTCCACATCCTTGCCGCTCTTACAGAAAAGAGCCCTCTACGTAGTTTTAGGTTAAACCTCTTTTTTTCTAATTTTAATGAGTAGCCACGTGTCTTGTTAAACTCCCTTCCGCAAAAAAGTTTTATCCCTATTGTGGTATTTGTAAATTGAAATCATATCCCCTCTCAAGCGTCTCTTCTCCAGAGAGAATAAGTTCAGTGCTCGCAACCTGTCCTCATAGCTAATATCCCCCAGACCCTTTATTAGCTTTGTTGCCCTTCTTTGTACTCTCTCCATTTCTAGTACATCCTTCCCGAGGAATGGTGCCCAGAACTGGACTGCATACTCTAGGTGCAGCCGGACCAGAGTCTTGTAGAGCGGGAGAATTATTGTTTTATCTCTGGAGTTGATACCCTTTTTAATGCATGACAATATTTGGTTTGCTTTGTTAGCAGCAGCTTGGCATTGCATGCCATTGCTGAGCCTATCATTTACTAGGTCCCTTTCCATCCTAGATTCCACCAGAGGTTCTCCCCACAGTGTATAGATTGCATTCATATTTTTGCCACCCAAATGCATTATTTTACATTTTTCTACATTAAACCTCATTTACCATGTAGTTGCCCACCCCCTTAATTTGTTCAAAATTTTTTGCAAGGTTTCCACATCCTGCGGAGAAGTTATTGCCCTGCTTAGCTTAGTATCATCCATAAATATAGAGATTGAACTGTTTATCCCATCCTCCAGGTCATTCATGAACAAAATAAATAGGATTGGTCCCAGCACAGAACCCTGGGGTAACCCACTACACACCCCTGACCATTCTGAGTACTCCCCATTTATCACCACCATCTGAACTCGCCCTTGTAGCCAGTTTTCAATCCATGTACTCACCCTATAGTCCATGCCAACGGACCTTATTTTGTACAGTAAACGTTTATGGGGAATTGTGTCAAATGCTTTTGCAAAATCCAGATACACCACGTCAAGAGGCCTTCCTTTATCTAGATGGCAACTCACCTCCTCATAGAAGGTTAATAGATTGGTTTGGCAAGAACGATTCTTCATGAATCCATGCTGATTACTGCTAATGATACCATTCTCATTACTAATATCTTGTATATAGTCCCTTATCACCCTCTCCAAGAGCTTGCATACTATTGATGTTAGGCTAACTGGTCTGTAATACCCAGGGCCCTTTTTAAATATTGGTGCTACATTGGCTTTTCTCCAATCAGCTGGTACCATTTCAGTCAGTAGACTGTCAGTAAAAATTAGGAACAATGGTCTGGCAATTACTTGACTGAGTTTAATGTTAAGTTTCCCAAGTCTAATCTTAATTCTGTTCTCTGTTAACCATGGAGGTGCTTCCTGTGATGTGTCACAAGGATAAACACTACAGTTTTGGTTACTGAAGCCCCCCCCCCCCCCCCGATTCCCTCGTGAAGACTGAGGAGAGGAATAAATACATGTTCATTCTAGATCAATGTTTCAGAGAGTACCAAGGCCAGAGACAGCCAGGCAACTAGTATTTTTATATGGAGGTTAGCAATGTCAGCCAGTGTTTTGCTCTCAGTGCAGGTTTTCTTTTGAGTTGCTTTGTTTTAAAAGTCTTCAAATACATTTTTTTTTAATGTAAAATTCTTATTTTAGAAGTTATTCAGTTTCCCAAGTGGGATCCTTTGTCTGGCACACTCAATACAAATGTATCAAGGGCTTCCCAGGGATTTCTACGCAACTGTGGGGGTAGATTGTTTTCTTCCAAACGCAAGAGAAAATGACTCACCAGTAAACGGCTCGACACCCTCTCACCTCATTCCAGCACATAGTAAAACTACTCAGCTTCACACTGTTTGAAAGGCAGGAAGCCGCTTTTTTTTTTTTTTTTCATTCCTCTGAAGAAAAGAATTAAGGTGAAAAATAATTTGGTTTGTTTTGAAGCAATTTAACAGTAAATACAAAAAGATTCATTCCATTCACCAAACATGCTTCAAAGGAGTTTCTTTCCTTTCATGTCACATCAAACTGCCTAAGAATTGTAATTAAAATCTGTAGCTTAAAGTGAAACTGTACCCATCAATTTAACTGTTTCCCAAAACAGTTATATTAAAGTCGTGCCGTGAACAACCGAACTGTCAAGTCATCAAATGGCTGGTGTCATAACTGATCATATGTGCAGCATCATGGCAATGGTAGATCAAATAGAGGCTAAGATGGCAGCTTTCTTGGCTCTAAAGGATAGTTGGGTTTGAGGAACAAAATATAACATTTACCTTATTCCTCGCTCCCACAGGCTGATATAACATTTACCTTTTTACTCCCTCCCACCACACTGTACAACCAATCTCTCGAAACTGCTTCCTTTTACCACTTCGCTGGTCACATATTTCTGTAATTATCATGTTAGCATATGGCCACATGGGGGAACTGCATACGGCCAACATTACTGTGTTCGACATTAGCCCTTGTTTGGGTTATCGCCATCTTGTGGCTGGAGGCCTTACTACATCACCACACCCCGTACACAGAAGGATAACATCTTATATCCTGCCAGTGACTCCTGTTCCGGCATGGACTAAAGAGACATTTTAAGGGAGATAGCACTGTACACCGATTATCCTCCTTAAAAGAAAAATATCAGCGCTAAAGGACAATAGGATTAACAAGTCCCACATAAATAAATAAGTCAGTCATAGGCAATAAGACTTTTCAAATATCATCCCGACAACAGTTTGTTAAGAACTTGGTAATGTATAGGCTTTGCTGACCTTTTCAGATTGGGAAGATTCTCGGACACAATAGCTAGAACAAAGACAGAAGAGAGAGCGCATCAGCCTTGTGCATTACCGTAAAAATGATTTATTAAGAAGAAAACAGAATTCCAATTTACTCACAAGGGAAGCAAATACAGGCACATAGAATCAATCTAGTAAAGATGATTTACTAGGGCATTTACTAGGGCATTACTAGCAGCGATGCCCATAAACTGGGAACCAGGCTTATGCATTTCTAGAGTAGTACACTCTTCATCAGAGCTACATGAGACTAAACATAATGAATATTTAGTACTCCTGGAGATGGAAACTGTGTATAAGCCCTGCCCCTCTCCACCTAAGCTGGGAGGAAGAGCCAGGGGCACTTTAAGTTAACCCCCGTGGAGCAGCAAGCTGTTGTAAACTGCTGCACATTTTTTTTTCCTTCTTACCTGCAAGCAAAGGCATAATGTGCTGGTATGCATCGCATATCAGCACATTATGTGAAACTTACCTAAAAACGAAGCCTTCCAGCAATGCAATGTCATCGCTGAAGACAGCTTCCATCTTCACCTGTCTTGCTTCTGGGTCTGCGGACTCCAGCTCTGTGACTAGCTGAAGCCGCAATGACAAAACTCTTGCGCATGCGCGCGACGGTCATGGCACAGGGCTCTGAAAGAATGGCATGGGGGACCGTGCGCCAATGATATCACTGGCTGAATTTACAGGAAATATCTCCTAAATGGTGCACGTTTAGGAGATATTTTCACTACCTATAGGTAAGACTTAATATAGGCTTACCTATAGGTAAAACTTAAAACTTAAAGATGGAAGTCTATAAGTCTATAAGCCAAGGTGCATATATATATATATATATATATATATATATATATATATATATACACACACACACACACATATAATAACTATAAAATACATAATCTGAACAAATTAATGGGGTGGACAACTACATGGCAAATGAGGTTTAATGTAAAATAATGCATTTGAGTGGCAAAAACACGAATGCAATCTACTAACTAGGGGGAGAGAACCTCTAGGGGAATCTAGGTTGGAAAAGGACCTGGGGGTCCTAGTAGATGATAGGCTCAGCAATGGCATGCAATGCCAGGCTGCTGCTAACAAAGCAAACAGAATATTGACATGCATTAAAAAGGGGAATAACTCCAGAGATAAAATGATAATTCTCTCACTCTACAAGACCCTGGTCCAGCCGCACCTGGAGTATGCCGTCCAGTTTTGGGCACCAGTCCTCAGCAGGGCTTTTTTTCTCAGAGAAAAGGTGCAGGAACTCACCCTCTCTGTCCAACTCCCTGCCCCAACCACACCCAAACCCCGCCCCCAGCCACACCTTCCTTAGAGGAGAGATTTACAGCGGCGCCAAATGTATCACAAGGCAAAATCCACAAAATCCCCCCAGCTCTCCTCATCACAAATCC
The DNA here is from genome assembly GCF_042186555.1 of Aquarana catesbeiana. Classification (NCBI taxonomy): domain Eukaryota; kingdom Metazoa; phylum Chordata; class Amphibia; order Anura; family Ranidae; genus Aquarana; species Aquarana catesbeiana. The sequence continues at coordinate 134,449,680 of NC_133327.1, read as the reverse complement.
CCTCCTAGCTCTCCTCTCATCACAAATCCCCTCCTAGCTTTCCTCTTATCACAAAGCCCCCCAGCTCTCCTCTCTGCTGACCTCGCCCTCCACTCACATACTTTCTCAGCTCCCCTTTCATCACAAGTTCCCCCCCAGCTCTCTTCTGTATACAATGCTCTCTCCTCTGCTAAACGCAAACAAACTTTACCTCTCTGCACATATTCCCCCTCCCCCACACACTTTCACAGTGCACTCCTCTCTGAATGAACTCAGTCTCTGCAAAGCTCTCCCTAAAAAAAGAAAATCCCCCTTCCCAGCACAAATCTCCTTCCACCCCACAAATCCATATCCCAGCACAGCTCCTCATCCCAGCAAAAATACCCCACTCCAACATCCCCCAAGCATAAATCCTCCTCCCAGTACAAATTCTCTCCCCCAAATCTCCCCTTCCAGCACAACATGCTCCCCATCCTGGAACAATTCCTGGTGTCAGTGTCCTCATTCCTCCAAGCCCCTCCTACACAAGTCCTCTCCCCAGTTCCATCACATATCTTCCCACCTAAATCCCCCCTGCCAGTACAAACTTTTCCCCCACAAACACAAATCCGTTCCCCCTTTCTAGGGGGTGAGGGTGTGGGCCTCCAAGGTAAATGTCCTCGAAAGGGGGCAGGGGAGAGGGCTAGTGCTGGGAGGGCGAGGGAGCTAGTGCTGGAAGGGGGGGAGAGGACTAGTGCTGGAAGGGGGGGGCAGAGAGGGCTAGTGCTGGAAGGGGGGGCGGAGAGGGCTAGTGCTGGAATGGGGGGGCGGAGAGGGCTAGTGCTGGAATGGGGGGGCGGAGAGGGCTAGTGCTGGAAGGGGGGCAGAGAGGGCTAGTGCTGGAAGGGGGTGCAGAGAGGGCTAGTGCTGGAAGGGGGGTGGAGAGGGCTAGTGCTGGAAGGGGGGGCGGAGAGGGCTAGTGCTGGAAGGGGGAGCGGAGAGGGCTAGTGCTGGAAGGGGGGGCGGAGAGGGCTAGTGCTGGAAAGGGGGGCGAAGAGGGCTAGTGCTGGAAGGGGGGGTGGAGAGGGCTAGTGCTGGAAGGGGGGGGCGGAGAGGGCTAGTGCTGCAAGGGGGGCGGAGAGGGCTAGTGCTGGAAGGGGGGGCGGAGAGGGCTAGTGCTGGAAGGGGGGGGAGGATAGGGCTAGTGCTGGAAGGGGGGGCGGAGAGGGCTAGTGCTGGAAGGGGGGTGAGAGGGCTTGTGCTGGAAGGGGGGGGAGGAGAGGGCTAGTGCTGGAAGGGGGGGTGAGAGGGCTAGTGCTGGAAGGGGGAGGGGGAGAGGGCTAGTGCTGGAAGGGGGGGTTTGAAATGTGCTGGGGGAGAGAGGGGCTAGTGCTGGAGGGGGGGGCGGAGAGGGCTAGTGCTGGAAGGGGGGGCGGAGAGGGCTAGTGCTGGAAGGGGGGGAGGAGAGGGCTAGTGCTGGAAGGGAGGGAGGAGAGGGCTAGTGCTGGAAGGGGGGGTGAGAGGGCTTGTGCTGGAAGGGGGGAGGAGAGGGCTAGTGCTGGAAGGTGGGGTGGAGAGGGCTAGTGCTGGAAGGGGGGGGTGGAGAGGGCTAGTGCTGGAAGGGGGGGAGGAGAGGGCTAGCGCTGGAAGGGGGGAGGAGAGGGCTAGCGCTGGAAGGGGGGGAGGAGAGGGCTAGTGCTGGAAGGGGGGGAGGACCGGGCTAGTGCTGGAAGGGGGAGGGGGAGAGGGCTAGTGCTGGAAGGGGGAGGGGGAGAAGGCTAGTGCTGGAAGGGGGGGTTGGAAATGTGCCGGGGAGGGGGGGTTGGAAATGTGCTGGGGGAGAGGGGGGCTAGTGCTGGAAGGGGGGTTAGTACTAGAAGGGGGGGAGCTAGTGCTGGAAGGGGGGGTTGGAAATGTGTTGGGGGGAGTGGGGAGCTAGTGCTGGAAGGGGGAGCTAGTGCTGGAAGGGGGGGTTGGAAATGTGCTGGGGGAGAGGGGGGCTAGTGCTGGAGGGGGGGGGGGCTAGTACTGGAAGGGGGGAGCTAGTGCTTGAAGGGGGGTTGGAAATGTGCTGGGGGAGAGGAGAGCTAGTGCTGGAAGGGGCTGTCAGGTTTCAAATTAATCCCACACTGATTTCTGGCATATTTCCTTTCTCATACCAAAGCACATATCCTCCTAATCCCCCAATCACTCCACCAAGTGTACATCATTTTGGTTTCCTCCTTCCCAATCCCAGCCACTCTCCCCCCTCCTCTCTGTCTATCTATAAAGCATAGAAAAGTTTGTACAGACCTGAAGTCAGCGCGTTTTCCTGCTCCCCCTCCTCTTGTGTATACAGAGCTGAATGAGAAGGAGGAGGGGGAGGAGACAGCTTCGTTCTGCTGTGTGTGAGTGAGACAGGCTGCTGCAGGGACGGGAGACATATATCTGATGATCGTGCAGACAGCAGACATGTCACTCCCAGGAGAGCAGAGGAGAGGAGAGGGCTGCCAGAGGTTCCGGAACGCAGTTCCGGTGAGTTCCGGCTGAAAAAAGCCCTGGTCCTCAGGAAGGGTGTGCTGGAACTGGAGAGAGTCCAGAGAAGGGCAACAACGCTAACAAAGGGTCTGGAGGACCTTAGTTATAAGGAAAGATTACGAGCATTGAACTTATTCTCTCTGGAGAAGAGATGCTTGAGAGGGGATATGATTTAAAGCGGGAGTCCCGCGAAAATTTTTTATTTTAAAGTCAGCAGCTGCAAATACTGCAGCTGCTGACTTTTAAAATAAGGACACTCACCTGTCCCGGGGTCCAGCGATGTCGGCACCCGAGACTCAACCGTCCCTCGGTCCTCGGGTGCTGCCGCCGCCATTCTCAGTGAGGGAATCAGAAAGTGAAGCGTTGCGGCTTCCCGGTTCCCTACTGCGCATGCACGAGTTGCGCTGCATGCTCTCAATGGTCCCCGCTATCTCCTGGGACCTGTGTGTTTCCCAGAAGACAGCGGGGGAGGGCGGGAGGGGGCGTGACTCCCGCGGGAGTCCATTCCTGGAAGTGGGTGCAGATACCTGTATTATACAGGTATCTGCACCCCCCTCCCCCCTGAAAGGTGCCAACTGTGGCACCGGAGGGGGGGAGGAATCCGCTGAGTGGAAGTTCCACTTTTGGGTGGAACCCCGCTTTAAATGTACAAATACCATTCTGGTGACCCCACAATATGGATAAATCTTTTCCGCGAAAGGGAAATTAAAAAGATGCGCAGCCATTCACTAAAATTAGAAGAGACGCGATTTAACCTTAAACTGCATAGAGGGTTCTTTACTGTAATGCCGCCTACACACAATCAGAATTTCCGACAACAAATGTTCAATGGGAGCTTGTTGTCAGAAATTCTGACTGTGTGTAGGCTCCATCGGACATTTTTTGTCGGAAATTCAGATCGTGTGTACACAATTCCGACGCACAAGATTCCACGCATGCTCGGAATCAAGCAGAAGAGCAGCACTGGCTATTAAACTTCATTTTTCTCGGCTCGTTGTACGTGTTGTAAGTCACCGCGTTCTTGACGTTCGAAATTTCCGACAACATTTTTCCGACCGTGTGCATGCAAGACAGGTTTGAGCCAACATCCGTCGGAAATAAGTTCCAGGATTTCGTTGTCGGAATGTCCGATCATGTATACGCGGCATAAGAGCGGTAAGAATGTGGAATTCTCTTCCACAAGCAGTGGTTTCAGCAGGGAGCTTAGATGATTTAAAAAAACTATTAGATAAGCACCAAAACAACCTTAGCATACAGGGATATACAATGTAATACTGACATAAAAGCACACACACAGGTTGGACTTCATGGACTTTCTTTTTTCAACCTCACCAACTATGTAACTATGTAACCTTCCTCCTGCACACATTTGGTTCACATGTACAGCTCCTGCTGATCACTCCAGAGGAACTAACAGTCTTTAGTGTTAATTCAACAACTACCCATTACAGGCTGGGAACATCCAGTCCCATTGTGGATAAAGTAGCACAATGTGGAGTAAACAGTATCACCTTCTGCCTTCCTGTAGACCCTGAGCCCAGTTCTACTGCTGCAGAAGATACCAGCCCACCTGCTGCTTGCTTCTCCAGTCCTCCTGACTGGCACACTTCCCCAGTCCTTCCTGACTGACCCACTTCCATTGAAATTCACCAGGGCAAGGATGAAGACATCAGCACATCGCTATCTTCAGAGAGCGCTGTTACAGGTGACAGTCTCTCCCCCTTGTATTGTCCCTGCACTGTGCTGATCTGACTCACTGTCTCTACTTGCTCACTCCCGCTGCCTCTTCCAGCATGAATCCCTCCAGTTGCTTCCTATGGTGGGATCCTTCCAGGTCAGCTATCCTAAGCTTCAGGCCCAAGGTAAAACCCACTCCCCAGCAAGGGTCCCTCAAGGGCCACGACAGCCTCTTTTCAGCAATGCTTCCCAATCTTCCACCCGACTCCCCCTACTAACATGACCCATGTCAATTTATGGGAGGTTCTCAGTCCTCTGCCAGCTCACACCTGGGCATTGGCTCATGTCCCATAAATATTTATAGCAGCCCCTCCTAGCCTCAGCCCACTAGCTTTAGAACATTCTCCAATGTCCCAGAAACAGGGGGAGACACCAGAGAGCTTCTAGGATGAGTCATTCAGCCCTGAGCTCTAGTAAACCCTGACCCAAATAAGATTCACAGGCATTGGCACGAGCCAGAGTAAATTTTCCTACACTGCTACTACTAGTAGCATACACTAGAGGGTGCTACATATGAAAATAGTAAAAATATTAAAAATAATTAAAAAATTATCATTCTCGACCATCTCTTCACAACACTCACTGTACATCTACCTACGTCCAGCCTTAAAGGCAAAGAATGGAGCCACCGCACTTCATCTGCAAGTCTTTGCATACGCATGGTTCCAGTTACTATTCCGTTCTGCAGCAAGCCCTAACCTAGAGACCCTCCCGCACACCAGGGTGCCCAGTGCCAGGCCACCACTGCCTACAGACTCTCAATCAATCGCTGACCACCACCGCTCCACTCGAAGCTGTCAATAATATCAGCAGCTAAAAATTAAGCATTTATTTGCAAAACAAAATACATTGTTTTCATCTATTAGGAATATGCATAGGGACTTTTTTTGGGGGAAAGTATGTAAAGATGTAATAACTTTTTAAAGTGATTTTCAAGGAGTCTTCTGTCTTCACATATCTCACACCAGGCCCTCCTCTTTGGAAAATGAAAGGAATATCATTACTTGGCAGTGTCTAATTGCAATCTTATTGTAATAAGACAGACTACTGTGTTTTTAAGAAAGCACAGTATCAGGGGCATTGAGTAAACCTTCACATTCCTGTTTCAGCAGTTTTAGTTTGTATTGAACTAAGAGTTGTGTGGTATGACACTGCACAGGTTAAAGTGGTTGTAAACCTAGTTACACCACTTGTACCTACAGGTAAACCTATAATAAGGCTTACCTGTAGGTACTGTAAATATCTCCTAAACCTGCACGGTTTAGGAGATATTTATCATATACACTTGATTCAATGTCATTGGTGCGTGCACACTGAAGAAAAGGCTCGCTCACGCCGTTTCTTCAGCAGCCATGCCGTGACCGGCGGTTCCTGCACGCATGCCCGCGAACCAAGAAATAACTCCAGGAGACATGTTGCCGGTCACAGTGGTGTGCGGGGCCACTGCAACAGCTTCGATCTAAGGTAAGTATTTCATAATGAGCTAGTATGCAATGCCAAACACTTAACACTTCCTGTTAATGAAGTACATATCCCACAATTCCTTGATCCCTCAGTTTAGTGCTGGTGCAGGTGAGCACAACACAGTAATTCGATTGGGCACAGGCACAAGTAGGCAGAGCATTAAAAAAAAACACAGAGAGCTTACTCATGCAGTTAACAGATGATGTGTGCAACACAGAGGGGGTGGCAAGGCATGCACTGGACACAGTGGGGTTGATTTACTAAAACCGGAGGAGAGTACAAAATCTGGTGCAGCTGTGCATGTTAGCCAATCAGCTTCTAACTTCAGCTTGTTCAATTAAGCTTTGATGAAAAAAATTGAAGATTTCTATGCACCAGATTTTGCACTCTCTAGCTTTAGCAATTCAACCCCTGTGTGACCCAGAACAGGAAGCTTACCTGTCCCCTTGACGCATAGGGATCATCTAGCTGAAACATTACAAGAACATAGGGCAGTGATGACAAACCTTGGCATCCCAGATGTTTTGGAACTACAATTCCCATGATGCTCATGCACTCTGCAGTGTAGTTGAGAATCATGGGAAATGTAGTTCCAAAACATCTGGGGTTCGCCATCACTGACATAGGGGAATTGATCAGCCATGACCCTGCAAATTGAAGCTACAACATGTGAGCCCTTTTTTACAAGGTAAGGCAAAGAAACAACACAGACAATATAACTATACTAATACCTGGTTAAAGCGGAGTTCCACCCAAAAGTGGAACTCCCGCTCATTGTACCCCCCCTCTGGTGCCACATTTGGCACCTTTCGGAGGGAGGGGGGACAGCATACCTGTCTTTCACAGGTATGCTTTCCCCACTTCCGGGACCCTCAGCCATGGGTATTGACATCACGGCTGGAGCTCCCTCCTCCTCCTCCCTCCTCCTCCCCCTGTCGCTGGGCCAGTAGGAAAGAAGAGCGGAGCCTTGCGCATGCGCAGTAGGGTTCCCAGATATTATCCTTGAGCTTCTTACTTACTATATTGAAAAACAATAGGAAATATGTAAATACTGAAATTTTCCTGTTAAACTGTAATTTTGTAACTTTTGGAAATGCCAAATTTGGAATGCCAAATTTTGGGTGTTGTGAAATTTCAATCTGGTAGGTTGGCAACACTGTTCCCATGCCACCCACAGAGTTGTATTTCACGCTGTATGGTATTTAAACATTTTTTTTGTTGTTGCAGTTGATACATGTCTCCCATGGCAGTACCCAGCTCCCCATGTCCATTTTTGACAAGATCTTACATATTAACCTTGAAAATAGACATAATGTTCTTCCCAATAAACTTCAGTTGGGTTTGGATTTAGGTTGGGAAATTTTGCATTCATTCCTTTTATAATGGTTATGTTGCAATTCTGTATAATCTTATGATTCTATGACTCATTTGGAAGACAGAGTTCATAGTAGTATCAATTCATCCAGATATTTTTCAGCATGTTTTTTCCTTCTAACACTTTTTGGCTTATGTTCAATCTCTCTGCATGCAGAATTTGTCACTTCAACGTCTCATTCAAAACTATTAAAAAAAACCCTGTTTCCCTATAATATACACTTGTGCACTAAAGTCCAGTCAAATCCTAACTATACTTAACCATTCTATGCCTATTTTAACTACCCTGTAAAAGAAAGGATAGTTAGAAAAGCTTAGAATGGGGATGGGAGCAGGTCTAAATAGATCTAAAGAAGACAACGGGGCATCTCGCCGAACAGGAGAACAGCGCCGCGGAATAGGAAGAGGCAGATTAGGAAGACTGCCTAGCAACAGGGGTTTCTGGTAAGTAAAAAAAAAAATGTTTTCAAATTTTTTTAATATATTTTTTTGAGAATATTAATTTAATTTTTTATTTTAGGGTGGACCTCCGCTTTAAGTGGTCACACACCTATCTGTACTGTCTGGTAGGGCAAACAGAACCTAAAATATTTCAGCAACTTGATCAATTATGTATGTCTGTATGTATATATATGTAGAGGTACCCCCCCACAGAAGCCACTTGAATATTTGTTTTCCTGGGCCTCTTACTGATTAATATACAGGGTATTTTCACACAGCCAGGTGCACTCACTCTTCCGCTCGTTATTTCCAATGACCAGTCTAGGAGATTTGTTGTATTTTATTTGGAGAACTTAGATAGAAGAAGGGATTTAGTAGGATACTCCAAGTTAACTCTTCACAGGTGAGATCAACTCTCTGAATAGAACTGTGTAGCAGATAATTACGTTCGTAATTGTTGGCCAACATTTGTGTGACCGCATGTATGCAAGACAAGTTTGAGCCAACACCCTTCAAACAAAAATCCACGGTTTTGTTGTCGGAAAGTCCGATCGTGTGTACAGGACATTAGTTTTAAGGTGTGTTGGGACTTATGAGACTTAAGAAGATGAAAAACAGGGCTCTCTAGTGTTAGATATTTCTCCATATTTGCATTTGAAAATAGACTGCTGGAATTTGATTGGTTGCTAGGGGGAACACCTGCATTTTTTTTTAGTTCTTTTAAATGAGCACTTCAACAGTTTGTTCCAAAATGAGCTATCAGGTCTCATCTGGCACATTTCGCAGTTTATTCTGTTAAGTGCTCTTTGTGATACTAATAACCATCCCAACTAATTATTAAAACTCTGTTTGTCTCTTGTTTAGAACAACAGCAGATGCAGATTGCCAAGTTGCCAAGGTGGATGGAAAAAAATGCACACATAACAGTACTGCAGGCACCGTGTGTACAAGAGGAAATTTTAAGCTAACCATACATGACTAGATTTTTTCTCATTCAGCCCATGGCTGAAAGAGAGAAAATCAGTTGATTTCCCTATGCATGCTAAACGGTGGATGAAGGAATCTCTAATGCCAGTTATTGTAATCAGGCAGCTGTGGCACCCACGGCTGCCTAAAAACCCGCACAGTGACTGATCTGATTGGCTGATATTTTTTCGACCAGCTCAGTCAATTTTTAAAGTTGACTTTTGTTCAGCATTGCAGGTCCACCCACAGCTGAAATGTTTGCAGAAAATCTTTGCCAGCTTTAATGGCTCCTAAAACTAGGTGTACAACAAAGTTAGAATGCATAGCATAAGTCAGTGGCTTAACAATAGCCATTGCAGCCCATGTGGCTGCTACAGGGCCTGGATCTGGAAGGGGGCCCTAGTAGGGGGGCTTTTGAGTCATATATAAAAAATCTCTCTGCATGTGGAGACACAAATCGAGTGCTATATTATTAGGAATTGCTGAGGTTGCTGTTGATGCTGACCCTGTATCACCATTCACATTTCTTATCATGATGGGGCCCTTGTACTATTGGGAAAATGACTCAACTGCAGGAAGCATGACTGCTCATATTTAGTAATCTGGCAAATCAGTTACTTAAAAGGTATAAGCAGAGTATCCCTTAAGTTGTGTAGAGGGATGGGAGCACAGCCTCTTTAAGCTGGGGCCCCTTCATAGAAATATCCCTGTTCTATTTCAAAGAGCTTGCCTTCATCTTTTACCCATGGAATGGATACCAAACAGCTTGTACAGAAGTTTAGGCAGCTGGTGATGTTTCCTGGATCATCCCATTCATACCTCTCCTGTTCCCCCATGCCTATTCCTTAGTTAGACTGGCCTTCTGCAGCACTTTCTAGGTATAAAAATGAGCACTGTTTTAATGGTTTTCCGCTTGCCCAGAAATAAATTGGATACTTTGCAGTCATTGCTCAGAAAAGCAAAAATGTCTAAAAAGCTCAAACTTTACTAGATTCAAACGTTGCTGGGTCATTTAGTCTTTGCCTGTAGGGTAGCTTGGTCAAATAAAGGTGTCAAATCACAGCACCATTACATTAGAGTTATGAAGAGTATACAGGATGGCAGTTTGGCTTTCATTCTTGATTGATTACAATAGTCAGAAAATGCTAGCAAGTTGAAGCAGTGTCCAATTCTGTGCTTGAATTTTATACTGTGGATATGGCACCTATTTCAATGTGAATAGTCTGCAGAATCTTAGCCAATCTCTTGGATTAAAGTGATTGTGAAGGCTCGTTTAAAAAGAAAAAAATAATAACAAACATGTTATACTTACCTCCTCTGTGCAGTTGGGTTTGCACAGAGCAGCCCCGATCCTCCTCTTCTTAGGTCCCTCTTTGCTGCTCCTAGCCCCTCCCTCCTTTGAGTGCCCCTTAGCCAGCAGCTTGCTACAGGGGGCACCCAAGCCAAGTCAAACCTCCGTGTAGCCATTCAGACACGGAGCCCCGACCTGGCCTTGCCCCCCTTTCCCATGATTGGCTGACTGACTTTGATTGACAGCCAGGGATGCCAATGGCGCCTCTGCTCTGTCTCAGCCAATCAGTAGGAGTGTCCTGGATGGCTGAGGGGAATCGTGGGCTTCGCTAGAGAGAGAAGGAGCTCAGGGAGGTAATAAGTGGGGAGCTGCTACACACATAAGGTTTTTTATCTCAATGCAAAGAATGCATTAAGATAAAAAACCTTCTGCCTTTACAACTCCTTTAACCTTACCTTTTGAAAGCTGTTTTCCATCATTGTGGCAGTGAAACTGTGGGTTGAGCATTTACTCAATAGACGACTTGTGTTTTGAACCCATAATCTCAGTGTAATTCATGTTATCAATCACTTTTCTTCTAATTCTTCCGAGTCAGTTACATCACTGCTACATTTTGTAGTTTTAAAATATCTACAGATGAATGCTTGGTTTACATCAAAATATGTCCCAGGCGTGGCTAATGTTACTGCTGATGCCTTTTCTCATTTGCAGTGGGAGTGTTATCGAGTCCTGGCCCTGCAGGCAGTGAGAGAGAGCCATCCTTGTTTGGAATCCCTGTGGAACACTGTTTTCAGCAATTGCTTAAAACCCTTTGTGTTTCGCTGACTCTGTTGTCATGGTCCTTTTACAGTTGGGATTGGTTGAATAGATTTCCTTATCCCTAGGTGAGTGGAGCTTGTATAAACACAAAGAGAAGCATTTTTTCCTTTTTCTCCTGTTTATTATTTTTGCAGGATACATGTGTTTTAAATCCCACGGCTGAAAAATGCTTGTCTACCCTGTATTTCTCATTCAACCTCATTGGCTTGATGGATATTTTGTGTAAAAACCTTATCTGGCATATTGTTAAAGGATGGACATGTCTCTAATTCCTCTATGTTTTGCCCAGTGGCTATTACATTATTGTCACTTATGTTGTCTGTATTACCAGACATCTGTTTTTGACCATTTGAATGGCTTATTTTTCAGTCCTCCATCCCCTGGACCTTTTTCATAGCTTTCTGCATCAATGAACTAGTATTCAAAAGCCAAACATTTCTTGATGTTATCAGAGCAAGCTATAATACAAGGAGATGGCAACCACCCCACATTATAACTAGCCTTTGCAGTAGGTGGGTCAATTTGTTTTTGTTTTTTTGCAGGCTAGTTGGTAAGTGTGGTGGGAAATATTTGTGTTTATGTTGTGCATTGCCCTTTCATGTGCACCCTACTGCAAAGGCTAGTTATACATTGGGTGGTTGCCATCTTTTTTGTATACCTTGTTTGCTGGATTTGGTGTGGGTACACATTAGATGCCTTAGATGCCTCCAGGCACCATTGTGCTCTTGCTGGGCGTCCAATGTGTCCCTGAACCTTTAAGGAGTCTCCCTCCAGGCAAACCTGCCATAAATTATTCACTGCTATATATGCTCCAACTTGGAGACTCTCAAAAAAAACCAGTTAGGACTGCAGTGTACAGAGGAGCCTTAACGTAGGCACTGCGTCTTCCACTTATATTTGCAAATGTGTGCAACTAAAACCTCTGTTTTTAATGTGAATTGTTAGACAGGGTAAATTTGGGTCTTTTTTTTTTTTTTTTTACTGGATAGCTGGTAAGTGTGCTGGGAATTTTTTTTTCTATTTGTGATGTTTTTAGAACATTTGATTTCTCCTTCTCTGATTAGTATATGAGTTCTCATCTGCAGGTCTGTCAGAGAAATGGCCGAAGAATTGGCACTCATCATGGCCGCTTCAGGTGAACACCCGTTCACATGCATGTAAGCAGATGCACGATGGCGCGAACGGGCGTACGCAAATGCGCAGTGCCACAAGATGCTGGTGCCCTCTTGCCTATTTAAACCTGCTACTGACACCTGAAAATTGCTGGATTATCGTCAGCTCTACCATATTTCCTTGTGCCTCTGTGTATCCTGATTCTTGGACCTCCCGGTACCGACCTGGCTTGTTGTGACCCGCTTACAATGATCTCTTGGCTTGACCCTTGGGTTGCATCCTGACTCTGCTCCTGTCTGCTCCATTGTGTTTGACTCCGACTTGGCTCACAACTCTGCTATTACCAATTTAACAGTGTATTATCCCGGCTTAATCCAGTTCTGCTATCTGAACCTACCTTGGACTGATCTGCTGTGTATGACCCCTGGCCTGGCTCCTGATTCTGTTCCTGGTTTGCTCCACTGCAACATACATCTGGCATCACCCAAGCACATCTGCTTTACAGCACATCCTGCCTGTTCCATCTACAGTCAGGTCCATAAATATTGGAACATCGACACAATTCTAATCTTTTTGGCTCTATACACCACCACAATGGATTTGAAATGAAACAAACAAGATGTGCTTTAACTGCAGACTTTCAGCTTTAATTTGAGGGTATTTACATTCAAATCAGGTGAACGGTGTAGGAATTACAACAGTTTGTATATGTGCCTCCCACTTTTTAGAATTGTGTAGATGTCCCAATATTTATGGACCTGACTGTATTTACCGGTGATCAGCTGATCAAACTTCAATAACCGTCAAACTGTGCTTCTTTGGGCACTGCATTCCCTATACCACTTTCAGGGGTGTGCTGCACTCAGCCACAAGGGGAGCCCTCTCAGCACCTCAGCCTCACACCTGGAACCTCACACCCCCTTCCATGTTTTTTCTAGCTCATTCCAATTCAAAAAGTTTAAACCGTTTCAACTTTCTAGTTTTTGCCATTTGAAGTTTTTAGGTTATGCTTAGCTCAATTGGGTCTCCCTGCATTTGACTCATTCCTTCTGTGTGGCACATCGGTTTAATAGATAATGAACTACGATATCTAGATGGGAATTTTTCCTTCTTTTTAGAGTTAAGACATCTTCATTTTCCCTCTTAGGTTCACATCCAGTCCTGACATGGATCATTCTTCATTCATTTATTCATTGAGCCTGAACACAGAAAATATGGAAGAAACCTGAGCATTTCTTTTCAGGTAGCCAGAATTTGATGGTGCGATGTCTGTGGCATGTACTGGACTTAAAGCGGAGCTCCACCCCAAAGGGGAAGCTCTGCTTATTTGCCTCCTCCCCCCTCCACTGCCACAGGTTCTTGACAGAGTGCATGCGTGTGAAACGTTTTGTCACAGCAAATGATACGCCACAGAGGCATCCACCTTGGTCCCTGTGTTTCTACTCATCGACCTGCAGTGACATCATCTGGGCATGCCGGTGTGTCCCGGACAGGTTTATCAAGTGGCTTGGTTCCTCTCCCAAGGGTTATGTGATTGGTGCCTCCCCAATCATCCAGGGCACCAAGCACTTTCCAATGTGTTTGTATGTGGTTAGATATTACCTGTCTAAACTGATGGTTGGGACAGGCTCAAATTCTACTAGTTAGGTGGGCACAGCTCAGCTGTTACTGGAAATGTCTTTTGGTACTGTTAACTTGACAGATGATGCTTTTTATTTACAGTATCAACTGAATTATTTACAGTATACTGTAAATCAATATAGCTATGGCCCTGCCCTTATAATAAATAGTTTCAGTGTTTTTATTACCAATAGGGGTTAAGGTATGATACCTATAAGTATGTGATTTATGCCAGTCAAAAACAGCTGACATCAGATGCACAGGAGGAGACTCCAGAATCACTGCAGGCTCTGCATAAGGAGAATCTGTTTAGCTGGCTTAGCAGTGTAGGTTTATTGCGCTCCTGGTCATCCAAGTCAGCACTGAAGTGAATACTATATGCCTAACATAGTCTTCCTTATGCTCAATTCCAGAGTGCCTCTTCAAGTAAAATCTGACAACTGATAGCCGTTTGTAGTTCTGCAATAAAAAGCCACAGTTTAACCACTTAACGACTTAAGGAGGTTTTTTTTACAAACATAATAAAATTAGCTTTTTTTTAGTGACAGACTCCGTGGCAGCATACGTGTGGGTTAACCCCGCCTCCACTCCTCCTCTATAGGACCCATCTCTCATAAATCTTTGCTCCAAGCCAGTGGCCATGTTCCTTTTTTTGTCCTCCTCCTAAGGACCAGTTTGGTTATCCGTCTACCTGAAATTTTTCTCTCCGTGATCAAGACCGGCCGGCGGCGAGCATTGGGAGGACAGGCGATACTCCGATAAGCCCTGGCTATTAGCAGGGTATGGAGCAAGCTAAACGGAAGATACTATTATGCTATTAAACTTCAGATCCCATCATAACCTCCCCAGCTCATGGATAACGAGTGTGGCCTCTGTCAGAAGAGGATCTGGAGGAGTCCGTACAGAGGCCACACTCGTTATCCATGAGCTGGGGAGGTTATGATGGGATCTGAGGTTTAATAGCTCCATTTGGTGTCTTTGGATGTTCCATTACCACCAACGAATCCAGAGTCTGGGTCCACTTGCTAAGCTCCGGAGGGCTTTTTTTTACAGGCTTCCCCTGATCCTCTGTAGTGGGGGGTCATGGGTTCTGGTAAGCGTCAAATCTCTATCATTGGTAGCGGATTGAGCACAAGATTTTTTCACATCATAGAAGATTACATTTATTCATATTTAGATGGACTCTTCCAATATTGTTTTATTTCACAAATTATTTATTTGTTCACGGGTGTTTGGCCATTTTAAGTGTTTGGACATTTCACTATATGTCATATTTATTTTTAATTTTATCAACATTTATTGATTTCTAGTTTTGTGTTTAATTTTTGGTGTCACATCATTATTTGCCTATTTGTTTACGATATATGGTACAGTGGGGCAAAAAAGTATTAAGTCAGCCACCAATTGTGCACGTTCTCCCACTTAAAAAGATGAGAGAGGCCTGTAATTGTTATCATAGGTATAGCTCAACTATGAGAGACAAAATGTGGAAACAAATCCAGACAATCACATTGTCTGATTTTTGAAAGAATTTATTTGCAAATTATGGTGGAAAATAAGTATTTGGTCACCTACAAACAAGCAAGATTTCTGGCTCTCACAGACCTGTATCTTCTTCTATAAGAGGCTCCTCTGTCCTCCACTCATTACCTGTAATAATGGCACCTGTTTGAACTTGTTATCAGTATAAAAGACACCTGTCCACAACCTCAAACAGTCACACTCCAAACTCCACTATGGTGAAGAACAAAGAGCTGTCGAAGGACACCAGAAACAAAATTGTAGACCTGCACCAGACTGGGAAGACTGCAATAGGCAAGCAGCTTGGTGTGAAGAAATCAACTGTGGGAGCAATAATTAGAAAATGGAAGACATACAAGACCACTGATAATCTCCCTCGATCTGGGGCTCCGTGCAAGATCTCACCCCATGGGGTCAAAATGATCACAAGAACGGTGAGTAAAAATCCCAGAACCACACGGGGAGACCTAGTGAATGACCTGCAGAGAGCTGGGACCAATGTAACAAAGGCTACCATCAGTAACACACTACGCCACCAGGGACTCAGATCCTGCAGTGCCAGACGAGTCCCCCTGCTTAAGCCAGTACATGTCCGGGCCCGTCTGAGGTCTGCTAGAGAGCATTTGGATGATGGATCTTTTGTAGAAACACAACTCGTCGTGTTCGGAGGAGAGAGAATGCTGAGTTGCAACCAAAGAACACCATACCTACTGTGAAGTATGGGGGTGGCAACATCATGCTTTGGGGCTGTTTCTCTGCAAAGGGAACAGGACGACTGATCCGTGTACATGAAAGAATGAATGGGGCCATGTATCATGAGATTTTGAGTGCAAACCTCGTCCCATCAGCAAGGGCATTGAAGATGAAACGTGGCTGGGTCTTTCAGCATGACAATGATCCCAAACATACTGCCCGGGCAATGAAGGAGTGGCTTCGTAAGAAGCATTTCAAGGTCCTGGAGTGGCCTAGCCAGTCTCCAGATCTCAATCCCATAGAAAACCTTTGGAGGGAGTTGAAAGTCCGTGTTGCCCAGCGACAGCCCCAAAACATCACTGCTCTAGAGGAGATCTGCATGGAGGAATTGGCCAGCATACCAGCAACAGTGTGTGACAACCTTGTAAAGACTTCCAGAAAACATTTGACCTCTGTCATTGCCAACAAAGGATATATAACAAAGTATTGAGATGAACTTTTGATATTGAAAAAATACTTATTTTCCCCCATAATTTGCAAATAAATTCTTTCAAAAATCAGACAATGTAATAGTCTGGATTTGTTTCCACATTTTGTCTCTCATAGTTGAGGTATTCCTATGATGACAATTACAGGCCTCTCTCATCTTTTTAAGTGGGAGAAATTGCACAATTGGTGGCTGACTAAATACTTTTTTGCCCCACTGTATATGCACATGGTACATTGGCAGTATTATGGAATAATGCACACATTATTAAGATTTGTTATAGGTCACCATCAAGGTCCAGCCTTCATAGCAGAAGCTCTGAATCCTCCTCTACGCACCTATGTCAGCTGCTCCAAGAAGGGAGCCTGCTGGGGATGCGGGACTCTGTGTGAGTCATGCTAAGCCCAGTGGTGTTTTCCAGCAAATGGAATTCCTAGTGAGGCACGTGGTGCAAGAATCCCTTAAAGAGTGGGATACAAGCCACACACGAAGTCCAACAGCCATTGCGGTGTGTTCTCCCACTAGGATAACCAGAAAAAATTGGAACTGTCCCAAACAAGGTCACAGTCCATTAAGTTCAATGGCACCAGTTCCAATCTATGCAACTTAGCGTTGCAGCGACTTTGAGGGCTTCCTGCGCTACTTTGATGTGACTTTTGATGCAACTTTGATCCAGAAACTGTAAAGTTGGATCGGGTCTGCACTCTGAATCACATGACTTGGAGACATAACCGTAGAGAAAGTGTTCTAAATTCTCATTCTTAACTGAACTAGAGGACATAATTTTGGATAAGTGGAGCAAGGTCGCGAGACATCCCTCCCTTCTGAGCAAGATGGCCAAGCTCTAACCATTCAGAGATAAGGATGTGAAGCATCTAAATGCTGCCTCTATAAATGGCTGAGGTCTTGATGGGGCGAGCAAGCAAGTTGCTCTTCCTTGGAAGATGCAGTGAATAGCCCGAAAGTCGGCCTGGGATCTTGTGGCCATATCGAAAAGGATGGAAATGTGGATGGAGAATGTGAACGCAGTATTCAGGAGTGTTTTTAGAAACTCTGTAGTTCAGTTTCAGAGCTGGTGTCGGTTTCCATGAAAAGGCTCCTAAAGGCATCAGCCGCATAGTGGCATGGGTTATGCTCTCGTCAGTTACAGCAAAGTAAGTGCTATGGCTGGGGCCTGGGTTTGCTGTTCCCGTCTCTAATAGGCGTAGTGTAGCATTCACTTTTAGGGAGCTTCATCTTTTGGCAAGCTGCATAGCACCATAACCCAGGCCACCGTTGACAAGTTGAGGGTCCCACATTTTTACAGACCAGGCCAGGATTTTAGGAAGAGCTGGTGAGGGGACTTAATTGCCCCTCAGAAGTGTGCTAAAGCTCGAACTTGGAATCCAAGGATCTACTGAGTTGGGCTTCAGACTATTGGGATGTCAAAGTGGTCCTTTCTGGACATGCATAGTCCATCAGAGGTCCTCCATCTTCTTTGATTCATTTCCATTGATTTTGCCTCACGCTGAGGTAAAGAAAGCATATACTTATGCTTTACGTGAGTCGCTGGTGTCACAAAGTGCTGCTGTGCAGGTCTCTGAATGCGAGACATTTCAGGGCAGGTGCTCGCCCCTCCTTTGGTCATGAAGAGGAACAGCTTGCGAAAGCCGGTTTTAGACCTTGCACACCTGAGACAATTTTCAGCAAAGGAGAAGTTCAAGGTGGAAACATCTTTCCTGATTCATAGGGGGTCCAGCCAGTTGACTGGCTTGTTTCCAATAGACTTAAGATGCTTCCATTCATGTGCTCATTATAGAAGACTTCCGCAAGTTCCTTCGGTTCACTGTAGGTCAAGACCATCTCCAGCTTCAGCCATTCAGACTTTCAACCTCACCCTGTGTGTTTTCAGGGTCTTATTGGTTGTTATAGTCTTTATCAAAACAAGGAGCATATGCCTGCCTAGTTACGTGGATGTCCTTGTCTTACTATCCCAAGACAGAGGACAGGTGCTGGAGCCCAAAGCTCAGGTCTTTTCTATGCTCCTCAAATTCGACTGGCTGCTGAATTTGGCAAGGAGACACCTGGAGCCCACTCATTCTCTTGTGGGCCTCGGGGCTCAGTTCAAAATAATCTTGGATCATTGCCTTGGGTCTGGATCCAGATTTTTCGGATCTGAATATTCCTGGCCCGGTCTTCTTTCCACTTGCGTGCCTTTCAGTGTCTAAAATGATTGGCACTATGGTGTCTACTGATCCGAGGATCAAGTAGAAGCTGGAGAAAGCAGCGTTTCTGGATGGGGTTTCTCCAGCAGTGAGAGCAAGGAAGCAGATTTCCGGCCTTCCACCATATAACAAAGGGAGCATCAGTGCTCTTAGATTAGTCAACACTACAGCGATCTCCTACATTAAGACAGCCTGGGGACTCACAGACTGTTCTTTATTACAGGAAGCAGAGCCAATCATGTCTTGGGCTCAGAAGAATCGAGCCTACAGCTCAGTGGCGTATTTTCCCAGAGTCTAAAATGTTCTTTTAAGAGTCCACAATGAATGGTCTCTACATGTGGTGGTTTTCAGGTGCAGATGCCTTGATGGATCATTGGAAATGCAGTAGGACCTATGCATTTCCTTAAGTCCTGGTTAACCTCAGGTTTTCTACGAAGACTCTGAACAGAGGTTGTGGTGTTAGTGGTAGTGATGCCTTATCAGACAATTAGGTCATGGTTCCCCTTGTTAGCACAGTTCAGCATCTGGAACCCAGTTTACCTTCTCCTCAAGCCAGGCCTTCTGTCACTGAGTACAATTCTACATCCATGTCTAGCACGGTTGCATCTGATCATCTGGTTCTAGAGATTGGAGGTCTTTGGCTGTCATTTACGCTCTCTTGAATACTAGAAGAATGAGCACAGACAAAGTTGACAGTAGTATCTGGTCAAAGTTGTTCAATACATGTCTGCTGCTGACAGATCATGTGGTGATCTAGAAGTTTTAGATACTCTAGGCTTCCTCCAATCGAATTTCGTTCTGGCTCTATCGGTGAGCTCCCTTGGAGTTCAAGTGTCAGCTTTATCGGTCTTCAGAGGTGTTTTCCAGTCTAGGCGTCTTTCCTGTCCAACAATTCTTCAAGGAAGCAGCTAGGCTCAGACCTTGGAGTAAGCGGAGGTTTTCCAATGGAGTCTCCCTCTTGTTCTCAACTCCCCCTTGGGAATTGGAGCGGAGTGTTCTAGGGTTGTCTCCGTTAGAGTCCTCTCGGTCAAGTTTGCCTTTTCCCGGTTATCACGCTGGCATAAAAAGCCTTAGAGATTGGTTCATTGGTCATGGAGAACTTTTTTACATTCTTTCAGTCGAGCAGTGCTGTTACCTATACTTGACTCAATTCCCAAGGGTGCATCAGTCTTCGTGGGAGGCAAGAAATTGTTCTGCCAACCTTAGAGTTCTAACTTGTGTGGGAGGAAGCACGCTGTGACTTAGTTGGTTAAAGCGTATTTCTAGTAAACAGTGAATCCTGATTTGACTTCCAGCAGTGCCTTCATTCAATTTTAGGAATCCCTCAGATATTGTAAAGTCATATCTACAAGCTACAGCTTCCTTCAGGCTTCAGAATGCCTGTTCATTCTTTTGCCAGAAAGGACAGAGAAACATGCCTCATCTAGGGCGATTGTGGCACGGATTGTCATGGATGTTCTGTTTCTTTAAATGCAACTCTATGGTGCATCTCTGTTGTACTCACTTCCTGTGTGGTGTTTCCTGTCCTGTACCTGCTGGTTATTATTCAATGAACATGGCTTCTGTACAGTAATGGCTTGTTCTGAACATGGCCTCTGTACAGGAATGGCTTGTGCTGTCTTTACGTACGTCACATCAAACACAGATTGTTGCTTAAGTCATCCAAGCCAAGGGCTTGACTCCTTTGGAGGTAGTGTCTACTCACTCGACCAGTAGTGGGTCTTCATATTGGGCAGCTTTGCATCATGTAGCTCCCGAAGTAATTTGCAGGGCAGCTTCCTGGTCGTCTATGAACACGTTTGTGTCCCATTACTGTGTTGAACCAGCTGCCCTATCTTCAGTTAATTTTGGTTTACAAGTACTGACGGTGTTAAACTTTCTTTGCTCAACATTTTGCCCACCTGGGTGTGAACGGCGAGTTATTTCCCACACGTATGCTGCCATGGAGTCTGTCAGGAAAACTGAAAATTTCCTATCAAATACTTACCG
Source organism: Aquarana catesbeiana (assembly GCF_042186555.1). Lineage (NCBI taxonomy): Eukaryota > Metazoa > Chordata > Amphibia > Anura > Ranidae > Aquarana > Aquarana catesbeiana. Next base: position 134,429,486 of record NC_133327.1, on the reverse strand, counting down.
TAATTTTCCTTTCCTGATAGACTCCATGGCAGCAGGAGTTCCCTCTCAAATGTCTGGAGTAGGCTAGTTATGCTGGCTTGGAGGAAGATTTATGGGAGGGGGGTCCTATAGGGGAAGAGTGGAGGCGGGCCAATACCATCCCTACTGTGAAGCATGGTGGTGGCAGCATCATGCTGTGGGGATGTTTTTCAGTGGCAGGAATTTATAGACTAATCAAGATTGAGGGAAAGATGAATGCAGCAATGTACAGAAACATCCTTGATGAAAACCTGCTCCAGATCACTCTGGACCTCAGACTGGGGCAAAGGTTCATCTTCCTACAGGACAATGACCCTAAGCACGCAGCCAAAATAACAAAGGAGTGGCTACGGGACAACTCTGTGAATGTCCCTGAGTTGCCCATTGTCAGAAACCATGAAATCAGACCGAGACAGAAGTACAGTTAAATCACACAAACGTAATCAAAACATAGCCAAAGTTCAGTAACCGAAACGGATAGTCAGCCAAGCCAGAAAGTCAAGGATCAGTGTAGTGGAACAGCAAGCAGGATCTGGAGCCAGAAGGGATGTCAGCCAAGCAAGTCTTTAAACAGGAACGCAGGAGATAGTCTCTGTGATGTTGACCAAGGCGAAGGCAAAGAAGAAAAAAAAAAGATCCTCTGGGCTGGACGGCTTAAGTAGGCAGGACTGACAAACAGGATATAATCAACACGTGAGTAACTGTGGAGAGATAGAAGCTGGCAATTAGCCAACAGCTGAGCAGCCAGCTCAGAGAAGGAAGGGCTGAGCCCAGCTCTGACAGCCAGAGCTCAGACTTGAGTCCGATCGAACATCTCTGGAGAGATCTGAAAATGGCTGAGCACCGACTCTTCCCATCCAATCTGATGGAGCTTGAGAGGTCCTGCAAAGAAGAATGGGAGAAACTGACCAAAAATAGGTGTGCCAAGCTTGTAGCATCATACTCAGAAATACTTGAGGCTGTAATTGGTGCCAAAGGTGCTTCAACAAAGTATTGAGCAATACTGTGAATACTTATGTACATGTGATTTTTTTCGTGAAGGGAGGCCCCATTAAAAAAAAATGCTATGGGGCTCCATGATCTGTATCCTGGCATAAGTTGTCACCACATACTTGATGCTGCAGTACGTGTCATCGTTACACCACCAGGGTTGCCAACTGTCCATTAATTCACAGACAGTTTATAAAAATCTTTTTTACAGCTGTTCGTGGGTAAATCCTTCTTTACTCAGTAGGGAAGTGAGGGTGGAAGTGCCATAATAAACTTAGCATTGAAACCTTCACATAGCTCCCAACCATCCCGGATTGCCCGGGAAAGTCCCGCTGTGGGAGGTCTGTCCCGCGTCCCGGGCACCTTCATTCCGGGACAATACAATGTCCCGGAATTGCCCCATTGGCCGATCTGATGCCCCCTAAAAATTGCCGCTGTCCCTCACTGCCCGGCGCTGTACTGGTTCTGGCCAAGACCGCTTCATTTCACCCCCAGATGCTGCCTGGCTAACTGCCAAAACAACTAGTTGATAGGCATGGCCCGCCTGGCGTCTAACAACCAGTGACGTCACGACGAGGAGGAGAGTGGAGCCCCAGCATTCAGTGCGAGCTGGAGGAGGATTCCTCCTCGCGCCTAAGCTCTGCCCCTGGCTCCACCCCCCAACCCAGGGTCTCCCCTGAAGGCTTTTCCTGCTCTGGAAGAAAGGTAGGAGAATGCTCCCTGCATTGTCCTGTGCACACAGAATAAATCCCGCACGGCACAGCCTGAGGCTGGTTTTCTCACTGTGTGGAAATTTTCTTTGATTGGAACTCGCGGCTGCTTGTCCTCATGGTGATTGGCTGCAGCACATGGCAATCATCCTCCTGTATTTGCCAACAGAACACTCCCCGTGGGGGCGGGGTCAGTTGCCGGTCTGTGCTGAAGACGAGGAGGAGGGCTTTCTGCAGGTCTGTGTATGTGTGATAGGAAAGTTGCTGCAGTTAACTTAAGCTGTTGCAGTGTCCTGGCAGATGACAGATAGATTTCTGGTGAAGCCTGTACCCAGAATCTTAGCTCAGGTTGCAGACACAGAGCATCACTCGTTCTGTCTGTTTAATCTGTACAGGACTCTGCAGCAGGAGATAAGGAGAGTGTGTGCTGAGAACTTCCTCTCCTGAGCTCTCTGTCCACCCCCATTCATCCTGAATCCTGAGATCTCCCTGTCCACCCCAACTTCCCATCCTGCAGTCTCCCTGTCCCATCCTGCAATCTCCCCGTCCCACCCTGCAGTCTCCCTGTCCCATCCTGCAATCTCCCCGTCCCACCCTGCAATCTCCCCGTCCCACCCTGCAATCTCCCCGTCCCATCCTGCAATCTCCCCGTCCCACCCTGCAATCTCCCTGTCCCATCCTGCGATCTCCCTGTCCACCCCAACTTCCCATCCTGCAATCTCCCCGTCCAATCCTGCGATCTCCCCGTCCCATCCTGCGATCTCCCTGTCCAACCCAACTTCCCATCCTGCGATCTCCCCGTCCAATCCTGCGATCTCCCCGTCCCATCCTGCGATCTCCCTGTCCACCCCAACTTCCTATCCTGCGATCTTCCTGTCCACCCCAACTTCCCATCCTGCGATCTCCCTGTCCAATCCTGCGATCTCCCCGTCCCACCCTGCGATCTCCCCGTCCCACCCTGCAATCTCCCCGTCCCATCCTGTGATCTCCCCGTCCACCACCCTTCCCACCCTGTGATCTCCCCGTCCACCACCCTTCCCACCCTGCGATCTCCCCGTCCCACCCTGCGATCTCCCCATCCCACCCTGCAATCTCCCCGTCCCATCCTGCGATCTCCCTGTCCACCCCAACTTCCTATCCTGCGATCTCCCCGTCCTACCCTGCGATCTCCCCGTCCCACCCTGCAATCTCCCCGTCCCACCCTGCAATCTCCCCGTCCCATCCTGCAATCTCCCCGTCCCATCCTGCGATCTCCCTGTCCACCCCAACTTCCCATCCTGCGATCTCCCCGTCCAATCCTGCGATCTCCCCGTCCCACCCTGCGATCTCCCCGTCCCACCCTGCGATCTCCCCGTCCCACCCTGCAATCTCCCTGTCCCATCCTGCGATCTCCCCGTCCACCACCCTTCCCACCCTGCGATCTCCCCGTCCCACCCTGCGATCTCCCCGTCCCACCCTGCGATCTCCCCGTCCCACCCTGCAATCTCCCCGTCCCACCCTGCAATCTCCCCGTCCCATCTTGCGATCTCCCTGTCCACCCCAACTTCCCATCCTGCGATCTCCCCGTCCCACCCTGCAATCTCCCCGTCCCACCCTGCAATCTCCCCGTCCCATCCTGCGATCTCCCTGTCCACCCCAACTTCCCATCCTGCGATCTCCCCGTCCAATCCTGCAATCTCCCCGAATATCCGCAGTTGAAGACTCTCAGGTGGCATCATCTGTTTCTACAAAGCAAAGAGGAAGTGAAGGGGTATCCAAAAAGAGATTTGCCCCTTTGTTTAAAAAACATACTGCAGCTCTGCTGAGCAAAAAAGCTGCTCCAAAGCGGAAAAGAGAGTCAATAGAAACTAAGTATGTAGCAGAAACCAGCAGTGAGGATTAGGACATTTTAGACTGATCTTGTTTTGGTGAATTCAGTTCTGCTTGAGTGTAGCTTTTTTGCATTCTTTAGGTTAATAGAATGTTGGGTTATTTATAATTTATATTCTGCATATGCTGCAGCCTCAGTGAGTTATTTTGTTTCTTAAAAAGTAAATATGTTTATTATTTTCACTAAACACTACTTGGAGTTGTTACTGTTGTTTTTTTTAAGAGATTTTGTTTTAAATAAATTTATTTTCTTCTTGAATCTTATAGTATTGGGTGTTTTTTTTCACAAAGCTCATCTATCTATTGACTTTGTGCCGGTTCACACTGGTGCGATGCGAGAACACTGCGAATCCACTGCGTGTTCCCGCATCGCATGTCAGTTCACACTGCCATATGCGAATCGCTGGGGAGTGTCAATACATTGTTAACGACACCCCCAGTTCAGCTTGCATATCGCACTGCGAACTGACAGTTCGGACATGAATCGGATCGCATATGTGTGAACACACATGCGATCCGATTCTGGTCCGAACAGAAAAAAGGGTCCTGTGCGTGTTTGCACCGAATGCGGTGTGATATCAGCCATACTATCTCTATGGCTGATATCGCACCACACAGACATCGCATGTAATGTGAACGGCAGTGCGCTGCGAATTACATGCGATGTCTGTGCGATGTTTGGCATCGCACCAGTGTGAACCGGCACTTCAGGTCCACTATTAATATCCTGCAAAATCCAAGGTAGCAGAAGCAACAAGAGAGAAAAATAATTATTTAAATGGTGTATATCTTTGGTTATGACCTGGCAGCTATGACCTGGTTTGTATAGCTGAATGTTTAATATACATCCATCATGCTGTGCTAATTGGCATGCCATTAAAATGGGTAGCTATATTATATAGGATTTAACAGAAATTTAATTTATAGCACTTAATATTATAGTGATGTAAACATGTCTCCAATTTGATTGACCACACCTCTTAAACCACAACCAAATGGCCACGCCTTTTTTGCTGGCCACGCCCACTTCTCCACACATCGGATCTTCTAAGTGTCCCTCATTGTCAAGTTCAAAAGTTGGGAGGTATGCCTTCATGCCCAAACAGGAAGTGAGGTAGGTGGCAGCCATCTTTGGGTGTAAGGAAGAGAGAGAGACAATTAGACAGCTGAGTAATATAGGTGTAGTAGTTGAGGATTACTGTATAAATAGTGGCTGGAGAACTAGAAATACCCACCCCTGAAGACGCCTGATTGGCTGGCAAAACATGTTGGGAGGAACTACCCGGTGATGTCATTTTCAGCAGCAGCGTTTCCTGTTTTATTACTGCTTACTTTTATTTCTGAACTAATGAGTGCAATATATTTGTTTTAATGCTTTATTTTAAATAAAAAAACTTTATTACACTATGCAAGCCCTCCTTCTGCTCCTATACATGGTGGATGTGACATGAGGAGTTGATGTAAAGGAACTAGAGGAGACTACTGGTGCCATGGGGAAGGAGAGACGCTGTGTACTATCCTGTAAAAGACCCAGGAGGGGAATATCCACAAGCCTTGGAGACTTTGATACTGAGAGACACAAAGTCAAAAGCATCTGGTGAGTGACACTGGTCACAGAGCAATACATGCAGCACTGTAAAGTAAAATTAGCAGCACCGAAGCACTTTTTATGTCTGGAGCACCTTATGGTGACATATTTTGGAGCACTTAAAGCACAAGACACTTTGCAAGAGACGCTTTCCAGAATTTACAGTGAGACCACAGTGAGTAATGCAGTATACGAGCGTTTCGCAAGACAAGCCATATTTTTTTTAAACTTACCTGACTTAATTTGCGAGTGCTGTCTCGCAAGACGAGCAGGACTTAAGCCGCTTGTGCATGTATTACCATATGTGGCCAGAGGTCCGGGGGCGCTGGAGAACTCTGAAACACTCAGACATTTTCCAGCTGGGTGAGGTGGGCGTAACGTGCGTCGGAGCATACGAAGGTGTCAACAGTTCCCGACTGTCTCCAAGCATCACCAGCACCCCCACACCCCTGATCACAAACAATACTGCATACACCCACAGTGGTTGTGAAACGTATCATCTGAGTTTCCATTATTTCTAATAGGGAAACTCGCTTTGATATACGAGTGCTTTGGATTACAAGCATGCTTCTGGAACGAATTATGATTGTAATCCAAGGTATTATTGTATTGGGACTTTTTATTTTGTGTATTGTTTTTCAAATAAATGCATAAGTAATAAGAATGTGTATGGCAGTAATGCCCCGTACACGATATGACATTGATCGGACATTCCGACAACAAAATCCATGGATTTTTTCCGACGGATGTTGGCTCAAGCTTGTTTTGCGTACACACGGTCGTACAAAGTTGTCGGAATTTCCGATCGCCAAGAACGCGGTGACGTACACCACGTACGACGAGACTAGAAAAGGCCAGTTCAGAACCAAGCGCGGCACCCTTTGGGCTCCTTTTGCTAATCTCGTGTTAGTAAAAGTTTGGTGAGAGACGATTCGCGCTTTTTCAGACTCGTGGTTTTCAGATCGTTTTCTGCTGTTCAGTTTGTGCTTGTGGGTTTGTATCTGCTCTTCAGTGCATGCAGCAAGTGACGCGTGACTCTTGTCATTCTGTTCTTGTTCGTTCGTTACTGTTTTTCAGGTCGCTCTCTTCAGTGCGTTCTGTTACTTCGTTCTGAGCAGCCGACCGTTTTCTAGCCATGTTGTGTATACGTACTCCTCGTAGAGTTCGTGCTGTGCGGGGGCTTGGTGTTGGGGTCCTGACCTTGACACAAGTCCAGTCCGTTAACAGGGTGGGGAGGAGTTCATGGACCAAGAATTGGTTGCTTCAGCGTGACCAGTTCTGTCATATGCCTTTGCTCCGTGAGATCCGTGAGAATAATCCTGATGATTTCAGGAACTTTCTCAGGATGACGGACCCCGTATTTCACCGTTTGTTGGCTTTGCTGACCCCCTATATCAGCAGGCAGGATACCTGTATGAGGCAAGCCATCACTCCGGAGCAGAGGCTCGTCGCCACCCTGCGGTACTTGGCGACGGGGAGAAGCCTGCAGGACCTCAAGTTCTCGACAGGCATCTCCCCCCAGGCTCTGGGGATCATTATCCCAGAGACCTGTTCTGCCATCATCCAGGTCCTGCAGAAGTATTATATTAAGGTAAGATTTTTATCCTTTAATCTCACATTTTATTGTATTTAATGTTTGATAATATATTGTATTTCTTTCCTCATTCCCTAATTACCATGATTGGAATATGCTGTGAATGTCCCCTTTTTCCTCATTCATGCTGGATTCTTATGTAATTATTTTTGTTGTCCTTCATACATATTTGCCTTCACTTACCTCCCCAGCATGCTCTCCTGCCCTATATTCACCTCATGTAGTCACCTAACAATGTATTTTATCAGCTCCATAGTAGTGCTTTACCCCAACCCCCCCTAAAATGTTTTGAAATGTGATTGGTGCTTCAAATTCAGGCAGAGTGCCAGAAGCTTTTTTTGGGTGTCCACAAATCATTTTGAACCCTCCCTCCCCCCAACTGCTAAGTCAGCTGAAACAAATTCTCTATCTATCCTCAATCATCTATCTGCTGACTTTGCCAAACCCAAACACACTATACCCATCTCTTTAGTGGTCAGATTTATGGATGAATTCCCCAAAGCATGTAGTGCAAGGGCCTGCCTGTATACTTTCAAATGGTACTGTTTAAAGTTTTTGTATCCTATTATTATCTTGATAGGTAATAGCAGAATGTCCAAATGTGTTCAAATGTGTACAGTGTGTATTTATATCTTTGTATTATGACACTTCTTACCTGTCCAGTGGGCTGCCAATAGTGTAACTAAGGAGGGTCTGTTCAAAGTAATACACATTATATAGGCATTCATCTCTCAATAAAGTGGAGCGGGTTACCTGTCCAAGAGTCCCCCCCCCTATAATGTTAGAAATGGCCCATGAGAGGGGGGGGAGGGGGAATCTGATAGGTGTACCTTATACTTTGGTCTTTAAAAATTCCCATAAATAAATGGTTTCTTGATGTTGGCCAAGAATGTTTGTGTCTAATTTGCTTTCCATGTTTATGTGCAAAAAGACATTTTTTTTTTTTTACTCCACAGTTTCCTTCCACACCACAGGAATGGCAGACTGTGGCCTCCCACTTTGCCCAGCCGTGGGACTTTCCTAACTGCGGAGGGGCAATTGATGGGAAACACATCCACATCATCCCATCACCCAACTCGGGGTCGTACTATTATAATTATAAGGGGTTCAATAGTATTGTGATGTTGGCGGTGGTGTCAGCTACTTATGAATTTCTGTATGTGGAGGTGGGGAATAATGGCCGGATGTCCGATGGTGGAGTCATCGCCCAGACGGAGTTCTACAGGCGTCTCCAGAATGGCAGCTTGGACTTGCCACCTCCAGAAGACAATGTGGAAGGACTCCCATTCGTCTTTGTTGCGGATGATGCTTTTGCACTGGGGGACCATCTTATGTGGCCATTCCCGATGAGAACCCTCACCCCGGACCAGAGGGTTTTTAATTACCGGCTGGCCAGAGCCAGAAGAGTGGTGGAGAACACGTTTGGAATCATGGCCAGCCGGTTCCGCCTATTTCTTACACCCATATATATGGCGGAGTACAAACTGAATCACATTATCCTGGCGTGCTGTGTTCTACACAACTTTTTACGGCAACATTCTGCCAACTATGCTAGCTCCGTTGGGCCTGAGGCCGGAATTCAAAATGAACCAACCCTGACGGCGCTTGAAAGTGGCCGTCCTAGCTTGCCTCCCCTGAGTGCCCGTGATGTCCGGCTAAGATACCTTGAATACTTTGTGGGTAGGGGGGCTATCAATATGTCAGACAATGTGCAAAACCTTTTTCAAATAAAAAAATAAGCAAATCTTTGGTGACATTTACTGCTTGTGTTTTTTTAGCTGACCCTGACAGAAATGTGTTGAGTCCTGAAAATGGCGTGATTGTGTAACCTTACAAAGCACTGTTGGGTGTTATTTACTAAAGGCAAAGACACTTTGCACTACAAGTGCACATGAAACTGCACTTGTAGTGCAAAGTGGATTTACTTTATTATTGAGGAAGGGGTTGCACCCCCAAAACGTGTCCATTGATCTCCCGTGATGGCAGATAGCACATGTTGACACACTGTGTGCCTCTTCAAAATTTGGTTTTTCTACAATTTGACACAAAAAGTTTAAAAATTGTAGCACACCAAAAAACAAAGGGATTTGGAGGGGTTTTAAACTCTCTCCAAAACATCAATGATTTTCTTATTTTTTTGAATAACATCATTGATGTTTTTCTTGATGTTTTCCAAGTCCCTATTACACCCCATGATCTCCCCGATCAGGATCTGTGCAGTTTCCGAGGTGAAAGGATCTGGATCCACAACATCACGATCACCTAAAAAGATAGAAACTAAAAAAAACATGTATTATAAATATGCCGGCATCCATCTCTTACCTGAGCCTGTGGTCGCAGACACTCACCTGTTGTGGTGCCAATTTCCACTACGTCTTCCTCCTCCTGCTCTGCGTTGCTTGGGTGTATTTCCCCTTCTTCTAGAGGTGGGGGGTCTCTGGTCTCCTCGGATGAGGGGTGTCCTCCGAGTCTTTTCTCCCCTATGTTAAAAAAAATGGTATACTTAGCACACAGATATTTGATGGCAGAACTAGAAATATGAAACATTGCTTGGAACTGGGGTACAATTGTCTGTTTTGGCAGAGTTCCAAGATGTTGCATTGTTATTGTCCTTTGTCAAGCTTCAATACTTTACCTGTTTTGTATAAGCTTCACAGATGGAGACAACCCTATAGTATCCACTGGAGCACCTGTGTGGGACCCCTAATAAAAAAGGTGTTCGTTTGTCCCACACTAGTGCTCCAGCGTCCAGATGTGTAACCAGCTGCTGAGTGACCTCTCCTTACACAGAATCTAGTTTGCATTTCATTCTAGTAACAAACACATCTACACAACCAAATTAGTTTCAGACAAGTAGGCCCTAAAAAATGTGGGCAAATGCATATGGCCAAAACAATGGTGTTTTCTAGGCCGCACGAAAAATGTTTTGATATGAACGAATAATGTGACCATGAACATGAAAGTTCACATTTAGAAATGGATAACAGTTAAGAAAAGCACATGGAGCAGCACGAACGTAATAAACATAGAAAGAATCGGAACACAGGACAACTACTTACTTTTTTGCAGCACTCTCCGGATCTTTGTGTACTGCTCATGCTCTCTTAATTTGAGGTCCGACCACCGCTTCCTGAGCTGATCTTTTGATCGTCGTACCCCGAAATTCCGGTGCAGACTCTTGACCACTTTCGCCATGATCTTGGCCTTTCTGACATTGGGGTTGGGGTAAGGCCTATACTTCCCGTCATAGTCGGCCTTCTTCAGGATGTCCACCATCTCCAACATCTCCCCAAAGGACATATTTGATGCCTTAAATCGTCTCCTTCTGGATCCAGACGTTTCAGGCTCCGGGCTTTCCTCCCCCTCCTCCTCGTTGCTATAATTAGCACGCACCTGCTGTGTCTCCGCCATGTGCTCTTCCCCCACTGTGCCGAACAAAAAGGGGCGGGGAATAGAATAGAAAGAACGTCAGAGGCGGGCGGAGTTACACGCATGCGCAGTGTGTATAAAGAGTAACACGCGTGCGTAGTACGTACGATCTGTGAGCGGAGAAAGGAGTATCAGAGACGCCGATCGTGAGAACAAAGGTAAGGTTTAAACTTGGGCCTATACTGCTTCTAGATTGAGGCCTATATTGTAACAAGATTAGGAGAGTTTTGCCTGACATTAGGGTTTGTCTCATGTTGTGTTTTGCAGATAAAATGGATGGCTTCAATGACCACAACTTCCTCCCCCTGTTCATAGACAAGTACAGGGAGCTGCCACATCTGTGGCAGGTGAAACATCCACATTATAATCATAAACAAAAGAGGCAGGCAGCGCTGGAGAAACTGCTGGAGTTGGTGAAGCAGGTCCCCACGGCAGCCACCCCCTTTAAAAACCAAAATTGGTGGCCTGAGGAGCACTTATGTTAGGGAGCGCAAGAAGGTCACGGATTCCCAGAGATCCAGAGCTGCAGAAGATGACATTTATGTCCCCAGACTGTGGTACTATGAGAGACTGCGATTTCTGTCAGACCAGACTGGAGTCAGGGAATCCCTCTCAACCATTCCTTCCACCCTTCCTTCCACCCCAGCTGAGGCTTCCGATGTCCAACCTGGGACAGGAAGAAGTGGAGGAGCCCAGATGGAGTCAGGTATAGAATTCTTCTACAGATTTCTGGTCAATAAATAAATGATGTTTACTAGATGTTATTATTGATCACTAATTGCTGATTTAAGAAAGTGTTTTACATATCAATAGACAGTAGTGGCCAAAAATAATTGGGACAAGAATGAATAATGCTGGGCTCAGAATGATAGTCTTTTATATTTGTTAGCATTCAATTTGCAACAGTCATGAGCTGAAAATTGTGTGTGATTGATGAAGAAAAAATTAAAACTATGTCCCTTTTTCATACACAGGAAGACCTCAGCCAGGACGAGGCTCTGGAATGTGGCACACAAGAGGAGGCTGTGGAATGTGGCAGCCAGGAGGAGGCGGGGGTTAGTGGCAGCCAGGAGGAGGCGGGGCTAAGTGGCAGCCAGGAGAAGCCTGGGACCAGTCGGAGCATGACCGAATCGCAGGTTCCTCCCCTCCGCATTCCATACAAAAGACCCAGGAAGTGGAGTCACGTGCAGGATTCAGCGCTCAGGCTCATTCAGGAGGCTTCTGCGTCCCTCAGAGCCTTACCCACTCCTGAAGAGGCCTTTGCCTGCATGGCTGCCACCAAACTGAAGGGCATGCAGGAGGGTCAACGCCTCATGTGTGAGAAACTTATTTATAAAGTCCTAACTAAGGGGGTGAGTGGCGAAATCACACCCAATACCGACGTGATTGAGTTTGCCCATCCCCCTCCTCCTCCTCCTCCTCCTGCTGCCACAACTCCACCACTACAGCCACAGCGTGGAAGGAAGCGTGGAAGGAAGACCAGAGAGTGATGGCCTGGGTTCAGTCTGGTCTGACAAAAGATGCAGTCTCTTGTATGACCACAGCCTGGGGACATAGATGTCATCTGCTGCTTTCCGGATCTCTGGGACTTCTGGACCAGACTGCACTCCCTTAGATATGGACTCCTCAGGCCACCAATTTTGCTTGAAAAGAATTGATGTGTGCCCTGGGGGTCAAAGGCTTCACCAATTTCTGCTGTTTCTCCAGCGTTGCCTCCCTCCTTGTTTGGTTGTGAGCCCTTAATAAAGGAATTTTTGTTTCAATTATACTCGCCTATGTGTGTTTTCCTTAAAAAAAAACAGTTTGTTGGTGAGGAGGCAGGTACATTTCAAAATACAATGTGAAATTAACAAGGGACACCAACACCAAACAATCTCATTGAGATTAAATAATACAAGATATCAATGGTGTTGTGGTAACTTGATACACAAAACACACACAAAAATATTCTGGAGTAAAAAGCAAAAAAAAGCAAAAAAAAAAAAAACAGCCTTGAAAAAAATACAAACCCAAAAGAAATAAAATAAACAGCCTTGAAAAAAAATTTAAAAAAAATTAAAAACAACCAAAAAAAAAATTGGTCAGACAAATCAAAATATATTGAGGGAATCTCGATAAATAATAAAGAAAAAGGTTTGTGTGAATATGAGCAACAAAACTACTTCATTCTTCTCACATTATAAAGATGAACAGAGTGCGCTATATTAAACTATTTAAAACATTGCAGCGTGACGAAAGTGCTGTATCCTTTCCGAACGCTCATTTTACCAGACCGAGCTTTTCCGTTTCGGAATTTCTTCTGAGCATGCGTGGCACTTTGTGCGTCGGAACTGGCCACACACGGTCGGAATTGACGTGATCGGATTTTGTTGTCGGAAAATTTTATAGCCTGCTCTCAAACTATGTGTGTCGGAAAATCCGATGGAAAATGTCCGATGGAGCCCACACACGGTCGGAATGTCCGACAACACGCTCCGATCGCACATTTTCCGTCGGAAAATCCGACCGTGTGTACGGGGCATAACACTGTGTTATTAATAGCATGAAAAGGACAGCACTGTGAATAGTGATTTATAGTGTTTATATTGCTTAAACATCGGTTTAGTTTTTAATGTGAGTTTCATATTGTAGGTTGTCAATAAAAAATGCGTTGTGTCAGTAATCCTGTGTATGGACTCCCTTTGAATGTATATGCCTAATCTGCTTGCACAAAGAATGACCCATGAAAAAAATGAATTCACATTCTCATCATAAAAACTATCACAACTGCTAAAATATCTATTATTATTATTATTATTATTATTATTAATAATAATAATAAAAGTAAAGCCCTCCAATTCACTGTCTCCACTAAGCATAAGTGGTGGATATGCATTACATGTCACTTACATTATACAATCCTTCTGCTGTCTAGACCAGAGGCAATTTTCTCTATTCTAGCAACCAAGCCAATCTTCAGTTTTCTCTATTATTGATTAACAGACAGATCGAATGCAATTTGTTATTACAGTACAGCCCCTTAATCAATCGCTGTGCAGACATTATAATCCCATACATTGGGTAGAGGAAATAAGATTTATTCCACATATTTTCTCAGTAGATCTTCTCATTCTTTCTGTGAAATATATTTCAATAATTATACATGCTCCCTCACAGGGTAGGATCGAAATGAGCAATCTATGTAATGCAGATGTCTGCAGGAGGTCTCATTACATAATAATTGTAACAATTAATCTAATTCTACAGACATGCCTTTTAAATAATGAATATAGCCACAGTGACTATACTGTGACCAAATGTGGGAGAAAAATCACTTTAATTTGTAGGAGCAGTCACCTCATTCACTAGACATCCTGGGGCTGTAACATCTTGATGGACATAACATCAGATTATGACTGATCTTGAAGCCCTATTTGTAAGAAAAAAAATAAAAACAGTCAACAAAATACACTGGGTATGTCTGCACATGAAATGTGAGGATTTTAAAGGACACGTTTGGGTCTACTGAAAAAACCCTCCAGCCCGCTGACTAAATCTAAGCCTCAACCGCATCCCAGATGCGTACTTACCTCTTCCTAATGGTGGCCTCCAGTGTTTATGTAATGAAACAAAGGGATTGTATTGCTCCAGGCAAATCATAAGGTCTCCACCACTATAAAGCAAGCCAGGTGTGCTATCCTTGGTCCAGAGCCAAAAGATACAGAATGATGGAGAAAAGGGTGGCTGCACTTCCAGCTGCCTCCTTAAAATCTTGTACAATGCTGCCCATGCCTGCATAGTAGCTACCCACAGACTTAAAGTGATACTAAACACACTGTTTAATTTACATTGCCCCTTCTATTTCTGTATGTGGGTTATGGCACTGTAATTGTTTTAATTAAAAGAAACATTTAAAGCGGAACTTCACCCTCTTAGTCAACATTAACTATTTTTAATCCTTAAGCTGCTAGCATTAGTTAATAGATAACATATATCAGATTTACTTGCTGTAAACTTTTTATTACATTTCTTCAGTTACTTCCTGGTTTCCATGCCTAGGCAAATTATGTCATATATCCCAGGAGTCTTCAGGAGGGGAGGAGGGGCTTTCTCAGCTAAGCACACCCTCCTGTTTAAATGCCATGGGCAGATGGATTCCAGGAAGTAATGCTACATGAATCTTCCGCCCTTACTCAAGATGGCCATGGGCAGAAATGCTAGGGAGTGTTTTTTAATATGGGTGAGTTTGCTTTGAATATTAAAAATGATTTAAACAGCGTACCCAAACAAAATTGTTTTACATTTTTTCACACAAATAGAACTTCTTTTTGGTGGTATTTAATCACCACTGGGTTTTTTGTGATATAAGCGAAAAAAGGGTGACAATTAAAAAAAAAAAAAAAAACACTTTTTAAGTTTCTATTATAACAATTTGCAAATAAGTAATTTATAAGTAATTTTTTGTTCATAAATTTGGGCCAAAACATATACTACTACATATCTTTGGTAGAAATAACCCAAAATTAGTGGATATTATTTAGTCTGTGTGAAAGTTATAGAGTCTACAAGCTATGGTGCCAATCATTAAAAATTGATCACACCTAATGTACACATTTCTCATTTCTTGAGGCCCTGAAATATCAGGACAGTACAAATACCCCCCAAATGACTCCTTTTTGGAAAGTAGACAGCCCAAGGTATTTATTAAGAGGCATGGTGAGTTTTTTGAAGTTGTAATTTTTACACCCCAACATACATTCTGCTATAAAATATTTTCCATCTTTTGAAATCCAAGGCGTTGTACACGCTGGACGCTGGGATGTGTGGCTGGCAAACTACATACTTGAGCTAAATAGGGGATCCTTCCTATTTTCGCCTCAGTAGTCGCCCTGGTCCGCACACATCCGGGAGGGACAGAGTTAGGTGAGATACTGTACCTCACTAAACTGAAACCATCATCAGTTGATACCACCTAACACAAACCTTTATGCTCTCTATAACAACTGCACCAGCAATAATGCCCCATGCCATTTCAGTCTTGGATTTTTAAAGAAACTCAATTTAGCATGTTACAAAATGAACTGCTCTCTTTTCTTGATACATCCCTGAAGAAGGATAGAAACATTATTTAGTCCAAAACGCGTCGGGTGTGAGAAAAAGAGCCCGCATTGT
Source organism: Aquarana catesbeiana (assembly GCF_042186555.1). Lineage (NCBI taxonomy): Eukaryota > Metazoa > Chordata > Amphibia > Anura > Ranidae > Aquarana > Aquarana catesbeiana. Next base: position 134,414,137 of record NC_133327.1, on the reverse strand, counting down.
TTTGTGAAGATTATCACACTATTGACTATGTAATTATGTAACATGCTCTACGGAATTCATGAAATACTATGCTTTTAAATCACTTTATGTTTAAATAAAAATTATTTTATTCTTCATACTTTGTTATACAGATTACTACGCTACTCTATACATATATATATACACAATTTCAGCAATGTGCCGGTAAAGTCCACTTAGGGGAATTTTCTAATTTATATATCTTTTGAAATCACAACCCAAAATCCTAAATAGGGTGAAGGCCACTGAAAATATTTAGACAGATAAAGGATAATATAAGTCTTAGTATGCTCAAAGCCAGAATACGTGGTGAAAGGGGCCCAAAGGAGCACACAGGGGACCGTGTAATCATACAGCAATTATTGATGGGTCTCACTTTAGCGGACATTGGCTGGACTGACAGAGGCCCCTGAAGCACATGTGATGTGGAGGGTCAGTAGTAGAACTCCCAGGAGAAGCAGTAGCTCAGCATCCTCTTGAGCCACCTGGTCTGCTCACTTTGGCTGGCTGCACCCCTGCTCTCTGGGTCCAGGGGTTTGGGCTGGGTGCTGGAGGATCCACCACCACAGAACTTTAGAGTCACTGCCGGACAGGAAGGACCAAAGCCCAAGGGAAAGCTGCAGGGGAGGCGGGCAATCAAGGGTCTCCCTGAACCAAGGGTGGAGGCGGTCAGCAGAAGGCTGACCCACCTTGTCCATCTACCCACTTTGTCCATTTACCTGAAAACAAGTGACACACTCACTCCCTTGTGCAACTCCCCCATGCCCCACCCACTCTCCCTGTACAGCTTCCCCATTCCCCCTGCAGCTTTTTCTCCTCCCCTTGCAGCTTCTTCATCTCCCGATCACCTTGTGCAGCTTCCCCCCCTCTCCCTCATCTTGTGCACCCCCTGATAACCCACGTTCCTTGTTCTCCTCTCCCACTTCATCTTGTGCAGCTTCTCAATTCCCTCGTTGTGCACCACTCACCTTGTCCTCTTGCCCCTCTCGCCTTGTGCAGCCCACCCAAACTTGTCTACCCCCCCTCAACTTGTGTAGCTTCCCCTCCCTCCTCACCTTGTGCCCCCCTTGTGCATTCCCCACCTTGTGGCGCTTACCAATGGTCGGTACAAGTTGAAAATTTCTGGAAGCTCAGTCTCCAGCTCTGGGTGCGTGGTAGCAGGTGGTGTTTGGGTAGCGGTCCCTGGGACAGCGGTTGGCAGCGGTTGGCAGCAGAGGCGGCACAGCTCACATTAGAAGAGGTCAGACTACCTACACACCATGGTGGCCTCCTTTGGGCTGTTCTAGCACAGCTGGCACCAGAGGGCTGTGGTAGGTGGTACAGCTCTAGGTCTAGGAAAGTTCCACGTGCGAGCATCAGCAAAAGCATCATTGGTTGCTAGGACACCGGCGGTCCTAGCAGCCAATGACTTCAAAGCAGGTCATTCAGGCAGATCATGCGGGCAGGGGCGGTGGGCACCCTGCGGGGGGGGGGGGAGAAGGCAGAGGCGCAACCAACAGATAGTTGGAGATATGTTGTGTCCAGGTTTCAGATGGACAGAAACCGGGCACAAGTTGCAAAACCCAGGTCACTCCTGTACAGGTGGCAACCCTACCTGTAGCTCTGGTGGTAACGAAAATTTTGTATTTCTCTTGTCTGTCTTAGTGACAATGGTAACCAGGACAAACAGGGGAATAGACAGCACTAAAAACATTCCCCACTCTCCTAAAACTTAAAAAAAATAACATTACATTTTATCTGTTTTGCATTGCAGGTTACATTTGTATGGGTCAGCTGCCCTTTACTATTAGCTACAAATATCACAGTGTTGTGTATAATTATGTATTAGCACTTCCAGTCTTTTGGGGGGCTTGCTATGGAAAACACAGAAGGGGGAAGTGGGGAGGAAGAGAAAGTCTCAGCCAAATGTCCTGTCCATGCTGATAATGCCAGGCCAGAAGGGAAGAAGGGACTATTGTGCAAGTATTCCTATGTTCTAATAGTCTAACTGCAGCTGCCAATAGCTTCTTGAGTGTGTTTCTGAATCCTTGTGACAGACAGAGTATCTCTGACCTATTGTTATTATCTCACAAGCACAGTGCCAGCTAGGTCTGTTCTACTGCAATGTATATTAGTAGGTGAACCTGATTACTGCAATAGACTTTATATGCAGCTTCTGTTATTTTAGTTAACTCTGTCTCTTCTGGTCTGAGATTCTATAGGTAGTTTAAAAAAAAACAAAAAACTAACACCTGCAAGACAAAGGCATAATGAGCTAGTATGCATAGCATACTAGCTCATTATGTAATACTCACCTGAGATCGAAGCCTTCGCTGTGGTGCCCGTACACTGCTCCGGTGGCCGACATCACTCCTGGGGGTTACTTCCGGGTATCGCTGCTCCGGCGCTATGATTGGCCGGAGCCGCAATGACGTCACTCCAACGCATGAGCGCGGTAATGGCACACTCACTGTGCCATTGCTTCAGTTTGTGTCAGTGCGCATGTGCCGATAACGTCGGCACATGCAAATACAGTGGATATCTCCTAAACCATGCAGGTTTAGGAGATATCCTGGGTAGCTACAGGTAAGCCTTATTATAGGCTTACCTGTAGCACAAAGTGGTCTGTAAGGGTTTACAACCACTTTAAGCTTAGGGCTTGATAACCAGCATAGGCTAGAGCCAGGTTACACATCTGAAGGCCACTTCTGGTAGTCAAAGGTCTGGTTGCATGTTAGATTAGAAACTAAAAGGGAGGGACTAAAGGACAGAGCAGACTGGATGTATGTACCATTATTAATCTTTTCTTATATAAAGCTTGTTTTATTTGCATACTGGTGTGCAGCTATATACTTATGGTTAATGTCATATGCTGGTTGCAATAGTTCCTCTTCTGCCTGTTAGTTTGATTAGATTGCTGGTTAATTTCCCAGGAAGGGAATGTTCTGGTTCTCTTTTTTACCTAAAGGGTTAAGAACAACATCCTGTTGGGGGGTAGAGGGAACATATCTAATAATCCCCCAAAATAGGGCTACATTGTCTTTTTAAATTACTAAGAGATTTGCTTGAAAGCAACCCTGTTGCCAGGTATAAAAAGTGAATCTTGCAATGCCCTGTAAAAGAAGACACATACATACTTACAGTGGGGACAGAAAGTATTCAGACCCCCTGAAATTTTTCACTCTTTGTTATATTGCAGCCATTTGCTAAAATCATTTAAGTTCATTTTTTTCCTCATTAATGTACACACAGCACCCCATATTGACAGAAAAAACACAGAATTGTTGATATTTTTGCAGATTTATTTAAAAAACTGAAATATCACATGGTCCTAAGTATTCAGACCCTTTGCTGTGACACTCATATATTTAACTCAGGTGCTGTCCATTTCTTCTGATCATCCTTGAGATGGTTCTACACCTTCATTCCAGCTGTGTTTGATTATACTGATTGGACTTGATTAGGAAAGCCACACACCTGTCTATATAAGACCTCGCAGCTCGCAGTGCATGTCAGAGCAAATGAGAATCATGAGGTCAAAGGAACTGCCTGAAGAGCTCAGAGAAAGAATTGTGGCAAGGCACAGATCTGACCAAGGTTACAAAAAAAAATTCTGCTGCACTTAAGGTTCCTAAGAGCACAGTGGCCTCCATAATCCTTAAATGGAAGACGTTTGGGACGACCAGAACCCTTCCTAGAGCTGGCCGTCCGGCCAAACTGAGCTATCGGGGGAGAAGAGCCTTGGTGAGAGAGGTAAAGAAGAACCCAAAGATCACTGTGGCTGAGCTCCAGAGATGCAGTCGGGAGATGGGAGAAAGTTGTAGAAAGTCAACCATCACTGCAGCCCTCCACCAGTCTGGGCTTTATGCCAGAGTGGCCCGACGGAAGCCTCTCCTCAGTGCAAGACACATGAAAGCCTGCATGGTGTTTGCTAAAAAACACCTAAAGGATTCCAAGATGGTGAGAAATAAGATTCTCTGGTCTGATGAGACCAAGATAGAACTTTTTGGCCTTAATTCTAAGCGGTATATGTGGAGAAAACCAGGCACTGCTCATCACCTGTCCAATACAGTCCCAACGGTGAAGCATGGTGGTGGCAGCATCATGCTGTGGAGGTGTTTTTCAGCTGCAGGGACAGGACGACTGGTTGCAATCGAGGGAAAGATGAATGCGGCCAAGTGCAGGGATATCCTGGACAAAAACCTTCTCCAGAGTGCTGAGGACCTCAGATTGGGCCGAAGGTTTACCTTCCAACAAGACAATGACCCTAAGCACACAGCTAAAATAACGAAGGAGTGGCTTCACAATAACTCTGTGACTGTTCTTGAATGGCCCAGCCAGAGCCCTGACTTAAACCCAATTGAGCATCTCTGGAGAGACCTAAAAATGGCTGTCCACCAACGTTTACCATCCAACCTGACAGAACTGGAGAGGATCTGCAAGGTGGAATGGCAGAAGATACCCAAATCCAGGTGTGAAAAACTTGTTGCATCTTTCCCAAAAAGACTCATGGCTGTATTAGATCAAAAGGGTGCTTCTACTAAATACTGAGCAAAGGGTCTGAATACTTAGTACTGTATATGGAAGAAATGCAGCGCATGTACAAATATATGTGGTAATAATAGTGAAATGGTGCTAAAATAGTTAACCAAAGGTGAGTTTAAACAAAAACGTCCATAAATGGATGTGAATGTCCAACTACACAGGAGGTGTAAGTACTCCAAGGGGTGGTGGTAATCTGATGGTTGTCAAAAGTCACCTTGCATCTAAAACGACCTCCCAGCAGGATGGGCCAATCAGAAGAAATGCAAAAAAGACTCTTACCAAATCCCGTGGATTCCCGTGTCAGCGACAGGGAATCGCATGCGCAGTTTGTCACCAATGACATGGAATGGAGGGTCTGGAATCGCCAATCCTTTGGGTTGTGGTCTGTATAAATCTCCGAAGGCAACCGGATGGATCCTCACACCGAACAGCCAAAGCGTGGATCCGAAGTTTCCAAAAGGACACCAAAGGGGCGGTTGGAGGTAATGGGCCTCATGCAGTAAATGTGAAGACAAAAAGAATATGCCTCCGCATAATGCAGGTAAAAAAGGGTGTTTTTATTGAGAAAACAACCATGAACAAATAAAAACGTGATCACGATGCATAAAAACAAAAGGGCAACATGGAGGGTGGTATATAAACCTACTTAGGACCATGTGATATTTCAGTTTTTCTTTTTTAATAAATCTGCAAAAATGTCATCAATTCTGTGTTTTTCTGTCAATATGGGGTGCTGTGTGTACATTAATGAGGAAAAAAAAATGAACTTAAATGATTTTAGCAAATGGCTGCAATATAACAAAGAGTGAAAAATTTAAGGGGGTCTGAATACTTTCCGTCCCCACTGTATCTCTCCAACAGGTAGTGAGTTAAAACTTTGCACTCCTCAAAAGCTCCTACACCAAGAGTTTCCTCAAGAGAGCAAAGTTTCAACACATTTCCCTGGACAAATAGATATCAGTCTGTTACAGGATGTCTGTGTTCTATGTTCTTTACAGTGGCAAAAGGATCCCTTTAAGAGCTTTTTATTTGAGCAGAGACTTGAACAGAACATAGCTTCAGACTGCAAATGACAACAAATATATATATATATATATATATATATATATATATATATATATATATATATTCCTTTACTAAATTTTTTCTTTTTAATAAATGTAACCAATATGTACCGATCAGAGATCACATTTTATTTGAGTGACTACACTCACTAAATGTAGTAAAATAAAATCTGCTTAATTTAAGTGTTACTAAACCCACGACAGTAAAATCAGCCTGTATATGCAGTAAATCCCACTTATTATACTGTGTAACCTAAGGGGTTAATCCTCTGCATTGTGCAAAAACGTTGTTTGATCCTGACTTCTCTGTTCCTCCACTTCTTCCACTGCCCCCAATCCATCTCCTGATAGAACAGTGGCTAGGGGACAAGCTTCACATGCTCAGTTTGATATTGCAGACAGTTTTTATTTTTCTTGGTAGAGTGCATGTGATCAGCACAGGGCCAATCAGCACTGTCCAGACAGAGGGTCAGGGGTCCTCCAGCCTCATAGGACAATCAGGGGAGAATTAAAACTCCTCCTACAAGCTTTAACCAGACACTGATAGGAGTCACAACACTGCTCTAACTGCTCTAACTGCTGATGAGAAAAGGTATTTAGCAGTTTACATTTACTAAAACTATTGTATTTCCATGTTCTGTGTACTGTGGGAGACCAGATATAATAAATTCAGGGTCCTGGGTTTATAAAAAAAACTTTAACTAGAATTTTAAGCAGTTTAAGACACAATTTCTATATTGAATGTGATGTCAAAATGCTTCCTTTTAAATGACATGACTCTGATAATGTTATAGGCTCACATGCCTATTTACATCACTCCCAACTGTTCCCGATTTGGAGGGACTGCCCCTGATTTGAAACAAAGTCCCTCTTTTCTCCTCATCATTCCGTCATTTTGGTCTGATCTATAAAGTTGTATATAAAATGCACTATTTAACTTTTAAAAAGTGCTTCTTAGAGCTAAAGCTTTCAACCAATTTCTAAATGGCTGCATTTGTAAATGTCAAAAACCAGTATAAAGGAATCATAGTGGTAAAAAAGCACTTGTGAGTTTAACTAAATTTTTTTTTTACAATTCTCCTTTAAGGGGGCGTGGCAGGAGGTGTGTCCTATGCTTACATACTTTTGCTAATAGGTGTCCCTTATTACCATTTCCAAAAGGTGTGAGGTATGCTATTTATATTCCTTGCATTGTCTGCTGAGCTAATACTTATCTGGAGAGCAATGATGAGGAAGTCTTTGATCCCTGTGGTTTGTGATTGCCATCCTGCTATCATGCATGGATAGGTATCTGAACCAGCAGCCTAATGTGTAATGCTACTTTTCATGTTTTCTTTTTTTCCCTTCTTACTATTGCTGACATTGAAATGGATCAGACTAATCGTCTGGTGAGTATCTGTCCCCGTCCTAATTTAGGCCTTTGTAATCTGATGCATGCACCATGAAGAACCACACACTGAGACTGTGTTCAGATACGTGATATTTCTTTATTCTTCCTGGTTACATGGGGTTATATAGGTGGGTGGCTAATGCTGTGAAGGAATCCCTGTCCATGCCCCTGTTGAAGACCCCTAGGTCGAAACGCGTCGGGTACATACACCACTCTCTTTGTTGCCCATTTGTTTTTATCCACCGTGATCACGCTTTTATTTGTGTATGGTCGTTTTTGTCAATAAAAACACCCTTTTTTATCTGCACCATGTGGAGGCACATTCTTTTTGTTTCCACATTTACCGCATGAGATCCAGTCCCTCCAACTGCTCCTTTCGGGGGACCGTTTGTGAAACTTCTGATGCACGCTGGGACGGTTCGGTGTGAGGACGGTTCGTTGTGAGGACCCATCCGGTTGCCGGCCGAGATCCATACAGACCACAATCCAAGAGATTGGCGATTCCTGAGCTCCCATTCCACGTCATTTGTGACAAACTGCGCATGCGATTCCCTGTCGCTGACATGGGAATCCACAGGATCTGGTAAGAGGCTTTTTTGCACTTTCTCTGAATGACCCATTGGGACCCGGTTTCTCGGTTGGGAAGTCGCTGTATGATGCCAGGTGTTTTCTGACAACCATCAGACCATCACCACCCCTTGGAGTACTTATACCTCCTGTGCGGTTAGACATTTACATCCATCTATGGACGTTTGTGTTTCAAGGCACCTGTGGTCAATTAGTTATTTCTTGACTGTTTCACCATTTTAAAGACCTATATTCATTTGTACATGCGCTGCATTTTTCCATATGCCTATTAGCATGGACTAGTAGCTTCATAGAAAAACATACATAGAAAAATATGCATTATACCTAATCCATCACAGTGCCCCCTTAAAATGACTATTTCTGGGGTAGAGTAGACCATTCAACATGAACAACGAAGATTCGACAAAGCAACGAAAAACATACAAACGTTGAATTTTTGGCTTATGGTGTCTGTCGAAAGTTCTAAGAAGATTCGACGGAGCAGCTAAACTGTACAACGCTGCAATCGTACATTTCCGGTCAAATGCATCCACCCATAGGCTACAGAAAAATTCTAATGTTGGTTGACTAGTAAAATAATTAATAAATATAATTATTACTAGTCATACAACATTAGAATTCTACTACAGCTAGCTTGTAGGCGGAAAATTAGACCGGAAATGTACACGTACAGTTTAGCTGCTCCGTCGAATCTTCTTTGAACATTCGACAGACACCATAAGCCTTCAATGACAGATTCAACCTTAATTAATTTGGATTTTCGGATGAATGCAATTTTTAACGAAAAACGAAATAACTAAAAACGAATTTCGGGAGTAACAAAATAAATGTATTTTTGGGATGAAAATGAAATTCCGAAACAAAATATTTCAGTGTGCACATGTCTAGTCTCTGTACCTTCTATCATTTTACAAACACCCCACTTCTCCGCTAAAATCATGTCCAAGGCAGGGCTGTTTTTTCGATTGGGCACGCTGGGCAGTTGCCCGGGGGCCCCACTTGCCTGGAGGGCCCCACCCAGGGCCGATCCTCAGCGCTGCAATCTGCTTCAGAAGACTTGAAGTTTTGACTGACTGCACTGGTTGCTCACTTGCTAGAATCGCCGGCCGCCCGGCGTCTAGCTAGCAACCAGTGACGTCAGTCAGAGGCCGCCCCAGCATTCATAGCATGCTGCGGCTAGTGAACAAGCTCCACCCACCTCTGCCATGTTCTTCAGACAGTGTGGCTCAGAGTGAGCGGAGCGGACTCAGCAGAGCGAAACTTTCGGTTTCTGAAGACCTCTCAAGTAAGTCTAACTGTCTAAGTCAGACTTAAGTAAGTTCAAGTGAAGTTCTGCCTGTTAAAAGCTGCCACTGTGCCCATCAAAAACTGCCACTATGCCCATCAAACCCAACCACTGTGCCCTCTACCCATCAAAGCTGCCACCACTGTGCCCATCAAACACAGCCACTGTGCCCATCAAAAGCTGCCACTGTGCCCATCAAAAGCTGCCACTGTGCCCATTAAACACAGACACTGTGCCCACTGCCCATCAAAGCTGCCACTGTGCCCATCAAAAGCTGCCACTGTGCCCAAACACAGCCACTGTGCTCACTGCCCATCAAAGCTGTCACGGTGCCCATCAAACACAGCCACTGTGCCCATCAAAAGCTCCCATTGTGCCCATCAAACACAGCCACTGTGCCCATAAAAGCTGCCACTGTGCCCATCAAACACAGCCACTGTGCCCATCAAAAGCTGCCACTGTGCCCATCAAAGCTGCCACTGTGCCCATCAAAAGCTGCTACTGTGCCCATCAAACACCGCCACTGTGCCCATCAAACACTGCCACTGTGCCCATCAAACGCAGCCACTGTGCCATTAAACGCAGCCACTGTGCCCATCAAACGCTGATCAAACGCTGCCAATCAAATGCAGCCACTGTGCTCATCAAACACAGCCACTGTGCCCATCAAAGCTGCCACTGTGCCCATCAAACGCAGCCACTGTGCCCATCAAACGCAGCCACTGTGCCATTAAATGCAGCCACTGTGCCCATCAAATGCTGCCACTGTGCCCATCAAATGACATCCTAAAAACCATTGCCAAGCCAATTATAAAGGAATTCTCTACAAAGAAGTATTGCAAATTTAATAAATAATTAAAGCTTTTGTACTGTCCAATTTAAATCTGTAATTTCTTGCTTTTCAAGCTCGTGTTATATTGTCCAAACGTTGTGTTAATGTTTAAACACTGATTTTGATGGAAGTACCAATAAATATAGCCTTATTGATAATTTTCATTTTTATTCTCATGCGTGATTGTGTAGACAGGGCCCCAGTGCACTGTATTGCCCGGGGGCCTATAATGCTCTTAAGATGGCCCTGGTCCAAGGCCATCCTATTCAGAAATGTCATGTAAGATGTGAGGGCTAATTGGTCAGCAATCCCCTGTAGGGTATCTCTGGTGTAATTTACAAACCGCTGCTGATTATAATATATGTAATTTATCCAGTCTACATTTTTGTTGACAGTGATTATGGGAATCAGAGACTCAAAACCTGCCTTTACTTGGTCTCGGGCTTTAAACTCATCTGGGACCCCCCTTGGGACCCCTATGGCATCTACAGTATATACACATCTGGGTCAAAACTTCCCTCAGGAGCACTCCTCTTAGTGATAGCCACCTGTTGGGTCCTCACCAGATTTAACAGGAAAGGGATATAAAATATAGACATGGTGCAGTCAATGTCTTGTCCTCCAGGTTTGGGACTTTCTTATAGTGGGAGGGGTGGATCCAAGTGTTCTTCCCAGCCAACTTAACAGATGTGGTTGTGGTCAGCAGGACCTGGAAGGGACCATCATATCAGGGTTTAAGGGAATGTTTTCTTACAAATTTCTTTACCAGCACCCAATCTCCAGGCAGTAGTTGTTGTGTTCGTGTATCTAATTCAGGATCTGGAATAGAAGAAAACACCCGGGCACGTATTCTGGTTAATTCTCGTGATAATGCGGTTATATAGTTAGTCAACACATCAGACTGCAGTTATAACTGTTGTGGAAAATAACAACCCAGTCTAGGGGCTGAACCAAACAAAAGTTCGTAAGGGGATAGGGAGTGTTCTGCCCTTGGTGTGTATCTGATGCTGAACAGGGCAATGGGCAGCCTGTCCAGCCAGCTCATACCAGTCTCGTGGGCCATTTTGAGCATTCGGGTTTTCAATGTGCCATTCATTCTTTCTACCTTCCCGCTACTCTGGGGGTGGTAGGGTGTGTGAAACTACTAAGGCGTTCTCAAATCGTCCACTCTTTGGCATTTGGATGTGGTCAATTTGTATCCGCTGGAAAGGGTACAAGGGCTTTTCCAGGTGTTTCTGTGGCATCTTTTCTGTGTGTCCTGGGTTACACTTTGCACAAATGGTGCATGACTTACAGAAGTTGCTAGTCAGTGGAGTGATTTCTGGTGCTACATAGTATTTATAGAATGTATAGAATGTAAACTCACATCTGGCCTTGCTGTTGTATCGGGGAAGGTTGGAACTCCACCTGTTGGAGCGGTGGCATACGGTCCTACTGGGTTGAGCATGTCAGGAGTTCCAGTCGGTAGGGGAGGCATGTAGAAGGTACCGTCCGCCCTTATGACCGGGTAGATGGAGGTTATAGGGCCTGTAGGCCTTCCGGTGTTCTGACTAGGTGTACCAAGATGGCTGTCGGAAGGGGTCATAGGGAGTCTTCCGGCATGTTGACTAGGTGTACTAAGATGGCCACCGGAAGGAGTCATAGGGAGTCTTCTAGCATCTTGACTGGGTGTACTAAGATGGCGGCCGGAAGGAGTGTGTTGGGCTGTGGGCGGAAGTATGGGCAGCAACGGGGCATGTGGTGGCAGGCGGGGCTCAGTGGAGTGTCAGGTCACCTGGGACCAGGTGACAGATGCACTCTGTAGGAGTCGGAAGTGCACCGCTAAGGTAGTGGACCCTAGGACTGACTGCTGCGGATTGAACCCTGGAAGGTTCAGGAAGCAGGTCTACAGGATAACTAACATGGATCCCAGTGGGAGCTAGAGCATAGATTCCCCAGGGCGTGGAGTCTAAGAGCCAGCGGGTGTTCACCAGAGCCTCTAGTGGTGAGGATGGACTGCGCTGCAGTCTGGCTCCAGGGATAAACATAACACGCCAAAAGTCAGGGTAACAAGCAGACAGGGAGAGTCGACAACAGGCCAAAATCGGTAACAGGAATCAGACGTAGGAAACACAGCAAGTACACACGGGGGCTAACACACAATGGTTGATCAGCCTTGCTGGCTTGCAGTGCACAGGTTAATATAGGGTTCCCTGATAGGGCCTGGGGTGGGGCCATGCTTAGAGGAGAGGTTATAAAACCAGTCAGGTGAGAGGCAGCTGGTCTTTAGAGATGAACACATAGAGACAGGTAAGCTGACAGAGAAAACTATTGCATAACCATGACATGGAGTGACAGGTGTTACAGTCATCATCATACAGTCAACACATAACGGTTCATTCTTGTCAATGCACTGATGATACACATATACCGTCAGTTTCTCCTGCTGCACCTCCTGCTCTATCCATTGTTCTCTGTGAATGGCCTTTGCCACATTTAAAGTAATCAAAACATCCTCAGCCTTTTCTTGTCTCACATCCAGCAATCCTCATTAATAATTCTACAATATTCCTTCTGATTTCTCTCCTGCATAATTCCTTTAATATTCTGGCATGCTGAAATAATGAATCAACCAGATCTTATATATATCTGTGTTTTTCTGTCAATATGGGGTGCTGTGTGTACATTAATGAGGAAAAAAATGAACTTAAATGATTTTATCAAATGGCTGCAATATAACAAAGAGTGAAAAATGTAAGGGGGGTATGAATACTTTCCGTCCCCACTGTAGGTGGGTGGCTAGTGCTGTTAAGGAATGCATCATTAGCATAGACTAGTAGCTTCTGATTGGCCATGTCCATATAAGGTAACTTCCTCCAAGACCTGGGTGTAGTCCTCTTTGGGTGTAGTCCTGGACTGAGGCGCCATCTTAGTTATACATTCTTCTTTCGATGGGAGGGGGTGCTGCTAGTGGCCATTTTGAGCAGGGAATTAGTAAAACACTTTGTTGCTGTGAAAAAGAAAGCTGGCGGGTATGCAGGCTAAGCCAGGGATGCAAATAGTTATATGATAAGTGTCTGCTGCTGTACTGAAACATGATACCTCACATGGACAGTGAGAGAGGCTGCTAGCAGCCAGTTTTCAGTAAGGAATAAGAAGGAACTTTTTACACGTGCACATATAGATAGAAAAATAGGCATTTTATATACATAGAAAAGTATGCATTTTACCTAATCCATCACAATATTCCTTAAAGAGGACCTTCAGTAATTTTTTCAGCTTTCCATCTATTAAATCTTCTGCCCTTGTTGTTTTAACTTTGGATAGTAAAACATTTTTTTTTCTGCCAGTAAATACCTTATACAGCCCACTTCCTGTTTCTTGTCTGGTAAAAAGCCTAGGCTTATGACATCATACATAGCTCCCTCTCTCTCTCACTCTTGTGAGAGTTTGCCAGGAAGGGAGGGGGGGTGAGTCATAAGAGGACCAATGAGAGCTGCAGAGCTGAAGGTGTGCCTCTGTGTGTCTGTGTAAATCCAGGAAGTGAACAGACAGCAGCTTCAGCTGTCCACAGTTAAAATGGATGCAGCCAGACTCAGTGGAGGGAGATTTCTGCAGCATATTTGGCAAGCACAGAATCACAGTATATATAAAATAATATGCAAAGTGGTTGGAGGGAATCTTCCGAAAAGACGTTTTTATTACAAATTATATGATCAGGCTGCAGTTCCTCTTTAACAAAGATTCAAACTAACCTATCATTGCCATTCCCTGCACCACAAGTAATTCCCTTGACTTACAGTATATACAGTATCTCACAAAAGTGAGTACACTCTCACATTTTTGTAAATATTTTATTATATCTTTTTACGTGACAACACAATGTAACGTAGTGAGTGTACAGCTTGTATAACAGTGTAAATTTGCTGCCCCTGTCATGGTTATGCAATAGAGTTTCTCTGTCAGCTTACCTGTCTCCATGTGTTCATCTCTAAAGACCAGCTGCCTCTCACCTGACTGGTTTTAGACCTCTCCTCTAAGCATGGCCCCACCCCAGGCCCTATCAGGGAACCCTATATTAACCTGTGCACTGCAAGCCAGCAGTGCTGATCAACCATTGTGTGTTAGCCTCCGTGTGTACTTGCTGTGTTTCCTACGTCCGATTCCAGTTACCGACTTTGGCCTGTTCTTAACTATTCCTGTCTGCTCGTGACCCTGACCTTTGGCATGTCCCCGACCATCCCTGTTTGCCTGTGACCCTGAACCTTGGTGTGAACTCTGTTGTCCTTTTCTGCTTGTGGCCCCGACCTTGGCTTTTCCCTTACTTTCCTTGTTGTTCCAGCCTGCTGCCTCCTTCCTCTTCTCCTGTAGTCTACCGTGAGCGTGAGCTGTGACACCCTGGTGGCCGCGACCTGGAGCCAGACTGCAGCGCAGTCCATCCTCACCACTAGAGGCTCTGGTGAACACCTGCTGGCTCTTAGACTCCGCGCCCTGGGGAATCTATGCTCTAGCTCCCAGTGGGATCTGTGTCAGTGATCCAGTAGACCTGCTTCCTGAACCTCCCAGGGTCAGTCCTAGGGTCCACTACCTTAGCGGTGCACTTCTGACCCCTACAGAGTGCATTTGTCACCTAGCCTCAAGGTGACCTGACAATAACTCAACACACATCTAGTAATGTCTAAACTGCTGGCAACAAATGTTAGTACACCCCTAGGTAAAAATGTCCAAATTGGGCCCAATTAGCCATTCTCCCTCCCCGATTTCATGTGACTTGTAAGTGTTTCAAGGTCTCAGGTGTGAATGGGGAGCCGGTGTGTTAAATTTGGTGTTATCGCTCTAACTCTCTCATATTGGTCACTGGACGTTCAACAAGGCACCTCATAGCAAAGAACTCTCTGAGGATCTGAAAAAAAGAATTGTTGCTCTACATAAAGATGGCCTAGGCTATAAGAAGGTTGCCAAGACCCTGAAACTGAGCTGCAGCACGGTGGCCAAGACCATACAGTGGTTTAACAGGACAGATTCCACTCAAAACAGGCTTCGCCATGGTCGACCAAAGAAGTTGAGTGCACAGGCTCAGCATCATATCCAGAGGTTGTCTTTGGGAAATAGACGTATGAGTGCTGCCAGCATTGCTGCAGAAGTTGAAGGGGTGGGGGTTCAGCCTGTCAGTGCTCAGACCAGACACCGCACACTGCATCAAATTGGTCTGCATGGCTGTCATACCAGAAGGAAGCCTCTTCTAAAGATAATGCACAAAAAAGCCTGCAAACAGTTTGCTGAAGACAAGCAGACTAAGGACATGGATTGCTGGTACCATGTCCTGTGGTCTGATGAGATCAAGATAAACTTATTTGGTTCAGATGGTGTCAAGTGTGTGGCGGCAACCAAGTGAGGAGTACAAAGACAAGTGTGTCTTGTCTACAATCAAGCATGGTGGTGGGGGTGTCATGGTCTAGGGCTGCATGAGTGCTGCCAGCACTGGGGAGCTACAGTTCATTGAGGGAACCATGAATGCCAACATGTACTGTGACATACTGATGCAGAGCATGATTCCCTTCCCTTCTGATACTGGGCCGCAGGGCAGTTTTTCAACATGATAATGACCCCAAACACACCTCCAAGGCGACCACTGCCTTGCTAAAGAAGCTGAGGGTAAAGGTGATGGACTGGCCAAGCATGTCTCCAGACCTAAACCCTATTGAGCATCTGTGGGGCATCCTGAAACGGAAGGTGGAGGAGCTCAAGGTCTCTAACATCCACCAGCTCCATGTTGTCATCATGGAGGAGTGGAAGAGGACTCCAGTGGCAACCTGTGAAGCTCTGGTGAACTCCATGCCCAAGAGGGTTAAGGCAGTGCTAGAAAATATTAGAGGCCACACAAAATATTGACACTTTGGGCCCAATTTGGACATTTTCACTTAAGGGTGTACTCACTTTTGTTGCCAGTGGTTTAGACATCAATGGCTGTGTGTTGAGTTATTTTGAGGAACACTAAATTTACACTTATACAAGCTGTACACTCACTACTTTACATTGTAGCAAAGATTAATTTCTCCACTGTTGTTACATGAAAAGATATAATAAAATATTTACAAAATCTGAGGGGTGTACTCACTTTTGCGAGATACTGTATATATTTTTTTATTTATTTATGGTTTACCTTTGTTAAATGTGACCAATAAAATGATCATTACATTGCCAATATATACAGTGCCTTGAAAAAGTATTCACATTTTCCACATTTTGTCATGTTACAACCAAAAATGTAAATGTATTTTATTGGGATTATTATTATGTGATAGACCAACACAAAGTGGCACATAATTGTGAAGTGGAAGGAAAATGTTAAATGGTTTTCAACATTTTTTACAAATAAATATGTTAACAGTGTGCATTTGTATTCAGCCCCCTGAGACAATACTTTGTAGAACCACCTTTCACTGCAATTACAGCTGCAAGTCTTTTTGGGGATGTCTCTACCAGCTTTGCACATCTAGAGAGTGACATTTTTGCCCATTCTTCTTTGCAGAATAGCTCAAGATATGTTAGATTGGGTGAAGAGCGTCTGTGAATAGCAATTTTCAAGTCTAGCCCCAGATACTTAATTGGATTTAGGTTTGGACTTTGAGTGGGCCATTCTAACACATGAATATGCTTTGATATAAAACATTCCATTGTAGCTCTGGCTGTATGTTTAGGGTTATTGTCTTGCTGGAAGGTGAACCTCCACCCCAGTCTCAAGTCTTTTGCAGACTCTAGCAGGTTTTCTTCAAAGATTGCCCTGTATTTGGCTCCATCCATCTCCCCATCAACTCGGACCAGCTTCCCTGTCCCTGCTGAAGAAAAGCATCCCGCAACATGATGCTGCCGCCACCACCATGTTTGTGGGTATGGTGTGTTCAGGGTGATGTGCAGTGTTAGTTTTCTGCCACACATAGTGTTTTGCTTCTAGACCAAAAAGTTAAATTTTGGTCCCATCTGACCAGAGCACCTTCTTCCAGATGTTTGCTGTGTCCCCCACATGGCTTCTCGCAAATTGCAAACAGGACTTCTTATGGCTTTCTTCTTGCCACTCTTCCATAAAGGCCAGATTTGTGGAGTGCACGACTAATAGTTGTCCTGTGGACAGATTCTCCCACCTGAGATATGGCTCTCTGCAGATCCTCTAGAGTTACCATGGGCCTCTTGGCTGCTTCTCTGATTAATGCTCTCCTTGCCCGGCCTGTCAGTTTAGGTGGACGGCCATGTCATACTCTTTCCATTTTCGGATGATGGATTGAACAGTGCTCTGTGAGATGTTCAAAGCTTGGGATATTTTTTTTATAACCTGACCCTGCTTTAAACTTTTCCACAACTTTATCGCTGACTTGTCTGGTGTGTTCCTTGGCCTTCATGATGCTGTTTGTTCACTAAGGATCTCTAACAAACCTCTGAGGGCCTCACAGAACAGCTGTATTTATATAGAGATTAAATTACACACAGGTGGACGCTGTTTACTAATTAGGTGACTTCTGAAGGCAATTGTTTCCATTAGATTTTAGTTAGGGGTATCAGAGTAAAGGGGGCTGAATACAAATGCACACCACACTTTTCAGATATTTATTTATTTATTTATAATTTTCCTTCTACTTCACAATTATGTGCCACTTTTTGTTGGTCTGTCACATAAAATCCCCATGAAATACATTTACGTTTTTGATTGTAACATGACAAAATGTGGAAAATTTTAAGGGGTGTGAATACTTTTTCAAGGCACTGTAGGTTCAGACAGATTGATGGGAATCATTCAGCACATAACAACACTTTGTATTTTTATAGGTTATACATCCTTGTAAATGTCTCTGACCTCCAAAACATGCAGTACTCTGTCTTCTAAAGAAGGGCCAGCTTTTCAGCCAGTATAGATCCCCTAGGGGAAAATAATGTAAATGTACCGTTTGCACAAGGTCAGTATGACAAAGTCAAAGCTTGCCTCATATCCATATTATAAAATACACACAAATCGTCTGTATATATTATAATATACATTTAACACATATCTATCTATCTATCTATCTATCTATCTATCTATCTATCTATCTATCTATCTATCTATCTATCTATCTATCTATCTATCTATCAATCATATGTTTTTTTTGTAATAGCTGGCCATGTAGAGAGTTGATGTTCACTAGTTATTCAAATAAAATATCTAATTCGTGTGATAATCTCTTGATCACAGATCCCTACCATTTCATGACCTTTTGACCCCATTTTAGTAAGATATTGTAATCTGCTTGTGATAAAATCTTATCATTGACTTTGCCAGTCAAGGATTGTGATACACAAATGAGTTTTTTCCTCTAAAATAATAATCTGAATGAAATGCCCTTAAAACACATTAACGTCATTTTAAGTATTTCCATAGCTTTATGAAAATGCAAAGATGTGGATTTTGGGCTGCTGATAAACGTAAAACCATAAAAGAGCAACAGCACTTGAAAGAGATTTTGCTTTGAGTGGATTGGGTAAGTCTGGATCCCCTTTCAGGTTTTTCTGCTCTTGGAACCTTCATATCCTATGCAGTCATGATAGGCTAAGATCCAGGGTAAAACCTATGCTACTTTTATCACCTGCCTGGGAGTCTATTATTCCTTTGGCAAGACCACTAGAGGGCATTTCATAGGTGTAGCAGTACCATGAACAATACAATGTCATAGCCAATATAATTCACCAATTCTACTGTAGCAAGTTGCAAATGCAAGACTGAAAAAGAGAAAAACATTGTTTGACTGACTGTTATAAGTAGCTCAAACATCTTTTTTCCTAACAGTTTTTATAAGCGGAGAGCTTGCTGTTGGAAGCATTTAGGGCCCCTTTCACACAGACAGATTTTGTTTCGATCAGCAGGGGATCAGTTTACAGATCCCCTGCTTATTGGAGCAGAATAGGTGGATGGCACATCCATGTCTGCTCAGTTTCTGCAGAGTGGACACAGCCTATTCAGCGCTTCGGGCAACCTGAAGTAACGTACTCCACTGTCCGTTTCCACCCCACTACCCACTGATCCACCTCAATGGAATAGAACAGATCTCTTTTCCTTTTTTTAGCAGACTTGATCGGACCAGGACACAAGTCTGATTACACCCATCCGTCCATATGGATAAATGAACCTTCCAATCAGATCTGCCTGAAAAGCTAAAAGGCAGACCTGAGCAGAATGACCACGTGAAAGGGGTAGGGTTGGTGCAAGGATTTTTGTCTACACAGGTGAAGGTGCATTTTGCCACCCCCCTCAGTGTTACAAGAGGGGGGCGGTGTGACAGAAGGGGGTTAGCGCAACAAGTGGGAGACAATATTGGAACAACAGGGGGGCAGTGTGACAGGAAGGGGACAGTGTGACGGGGTGTAGTGTGAAAGCAGGGGGCAGTGTGACAGAAGAAGGGTACCTGGGCAGTGTGACTGGAGGGGGGGCAGTGTTACAAAAGGGGGGCAGTGTGACAGGAGGGGGACTGTGTTACAAGAAGGAGACAGTATGGCAACAGGGGGGCAGTATGACAAGAGGGGGCAGTGTGACAGGAAGGGGGGAGTGTTACAAGAGGGGGGCAGTGTGACAGGAGGGGACAGTGTGACAAGAGGGAGGCAGTATTACAAGAGGGGGGCAGTGTGACAGGAGGGGGAGAGTGCGACAAGAAGGGGGCAGTGTGACAAGAAGGGGACATTGACAAGAGTGGGGCAGTGCGACAAAAGGGCAGTGTTACAAGAGGGTGGCAATATGACAGGAGGGGGCGGTGTGACAAGAGGGGGTCAGTGTGCTAGGAGGGGGCAGTGTTACAAGAGGGGGACAGTGTTACAAGAGGAGGGGCAGTGTGACAAGAACGGGGCAGTGTTAGAAAAGGGTGGCAGTGTGACAGGAGAAGGCAGTGTGACAGGAGGGGGGGCAGTGTTACATGAGGGGGCAGTGTGACAAGAAGGGGACAGTGTTACAAGAGGGGGGGAAGTGTGACAAGAAAGGGGCAGTGTTACAAAAGGGTGGCAATGTGGCAGGAGGAGGGCAGTGTTACAAGAGGGGGGCAGTGTGATAAGAGGAGGACGGTTTGATAAGAGGGGGGCAGTGTGACAGGAAGGGGTCAGTGTAACAAGATGGTAACAGTGTGACAGGAGGGGTTCCGTTATGACAAAAGGGGGGCTGTATTACAAGAGGGGGACAGTGTGACAAGAAGGGGACAGTGTTACATAAGGGAGACAGTGTTACAAGAGGGGGAGCAGTGTGACAAGAAAGGGTCAGTGTTACAAGAGAGTGGCAGTGTGACAGGAGGGGGGGGCGGTGTGATAGGAGGGCAGTGTGACAAGAGGGAGGCAGTGTTACAAGAGGTGGCAGTCTGACCTGGAGACACACTATACTCACTCAGATGCTGAGCACTGTGTAATCTTCCAGACTCAGGAATCTGCTGTGGTAGAGTATATATTTGTAGGCCACTAGTCAGGAAGTAGCTCTCTTACCTTATCCAGCAGGAGCAGTCTGGAGGTAAGAAGCAGGAGCCGGAGTTGGGGGGGGGGTGGACTAGGAGGCAGAGCAGCGCTGCACAGAGGAGCTTTCCTCCTGCTATGTGCAGCTGCAAAGCAAGTTATTATGTTATTGGTTGCTGGGGAACCAGCGCTCCTAGCAACTAATTACTGCTAGTCTCTTGTCACAGCCTAGATTATGGCTGCCAGAAACACCTAGCAAACCTGGCCATGAACCTCCAATCAGCGCACTGGTCATGCCTTCTTCTATGGTGATCTGTCCTCTTATTTGACAAGAACACGCTGATTGCTGCTGACACAGTTGAGGATCAGCCTTCTGGGGCTCCTATGTTCAGGGGTGCTACTTCCCCCCAACCGTAGGGAACTAAAGACAGATATTTTAAAAATCCAAATCAAATTGGATGCGGATTCAGATTTTACGGCCCCCTATCCTGGGGACCCATGCCGCCCTATTCTGGCGTCAGCCCTGAAAGACTCAGCTCACCAGGTTTCACCTATAACAAATCTAGGGATTCTCTGCCCTATACGGTCAACTGCTAGTAACACACTGTAATTTAAAATTTTGTATGTCACCTCTAGAGATATGAACAAGAAAAAAAATGTTTGTTTCATCATATTTGTTATGTAATAATAATTCATTTTCAGATTTTGTTTCATATATTCGGGATTGTTGTTACAAATTGATTTGTAAATTTTCATTATGTCATTTGAAAAAAAAAAAAAAAAGCGACCCTGGATAGCTGGTTGTTAAGGAGCGGGTGGCCGCAATACCCTTAACAACTATGACTCATCTGCTGTCAGCGGGGTTTCCCGCTGACAGCAGAATGTAAACAAAAGTAGAGTCGACATTAGAAAAAGCAGTGTGCGGATCCCCCCAATCCATGCCAGGCCCTTTGGGTCTGGTATGGATTAAAGGGAGGCACCACACCAAAAAGAAAAAAAATGCGTGCCCCCCCTAAAAATCTATACAAGGCCCTTGGGTCTGGTATAGTTTTTTGGGAAACTTTATTCCAAAAAAAAAAAATGTTGTGGGGCCCCCCAAAATCAATACCAGACCTTTATCCCAGCATGCAGCCTGGCAGACCAGGAAAGAAGGAGGGGCAAGCGCTCCACTTCCTGAACCATACCGGGCCACATGCCCTCAACATGGGGGGTGCTTTGGGGGAGGCGGGCACCCCCCCAAAGCACCTTGTCCCCATGTTGACAAGGACAAGGGCCTCTCCCACTCAACCCTGACCCGGTGGTTGTGGGGGTCTGCAGGAAGGAGGCTTATCGGAATCTGTAAGCCCCCTTTAATAGGGATGAGCCGAACACCCCCCGGTTCGGTTCGCACCAGAACCCGCGAACGGACCGAAAGTTCGCACGAACGTTAGAACCCCATTGACGTCTATGGGACTCGAACGTTCGAAATCAAAAGTGCTCATTTTAAAGGCTAATTTGCATGGTATTGTCCTAAAAAGGGTTTGGGGACCCGGGTCCTACCCCAGGGGACATGTATCAATGCAAAAAAAACTTTTAAAAACGGCAGTTTTTTCGGGAGCAGTGATTTTAATGATGCTTAAAGTAAAAAAAAAAAGTGAAATATTCCTTTAAATATCGTACCTGGGGGGTGTCTATAGTATGCCTGTAAAGTGACGCGTGTTTCCCATGTTTAGAACAGTCCCTGCACCAAATGTCATTTTTAAAGGAAAAAATCTCATTTAAAACTGCTTGCGGGTTTAATGTCATGTCGGGTCATGGCAATATGGATGAAAATCAGTGAGACAAATGGCATGGGTACCCCCCAGTCCATTACCAGGCCCTTTGGGTCTTGTATGGATATTAAGGGGAACCCCGCACCCAAATTAAAATAAGGAAAGGTGTGGGGCCACCAGGCCCTATATACTCTGAACAGCAGTATACAGGCGGTGCAAACAAGACAGGGACTGTAGGTTTGTTGTTAAGTAGAATCTGTTTGTAATTTTGAACATTTTTAACGTGTTTAGCTCCAGCCAAAAAATCTTTTCTAAGCTTTTTGGAAAACATAGGGAAGGGTTATCACCCCTGTGACATTTGTTTTGCTGTCTTTCCTCCTCTTCAGAAGATTTCACCTCACTTTTTTGTCCCAATGAAAAATGTTTTTTGAAAATTTGGGTTTTTTTGTGGAACAAGGATTGGAAAGCATCAGTGGAAAGGAGAAATTGTTTTCCCATATTAACTCTTACAGGAGAGAATTTCCCTTCCTAGGCATAGATTTCATCTCACTTCCTGTTTGCAAGTAGGAGTCGTTTGTAAGTTAGATGTTTGAAAGTAGGGTCCTGCCCTATATACTCAGCAGAAATTTGGGCCTTAGGTGTTGCTGTGGCCACAACACTGTAAGCCCTCACAGGGCCCTGCTGTGAAATATTAGATCAAGAATTGTAATTACATGCCCCTGTTGAACAGGAGCTGAAAAATTAGGCCTTAGGCACTGGTGCTGGTGCCACAACACTGCAACCCCTCACAGACACTCTAGTTGGAACGCAGGAACGAGCCCTGCTGCAAAGTATTGCTTCAAAAATTGTAATTACACGCCCCTGTTAGACAGGGGCAGAAAAATTGGGCCTTAGGCACTGGTTCTGGTGCCACAACACTGCAACCCCTCACAGACACTCTAGTTGGAACGCAGGAACGAGCCCTGCTGCAAAGTATTGCATCAAAAATTGTAATTACACGCCCCTGTTAGACAGGGGCAGAAAAATTGGGCCTTAGGCACTGGTGCTGGTGCCACAACACTGCAACCCCTCACAGACACTCTAGTTGGAACGCAGGAACGAGCCCTGCTGCAAAGTATTGCATCAAAAATTGTAATTACACGCCCCTGTTAGACAGGGGCAGAAAAATTGGGCCTTAGGCACTGGTGCTGGTGCCACAACACTGCAACCCCTCACAGACACTCTAGTTGGAATGCAGGAACGAGCCCTGCTGCAAAGTATTACATCAAAAATTGTAATTACACGCCCCTGTTAAACAGGGGCTGAAAAATTGTGCCTTAGGCACTGGTGGTGGCGCCCAGAACCAAAAATGTTCTTACAAGCTATCAGCGTGATGATTGAGGAGGAAGAGGATAATTACTCAGGGATAGTCACTCAGCATCAGCATAGGCAGTCTTTGAAGGGATCTGAGATTTCAAAAAAAATTATTCGGTTACATCAGCATCAGGTGCTTGGTAGCTGGTGGTGATCCAAGACTCATTCATTTTTATGAAGGTCAGCCGATCGACCGAGTCGGTGGACAGACGCACCCTGTGATCGGTTACCACGCCTCCAGCAGCACTGAATGTGTGTTCCGAAAGAACGCTGGATGCAGGACAGGCCAGTAGCTCAATTGCATACTGTGCAAGCTCTGGCCAGTGATCCATCCTCAAGACCCAGTAACCCAGAGGATTTTCGGTGGGAAAGGTGTCCAAGTCTGATCTTGCCCCTAGGTATTCCTGCACCATGTAAAACAGACGCTGGCGATGGTTGCTGGAACCGATCATACCTTGGGGCTGCGGACCAAAAAATTGTCTGAACGCATCGGTCAGACGGCCACCTTCTCCACTGCTCCTTCTTTGACTGACCGAAGCCTCAGCAACACGTTGTCCAGAAACAGGAGTTTGTAACCTCCCGGTCTCTGGGAACGTGTTGCACAGACCTTTCTGCAAGGCCTCCCGAAGATGTTTCATCCTCTGCTCCCTCTACGATGGCAAGATAAGGTCCGCAACCTTACCCTTGTAACGTGGATCAAGGAGGGTTGCCAGCCAGTATTGGTCCTTCTCCTTGATACCACGAATACGAGGATCCTTACGCAGGCTTTGCAGGATCAGGGAGGCCATGCAGCGTAGGTTTGCTGAGGCATTCGGTCCGGAGTCCTCTGGGTCACTAAGAACGACATGGTCCGCAGCCACCTCCTCCCAGCCACGTACAAGTCCATGTGTTTCTTGGGACTGATCCCTTAAAGACTGCTGCTGATGCTGAGTGCCAGGCTCCACCTCCATACTGACACAATCTTCCTCCTCCTCCTCCTCCTCTTTCTCCTCGTCCTCTTCCTGTGTGATCGGCGGGCACGCAGGAACACTGTCTGGATAAAGGGGGCCTTGAGAGCTAAGGAAGTCCTCCTCTTCCTGCCTCTGTTCTGCCTCAAGTGCCCTGTCCATTATTCCACGCAGCGTGTGCTCCAACAGGTGGACAAGGGGGACAGTGTCACTGATGCATGCACTGTCACTGCTCACCATCCTCGTGGCCTCCTCGAATGGTGACAGGACAGTGCATGCATCCCTGATCATGGCCCACTGGCGTGGGGAAAAAAAACCAAGCTCCCCTGACCCTGTCCTGGTGCCATAGTCGCACAGGTACTCATTGATGGCCCTCTGCTGCGTGTGCAGCCGCTGCAGCATGGCCAACGTTGAGTTCCACCTGGTGGGCATGTCACAGATTAGGCGGTTCTTGGGCAGGTTAAACTCCTTTTGGAGGTCCGTCAGCCGAGCACTGGCATTATATGACCGGCGGAAATGCACACAGACTTTCCTGGCCTGCCTCAGGACATCCTGTAAGCCCGGGTACCTGCCCAAGAACCGCTGCACCACCAAGTTAAGGACGTGAGCCAAACAGGGCACATGGGTCATTTGTCCCTGTCGGAGGGCAGAGAGGAGGTTGGTGCCATTGTCGCAAACCACCATTCCTGCCTTAAGTTGGCGTGGCGTCAACCACCTCTGAACCTGCCCCTGCAGAGCTGACAGAACCTCTGCCCCAGTGTGGCTCCTGTCCCCCAAGCACACCAGCTCAAGCACCGCATGGCATCTTTTGGCCTGCGTACTTGCGTAGCCCCTTGAACGCCTACGGAGCACCGCTGGTTCCGAGGAAGAGGCCATGGAGGAAGAAGAAGAGGAGGGGGTGGAGGAGAGAGGTGTGTCACAATCAGCATTTTGGAGGCGTGGTGGCGGAACAACCTCCAACACTACTGCACCTTGTCCTGCATCCTTCCCAGCTGCCAGCAGAGTCACCCAATGCGCCGTGAAACTTAGGTAACGTCCCTGTCCATGCCTGCTGGACCATGAGTCAGCGGTAATATGCACCTTACCGCTGACCGCCCTGTCCAGCGAGGCATGGACATTGCCTTCCACATGCCGGTAGAGAGCCGGAATCGCCTTCCGTGAGAAAAAGTGGCGTTTGGGTACCTGCCACTGAGGAACCGCACATTCCACAAACTCACGGAAGGGGGCAGAGTCTACCAACTGAAAAGGCAGCAGTTGAAGTGCTAGCAATTTTGCCAAGCTAGCATTCAACCGCTGGGCATGTGGATGGCTGGGAGCAAACTTCTTTCGGCGGTGCAGCAGCTGGGGCAGGGAAATTTGCCTGGTACAATCTGACGTCGGTGTACCAAAAGCAGATTGCCCACAAGTACTTGGCTGTGACACACCTAATTCTACACCTTCATTCCTCTCACTGCAGGTCTCAGAGAGGACTGAAGGTCTAGTGGGGTTGGAAATCTCAGCTGATGAGGAGCAAGGAGAGATCCTCTTTGTTCTTTGGTGTGGGTCTTTTAGATACGCTTGCCAACGAACTGCATGACAGGTCAACATATGTCTGGTCAAGCATGTGGTACCCAAGCGGGAGATGTTTTGGCCACGCGAGATACGCTTGAGACATATGTTGCAAATAGCAGCGGTGCGATCTGATGCACTCGTCTCAAAAAAGGCCCACACCAAAGAACTTTTTGAATAACGCGCAGAGACTGCAGCGCCCTGCACATGTGGAGCTTTGGGGTGTGATGCAGTCAATGTGCTGCCCTTAGGCTGGCCCCTGGAGGGCATCTTGCCTCGTTGGTGATGTGCCGCCGCCTCCTCCTCCTCCTCCTCCTCCTCCTCTCTCCTATCAGGCACCCACGTTGAGTCAGTGACCTCATCATCCCCTCCCTCCTCATCACTGGAGCAAACCTGGCAGTATGCTGCAGCAGGGGGAGCATGACTGCCAGATTGCTGTCCTTCTTGGGCACCCCCTCTGTCCGTGCTCATGTTACTGCCTTCATCGAGCTCAGTATCGTCATCAGAGCCTTCCAAACGCTGGGCATCCTCCTGGAGCATGTACCCAACACTGTGGTCAAACAGTTCGAGGGAATCCTCATGAGGACATGGTGGAGCTAGGGAAGGAGTCACTGATGACATTGAGCTGAGGGAAGAGGCCGCTGCTTTGCCAGACAAAGCACCCTGGGCATGGGTGAGAGAGGATGAGGAGGATGAGGACGGCTAGGTCATCCACTCGACCAAGTCTTCCGCATGTTGCGGCTCAACACGGCCAGCTGCCGAAAAAAAGGCCAAGCGTGTCCCATGGCCACGTGCTGATGAGGATGCACCGTCTCCACGACCAGCACTAGACACAGAGCCTGCTTGCCCTCTCTTATTGGCTTGTGACTGTCTGCCTCTCCTTCTTGGCCTTCCAGACATACTAATGGCCTGTAGCTGCACTAAGCTGGGATAGAACACCTGTAATTTTCTTCAGGTAGCTTTATATACTGTAACCAGACAAGCCTGCCTGTCAGTAGGAAGATAACAGGAACGGATCTAGCTGAACACTGTGAGCAGGACGCACTGTACTAAATGTAAATAGTCTAGCTGCCTGACCGTGGTACTAATAGGATCAAATAGAACACCTGTAATTTTCTTTAGGTAGCTTTATATACTGTAACCAGACAAGCCTGCCTGTCAGTAGGAACATAACAGGAACAGATCTAGCTGTACACTGTGAGCAGGACGCACTGTACTAAATGTAAATAGTCTAGCTGCCTGACCGTGGTACTAATAGGATCAAATAGAACACCTGTAATTTTCTTCAGGTAGCTTTATATACTGTAACCAGACAAGCCTGCCTGTCAGTAGGAAGATAACAGGAACGGATCTAGCTGAACACTGTGAGCAGGACGCACTGCACTAAATGTAAATAGTCTAAAAGATAACAGGAACGGATCTAGCTGAACACTGTGAGCAGGACGCACTGCACTAAATGTAAATAGCAGGAACGGCTCTAGCTGAACACTGTGAGCAGGACGCACTGCACTAAATGTAAATAGCAGGAACGGATCTAGCTGAACACTGTGAGCAGGACGCACTGCACTAAATGTAAATAGCAGGAACGGATCTAGCTGAACACTGTGAGCAGGACGCACTGCACTAAATGTAAATAGTCTAGAAGATAACAGGAACGGATCTAGCTGAACACTGTGAGCAGGACGCACTGCACTAAATGTAAATAGCAGGAACGGCTCTAGCTGAACACTGTGAGCAGGACGCACTGCACTAAATGTAAATGGCAGGAACGGATCTAGCTGAACACTGTGAGCAGGACGCACTGCACTAAATGTAAATAACAGGAACGGATCTAGCTGAACACTGTGAGCAGGACGCACTGCACTAAATGTAAATAGCAGGAACGGATCTAGCTGAACACTGTGAGCAGGACGCACTGCACTAAATGTAAATAGCAGGAACGGATCTAGCTGAACACTGTGAGCAGGACGCACTGCACTAAATGTAAATAGCAGGAACGGATCTAGCTGAACACTGTGAGCAGGACGCACTGCACTAAATGTAAATAGCAGGAACGGATCTAGCTGAACACTGTGAGCAGGATGCACTGCACTAAATGTAAATAACAGGAACGGATCTAGCTGAACACTGTGAGCAGGACGCACTGCACTAAATGTAAATAGCAGGAACGGATCTAGCTGAACACTGTGAGCAGGACGCACTGCACTAAATGTAAATAGCAGGAACGGATCTAGCTGAACACTGTGAGCAGGACGCACTGCACTAAATGTAAATTGCAGGAACGGATCTAGCTGAACACTGTGAGCAGGACGCACTGCACTAAATGTAAATAGTCTAGAAGATAACAGGAACGGATCTAGCTGAACACTGTGAGCAGGACGCACTGCACTAAATGTAAATAGCAGGAACGGATCTAGCTGAACACTGTGAGCAGGACGCACTGCATTAAATGTAAATAGTCTAGATAGAAGATAACAGGAACGGATCTAGCTAAACTGAATACAGTGTATATATATATATGCAACACCTGTGATGCATATATATACACAATACACTGTAAGTGCAGCTAACTGACTGACTGTTCTGCCTAATCTATCTAACTCAAATCAAATGACACTGTCTCTCTCTCTCTCTATCTCTCAGCACACCGGAACACACACTACACAGGGCCGCCGTGCAGGCGGCCTTATATAGTGTGGGGTGTGTACTAAATCCCCTGAGCCATAATTGGCCAAAGCCACCCTGGCTTTGGCCAATTACAGCTCTCTCTACTGACGGCGCTGTGATTGGCCAAGCATGCGGGTCATAGTGCATGCTTGGCCAATCATCAGCCAGCAATGCACTGCGATGCCGCAGTGAATTATGGGCCGTGACGCGCCACACGAATTTGGCGCGAACGGCCCATATCGTTCGCAATTCGACGAACGATCGAACAGCCGATGTTCGAGTCGAACATGGGTTCGACTCGAACACGAAGCTCATCCCTACCCTTTAACAAGGGGGGCCCCAGATCCTGCCCCCCCATGTGAATGAGTATGTACCCCTACTCATCCACCAAAAATGTCAAAAGTAGATTCAACATGAATCACGATGAACACAAACCCACACGAAAAAAAAACAAAAAAACCCAGCCATCCGCCGTACACGATGTGTTCCATAGAGAGACACTGGGCAAATGACAGGTAAACATGGGGACGGGATCTTCCGGTGATATCACCGACTGACTCCACACCCATGTTTACCTGTCATTCAGTGAGTGTCCTGTCACTCATCAAAATGACAGGACACTCACAGGAACAGGTACATTTTATAAGTGTAGCTCCAGCCAAAAAATCTATTTTTAAGCTTTTTGGATAACATAGGGAAGGGTTATCATCACCCCTGTAACATTTGTTTTGCTGTCTGTGCCCCTGTTCAGAAGATTTCACCTCACTTTCTGTCCCAATGACAATTGTATTTTGAAAATTTTGGGTTATTAGGGAAACAAGGATTGGTGATAAAGCATCAGTGGGGAGACACCTTTTTCCCATATTAACTCTTACAGGAGAGAATTTCCCTTCCTAGGGGTAGATTTCCTCTCACTTCTTGTTGTCTCCCTCCGTTTGTAAGTAGGAGTTGTTGTAAGTCGGATGTTTGAAAATAGGGGACCGCCTGTATATACTATACGGCCTGCCTTATACACTCTGCGAAAAATTGGGCCTTAGGTGTTGGTGGTACCAGAACACTGTAAGCCCTCACAGTTACTCTTGCTGGGCGCTGGAACAGGCCCTGCTGTGAAATATTATATCAAGAATTGTAATTACATGCCCCTGTTAAACAGGGGCAGAAAAATTGGACCTTAGGCGGCGGTGGTGGTGGCTGTGGTGCACAACACTGTAAAGCCTCACAAATACTACCTAGTGACCCCACCCCCTCTGACATCACGGGGAAAGCCATAGGGAAGTCCCCATGAAGTCCCCGTGCGTCAGAGGGGGGCGGGGTCACTAGGTGGCGCCGCTCTCAGCTATTGTCAGGGAAATAGGCGCATCCCTATGCATAGTCCTGCTAGGCTAGCAAACCAGCACAGGCAAGGTCGCGCTAACGCGCATCAACACACACGGGTGTGCAATGTTTCTACTAGGCGGACGCCTGGCGCCATGTTCGGACAAATGCGCGTGCGTAACAACGTCGCGATGGTACGAACGCACAAACGGAACGGTGCGCGTACGACGTGATACTGCGCCTTGTTTATTTAAACGTTCCACTGACAGTGCCACATTGCTGGATTATCATCAGCTCTTCCTGTGTTCCTGTGATTGTGATTCCTGTTGTTCTGACCTCCTGTGTACCGACCCGGCTTGTTATCTACTCCTCTGGACCTCCTGTGTACCGACCCGGCTTGTTATCTACTCCTCTGGACCTCCTGGTTTACCCACCGGCTTGCTTCTGACTCTTCCTGCCTGCTTCCTGCATCTGACCCCGGCTTGGCTAAACAGACTCCGCATTCCTCTGTCTCCTGTACCTGGACTTGTTGCTTAGATTCTCGGACTGCTTACTGTGTTTGACCCCCTGGCCTGGCTTCTGATTTCCTATTGGACTTCCATTGGTCCCCTCCTTGGACCTTAAGCACGTTGCCTCTAGTGACTTTGCTCTATCAAGCCACCAACACCGGCTCCTACTTCCAGGCAACCCGTGCTTCTGTGAACACCACATCCCTATGTCATCTTCAGGGTTGTGCTGCACTCGGCCGCAAGGGGAGCCCTCTCAGCAACTCGGTCTCCTACGAAGATCCTGACAGCTATATAAGAACTGTCAGAAGAACAGAAGCGTCACACAGCGGGAACCTCCCATGGATGCGGATCGTCCGGAGAACGAAGCAGGGAAGAAGACGCCAGAGGAAGATGTGGACGAGAAGACCGAAGGAAGAAGCAGAGGATCGGAGGAAAAAGAGGAAAAAGCAGGGGAAGAACAAGATAGAGGAAGAAAACTGAATGAAGACCAGAAGAAGATGGAAGAAGAAGACATTAATAAAGGAATTGTGAAAAAACGTCTCTTGTCTTTTTTAACATTTTTGACACTTTTTTGTGAAATGATAGGGGTACATTTGTACTCCATTACCATTTCACACAGGGGGGGCTGGGATCTGGGGATCCCCTTGTTAAAAGGGGCTTCCAGATTCTGATAAGCCCCCGCCTGCAGACCCCCCACAACCAACGGGCAAGGGTTGTGGGGATGAGGCCCTTGTTCCCATCAACATGGGGACATCCTCCCTATGTTGATGGCATGTGGCCTGGTATGGTTCAGGAGGGGGGGCGCTCTCTCGCCCCCCCTCTTTTCCTGCGGCCTGCCAGGTTGCATGCTCAGATAAGGGTCTGGTATGGATTTTTAGGGTGACCCCCACGACAATTTTTAAAAAAATGTTGGTGTGGGGTTACCCTTAATATCCATACCAGACCTGAAGGGCCTGGTTTGGAATTTGGGGGAACCCCCACGCATTTTTTTGTTTTTTTGTTTCGGGGTTCCCCTTAATATTCATACCAGATCGAAAGGGCTTGGTAATGCACTGTGGGGGAATCCCAGGTTGTTTTTTTTCAATGACTTTTATGAGTATTGCAGAGACCCGACAATTCATTATAGCTGCCGGGACTACCGCTAGTACTTTTAAATGACTGTCTTTTCCTTTAGAAATATAATTTTGCTGTCGGACTGTTGTAAACATGGGAAACATGCGCTACTTTACAGGCATACTATAGACACCCCCCAGGTACGAAATTTAAAGGAATATTTCACTTTTATTGTTTCACTTTAAGCATTATTAAAATCACTGCTCCCGAAAAAACTGCAGTTTTTAAAACTTTTTTCTGCATTGATACATGTCCCCTGGGGCAGGACCCAGGTCCCCAAACGCTTTTTATGACAATAGCTTGCATATTAACCTTTAAAATTAGCACTTTTGATTTCTCCCATAGACTTTTAAAGGGTGTTCCGTGGCTTTCGAATTTGCCGCGGACACCCCAAATTGTTTGCTGTTTGGCAAACAGCTAATGTTCGAGTCAAGCTTATGTTCGACCCGAACAGACAGCCCATCCCTAATAACAACTATGGGTGCGCTGTATGTATTGTGTACACCACCAGGAAAGTAGTAGCAACTGCACTATGGGTGCACGGTACTGTGTACACTAACAGAAGTTTAATAACAATTATGGGTGTACTGTATTGACCACCAGAAAAGTATGAGCAACTGCACTATGGGTGTGTAGCACTGTATACTGTGGTGCACGCTCCATCGGACAAACTTTTTCGGTTTTCATCAGACAAATGTTGGCTGTGCAAACAGACAAACTTTGCGGCAACAAAAGTCCGATGGTGCAAAACCATATCGTGTGTACACAAGTCCATAGGACTTTAGTCCAAAGTACAAACACGCATGCTCAGAACCAATGCAAAAGATCAGATAACAATACAGAAGTTGACCAAAGGGTGGCGGTAAAGAGCTGAAAAACCATGTGATTTGGTGAAAGTTGGCTGAAAAAGTCCTGCTGTGTGTATGCATACTAAGTTCATGGCCAACGCCCTTTGGACAGAAATCCATGGAAAAGTTTGTTTGAAGTCTGATCGTGTGTATGAGCCTTAACAGTAAAGAACCCTCTACACAGTCAAAGGTTAAACCTCTTTTCTTCTAATCTTAATGAGTGGCCACGTGTCTTATTAAACTCCCTGAAAAAAAGATTACAGTGCACACATACAAAAATGACATTGAACTCCTGCAAGGCTATTTAAAAACACCTGAGCATATTCAGAAAATGTGGGGATTTAGTTACACTATATGGCCATATACTCCTCTAAATGGGATAATTAAAAGGACTCCTCCTATAACACAGGTGGACACTAATAAGAGGCAAAGATGGGGTGGGGTGGGGTGCTCCAGCCCAAAGGGATTTGGTCAGAATACATATATTTATATATTTGTATAGTGTATGGATTCTGACCTAATCCCTTTGGGCTGGAGCATTGCCTCTTATTAGTGCCCACCTGTGTTATATGAGTACTTGTAATTCTCCCATTTAGAGGAATGTATTTCTCCCATAGTTCAGAGAAGCAGGAGCTTCCATTCTATGGATAGCATAGGACCCACTGATATTGGGGTACTTTGACGTAGTAGTGGGCTTAGCACTATATGGCCATATGGTGTAACTAAATTCCCATATTTTCTAAATACGTTCAGGTGTTTTTAAATAGCCTTGCAGGAGTCAAATGTAATTTTTGTATGTGTGCGCTGTAATCTTTTTTCTGTCTGTATTGTCTGTAGGGGATCAGAGGGGTGAACAGTCGGCTCAGAGACAGTCCAATAAAAATAAAAAATGGCTTTATTCAGCAAACTGGTAAAAACAAACAGAAAACATGACAGGCTGTCTTGTCACACAGTTGTGCACACAGGGAAAGCTTACAGTTCCGCACCATACAGGCTTACACGCAATAATTCATGGCTGTAATCAGAGCTACAGTCTTTTTATGTGGTTAAGCTCACCCAGCAAGTACACAATCCAGCAGTGGATCTTTTCACACAGCATGCTGCTGTGTCTTTCTCTCCTACTCAAACAGCTCCTCTCCGACACTTTCAGTCCAGCTGCCAATAAGCAGGTCTGAAGGGGAAGTACCTGCCCTCTTCGATTAACCCCTTCCTAACCCTGCCCCAGGCTGACCCTCTACATGTCTTATGGCAGCACCATCTTTTATGCATTTTTTAGGGTGTGCCCCCCCAAATCTTTGTTTAATTAACTCCCTTCCGCAGAAAAGTTTTATCCCTATTGTGGGGTCACCAGTACAGTATTCATAAATTGAAATCATATTCCCTCTCAAGCGTCTCTTCTCCAGAGAGAATAAGTTCAGTGCTCGTAACCTTTCTTGATAACTAATATCCTCCAGACCCTTTATTAGCTTTGTTGCCCTTGTCTGTACTCGCTCCATTTCCAGTACATCCTTCCTGAGGACTGGTGCCCAGAACTGGACAGCATACTCCAGTTGAGGCCGGACTAGAGTCTTGTAGAGTGGGAGAATTATCGTTTTATCTCTGGAGTTAATCCCTTTTTTTAATGCATGCTAATATTCTGTGTGCTTTGTTAGCAGCAGCTTGGCATTGCATGCCATTGCTGAGCCTATCATCTACGGTTGTCTATTAAAGGGGTTGTAAAGGTAAAAGTTTTTTCACCTTGATGCATTCTATGCATTAAGGTGAAAAAAAATCTAACAATACCACCCCCCCAGCCCCCCCGTTTTACTTACCTGACCCCTCGAAAGTCCCACGCTCGCTCCCAACATCCTCTTCGCCGCTCAGCCTGGCCGTTGATTGGCTAGAGTGGATGGATTGAAAGCAGCGCGGCCATTGGCTCGTGCTGCTGTCAATCACATCAAATGACGTGGCGCACCGGGGGGGCGGGGCCAAGTGATACAGTGAGCGGCTATTGCCACCGGCTGTATCACGGGAGCTCGCCCGCAAGCACTCAACACCATGCGAGGGAGCTCGCATAAAAGTGTTCAGTCCTTGCGGGGGGGGGGAGCCGAGACAGCCACCGAGGGACCCCAGAAGACCAGGTTCGGGGCTACTCTGTGCAAAACGAGCTGCACAGTGGAGATAAGTATAACATGTTTGTTATTTAAAAAAAAATAGCTTTAGTGATCCTTTAACAGTATTTAATTAGAAAATAGGCATTCATTTATTTAGTAAAACAGGACTCTTGCACGTTGTGAAAATTGGGATGTCACATGTATATTCAGTGTGGCCAGCTTTCTAGGCTGGTTAAACATACATACTTGACTTTCCACCTCTGTGTGTCTGTCAGTTGTGATAAATTAGGGCTGAAATGATAGTGACAGAAGTTTCAGCCCATGTCAAGTCCCCAATGTGTCCAGATGAAGCAAGATTAGGCCATCTTTCCAGTGGATTTAACATCTTCTATTATTAATCTAACAGCAAAGATACTGGCATCCCCCTCAGGAATAAGATATGGTAAGACATGATTTAAAAGCCATAAACATTTATAAACCAAATATACCATATTTTTAATCAGTAAATGTCTAGTACTTATAGACACAAGGATGATTTTCCCTATGCTTTCAAGACAACTCCTGGCTGAACCTTCTTGGCCAAAGAACCAAATGGCTGGATTCGATTTTTCAGACTATCGTCTGTTGTTTTCTCCCAAGATAAGCTGGTGGCAGGGCTGTGGTGTTCCTTACCCTTCTTCACAGGCTTAAACATAAGGTTGCATGCACGCTCTCACAATTCAGATTTGCATGTTTATAGAAACCTTTTATGCATAAAACCTGATCCAATGCTTATGCCGCGTACACACGAGCGGACTTTACAGCAGACTTTGCTTGGCGGACTTTTCGCCGGACTTTGTCTGCCAGGTGCGCCGGACTTTAAAACGGACGGACTTGCCCACACACGACCGGACTTTCCGGCGGGCTAAGTCCACCCGTCTTTCCGACGGACTTTCGCCGGAGTTACGGCGGACTTTCAGAATGAACGGACTTGCCCAATCATGGACAAGTCTGTTCATTTTGAACGTGACTCAGGTGCGACGGGACTAGAAAAGGAAGTCAATCTTGCCGCTTTTATCGGCGAGATTGACACCTTGCGAGCCCCGCGGTTCATACCGGGCCCTTAGGTCTGGTAAGGATTTTAAAGGGAAGCCCCCCTACGCCAAAAAAACAGCGTGGGGTCCCCCCTAAAATCCATACCAGACCCCGATCCGAGCATGCAGCCCGGCCGGTCAGGAAAGGGGGTGGGGACGAGCGAGTGCCCCCCCTCCTGAGCCGTACCAGGCCGCATGCCCTCAACATGGGGGGGTGCCTTGGGGGAGGGGGGGCCTGGTCACCGGGTGATGTTGACCATGCCCCCTAAAACGTCACAGTCCCAGCATGCCCAGGGACTGTGACATCATAAGGGGGCGGGGTCTCCACCTATATAAGTCACAACGGAGCCCTCAGAGAGCAGTCCAGCCGGAGAGAGCGTCGTGTCAACATCTGGAGAAGAGAAGAGGGAAGAAGACAAGAAGCCCAGAAGCCCAGAAGCCCAGAAGTCCGGACCTCCGCTGGCAAGAGAGCGGCCTGAAGACAGCGGAGGAGCCGGCCGAAGAACTGGAAGAAGAGGAACTGGAGGGACCCCCGAAGCCGGAAGAAGACCCCCGAAGCCGAAGGAAGACCCCCCGGAGCTGTTTAATAAATTATTTTAAAAACCTGTGTAGTGTGTTTTATTGGCACTTTTTCCCTAGGTGAATGGGTAGGGGTACCATGTACCCCATACTCATTCACATAGGGTGGGGGGCCGGGATCTGGGGGCCCTCTTATTATAGGGGGCTCCCGGATTCCGATAAGCCCCCCGCCTGCAGACCCCGACAACCAACGGCCCCAGACAACCAACGCCCCCCCCTCCCCCAAGGCACCCCCCCATGTTGAGGGCATGCAGCCTGGTACGGTTCAGGAGGGGGGCGCTCGCTCGTCCCTACCCCCTTTCCTGACCGGCCGGGCTGCGTGCTCGGATCGGGGTCTGGTATGGATTTTAGGGGGGCTTCCCTTTAAAATCCATACCAGACCTAAGGGCCTGGTATGCCCCGCACTCGCCGCAATAGGAACATTTGTTTTTCCTGTTGCAGCGAGCGCGAAATGCAATACCCTGCCCTCGCGTCTTATCTGGTCCGTTGGACCAGCATGCACACGAGCGGGCTTTCCGTCGGACCAGCATACAGACGAGCGGACTTTCCGCCAGAAACTGAGTCCGACGGAAAGATTTAAAACTTGTTTCAAATCTAGGTCCGGCGGGCTTTTGGGAAAAAGTCCGCCGGAGCCTATACAAGGTCAGATTGTCCGTCAGACTCTGGTCCGCCGGACCAAGTATGCCGGAAAGTCCGCTCGTGTGTACGCGGCATTACTGTTGTTGGCTCATGTCTGCATGTCCAATGTATTCTGACAGCAGGGAGACTCCTCCGATGTCAGAATACACAGATCAGTGCTGCAGCCACTGATTGAGTGGATTTTATCCGACAGGGCGGTTGAACAGAAGTCAATTAGTAGATTGACTTCTGTCCAAATTCAGTGGCCACACATGGATTGAAAGTCAACCAGTCCCTGCTGAACTGGCCAAGATTCAATCCATCTATGGCCACCTTAACAGCTGTTATGACAAATTACACAGGCATTATATATATGCTGCCTCCAGCAATTATGTGTATTGTTATGTGGCCACCCTAGGTCGCTGTTTTTGCTGTGCTTTTTCTGTGAATCCATCTCCATTTTATGATGCAATTTGCTCTCCCTCCTTGTGAGTTCCTGCTTTACCTCCTGTGGGGTACACACTGAGGTTAGGAAAGAAATATTCTTTCTGACCCCACAAATACCAATGTCTACTGCATCATATTGTTTGCCTGAACCAGAGGGAATGTACTAAATAGATTTGTGGATGCAAAGTATCAGCTATATGAGTTCAGCTATTTGATTGGATGTGGGGCCAATTGTCTTTGCTACATTCAGTCCAGGCATAGATGTCTCAAGAAGGGATGAATCACCATTACAGCAATTAAATCATGATATTGTAACTTAGTGAACTGAGTCTAATTCCTGGCAGGTTGTTCTGCAGCTGGAAAAGCCATTGTCTTCCATAATTAGTTCTGGCAGGTAACAGTCTAACCAAGTGTTCCACTTCTGGAGCATACCTGCAGGTCTGGCTGCTTAAAGTCAAGCTGAATGGCACAAATAAAAAATTGACAGGAGCAGGTGGGTTACACCTACAACTAGTTCACACCCTATGCAGTCACCTGTGTTAATCTGCATAGATCAATGCAGGCTTAATGCAAGGGAAAAAAGAAAAAAAGTTTTTATGTTGCTGGTTTAAACAAGCTCTTAACCACTTGCTTATTGGGCACTTAAACCCCCCTCCTGCTCAGACCAACTTTCAGCTTTCAGTGCTCTCACAATTTGAATGACAATTACTCAGTCATGTAAAACTGTACCCAAATGATTTTTTTGTCCTTTTTTTTCATACAAATAGAGCTTTCTTTTGGTGGTATTTGATCACCTCTGGGTTTTTTATTTTTTGCGCTTTAAATGAAAAAAAGACTGGAAATTTTGAAAAAAATGCATTTTTCTTCATTTCTGTGAAATGTTTTTGCAAATTAGCAATTTTTCTTCATAAATGTTGACCACAATTTATACTGCTACATATCTTTGGTAAAAATAACCCAAATTAGTGAATATTATGTGGTCTGTGTGAAATTTATAGAGTCTACAAGCTATGGTGCAAATCATAAAAAAAGATCACATCTGATGTACTGAGGCCTCATTTCTTGAGACCCTAACAAGCCAGGAAAGTACAAATGCCCCCCAAATTACCCCTTTTTGGAAAGAAGACATTCCAGTGTATTTAGTAAGAGGCATGGTGAGTTATTTGAAGTTGTCATTTTTTCCCACAATTCTTTGCAAAATTAGGATTTTATTTTATTTTTTACTTTTTTTTACAAAATTGTCATTGTAATAGCTTATTTCTCTCACATGGAATGTGCATACCACAAATGTAACCCCAAAATACATTCTGCTACTCCACCTGAGTATTACGATACCACATGTGTGGGACTTTTTCACTACCTGGCCATATACAGAGGCCCAACATGCAGGGAGCACCATCAGGTGTTCAAGGTGCATAAATTACCCATCTAACTTGTTGACTACCTATTACACTTTTGAAGGCCCTGGAGCACCAGGACAATGGAAACGGCCACAAAATGACCCCATTTTGTAAAGCTAACACCCAACGTATAATCTATGAAGCATAATAAGTCTTTTGAATGGTTCCTTTTTTTCCAGAAGTTTTTGGAAAATGTGGAAAAAAATGAAAACTTTTTTTTTACACAAAGTTGTCCATTTATAAGATATTTCCAACACATAGCATTTACATAGCAAAAATAACACCCCAAAATACATTCTGCTACTCCTCCTGAGTATAACAATACCACATGTGTGAGACTTTTACACAGCCTGACCACATACAGAGGCCTAACATTGAAGTAGCACCTTCAGGCATTCTAGGAGCATAAATTACACATTTCATTTCTCAACCACCTATTACACTTTTGAAGGCCCTGGAACATCAGGGCAATGGAAATGCCCAGAAAATGACCCCATTTTGAAAAGCTAACACCCCAATGTATAATCTCTGAGGCATAATGAGTCTTTTGAACGGTTCATTTTTTTGCAAAAGTCTTATAAACGGACAACTTTGTGTAAAAAAAAATGCGTTTTCATTTTTTTTACACAAAGTTGTCCGTTTATAAGATATTACCAACACATAGCATTTACATAGCAAAATTAACACCCCAAAATACATTCTGCTACTCCTCCTGAGTATGGCAATACCACATGTGTGAGACCTTTATACAGTCTGGCCACATACAGAGGCCCAACATACAAGGAACACCGTCAGGTGTTCCAGGGACACATAGCATGCACATACCAAGAATTACACCCCAAAATACATTATGCTGAGCAAAGGGTAAACAAAAGATTACCTGTGGTTTTAGTAGCACAGTTGTCCACAGATGGATAGCACTGGTCCAGGCAGCAGGCAAGGACTTGGTCACCAACAGCGAACACAATTTTTCAGGCAGCAGGCAGGGATACTGTCCATATAGAGTCCAGGGTCAGTGCAGAGATATTGTCAGCAGTGCCAAAAATATTGGTCCTGGTAGTAGGCAGGTCCATGTGGTGTGGTCAGTGCGACAGACAGGCATGACGGCAGTAAGTCCTACAGGCAGCAGGCAGAAGTAGGGCCTCATGCAGGACAGAATGGGGACAGGGGTAGAGGCTTCTCCCACCCAAATCTCTTTGAAGCCTCCGAGTCTCCAGACCTTAATCTAGGAATGAGAAAACAAAGAAAATTGTTTTCTTCATCCAGAAAAACTATTCTGGAGCCCCTCACATATGTGAGACCCCTGTGTTAAATCCCACTAGTCCAGTTGCAGGGTACAAGATAAGTCCAAGAGGCAGGCAAATATCATGGTCAAACAGTTCAAGGTCAGTTCCAGATCAGGCAGAGATACGTACAGAATTGTTAGGCAGAAGCATGGTCGAATAACAGTCCAGAGTCAGTTCCAGATCAGGCAGCGGTATGTACAGAATCGGCAGGCAGAAGCATGGTCGAATTACAAGCCAGGGTCAGTTACAGAGCAGGCAGTGGCATAAGGGGTGTGAAGGTGTATGAAGGCAGGAACTGAGGATTACGTTTACCATACTTCACTAATAATTTATGAAAGTATGGTAACGGCGAAAACAGTCACCTATGCAGAGGCCTGGTTGGGAAGGACATTGTGCACAATAATAAGATGTGTCTCTTCTGACTCCTGCTCTGGTACACACCTTACATCTTTTTTGACGTCTTTGGCCTGTTGGTTTGGGAGGGATTTTATTGGGAAAGTGGCGCTCGGAGAGTCGACTAATAACATCTGATCGGATATTTTCTGGTGGGCCGTTCGGGAATATAAGGGTAGTGAAAACTTCCTCCTGGTAGCCAAAGAAGCGTTTGGGGTTTTGGGTGGAGTTGTGGTAAATTACATATGAATTGTATATGGCCAATTGAAAAAAAGAAATTGCGACTTTTTTATACCAATGGTATGTCCTTCTTGTGGCAAGGTATGGTTCCATGATTTGGTCATTGAAGTCGACTCCCCCCATAAACAAATTATATTCATAGATGCATTTTGGTTTTTGTATGGGTCCATTCCTTCTGGGGATTTCCACGAACGTATCATTGTGGATAGAAGACAACATGTAGACATCCCTTCTGTCCCTCCGCTTCACTGCCAGAATCTCGTTGTTTTGCAGACTTGCTGTTTTTCCTTTTCTCAATTTCTTATTGACAAGACTTTGAGGAAAGCCCTTTTGATTCTTTTTTATGGTGCCACATACTGGCGTCTTCTTCCGATTAAGGTTGTGGAACAGGGGCATGTGAAGGAGATGTGTAGAAGTTGTCTACATACAGGTGGTAGCCTTTCTCCAGTAGGGGGTATATGAGGTCCCAAACAACTTTCCCACTGGATTCCAAGTAGTCCGGGCAATTAGGGGGCTGCAGCTGGGTGTCCTTCCCTTCATACACTATGAAGGAATATGTGTACCCTGTGGTTCGGTCACATAATTTGTACACCTTCACCCCATAGCGAACCCTTTTGCTGGGGATAAATTGCTTAATTTTAAGCCTGCCGCTAAATTTAACAAGAGACTCATCCACACATATGTGTTGGTCCGGGGTAAACAATTGGGGGAATATTTCTGAAAAATAATTAGTATTGGCTGAATTTTGTAAAGCCTGTCATAATTTGGGTCATTTCGGGGAGGGCACTGGGTATTGTCACTGAAATGTAGGAACCTAATGATCATCAAATACCTAGTTCTGGGCATTACCGCGGAGAAGAGCGGCATGTGGTGGAGGGGGTGGGTTGACCAATAGGAATGCAATTGATTTTTTTTGTTGAGTCCCATATTAAATGTGAGGCCTAAAAAAACCTTGAACTCTTCCACTGTTAGGTCTCTCCACTCGTAGGGACGGGCATAATAGGATGTTGGATTTTGCAAAATAAATTGCTGTGCATACAGGTTGCACTGGGCCACAATTGACAACAACATGTCCTCCGTAAAAATTAAATTAAAAAAATGTATTGGGGTAAAATTCTCAGTGTCCACCTAGACTCCTGGCTGGGCAGTGAAAGGGGGAACATTAGCTTCTCCCGAATAAGGAAGAAGCCACAAGGGGTTCTAAAGGGCATAGGGAAGGCTGGCATGGGTCCTAGCCCTTTGGGGCTGAGGTGACACCCCACTGGTACTTGGCCTTTATGTTTGAGGTACTGCGGTGCTGCTGGATGGCACGGCGGTGCTGGTGGATGGTACTGCGGTGCTGGTGGATGCCACTGCCTCCTCACTAGAACACCTTCGTTTGGTGGGCCGAATATGTTGATCCTCTGAGTCACTCAGTGTTTCACTATTGAGGACTGGCTCATAATTTATGTCAGATTCAGGATCCGAATTTGAAAGGGAATCTGAAAAAGAGAGCTCCCCGTTGCTCTCGTCGGCCGTGGAAAGAATTCCTCGGCGGAAAAGCATCTTTTAGACATGGTTGGTTGCTGGTGGTGATGAGACTGCACAGGTGTGTGCTAAGTCTGCACTGATAGGCACTGATGAGGTGGCACTGATGAGCACAGATGTGCACTGATGTGCACTGATTGTTGGCACAGATGTGCACTGATGGCGGCACAGATGGGCACTGATCGAACAGATGTGCACTGAGGAAGTGCACAGATGTGCACTGATGAAGCGCACAGATGTGCACTGATGAGGCAGCACAGATGTGCACTGATGAAGCAGCACAGATGTGCACTGATTGATTGCACAGATGTGCACTAATGAGGTGGCACAGGAGGGCACAGATATGCACTGATGAGGTGGCACAGATGGGCACTGATGAATCGGCACAGATGTGCACTTATTGATTGCACAGATGTGTACTGATTGCACAGATGTGCACTGTTGAGGTGGCACAAATGGGCACTGTTGAGGTGGCACAAATGGGCACTGTTGAGTCGGCACAGATGTGCACTGATTGATTGCACAGATGTGCACTGTTGAGGTGGCACAGATGGGCACTGTTGAGGTTGCACAGATGGGCACTGTTCAGGTGGCACAGATGGGCACTGTTGAGGCGGCACAGATGGGCACTGTTGAGGTGGCACAGATGGGCACTGATGAGGCGGCACAGATGGGCACTGATTGGCACAGATGGGCACTGATGAGGTGGCACAGATGGGC
Organism: Aquarana catesbeiana; assembly: GCF_042186555.1. Taxonomy (NCBI): domain Eukaryota; kingdom Metazoa; phylum Chordata; class Amphibia; order Anura; family Ranidae; genus Aquarana; species Aquarana catesbeiana. The sequence goes on along the minus strand of NC_133327.1, from coordinate 134,371,579 downwards.
ACTGATGAGGTGGCACAGATGGGCACTGATGAGGTGGCACAGATGCGCACTAATGCGCACTGTTTGCACAGATGGGCACAGATGTGCACTGATTGATTGCACAGATGTGCACTAATTGATTGCACAGATGTGCACTGTTGAGGTGGCACAGATGGGCACTGTTCAGGTGGCACAGATGGGCACTGTTGAGGCGGCACAGATGGACACTGATGAGGCGGCACAGATGGGCACTGATTGGCACAGATGGGCACTGATGAGGTGGCACAGATGGGCACTGATGAGGTGGCACATATGCGCACTGATTGCACAGATGGGCACAGATGGGCACTGATGCGCACTGATTGCACAGACGAGCACAGATGGGCCACTGATGGCACAAGTGGGAACTGATGCGCACAGGTGGGAACAGATGGCACTAGCTATAGATGCTAATGGGTCACGGTGGGCACTGATTGGGCACTGTTAGGGCAGCTAATGGGTCACGGTGGGCACTGATTGGGCACTGTTAGGGCATTAGGGCACACTTTGTTTTTTCAACTGTAGAAACTGTAGAATTACTCACACCGATTCACAGATCCTCTCTCTCCTCACACGCTGTCTCTGTGTGAGGAGAGAGAGCCGGCAATGAGAGATGATCTCATATGTTTACATTTGAGATGATCTCTCATTGGAGGAGGCGATCGCGCTGTAAACGGCCGCTGTGATTGGCCATTTACAGTGATCTGTGATTGGTTGTGTCCAGGGGACACGGCCAACACAGATTTTCCCCGATGTGTGCTCACAAGAGCACGTGGGGAGCGAGGAAAGGGCGCGATGTCAATAGACGTAGTCCCGGCAATGTAGATCCACGCTGTATCCGTCATTCGGCTATAGCGCGGATCTCTAGTGGTTAATGGGGTTGTAAAGGCAGAAGATTTTTTTTTATCTTAATACATTCTATGCATTAAGATAAAAAACCTTTTGTGTGCAGCAGCCCCCCTAATACTTACCTGAGGTCTCTCTCTTTTCAGCGATTGTCCATGAGTGTTTCAGCCATCCAAGATTCTCCTTCCTGATTGGCTGAGACACAGCAGTGGCACCATTGGCTCCCACTGCTGTCAAAGTCAGCTAGCCAATCCAGGGAGAGAGGGGTAGGGCTGGGTCAGGGCTCTGTGTCTAAATGGACACAGGGAACTGTGACTCAGCTCAGGTGCCCCCATAGCAAGCTGCTTGCTGTGGGGGTGCTGAACAGGAGGGAGGGGCCAGGAGCAGAGAAGAGGGACCCAAGAAGAGGAGGATCGGAGCTGCTCTGTGTAAATCTACTGCAACAGAGCAGGTAAGTATAACATGTTTATTATTTTTATAAAAATAATACCCCTCCATCAACACGGGGTACCCTGGTACTCCCCATGTTGAGGCCCTTTCTGGCCTATCAAGCTGCATGCTCAGATAAGGGTCTACTTTGGATTTTTAGGGGACCTCATGCTTTCTTTACTTTTTGAATGGGGTTTCCCCATAAAATCCACACTGGACCCCAGGGGTCTGCCATACAGTTTGATCAGGGACCATTTTTTTGCTTGTTTTGTTTGTGTGCGGTCCCCCTAAAAGTCAGAATAGACCTGAATGGCCTTGTATGAAGTAGGGATTTTGTTTTTCTTTTGTGTGGGGACCCTCATTAACATTTATATATTGGACCTTCATCGAGCATAAGGCTCTGGTATAGATGAAAGAAATCCCTGGCCACTTTTTTTACAGACAGAATTAAGCAGCTGGGAGCTGTCATTTTTTACACTTTTCTCTTCGTAAATGTCAGTTTTGTTGTGGAAGGTTGTACACATTGCACAGATATGCCACTTCACAGGCATGTTAAGGGCATCCCCCAGGTATGTTATCTAATGTAATTTTGCATTTTAATGTTTTACTTTAAGCATTATTTAAATTGCTGCTCTTTGCCAAACTGAATTTTAAACACATTGTTTTTTTTGCTTGAGCACTTTATATAGGAGGAGGGACACCCAACAGGAAAACTGAAAGAAGAGCAGCATGATTAACCACCACTGGGCAAAACACATTCAGGAGCAACACTCACTAGAACAGTTATACTGGAAATAATTTCCTGGATAAGTTTACCTTTGGTGCATGTTACACACATATTTATAGTGTAACCTAACATTCTTCAAGACCCCTCACCCCCTGAGTGTCCCCCTCCTTGAGACTGGTTCTTCTCTCCATACCCGCTGTCACATTTCAAAACCAGCGCGGCCATGTGGGACTCCACTCGCACAGTCACACCATTTATTTACAGCAATCTGTGAATGAGAAAACTACAAGTCCTGTCTTCCACTGTGGCAGATGGCTTGTAGTTTTCAATAAATTGCACTGATGTGCATGCTTATAGTTCATTCACAAGGCCTGCAGCCTGCAAACTGACAGTCCATATGGAGGTAAGGGCAGAAATCCGTAGGACTTGTTTACAGAAGCCTGACATTGCACCTGCCATACATTGATCGTGAGTGCAATGCTTTGCAGGCTCCTGGGGGAAAAAACTATTAATGCACATTTCTTTTCTGCAAAAATATGTGCATGTATTGTTTTTTTTTCTAAAAGGTGGTTTTAGCCTTTAAGCGCTCATCAAACAAAACAATGAAGTACAACCACTATTACTCTGTTCAGATTTAGTAGGGTTGATCACAGAAAAAAACAGTAGTGCAATAGCCTAGAAAAGAAATATTCTATTAAGTGGTGTCCCTGGGATATCACACTATGAGGTTTTGTTGTGATTAATTATTTTTCAGGAGATTGAGAAGATGAGTTGTGCTGCCAGATGATATCTACAATAGAGTGACAGTTATGAACCTTCATGCGCTTTTAGATAATTTTGTGAGAAGTCTCAACTTTTCTAGCAAGTGTTCCTTCTACGGGTTTCCCCAACAGAATCCCTGGCATAAAAATAGATTCCATTGGCATGCATTTTTGAAAGACTATATTTGAATATACTTATATAGCAAACTGTAGCAAACTGTTGGCCAGCATAACCAAACTGTGGCATGTTATGCCCCGTACACACGATCGGACATTAATCGGACATTCCGACAACAAAATCCATGGATTTTTTCCGACGGATGTTGGCTCAAACTTGTTTTGCATACACACGATCGCACAAAGTTGTCGGAATTTCCGATCGCCAAGAACGCGGTGACGTACACCACGTACGACGAGACTAGAAAAGGGCAGGTCCTAACCAAGCGCGGCACCCTTTGGGCTCCTTTTGCTAATCTCGTGTTAGTAAAAGTTTGGTGAGAGATGATTCGTGCTTTTTCAGACTCATGGCTTTCAGATCGTTTTCTGCTATTCAGTTTGTGCTTGTGGGTTTGTATCTGGTCTTCAGTGCGTGCAGTGAGTTCGCATTGATTTATCATTGTGTTCTTGTTCGTTCATTACTGATTTTCAGGTCGCTCTTCACAGGCCTTGCTGTTCTTCAGTGCATTCTGTTACCTCGTTTTGAGCAGCCGACCGTTTTCTAGCCATGTTGCGTATACGTACTCCTCGTAAAGTTCGTGCTGTGCGGGGGCTTGGTGTTGGGGTCCTTACCTTGACACAAGTCCCGTCCATGAACAGGGTGGGGAGGAGTTCATGGACCAAGAATTGGTTGCTCCAGCGTGACCAGTTCTGTCACATGCCTTTGCCCCGTGAGATCCGTGAGAATAATCCTGATGATTTCAGGAACCTTCCCCCGAATGACGGACCCCGTATTTCACTGTTTGTTGGCTTTGCTGACCTCTTATATTAGCAGGCAGGATACCTGCCTGAGGCAAGCCATCACGCCGGAGCAGAGGCTAGTCGCCACCCTGCGGTACTTGGCGACGGGGAGAAGCCTGCAGGACCTCAAGTTGACAGGCATCTCCCCCCAGGCTCTGGGGATCATTATCCCAGAGACCTGTTCTGCCATCATCCAGGTCCTGCAGAAGGAGTATATGAAGGTAAGATTTTTATCCTTTAACATCACATTTTATTGTATTTAATGTTTGATAATATATTGTATTTCTTTCCTCATTCCCTAATTACCATGATTGTAATATGCTGTGAATGTCCCCTTTGTCCTCATGCATGCTTGATTTTTCTGTAATTTTTTTTTTGTCCCTCATACATATTTGCCTTCACTTACCTCCCCAGCATGGTCTCCTGGCCCTATATTCACCTCATGTAGTCACTTAATGTATTTTATCAGCTCCATAGTAGCGCTTTACCCCAAACACCCCCTAAAATGTTTTACAATGTGATTTGTGCTTTAAATTCAGGCAGAGTGCCAGAGGCTTTTTTGGGGGGGTCCCCAAATCATTTGGAACCCTCCCTCCCCCCAACTGCTAAGTCAGCTGATACCAATTCTCTATCTATCCTCAATCATCTATCTGCTGACTTTGCCCAACCCATACACACTATACCCATCTCTTTTGTGGTCAGATTTATGGATGAATTCCCCAAAGCATGTAGTGCAAGGGCCTGCCTGAATACTTTCAAATGGTACTGTTTAAAGTTTTTGTATCCTATTATTATCTTGATAGGTAATAGCAGAATGTCCAAATGTGCTCAAATGTGTACAGTGTGTATTTATATCTTTCTATTATGACACTTCTTACCTGTCCAGTGGGCTGTCAATAGTGTAACTAAGGAGGGGCTGGCCAAAGTAACACACATTATTTAGGCATTCATCTCTTAATGAAGTGGAGAGGGTTACCTGTCCAAGAGCTCCCCCCCCCTAAAATGTTAGAAATGGCCCATGAGAGGGGGGGGGGGAGGAATCTGATAGGTGTACCTTATACTTTGGTCTTTAAAAACTCCCTCAAATAAATGTTATCTTGATGTTGGCCAAGAATGTTTGTGTCTAATCTGCTTTCCCTGTTTATGTGCAAAATGACTTTTTTTGTTGTTTGACTCAACAGTTTCCTTCCATGCCACAGGAATGGCAAACTGTGGCCTCCCACTTTGCCCAGCGGTGGGACTTTCCTAACTGCGGAGGGGCAATTGATGGGAAACACGTCCACACCATCCCACCACCCAACTCGGGGTCATACTATTTCAACTATAAGGGGTTCAATAGTATTGTGATGTTGGCGGTGGTGTCGGCTACTTACGAGTTCCTGTATGTGGACGTGGGGAAGAATGGCCGGATGTCTGATGGTGGAGTCATCACCCAGACGGAGTTCTACAGGCGTCTCCAGAATGGCAGCTTGGACTTGCCACCTCCAGAAGACAATGTGGAAGGACTCCCATTCGTCTTCGTTGCGGATGAAGCGTTTGCGCTGGGGGACCATCTTATGTGGCCATTCCCGATGAGGACCCTCACCCCGGACCAGAGGGTTTTTAATTACCAGCTGGCCAGAGCCAGAAGAGTGGTGGAGAATGAGTTTGGAATCATGGCCAGCCAGTTTTGCCTATTTCTTACACCCATACACATGGCGGAGTACAAACTGAATCACATCATCCTGGCGTACTGTGTTCTGCACAACTTTTTACGGCAACATTCTGCCAACTATGCTGGCTCAGTTGGACCTGAGGCCGGAATTCTAAATGAAACAACCCTGACGGCGCTTGAAAGTGGCCGTCCTGGCTTGCCCCCCCGAGTGCCCGTGATGTCCGTCTAAGATACCTTGAATACTTTGCGGGTAGGGGGGCTATCAATATGCCAGACAATGTCTGAAACCTTTTTCAAATAATAAAAAAAAAATAACTACTAAAATCTTTGGTGACATTTACTGCTTGTGTTTCTTTTAGCTGACCCTGACAGAAATGTGGTGAGTCCTGAAAATGGCGTGATTGTGTAACATTACAAAGCATTGTTGGGTGTTATTTACTAAAGGCAAAGACACTTTGCACTACAAGTGCACTTGAAACTGCACTTGTTGTGCAAAGTGGATTTTACCTTAGGAAATAACCCCCATTGTCACAGAAAACACCAATTAGAGCACAACAAAAGTTTTGGAGCGTTGAAACAATAATCCACACATTCTTGATTAACAATCTTTTTAATCCCAGCACAATCACATGTGCATTTGTAAAAGGTTTTTAAAACAAACCAACATGTTTGTTGTATAACAATTTTTGGGGTCACATTAGAAAAAGTAGAAATGTCCATTTAAGATAAAACAGGCATGTTTAAAACCAACAAGAAAGACACAAATCTTGAACTTACAAAGTTCACATTTGGTAGAACTTGAAGGCAATATCAGACATGAGTATTTACAAACTGTGTTTGATATTGCGTTCAGATGGGGTGAAGTCACCCGAGGAAAAGCCACATTTTGAAGATGCACACAAATTGCCGAATGTCAACATGTGCTAGCTGCCATCACGGGGGATGAGGAAGGGGTCGCACCCCCAAAACGCCTACATTGATCTCCCGTGATGGCAGATAGCACATGTTGACACACTGTGTGCATCTTCAAAATTTGGCTTTTCGCAAAATATGTCAAAAAATGGTATAAATTTTTAGCTCACAAAAAACAAAGGGATTTGGATTTGTTTTAAACTCTCCTTAAAACATCAATGATTTTTTTTGAACATCATTGATGTTTTTCTGGATGTTTTCCAAGTCCCTATTACACCCCATGATCTCCCCGATCAGGATCTGTGCACTTTCAGAGGTGAAATGCCCTGGATCCACAACATCACGATCACCTAAAAAGATAGAAACAAAAAACACACCATGTATTATAAATATGCTGGCATCCATCTCTTACCTGAGCCTGTGGTCGCAGACACTCACCTGTTGTGGTGACTATTTCCACCACATCTTCTTCCTTTTCCTCCTCATGTTGTCTTTGGTGGGTCTCCACTTCTTCCTGAGGTGGGGGGTCTGTTGTCTCCTCGGATGAGGGGTGTCCTCTGAGTCTTTTATTCCCTATGTAAAAACAGATAGGTATACTTAGCACACAGATATTTGATGGCAGAACTATAAATATGAAACATTGCTTGGAAGTGGGGTACAATTGTCTATTTTGGCAGAGTTCCAAGATGTTGAAATTTTATTGTCCTTTGTCAAGCTTGAATACTTACCTGTTTAGTACAAGCTTCACAGATGGAGTCACCCCTATAGTATACACTGGAGCACCTGTGTGGGCCCCCTAATAAAAAGGGTGTTCATGTGTCCCACACTAGTGCTCCAGCGTCCAGATGTGAAAACTGCTGCTGAGTGTCCTCTCCTTACAAAGAATCTAGCTTGCATTTAATTCTAGTTACAAACCCATCTACACAACCAAATTATTTTCAGACAAGTAGGCCATAAAAAATGTTTTAAAATGCATATGGCCAAAACAATGGCGTGTTCTAGGCCGAACGAACAATGTTTCATACGAATGAATAATGTGCCCATGAACATGAAAGTTGCCATTTTAAACTGGACAACAGTGGAGCAGCACGAACGTAATAAACATAAAGAATACTAACACAGGACAACTACTTACTTTTTTGCAGCACTCTCCTGATCCTTCTGTACTGCTCGTGCTCCCTTAATTTCAGGTCCGACCACCGCTTCTTGAGCTGATCTTTCGATCATCGTACCCCGAAATTCCTGTGCAGACTCTTGACCACTTTCGCCATGATCTTGGCCTTTCTGACATTGGGGTTGGGGTAAGGTCCATACTTCCCGTCATAGTCGGCTTTCTTCAGGATGTCCACCATCTCCAACATCTCCCCAAAGGACATATTCAATGCCTTAAATCGTCTCCTTCTGGATCGGTACGTTTCAGGCTCCGGGCTTTCCTCCTCCTCGTTGCTGTAATTATCTGACACCTGCTCTGTCTCCGCCATGTGCGCCGAACGAGAAGGGGTGGGGAATAGACTAGAAAGAACGTCAGGGGCGGGTGGAGTTTCACGCATGCACAGTGTCTATAGAGCGTAACACGCGTGCGTAGTACATACGATCTGTGAGCGGAGGAAGGAGTAACGGAGGTGCCGATCGTGATAGCGAAGGTAAGATTTAACATTGGGCCTATACTGCTTCTAGATTGAGGCCTGTATTTGCACAAGTTTAGAAGACTTTAGCCTGACATTAGGGTTTGTCTTGTGTTGTGTCTTGCAGTGAAAATGGATATCTTGAAGGATCAGGGCTTTATGCCAATCTTCATTGATATGTTCAGGGAGCTGCCCTGTCTCTGGCAGATAAACCACCTTGAATATAAGAACCAAAGAGGAAGGCAGCGCTGGATAATTTGCTGCAATTTGTGAAGCCGGTGATCCCCACGGCAGACATCATCTATTTGAAGATCCTAATTGGTGGCCTGAGGAGCACTTATCTAAGGGAGCACAAGAAGGTCCAGGATTCTCAGAGATCAGGAGCTGCAGATGACATTTATGTCCCCAGGCTGTGGTACTATGACAGACTGCATTTTCTGTCAGGTCAGACTGAACCCAGGCCAGCACTCTCCACTCTTCCTTCCACGCTTCCTTCCCCCCCAGCTGAGGCTTCTGATGTCCAACCTGGGCCTTCCAGGCAGCAACATGTGGAGGAGCCCAGCTTGAGCCAGGTATAGCATTCTTCTAAATATTTCTGGTTGTCCAATCAATGATGTTAAATAGATGTTAGTTAGGAGTACTAATTTAGGATTGTGATTGATGATGCAAAAACTAAAACCATGTCCCTTTTTCATACACAGGGAAGTCTCAGCCAGGCCAAGCAGGCTGCCTGATATCCAGGTCCCTCCCCTCCGCCTTCAAAGACAAAGTGGCAGGAAGAGGAGTAACCTGGAGGAGGCTGCCATAGGCCTCTTTTGAAAGGCAACTGAGGCCCTCAGAACACCCCACAGTGTGGAGGAGGATTTTGCTGGCATAACTGCCTGAAAAATGATGCAGATGGAGGAGGGCCAACGACTCCTGTGTGAGTTCTTAATTTTGGAAGCTCTAAATAAGGGGTTGAGGGGCCAACTCACATGTGCAACCCACATTTGTCACTTCACCCATGGTCCTCCTCCTCCTCCTCCAGGTCCTACTCCTCCTCCTCCAGGTCCTACTCCTCCTCCTGCCACATCTCCAACACCAGAGCCACAGCTGTGAAGGAAGCATGGAAGGAAGACCAGAGAGTGATGACCTGGGTTCAATCTGGTCTGGCAAAATATGCAGCCTCTTGTAGTACCACAGCCTAAGAACATACATGTCATCTGCTGCTTTCATGATCTCTGGGACTTCTGGATCAGACTGCACTCCCTTACATATGGACTCCTCAGGCCACCAATTTTGCTGTAAAATAATTGATGTCTGCCCTGGGGGTCCAAGGCTTTGACAATTTCTGATGTTTCTCCAGCGTTGCCTCCCTCTTTGTTTGGTTCTGAGCCCTTAATAAAGGAATTTTTGTTTCAATTATACTTGCTTATGTGTGTTTTCCTTCAAAAAGGACAGTTTGTTTGTGAGGAGGCAGGTACATTTCAAACATACAATGTGAAATTAACAAGAGACACCAACACCAAACAATCTCATTGAGATTACATAATACAAGATAATAATGGTGTTGTGGTAACTTGACACACAAAACACACACAAAAATATTCTGGAGTAAAAAAAACAAAACATCAGCCTTGAAACAAATACAAACCCAACAAAAAAAATAAAATACAAATCAGACTTGAAAAAAATATAAAACCAAAAAAAAAAAAAACAAAAAAATATTTTGTCAGGTGTGACAAATCAAAATATATTGAGGGGATCACGATACATAATAAAGAAATACGTTTGTAAGAATATGATCAGCAAAACTACTTCATTCTTCTAGCATTATAAAGAAGAAGAGAACGAGCTGCATTAAACAATTTTTAACATTGCAGCCTGACGAAAGTGCTCCATCCATTCCGAACGCTAATTTTACCAGACCGAGCTGTTCAGTCTCGGAATTTCTTCTGAGCATGCGTGGCACTTTGTGCGTCGGAATTGTCCTCACACGGTCGGAATTGACGCGATCGGATTTTGTTGTTGGAAAATTTTATAGCCTGCTCTCAAACTTTGTGTGTCGGAAAATCCAATGGAAAAAGTCCGATGGAGCCCACACACGGTCCGATTTTCCAACAACACACTCCGATCACACATTTTCCGTCGGAAAATCCGACCGTGTGTACAGGGCATTAGACTTTATTCCAATGCATTGCAACTCAACACATTGGTACAGTAGGAGCAGCTCTCTATAAAACAATAAATGTCCCTGCTGTCCATGAACTTATGTTGCTTCATAATATTCAAGACAATGCATCTGGTGGAAACATATTTGCTGACACTACTTTAATTGGAGTTTTTCATTAAGTTCTGCTCCTTTTCTTTGTGGTCTTTGTTTTGATAGTTAGTGCGGTTCAGACTTTTATTAATACCGTATAAACCAGACCACATGCTTTCTTTATTGGAGCATTCTGTTACTTTGTTTGGAGTCACGTCTCTACAAATGGGTGTCATCATTCTAGTATGTTTAGGGAAGCATAAACTCTTCTATCTGCAAGATATCTCTACAGGTAGTTTTGTTATTTTATGAGCAGCCTTTTTTTTAAAACAATGTACAGCATGCATTTTTACTTATTTTATTCGTGTGACAGCTAAATTATAGTGTGTAAAATACTTTGATGTCTCTGTCACCAGAAACAGTGGATGGACTATAATGGCTCAGTAAAACAGAATGTAAAGGCAGCTATGCATGAAAAAATATTTTTTCATTCTAGTCCTACAGTAGATACATAAAATCGCTGTTCTGTTTTTTTCTGCCCAGTCCGTCAGTATGGAGATGTATTGTGTTATCAGAGCAGGTGTAGTCAGGCCCTCAGTCACTTCATAGAAATGAAGGGTGATATAGTATGCTCTTCCTATTATGTAAGAGTCCTGGAAATACACTTTTTGTCAACATTCTTACAGCTATCACTTTTGCCTTTTATTGGGCGTTTCCTCGTCCATGGTGCCCAACTATGTAGTGTTAGTTGATAAGTTGCATGAAGAGAGTTCCATTGTGGATAGCATACATTCCTTGAGCAGCTCTCTAACAGTATGTCAGAATAAATAATTCCTTCCATACTGTATCCTATGGGAAGTTAGTGAAGAGGTGCAGACTCCCTTTGCAATCAAAATAATTACTGTTGCATAGATAGTGGGCCAATGCATTGTGAGTGTGATATACATGAAACTGTTGATACATATTTACTCCATGGGACTGCTGAAGCAATGCACCCATGAATTAAATGTATTTTACCACAACACGTCATATTCCTGATATTTTCCTGTTGTGCCATTTACTTGTATGAAAAAGTTTCCTGTTCTCTACATTGCTTCCTTTGTGTGAAATACCTGGTGATCCTGCCAGTCCCCTGCTTTCCTATTTCAAACTGCCCACATAAGGCATGGTGGCACATTCACCCCAGCATAGTCAATCTTCCTCCAATGGTCAGATGTTTACTGACATGCCCCCTGCACAGCTCTTCAATGGAAAGATCATTGTGATGCTGTTTCTCTTCCTCCTGCTGACATGCCCCATGCAGGCTCTACCCCCTCCTCTCTAAGCCCCTTATGCAGCCAAGAACAGGGGTCATGTGATATAATAAATAAAGTCCACGTGAAAGGGTGAAAAATGTTGGGAAAATCCTCTTAAAAAAAGTTGAATCAAAGCTCCAACACCTCAAGTGAAAAAAGCTCCTTTTGTGAATACCACCACCTCTGATAATAAGGGCGCTTACCAAATCTTATTGACCTTCTATCTCTAGAAAGGTCAAACGAGCAATAATCACAACCATCGGTGAGATGTTGTATGCCCCTCTGTAGAACTTGGACTGTCTCTCCTTATGGCCAGACCAGCCACATCAATTGCCATGGACCGATGTATAAAGGGAAAGTTCCATAGAGGGCCATACAACATCTCAATGATGGTTGTGATTCTTGCTCATTTGACCTTTCTAGAAATAGAAGGTCAATAGGATCTGGTAAGCACACTTATTATCAGAGGTGCTGGTATTCACAAAAGGAGATTTTTTTCATTTGAGGTTCTGGGCTTTGATTGAACTTTTAAAGAAAATTTTCCCAACGTTTTTCATCATTTCATATGGACTTTATTCATTATATTGCATTTTTTACCAATTCATTTTATATTTAGTGTGGCTTTGTTGGTTTATATTTGTTTTACTGTGCTGGTATCAAATGGAGAAGTCGCTGCTTTGCACTGTAATTTTTTTTGTTTTACACTGTTATTTTGGAGCACTGTATTGACATTCAAAAGAAAGCAAAAAAGTTTCAAGATAGTAGGTCCTCTCTAGCTTAACGACTTGCTTACTGGGCACTTAAACCCCCCTCTTGTCCAGACCAATTTTCAGCTTTCAGTGCCCTCATTTTTTGAATGACAATTACTCAGTCATGCAACACTATACCCAAATGATTTGTTGTCTTTTTTTCATACAAATAGAGCTTTCTTTTGGTGGTATTTGATCACCTCTGGGTTTTTTATTTTTTGCGCTATAAATGAAAAAAACTAAATTTTCTTAATATCTGTGATAAAATTTTGCATATTAGTAATTTTTCTTCATAAATTTTGGCCACAATTTATACTGCTACATATCTTTGGTAAAAATAACCCAAAATTAATGGAAATTATTTGGTCTGTGTGAAAGTTTTAGAGTCTACAAGCTATGGTGCAAATCATAAAAAATGTATCACATCTGATGTACTGGCGGCCTATCTCATTTCTTGAGACCCTAACAAGCCAGGAAAGTACAAATGCCCCCCAAATAACCCCTTTTTGGAAAGTAGACATTTCAAGGTATTTAGTAAGAGACATTGTGAGTTATTTGAAGTTGTAATTTTTTCCCACAATTCTTTGCAAAATTAAGATTTTTATTTTTTATTTTTATTTTTTCACAAATTTGTCATAGCTTATTTCTCTCACATGGCATGTGCATACCACAAATGACACCCCAAAATACATTCTGCTACTCCTCCTGAGTATTACGATACCACATGTGTGAGACTTTTTCACTGCCTGGCCACATACAGAGGCCCAACATGCAGGGAGCACTATCAGGTGTTCTAGGAGCATAAATTACACATCTCATTTCTCAACCACCTATTACAATTTTGAAGGCCCTGGAGCACCATGACATTGGAAACACCCACAAAATTACCCCATTTCGGAAAGCTAACACCCCAATGTATAATCTATGAAGCATAATGAGTCTTTTGAATGGTTTATTTTTTTCCAGAAGTTATTGGGAAATGTGGAAAAAAAATGAAAAGGCATTTTTTTTAAACAAAGTTGTCGGTTTATAAGATATTTCCAACACATAGCATTTATGACACCCCAAAATACATTCTGCTACTCCTCCAGAGTATGGCGATATGACATGTGAGATACTTCTACACAGCCTGGCCACATACAGAGATCCAATATGCAAGGAACACCGTCAGGTGTTCTAGGGACACATAGAATGCACATACCAGGAATTACATCCCAAAATACATTATGCTGAGCAAAGCGTAAGCAAAAGATTACCTGTGGTTTTAGTAGCGCAGTTGTACACAGGAGGATAGCACTGGTCCAGGCAGCAGGCAGGGACGTGGTCAGCAATGGCGAACACAATTGTCCAGGCAGCAGGCAGGGATACTGTCCGTATACAGTCCAAGGTCAGTGCAGGCAGAGATATTGTCAGCAGTGCCAAAAATATTGGTCCTGGTAGTAGGCAGGAACATGTGGTGTGGTCAGTGCAACAGGCAGAGACATAATGGCAGTAAGTCCTACAGGCAGCAGGCAGAAGTAGGGCCTCGTTCAGGACAGAATGGGGACAGGGGTAGAGGCCTCTCCCACCCAAATCGCTTTGAAGCCTCCAAGTTTCCAGACCCTAATCTAGGAAAGAGAAAACAAAAAAAAATTGTTTTCTTCATCCAGAAAAACAATTCTGGAGCCCCTCACATATGTGAGACCTCTGTGTTAAATGCCACTAGTCCAGTAGCAGGGTACAAGATCAGTCCATGAGGAAGGCAAAAATCATGGGCAAACAGTCCAAGGTCAGTTCCAGATCAGGCAGAGGTATGTACAGAATCGTTAGGCAGAAGCATGGTCGAATAACAGTCCAGGGTCAGTTCCAGATCAGGCAGAGGTATGTATATACAGAATTGGCAGACAGAAGCGTGGTCGAATTACAAGCCAGGGTCAGTTACAGAGCAGGCAGTGGAATAAGGGGTGCGAAGGTGTGTGAAGGCAGGACTTGAGGATTACGTTTACAATACTTCACTAGTAATTTATTGAAGTATGGTATCGGCGAAAACATTCACCTATGCAGAGGCCTGGTTGGGAAGGACATTGGGCACAATAATAAGACGTGTCTCTTGTGACTCCTGCTCTGGTACACACCTTACATTTTTTGTTTATGTCATTGGCCTGTTGGTCTGGGAGGGATTTTATCGGGAAAGTTGCATTCGGAGAGTCGACTAAGAACATCTGATCGCATGTTTTCTGGTGGGCCGTTTGGGAATATAAGGGCAGTGAAAATTTCCTCCTGGTAGCCAAGGAAGCATTTGGGGTTTTGGGTGGAGTTGCGGTAAATGACATATGAGTTGTATATGGCCAATTGAAAAAAATAAATTACAACTTTTTTATACCAATGGTATGTCCGTCTTGTGGCAAGGTAGGGTTCAAGCATTTGGTCATTGAAGTCGACTCCCCCCTATGAAAAAATTATATTCATAGATGCATTTTGGTTTTTGGATGGGGCCATTCCTTCTGGGGATTTCCACAAAGGTATTATTGTGGATCGAAGACAACATGTAGACATCCCCTCTGTCCCTCCACTTCACTGCCAAAATCTCCTTGTTCTCACATAAAAATTTAGCCTGCGGCTAAATTTAACAAGGGACTCATCCACACATATGTGTTGGTCTGGGGTAAACAGCTGGGGGAATATTTCTGAAAACAAATTTAGCAGTGGCAGAATTTTGAAAAGCCTGTCATAATTTGGGTCAATTCGGGGAGGGCACTGGGTATTATCATTGAAATGGAGGTACCGCATTATTATGAGAAATCTGGTTCTTGGCATTACCTTGGATAAGATTGGCATGTGGTGGATGGGGTGGATTGACCAATAGGAATTCAAAGTGTTTTTTTTGGTGAGTTCCATACAAAATGTGAGGCCTAAAAAACCTTCATCTCCTCTACCATTAGGTCTCTCCACTCATAGGGACGGGCATAATAGGACGTTGGATTATTTAAAATAAATTTCTGTGCATACAGGTTGCACTGGGCCACAATTGTTAATAGCATGTCCTCTGTAAAAATTAAATAAAAAAAAATTGATTGGGGAAAAATACTCCGTGTCCACCTGGACTCCTGGCTGGACAGTGAAAGGGGGAATGTTGGCTTCTCCTGAAGGCTCGCATGGGTCCTTGGCCTTTCTTGCCGAAGTACTGCGGTGCTGGTGGATGGCACTGCGGTGCTGGTGGATGGCACTGCAGTGCTGGTGGATGGTACTGGGGTGCTGGTGGATGCCACTGTGGTGCTGGTGGATGCCACTGCCTCCTCACCTTCGTTTGGCAGGCAGAATATCTTCCTCCTCTGAGTCACTCAGTGTTCCACTACTGAGGACTGGCTCATAATTTACGTCTGACCCAGAATCCGAGTTTGAAAGGGAATCCAAAAAAGAGAGCTCCCCATTGCTCTCGTTGGCCTGGGAAAGTATTTGGTACACCTCCTCGTCGGAATAGCGTCTTTTGGATATGGTTGCTGGTGGTGATTGGCGACTACACAGGTGTGTGCTAAGCCTGCACTGATGGGCACTGATGAGGCGGCATTGATGAGCACAAATGGGCACTGAGGTGGCACAGAGGGGCACTGATGAGGCGGCACAGATGTGCACTGATGAGGCGGCACAGATGTGCACTGATTGATTACACAGATGTGCACTGATGAGGCGGCACAGATGGGCACTGATGAAGCTGCACAGATGGGCACTGATTGATTGCACAGGTGTGCACTAATGAGGCGGCACAGATGGGTACTGATTTATGACACAGATATGCACTGATGAGGTGGCACAGATGGGCACTGATGAGGTGGCACAGATGGGCACAGATGAGGTGGAACAGATGGGCACTGATGAGACAGAACAGATGTGCACTGATTGATTGCACAGATGTGCACTGATGAGGTGGCACAGATGTGCACTGATGAGGTGGCATAAATGGGCACTGATTGGCACAGGTGGGCACTGATGAGGTGGCACAGGTGGGCACTGATGAGGTGGCACAGATGGGCACTGATGAGGCGGCACAGATGTGCACTGATTGATTGCACAGATGTGCACTGATGAGGCGGCACAGATGGGCACTGATTGGCACAGGTGGGCACTGATGAGGTGGCACAGGTGGGCACTGATGAGGTGGCACAGATGTGCACTGATTGCAAATATGTGCACAGATGGACACTGATCACTGATGGCACAGATTGTCACAGGTGGGCACAGGTGGGCACAGATTGGCACAGGTGGGCACAGATCCCAAATAGGCACTGTACTGATGGGGCACTGTTTGGGCACTGTAATTTATGCAGTTAACTCACTGAAGGTACAGATCGCTGTATGATCCTCTCTCTCTCGGAGTGCCGGCAAAGAGAGATGACCTCATATGTTTACATTTGAGATCATCTCTCATTGGTGACGCGATCGCGTAGTAAATGGCCACTGTGATTGGCCATTTACAGCAATCTGGGATTGGCTGTGTCCAAGGCACACGGCCAGCACAGAATTTCCCCGATGCGCGCTCGGGGAGTGAGGAAAGGGGAGGCCGTCATATGACGGCCTCCCGGAAATTGAGGTCCGCGCTGTAGCCGTCATTCGGCTATGTCCCGGACGTCAAGTGGTTAAGCAGCGCTCAAAAATTATAAAAAAAAAAAAGAAAAAGATATCTAAATTAAAATTAATAAAAACCGAGACAAAATAAATATAAAAAATGACTGTTTAAAATTGTAAAAAATGTGAAAGTCCAGGTGCTGGGTAATTTCTCATATAAATGTGATAGTTCATATTAACTGAAGAGATGTTCCACCTCACCACACCGTGTGATTCCACTCCCTATAGGAATTGCACTCACCGGACTCCTAATGATCAATCGCCTTAATGAATAAATCCAGCTTTAATCTCAGCAACTGAAGGACATCAGCGTGGGAATTCAGTATCGATCAACCCGACAAATAAATGACATCCTGATCCTGAACAACTCCAAACTGAACACGCCCAAAATCCCCATATTCAACTCAAGCATATAAAAGGAAAGGAATCCTCATAGTGTGATACTGAAAAACTTTTATTGTCCCAAAACACCTGACCCTTAAGCTATTGCACTTACAAAGTATTTAAAACAGCATTCATGTAAATGATTCACTAATAGTGATCACAGTTCCGATAATCTCACCACCCCAAAAAAAGAGCGAGTCATTCGTGGTTGTTCCCGGGAGAGACTTGGAGCCGATCCCCAATGCAGCAAGTCATGTGGTCTCCCCTAGACGCATTTCAACATTCTGTCTTTGTCAATAGGCAGGGACCCACACGGCACGGTCTTGCAAATTTATAACCCTCCCCTCATAAAAATTAACCCCTCTGCTTCTTAGTGTCCAATCCTCCGTGGTTCCCACCACAGAATAATCAATCTCACATTTAACACACCTCGTCCGCGGTGTAACTCAAAGTCACATCATTATAGCATCAGGGAATGGCAGCAAACATGACCCGGCAGACAAACAGCTCACTGCTTGTAAACCCAGTTGTCAACTCCCATTCCTGAGTTCATCCAGAAGACTGCGCACACAGGCATCAGAGGGAATCGTCCTTTCGGTGTGTGCTCATCTCATACATTGTATTATACAGAGTTTAAAACACAACAGTCACCTTGTGGTCAATTACCTAGATGTGACTGTTGTGAAACATCTGAAACAACTGACTACCAAAGTATTCTTTAAATCTTCAGACCAAAATAGTTATTTGTCAATACATAGCGGGCATCACCCAATCTGGCTCTGAAATATACCGAAGGGCCAGTTTACGCGAGTCAGAAGGATTTGCAATTTTAACTCTGATTTTGAGGCCCAATCAGAAATTTAAAAAAAAGATTAATTGAGAAAGGATACCAAGATATTCTTGACTCAACAATACGACAAGTGGGGCAATCTTCACAAACCGTATGTTTGGAAAATAAAGAGAGGACTAAAGATGAGAGACAAGAGTGGGGCTTCATCGGTGACTTCCATGTTCAATGTAGGGCAGTAGAGGATATTTTTAAGAAACATTAGGAGATTTTAAGTATGGATAAGACCCTCAAGACAGTGTTGCTCAAGGAACCAATGTTTATTTATATAAAGACATCTTCTTTTGGGGATAATTTATCAATTTATGACACATTTAGAAGCACTATACAGACAGACCTAGAGCTGTGTGTGTATTGCCCCGTACACACGGTCGGACATTGATCGGACATTCCGACAACAAAATCCTCGGATTTTTTCCTACGGATGTTGGCTCAAACTTGTTTTGCCTACACACGGTCGCACAAAGTTGTCGGAATTTCCGATCGACAACCACGCGGTGACGTCAAGCACGTACGACGAGACTAGAAAAGGCCGGTTCAGAACCAAGCGCGGCACCCTTTGGGCTCCTTTTGCTAATCTCGTGTTAGTAAAAGTTTGGTGAGAGACGATTCGCGCTTTTTCAGACTCGTGGCTTTCAGATCGTTTTCTGCCGTTCAGTTTGTGCTTGTGGGTTTGTATCTGCTCTTCAGTGAGTGGCGTCAGTTCGTATCGGAGTTTTCTGTGCGATCTTGTCTGCTCGTTGCTGTTTTTCAGGTCGCTCTTCACAGGCCTTGCTGTTCTTCAGTGCGTTCTGTTACTTCGTTCTGAGCAGCCGACCGTTTTCTAGCCATGTTTCGTATGCGTACTCCTCGTACAGTTCGTGCTGTGCGGGGGCTTGGTGTTGGGGTCCTGACCTTGACACAAGTCCAGTCCATGAACAGGGCGAGGAGGAGTTCATGGACCAAGAATTGGTTGCTTCAGCGTGACCAGTTCTGTCATATGCCTTTGCTCCGTGAGATCCGTGAGAATAATCCTGATGATTTCAGGAACTTTCTCAGGATGACGGACCCCGTATTTCACCGTTTGTTGGCTTCGCTGACCCCCTATATCAGCAGGCAGGATACCTGCATGAGGCAAGCCATCACTCCGGAGCAGAGGTTGGTCGCTACCTTGCGGTATTTGGCCACAGGGAGAAGCCTGCAGGACCTCAAGTTCTCGACAGGCATCTCCCCCCAGGCTCTTCTTTGTGGACATTTACTGCTTGTGTTTGTTTTAGCTGACCCTGACAGAAATGTGTTGAGTGCAGAAAATGGCGTGATTGCGTAACCTTATACAAAGCACTGTTGGCTGTTATTTACTAAATGCAAAGACACTTTTCACTACAAGTGCACTTGCAACTGCACTGAAACTGCACTTGTAGTGCAAAGAGGATTTGCCCTTAGGAAATTACCCCCATTTTCTCATAAAACAACAATTACATCACCCCAAAAGTGTTGTAGTGTTGAGACAATAATCCACACATTCTTGATGAACAATCTTTTTAATACCAGCACAATCACATGTGCATTTACCAAAGGTTTTTCTGACAAACCGACATGTTTATTGTATAACATATTTTGTGGTATCATTATCCAAAATCAAAATGTGCATTTTATAGAAAACAGGCCTGTGTAAAACCCACAAGAAAGACACAAATCTTGATCTTACAAAGTTCACATTTGGTAGAACTGGAAGGCAATATCAGACATGAGAATTTAGGAACTGGGTTTGATATTGCGTTCAGATGGGGGGAAATCACCCCTGGAAAAGCCAAATTTGGAAGATGCACACCAATTTCACAATGTCAACATGTGCTACCTGCCATCACGGGGGATGAAGGGACGTGTTTTGGGGGAGAAAGCCCTTCCTCACCGCTACTTTATAATTGAGGAAGGGGTTGCACCCCCAAAACGCGTCCATTGATCTCCCGTGATGGCAGATAGCACATGTTGGCACACTGTGTGCATCCTCCAAATTTGGCTTTGGGAAAAATCACAAAAACATTTCGCACATTGTAGCAGACAAAAGAAGAAAGTGATTTGGAGGGGCTTTAAACTCGCCCCAAAACATCAATGATGTTTTTATATTTTGGAATAACATCATTGATGTTTTGCTTGATGTTTTCCAATTGTAAATTACACCCCATGATCTCCCCGATCAGGATCTGGGCACTTTCGGATGTGAAAGGATCTTCATCCACAACCTCACAATCACCTAAAAAGAAAGGAAACCCAAAATAAATTAGGTCTAAAAAAAATGCCGCCATCCATCTCTTATCTGAGCCTGTGGTTGCAGACACTCACCTGTTGTGGTGACTAGTTCCACCACGTCTTCCTCCTCCTGCTCATCTTGTGTTGGTATTTCCCCTTCTTCCAGAGGGGGGGGGGCTCTGGTCTCCTTGGATGAGGGGTGTCCTCCGAGTCTTTTCTCCCCTATGTAAAACAAAAATGGTATAATTAGCACACAGATATTTGATGTCAGAACTATAAAGATGAAACATTGCTTGGAAGTGGGGTACAATGATCTATTTTAGCAGAGTTCCAAGATGTCGCTTTTTTAGTGTCCTTTGTCAAGCTGCAATACTTTACCTGTTTGGTACAAGCTTCACAGATGGAGACCCCCCTATAGTATACACTGGAGCACCTGTGTGGCCCCCCTAATAAAAAGGGTGTTCTGGGGTCCCACACTAGTGCTCCAGTGTCCAGATGTGAAAACAGCTGCTGAGTGTCCTCTCCTTACACACAATCTAGTTTGCATTTCATTCTAGTAACAAAGCCATCTACACAACCCAATTCTTTGAAGACAAGTATAGGGCCTCAAAATGGTGGCCAAATGCATATGGGCTAAACAATGGTAATTTATAGTCCGAAAAAAAAAATGTGTGATCCGAACGAATAATGTGCCCATGAACATGAAAGTTGCCATTTTAAACTGTACAACAGTTCCTAAAAGCACATGGAGCAGCACGAACGTAATAAACATAAAGAATAGGAACACAGCACAACTACTTACTTTTTTGCAGCACTCTCCGGATCTTTCTGTACTGCTCATGTTCTCGTAATTTCAGGTCCGACCACCGCTTCCTGAGCTGATCTTTCGATCGTCGTACCCCGAATTTCCGGTGCAGACTCCTGACCACATTCGCCATGATCTTGGCCTTTCGGACATTGGGGTTGGGGTAAGGCCCATACTTTCCATCATAGTCGGCCTTCTTCAGGATGTCCACCATTTCCAACATCTCCCCAAAGGACATATTTGAGTCCTTCAATCTCCTTCTGGATCGGGACGTTTCAGGCTCCAGCCTTTCCTCCTCCTCCTCGTTGCTGTACTTAGCACTATCCTGCTGTCTCTCCGCCATGTGCTCTTCCTCCACTGCGCCGAACGAAAAGGGGCGGGGAATAGAATAGAAAGAACGTCAGGGGCGGGCGGAGTTATACGCATGCGCAGTGTGTATAAATCGTAACGCGCGCGTCTTACGTACGATCTGTGAGCGGAGGAAGGAGCATCGGAGACGCCGATCGTGCTAACGAAGATAGGATCTAAACTTGGGCCTATACTGCTTCGAAATTGAAGCCTATATTGTAACAAGATTAGGGGAGTTTGGCCTGACCTTAGGGTTTGTCATGTGTTGTGTCTTGCAGAGAAAATGGATGGGTTCAACGACCACAATTTCCTGCCCCTGTTCATAGACAAGTACAGGGAGCTGCCCTGTCTGTGGCAAGTGAGACACCCCCACTATAATCACAAACAGAAGAGGCAGGCAGCGCTGGAGAAACTGCTGGAGTTGGTGAAGCCGGTGGTCCCCACAGCAACCATCCCTTATTTAAAAGCTAAAATTGGGGGCCTGAGGAGCACTTATCTTAGGGAGCGCAAGAAGGTCACAGATTCCCAGAGGTCCGGAGCTGCAGCAGATGACGTTTATGTCCCCAGGCTGTGGTACTATGAGAGACTGCGATTTCTGTCAGACCACACTGAAGTCAGGGAATCCCTCTCCACTCTTCCTTGCACGCTTCCTTCCATCCCAGCTGAGGCTTCTGATGTCCAACCTGGGCCTTCCAGCCAGGAAGAAGTGGAGGAGCCCAGCTGGAGTCAGGTATAGCATTCTTCTACAGATTTCTGGGCAATAAATAAATGATGTTTCCTAGATGTTATTATTGATCACTAATTGCTGATTAAAAAAAGTGTTTTACATATCAATAGACAGTAGTGGGCAAAAATAATTGGGACAAGAATGAAAAATGCTGGGCTCAGAAGGCTAGTCTGTTATATTTGTTAACATTGAATTTGCAGCAGTCAGGAGGTGAAAATTGTGTGTGATTGATGAAAACAATACTAAAACTATGTCCCTTTTTCATACACAGGAAGACCTCAGCCAGGAGGAGGCTGTGGAATGTGGCAGTCAGGAGGAGGCGGGGATTAGTGGCAGCCAGGAGGAGGCGGGGATTAGTGGCAGCCAGGAGGAGGCGGGGCTAAGTGTCAGCCAAGAGAAGCCTGGGACAAGTCGCAGCATGACTGAGTCTCAGGTCCCTCCCCTCCGCCTGCCATATAAAAGGGCCAGGAAGGCCACTCCGAGTCCCGTGCAGGATTCAGCATACAGGCTGATCCAGGAGGCTTCGGCGTCCCTCAGAGCCTTCCCCAGTCCTGCAGAGGCCTTTGTCTGCATGGCTGCCACCAAATTGCTGGGCATGCAGGAGGGCCAACGCAAGATCTCTGAGGACCTGATTTATAAAGTCCTTCGGAAGGGGGAGAGTGGGGAACTGACACACAAGATGGATGTCATGGAGAGGGACGATCCTCCTCCTCCTCCTCCTCCTGCTGCCACAACTCCACCACCACAGCCACAGCGTGGAAGGAAGCGTGGAAAGAAGACCACAGAGTGATGACCCTGGGTTCAGTCTGGTCTGACAGAAGCTGCAGTCTCTCGTATGACCACAGCCTGGGGACACAGATGTCATCTGCTGCTTTCCGGATCTCTGGGACTTCTGGACCAGACTGCCCTCCCTTAGATAAGGACTCCTCAGGCCACCAATTTTGCTTTTAAATAATTGATGTCTGCCCTGGGGGTCCAAGGCTTCGCCCACTTCTGCAGTTTCTCCAGCGTTGCCTCCCTCTTTGTTTATAGTTGTGACCCCTTAATAAAATATTTTTAGGTAAATTCTACTCTCCTGTGTGTGTTTTCATCCAAAAAGGACAGTTTGTTGGTGAGTATTCAGGTACATTTCTAAAGTACAATGTGAAATTAACAAGGGACAACAACACCAAACAATCTCCTCCTACAGATTAAATCGAACAACATACGAACTACAATGGTGTTGTGGGAACTTGTCACAAAAAACACACAAACATTTTCGGGAGTACAAATCAAAATCACCAAAAAAAAAAAAAAAAGAGAAACACAAAAAAAGATTCTACATTAAAGTAAAAAAAAAACAAAAACAAATATGTTGTCAGATGTGAGAAATCAAAATATATTGAGGGAATCCCGATAAATAGTAACGAAAGAAGTTTGTGAGAAGTGTGTGTGAATATGAGCATCAAAACGACTTAATTCTTGTCACATTATAAAGAAGAGAGTGCGCTGTATTAAACCATTTTTTACATTGCAGCGTGACGAAAGTGCTGTATCCATTGCGAACGCTAAGTTTACCAGAACGAGCTGTCCCGTGTCGGAATTTCTTCTGAGCATGCGTGGCACTTTGTGCGTCGGAACAGGCCACACACGGTCGGAATTGACGCGATCGGATTTTGTTGTCGGAAAATTTTATCTCCTGCTGTCCAACTTTGTGTGTCGGAAAATCAGATGGAAAATGTCCGATGGCGCCCACACACGGTCGGAATTTCCGACAACACGCTCCGATCGGACATTTTCCATCGGAAAATCCGACCGTGTGTACGGGGCATAACAGTTTAGAAATCCCATAGATTAATCTATATTAAAACTTCTCTGCCACGTGAGTACCAAAAAGCCAGAGGGTACCAAATTGCATAGTCTGAAGAGGACTCCTCATAAATCTATATGGATCTGGTCAGTCCTTGACCTGCAAAATTTCAGACCCCTTTCACACTGAGTCGCCCGTCAGCGGTAAAGTGGCGCTATTTTTAGCACCGCTTTAATGTCGTTTTAGCGCCGCTATTTGGACGCTAGCGGGGCGGTTTTAACCCCCACTAGCGGCCGAAAAGGGGTTAAATCCACCCACAAACGCCGTAAAACGCAGCTGCAGCGGCACTTTGCTGGCGGTAGAGCAGCGCTGCCCTGCCCCATTGTTTTCAATGGGCAGGGGCGCTTTAGGAGCGGTGAGTTCACCGCTCCTAATGCGCTCCAAAGAGGCTGCTGGCAGGACTTTTTCTGACGCCCTGCCAGCGCACCGCTCCAGTGTGAAAGCCCTCAGGCTTTCACACTGGAGTGAATGGAGCCGCTGTTTCAGGGTGCTTTGCAGGCGCTATTTTTAATGCTATAGCACCTGCAAAGTGCCTCAGTGTGAAAGGGGTCTTAATGCCTTCATGTCCAGGGGTAATAAACAAAAGAGACTATGCCAAAAACGCAATAATAACTGTATGTAAAGGAAAAATGTTTTGTTTTCATTTAGATAGAGTAGGGAGAGGTTAAAACCCCTTGCAGTTTATTTTGTGTTATTGGTGTCCCACTGGGGAGATTTCCCATCCCTTCCCCATTTCCTGTCCTGGAGATGCAACGGGATATGAGAGAAAATCTCTCCAAAGTGTGGGTATTGCCATCTTTGACAGTTGTCACCAGAACAGATGTCCCCATTGGATGATTTGCCCTCACCCGTAGCTCTAGTGAAAGCAGGGACAAGGGATGGGCGAACTTTGGCTGTTCGCCGAACAACTGAATTATCGGGTAGTTTGACCATTTGTGTGGCCCGCCAAATCAACCGCAATGCACGGAGCCACCGCACAGTGCACTGAAAGCCCTGATTGGCTGAAGCAATGAAATCTTTGCCCAATCAGGGCATAGAGTATTGTCAGACCCATGATTGGAAGCTGTCATGATGACTGTATCCAATCAAGGTTCATTGCTCTTAATCCAGCCCCACACTATAAAAGTATTCTGTCCATAGCGGCCATTTGTAGTGTCATGATGGCATGGAAAGAGATAGAACAGGGCTCTGTTCAATGCTATTAGATAGTTAGTGTGCTATAGTGTGCTATTCTGATTCTATTGTCCGTGTAGAATATCAGTTTAGTGTGCATCTAGGGATAGTTCAGTGTGAGTGTAGTGCGACCATTCATCTTTACATTAGTGTGAATGAAGGGGTAGTTCAATCAGTGTGAGTGTAGTGCGACCACCATTTATCTTTACATTAGTGTTCATGTAGGGATAGTTCAGTCAGTGTGAGTGTAGTTTAACACAGTATATTTTATCATGTTACTGCAAGTTTAACGCTGTATATTTCAGTGTGTTACGTGCCATTTAACGCAGTACATTTCTATGCGTTAGTGCATGCTTAACACAGTATATTTCAGTTGTGTTACTGCAAGCGTAACGCCGTATACTTCTGTGCGTTACTTGCCGTTTAATGCAGTACATTTCTGGGAATTACTGCATGCTTAATGCAGTATATTTCAGCTGCGTTACGGCAAGTTTAACGCTGTGCAGTTCAGTGCATTACTGCAAGTTTAACGCCATATAATTCTGCATGTTACTGCCAGTTTAACGCCGTATATGTCATTGCGTTACTGCAAGTTTAATGCCATATAGTTCTGCGCATTACTGCAAGTTTAACGCTGTATAATTCTGTGCATTACTGCAAGTTTAACACCGTATATTCCATTGCATTACTGCAAGTTTAACGCCATATAGTTCTGTGCATTACTGCAAGTTTAACGCTGTATATTTAGTTGCGTTACTGCAAGTTTAACACCATATATTTAATTGCGTTACTGCAAGTTTAACGCCATATATTTCATTGCGTTACTGCAAGTTTAACGCCATATAGTTCTGTGCGTTACTGCAAGTTTAACGCTGTATATTTCATTGCGTTACTGCAAGTTTAAAGCCATATTGTTCTGTGCGTTACTACAAGTTTAATGCTGCATATTTCATTGCGTTACTGCAAGTTTAACGCCATATATTTAATTGAGTTACTGCAAGTTTAAGTTACTCTGCTCCCAGTTTCTTTAATTAGATTACTGGTTAATTTCCCAGGAAGGGAATCCACTCTGTTCACAGAGACCCTGTCCTGTGTGGAGGCAGTGCCAATTTTATTATCAGACCTACTCTTCCACTTTAGCGAAGGTTCTGGTTCTCTTGGAAATGTTTTTGATAATTATCAAGCAGATGGGCAAAAATGGGAAATTAATGCAGCCTTAGTTTGTTTAGTACATAATGTATTTTTCATAACTAATAAAATACCAAATATAACTATAACTATACTAAATAACTTTCTCTTAATTCTTTTGATTACAGGGATGCTTGATATGTGTAGGTTTAGATACATACATCAGCGTTATATGGTCAATAAACAAGTATGTATGTTTAAGTTTCTGTATATCAGGCAATTCCGTGTACTGTGATTTATTCAAAGATGCAAATATTTTCCTGATGAAGATGACAAAACTTTGTCATGTATAATTATTCCTATATGACCTAAATGTGTTCCTACATAAGCAAAAGAGAATATTATGCCTGCAGGTAATTTCTAAAATGAACTTACCATAGCTGGACAGAGCAGCTGCTAATTTGACTATTTATTTATTAAGCCAGGACTGGAGAATCTGGAGCCAGTTGGAACTGCAAATAAAATTTGTCTATGTTTTATTTAGTATTTACGTAGCTGAACTTTTTTTGGGGGGTGGATGGGATTCTGGGAGAGGTATTTTGTGTCTGAAATTCAAATTCTGGAGAACACCTAGTTACACCTTGACATTTTTCAGATTTTACTGATTTTATTTTAGAAGTAATTCAGTGAAGAACATAGGTAGGGTTTGGACATTTGTTTTCATCTCACCATGAGTGCATAGTATTTTCAGGATAACAACTTTGCTCTGAGACCAGGACTGTATCTCTGCAACACAGAGTGGGAGGCAATTCAAGTGCCTACAAACATTCTAATATTTAATTTATTAGAAGCACAGTCTGCGGTTTGAGAAGCACGTAGTATTCAAAATTATATCAAACTGTGACTGTTTTATACACAGATTTATTAGAACTAGAACAACATTTTTTAAAGGCTGTTGCCCATAACAACCAAGTAGGTTTGATAATCTTTTTATTGCTCTAGAAAACTTAAATCTGATTGGCTATTCCAAGAAACATAGCTGATCTAATTTTCATAAATCAACCTCTGAATCTCCCTGAGAAAAGTCCACAACCATGCTGCAACATACCATAATCGATTTTCTAACATAATGACTATTTGAGAAGAGCTGTACACACAGAAGAACGATGCTCTTTGCGCCTAGAACTATGATTATACAATTTGCTGGGTCAAGGGAAGGATGTCAAATCAGTGTTATAAATGGCAAGTAGTTCTTATCTAAACCCACTGAGGAAAGAATAAAAGCACAGCAATCCTCCAGAGATAAAGATAAATGTATGAAAAAAGACCTGAAAGATAAACCAACATAAATCTACCAATGACCCCACTTTGACTTGTGTGCTTTTATTCTGTAGACACTCATGTAAGTACAACCAGCCTACACATTACCATTTAGATACAAGACTATGAAATGTTCTGTAAAATCATGTTTGTACAAAGGTGAACATTAAAATAATCATAAGTCTGGTGTTCTGATGCTGAGGAACAGAAAAGTCCCATCATGTAACTAGTAATTAGAAGTTTACAGTATATACTTTTTAAAAATAGAGCTTTTCAACCACCAACGATTTTGTAATATCTCTGAACCACTGAGGCATTGGGCCAGTAAACAAATCTGTAAAACATTATATATATATATATATATATATATATATATATATATATATATATATATATATATATATATATATAATAGGTGCCAAGTGTCCTTCCTTCTTCAGCACAGTCCCTCCATTTTGCAAATAGCTTACAGTGCCAAGTCCATCACAAAAGCTGCAGATTACCATTTTTTCCTTTCACAGGGAAGTATTGTTCCAATTTTTCAGGAATTGGGCAATTATTTATACAATAAGTGTATTTATTGGGAGGGGATCTAAACATCATATCCGCATGTTGACTTTGTCTGCCACTGACTGGGAATTACTAATCATATTCAAAAAGAAAAATAATAAAAATGAATTTGCTAAATCAATCACTGTTTAACATAGAAATAACAGTTTTGTGTAATTTTTAGCCAATATTGGAGTAGTAACTCCAGTAACCATGCATAAACCATACCTATGGGATCCCGCTAGAAGCTGGAAATCACTGACGTAGATACCACTATTACAGTGATCTTCACTTGCTTCCGGGTCCTGTGACAAGCAGCTGCCTTCCTGCTTTCTGAAAACAAGAGGTCAGTTGTTTGCTATGGGTGCCATTCAGAGATCACTTTGCATTTTCTCAGTAAATGCAAAGCATTCTCTGATTGGTGAGGTGGAGAGGCAGAGACCACCCCTATGATAGTTATGACTGCTATGTCCATGTGTATTGGATTTCTTTTTGCCATAGTTGTTACAGTTTCCTTTCCATAGCTCTCCGCCCACTGCCCATTCACCCTAGCTGCTGTCTCTCTGCATAGTTTCCGATGTTTTCACCTTACATTTGAGATCTGGGTACACAAGCCCTTTGTATTACCAGAACCAACAGACCCAATATACAGTTGAACATATTTTAAAGGTCAACAGTGCAAAAGACCTGGTTAACAGTGTTGCCAACTGCCAGTATTGGCAGTCAGTACTGACAGTGGCAGTCAGTAAAAAATTGGCATTTTTCTACTGCCAGGAAATGCCAGTGAAAGAAAAAAGGTTGCCATTAAAAAAATATGGCTGTGACGCTTGACCGAGACCATCCGAGTGCCTCCTACACTGTGTTCAGACTATGCCAGCAGTGTGTCGCTGGAAGTCATGGTGCATGGGATAGTGGGGCAGACGGAGCCTCATGTGCAGGTCTGAGGAACGGGAGGAAGTCAAGCCAGGAGTGGACTGAAGGGACCACCTGGCATGGAGAGAAAGGGTCACTGTGACTCAGGAGGGGACATGCCATGTTCGTGAAGTGTCCTCAACATCTGTGCTGCTGCACACAGCTGTCAGTGTGTGTGTGTGTGTGTGTGTGCCGCCCATTCTAATTTCTTGCCCTCCTGAGTCCTGTCCCTGAACCACTTATTTACTATATTGAAAATAAAATAAGAAATATGTTTTAGCCTTACTATCTACCTTAAATCACTTTGCTAATTGCATATTGTACTTGTTTGTAGCCTAAATACTGACATTTGCAATTAAAACTGTAATTTTGCAACTTTTGGGATGCCAGTAAAAACTTGACTGTGCCAGTAAATTTCGGGTGCCGTGTCAGTAAATTGTCAGTTGTCAGTTGGCAACACTGCTGGTTAAAGGTATCTTACTGGGTTTTCTTTTGGACCCCTGTTAATTTTTTTTGTCATTTAGCAACTCCTTGCTCATTAATGTTATTTTTCATATTATGTTTGACCAGAAGTATCTAAATAAGTTAAAGCCAGTTGACCTAAAGCAGTGACTTGAGATGAAAGAGACCAAAGTAAAAAAAAGTCATATCTGAAGAGAGCTCCTCGGCATGTGATGACAACAAGGGATTTATTGATGTGAAAAGCAGTTCATCCTTACTGTGTATTTATCTAAAAGTTCATTCTAAAGGTCTAAGACATCCAAGACCCTGAATGTGAGGTCCCATCGCATCATCTAAAATTATCCTTGAGATGCACAGGTGACCTTAAATCAAACCGACTCCTTATCTGTCACTTAGTTTAAAAATATTCCTCTCCCTGCAGCTGTCATATCCCTGTGCTGTGCCACCGCTGGAGTCTGAGGCTCACAGGAGACCAAGCAGAAACCCGCAGATTACAGATGAGGAGGGGCACACGGGCCAGGCATCACACTGTTCATTGCAAAATATCTGCCTTTGCAATAGGCAGTAAAATAATACTTTAGCCTTGCAAGATACAATATGTAATCAAAAAACGCTAAGGGGAAACTGCATTGTCAATTATCTTAGCTCCACAAGGACCTTGATTTGTCCTTGGCAACATGTCCGACTGCAGTGTGACAGAAAGCACTTATTCTTTGCAATTGCTGTACACAAACATGTTGGCTGATTCATGAAAACCTGAAATAAATAAAATTAACACAAAATTAAAGTTGTAGCCCATAGTAATCAATTAGAATGTTTATTTCAGTTTTTTTAAATACAAAATGTGAAGACAGGCAACAGCTCCAATTTTGCATTCCTGTTTTTTTCTATGAATTGGCCTCAAAGCGTAGAGAGAGTTATTTAGATAAATGAATGCTTTTTCATGTTTTTTTTCTTAAGTTTATTCTTTTACATTTTTTTGTTATATTTCTTTGAAATGTGTCAAAAATAGTTTTGGAAACATCAGCTTGTATGCGATATTTAACAGTATGCTACATTTAGGGCAATGCCATGTACTGTATGGTGTTTTGTATATATTTTTTTCTTTGTTTAGGACTATAAAATAATATGTATTTATTTTAGTCAGGTAAATGTGAATTCTTCTATATTAATATTTCTTATTAATTTCTTGCAGCCACCAGGTGATGTGATGCTTACTGCTATGCTGGGACAAACCTGAATAGCGTGAGTAATTTTAGCTTTTGTTATGCTATTATGGAATAAATCTGAATAGCCTGTGTAGTTTAATTTTTTGTTTTGGAAGTCTAATTACAATTAAACTTAATCCTGCGTTTCAGTCTTTGGAACAAATTTTACAGATTTGAATCTGAATTACAAGTTTGGTGTTTGTTTTGGTGGTTTAGAAGTCGCAAAGGCTTCAAATAGATAAATGGACCTAAGGCTGTTTCAAATGCTGTTGCTGTTTCACTGCTTGACCTCCAGAAGATTTACCCCCTTGATGACCAGGCCATTTTTTGTGTTATTTTAACTGACAATTGCGCGGTCGTGCGACACTGTACCCCAAAAAAATGTTATCTTTTTTTCCCACAAATAGAGCTTTCTTTTGGTGGTATTTGATCACCTCTGCGGTTTTTATTTTTTATAGGCATATATTGATTAGTTTGCGCAAAAGTTATAGCTTCTACAAACTATGGGATTTTTTTTATTTTTAAATTTTTTTTACTAGTAATGGCAGTGATCGGCGACTTATAGCAGGACTGCAATATTGCGGCGGACTAATTGGACACTTAACTTACACTTTTGCCACTTTTTGGGGACTAATAACATTAATACAGTGATCATTGTTAAAAAATATGCACTGTCACTGTACAAATGACACTGGCTGGGAAGGGGTTAAAATCAGGGGCGATCAAAGGGTTAACTGTGTGCCTAGCTTTGACTAGGGGAAGGCAAATATCAGTGTTTCTGCTTTAAAGGAAGACAGGATCAATACCTTCATAGTTACATAGTTGAAAAAAGAAAAGTCCAGTTTATCCAAAAAAAATAAAAAATACAGTCCCATATACACAATCCCATACCCACAGTTGATCCAGAGGAAGGCGAAAAACCCCAGCAAAGCATACTCCAACTTGCTACAGTAGGGGAAAAAATTCCTTCCTGATCCCCGAGAGGCAATTCGATTTTCCCTGGATCAACTTTACCTCTAAATGTCATTACCCAGTTACAGTATCTCACAAAAGTGAGTACACCCCTCACATTTTTGTAAATATTTTATTATATCTTTTCATGTGACAATACTGAAGAAATAACACTTTGCTACAATGTAAAGTAGTGGGTGTACAGCTTGTATAACAGTGTAAATTTACTGTCCCTTCAAAATAACTCAACACACAGCCATTAATGTCTAAACCGCTGGCAACAAAAGTGAGTACACCCCTAAGTGAAAATGTCCAAATTGGGCCAAAGGGTCAATATTTTGTGAGGCCACCATTTTTTTTCCAGCACTGCCTTAACCCTCTTGGGCATAGAGTTCACCAGAGCTTCACAGGTTACCACTGGAGTCCTCTTCCACTCCTCCATGACAACTTCACAGAGACCTTGCGCTCCGCCACCTTCCGTTTGAGAATGCCCCACAGATGATTAATAGGGTTTAGGTCTGGAGACATGCTTGGCCAGTCCATCACCTTTACCCTAAGCTTCTTTAGCAAGTCAGTGGTCGTCTTGGGGGTGTGTTTGGGGTCGTTATCATGTTGGAATACTGTCCTGTGGACCAAATTCTGAAGGGAAGGGATCATGCTCTGCTTCAGTATGTCATAGTACATGTTGGCATTCATGGTCTCCTTAATGAACTGTAGCTCCCCAGTGCCGGAAGCACTCTTGCAGCCCCAGACCATGAAACTCCCACCACCATGCTTGATAGGGTAAATGGAATAATCATTTCATTTATCAAAAATGTATTTATGATTATCAAAACATGTATTTCTGATTAAGCAAATATATTTGATGCAAATTATTAGTCATATTGTGTAAAAGCTGTTGTGTTCAAATGCTATTTACACCTTCATTTGTAAGATTGAAGACCTGGTCAGGCAATTAGTTTTTGAAGTGATATGTCATTAAGTATTTTGCATTTCAATCAAGATTTCACTTCAAAGACCCTTTAGCTAGCTAGTTTCCACCCCCTTTAAAACATATAAATTGTATTAGCTGTACTAGCCATTCAGAACAATTCCTTTGAATTTATCACATGTACTGTATTGTTCTCCCTGCTTGTAGGTAGCTACAAGCTTCTATATAATAAATACATCTATTTTTCAATCTACCTTCAGCAGTCACAATGTTACTGAAACACATGCGTTTTGGGGTTTCTCCGCCAAGTGGTCCTTCGAACCAGAAAGAAACAACTCTGCAGACATTACTAAGAAATGGAGCAACACAAGCTGGGAAGTTATTTCTGCCGGTGAAGGTAAGCAGACTTTTTGCTTACTGTGATTCCCCCTTGTGCTGTGCCTATTTCTGTAAGAAGCTGTCATGCAGAAGTACTCTTTCCATGAATCTTGAGTGTGTTCTACTGAATGGCTTGCCCTATTTCAGGAGCAACATGTGCTAAGGTAGGATTTCTGCAGTTCCTGCGTCTGGGAGACCAACCAGGTCAGAGATCAGGTCTTCGGACTGAAGGTATCATTCATAGGCTGTGACTGATAAGGTACTATGTGTGGTGGCTCCCTGGTTTATTGCCGAGGGTGACAGGCTGCTTAAAAAACAGCACTGCTTGAAACCTCAGTGCAGTTTCGAATTAAATCCTGTTTTCTTTTTCTCTTCTACGTAGTTCTCCATAAAACGACATCATTGTAGTGATATATTATGGTATCTAATGTAGTGATATAGTATCGTGGGTAGATAATTATTTTGTAGTTATTATAATGATGATGTAAGTACTCTTCCGCAGCAACCCAATTCTTCCAGAGAGATGCACTTTATTGATTCCCAACACCGAACAAAGTCCAAAGTCTACAGATTACCTAGATCTACGCCTTCATAGTCACACACAGACAGTCCCCTTCAGTTCTCCCACATAGAGGAGTTCAGCTCCCATGGTTGGGATCTTCCATTCTATTACTAGAGTAGGACCCACTAATTCGGGGTACTTTGTCGCAGGGGAATGAGCGTGTACCTACCACCACAGAGGACATCCCACATAGAGAGTCCGGTGACGTCTAGCCATCCAAGTTTTAAAGACCCATGGCTGGGGATAAGAGCCACAGGCACTCACAATCTCCTTAAACAAGAGATCTAAAAAGCTGGTAAGCGGCATTGAGATCACTGGTGGAGGAACTTTTCTATCGCACTTTACCACATCTCCTATGGTGTTGTGGACGTATGCCACTAACGTTTGAAAGGCTAAGATATCATCACTGGGACAATCACTAAGAACTGCACTTTCAGTGGGATTTCTATCTAAATAGCCCATTGGACGGGACTCTATCATATATTTATTATTCATATATTTTTGTATTCAATATATTCATTTTTATGTTTATTCAGCACAATTTACCTGTGATTATTCATCTATTGGTGTGACATTATGAGTTGTCCATGTTCATTTTATGAATATCTTTTAGGTTACTTTTTTTTTATTATTAATATATAGCGCAGCTTTTTTATTATACACAGAAAGTACTGAGTGCCAGCTTGAATAGTCCCCCCTTAAATACTAGTACACTAGGAGGGAGTTTCTGCTAGGTCAACCCAAAATACTCTTTGATCTTATTATTACCCCCTCAAGTCTAATTACCATTAATAAATACTTCTTCTATGGTCCTTTAAACAATGTACCCTTTGAAATATTCAATTAGGTTAACAGGCCATACCTCACACACCTAGATAGACTTGCATAAGATCAACATATCAAAGGGTCATCAGCTGTCCCTTTGATATGTTAAAATTGAGTTGGCTCGGACAACTCAACCATTGTCAACTGAATTCTGGCCTGGTCAATATTGTACTGTATGTGTACATATATATAATAATAATATAAAATCCCACATAAATCTACCAACATATTACAACAACCATGAGCAGAAGTACTGTCTCTCCTATTGTCACGTACCTTTCTGAGGCAGAGATGCTGAGAGTGGCTCCCTTTGCGGCTAAGCGCACTAGACCCCTGGAAGTGGTACAGTGGGTATAGGGCACAAAGAAGCATGAGTCACCAGCAGGTTTTAGCAGGACTTGAATGATGATCACTGGGAAAACACTTGAAGGAGGTAAGTCCTGAGAGAGCTGTAATGCTGTGCGATGTTTGAGTTTATAATAAGTTTGAGCAAGAAGCCTGGCTGAGGCTCTAACTCGGGTGATCAGGCAGGTTGTTACTGTAGAGAAGTCCGTGGAGAGAGCCAGGCAGTGGCGTCACTAGGGTTGGTGTCACCCGGTGCCGAAAAAATTGGTGTCACCCCCCTCCACCAACAACCTCAGTACAGACCCCCCTCCACTAACTACAGACCCCACTCCATCAATATAGCACCCCTTCCTCAGTACAGACCCCCTTCCATCAATATAGACCCCCCACTAAGTACAGACTCCCCTCCCTCAGTACAGACCGCCTCCATCAGTACAGACCCCCCGCTCAGTGCAGACCCCCTTTCCTCAGTATAGACACCCCACTAAGTACTGACCCCCTCCCTCAGTACAGACCCCCCCATCAGTACAGAAACCCTCCCTCAGTGCAGAGTCTGCAGACCCCCC
Organism: Aquarana catesbeiana; assembly: GCF_042186555.1. NCBI lineage: Eukaryota > Metazoa > Chordata > Amphibia > Anura > Ranidae > Aquarana > Aquarana catesbeiana. Next base: position 134,336,263 of record NC_133327.1, on the reverse strand, counting down.
TCCATCAGTATCAACCTCCCCCCTCAGTGCAGACTCCCCCATCAGTATAAAATCCCCCCTCAGTGTCAACCCCCATTAGTATAGAACCCCCCTCAGTGCAGACCCCCTATTAGTATAGAATCCCCCCTCAGTGCAGACCCCCATCAGTATAAAATTCCCCCTCAGTGCCAACCCCCATTAGTATAGAACCCCCCCTCAGTCCAGAGCCACCATTAGTATAGAATCCCCCCTCAATGCAGACCCCCATTAGTATAGAATCCCTCCTCAGTACAGACCCCCCATTAGTATAGAATCCCCCCTCAGTGTAGACCCCCCAATTAGTATAGAATCCCCCCTCGGTGCAGACCCCCCCATTAGTATAGAATCCCCCTCAGTGCAGACCCCCTCATTAGTATAGAATCCCCCCTCAGTGCAGACCCCCCCATTAGTATAGATACCCCCCTCAGGGTAGATCCCCCATTAGTATAGAATCCCCCTCAGTGCAGACCCCCCCATTAGTATAGAATCCCCCCTCAGTGCAGAGCCCCCCATTAGTATAGAATCCCCCTCAGTGCAGAGCCTCCATTAGTATAGAATCCCCCCTCAGTGCAGAGCCCCCATTAGTATAGAATCCCCCCTCAGTGCAGAACCCCCCATTAGTATAGAATCCCCCTCAGTGTAGACCCCCCAATTAGTATAGAATCCCCCCTCAGTGCAGACCCCCCCATTAGTATAGAATCCCCCTCAGTGCAGACCCCCTCATTAGTATAGAATCCCCCCCTCAGTGCAGACCCCCTCATTAGTATAGAATCCCCCCCTCAGTGCAGACCCCCCCATTAGTATAGATACCCCCCTCAGTGTAGACCCCCCATTAGTATAGAATCCCCCTCAGTGCAGACCCCCCCATTAGTATAGAATCCCCCCTCAGTGCAGAGCCCCCCATTAGTATAGAATCCCCCTCAGTGCAGAGCCTCCATTAGTATAGAATCCCCCCTCAGTGCAGAGCCCCCATTAGTATAGAATCCCCCCTCAGTGCAGAACCCTCCATTAGTATAGAACCCCCCTCAGTGCAGCGGGCAGAGTTAGCGGTGCATCCCGCTACCTACGGGTGTCACCCCTCTGGCGGGTGTCACCCGGGTGCGGCCCACACCCCTGTACCCACCTAACAACACCACTGGAGCCAGGGTCAAGAACTGGTAATCAGGTAAGTGAGGCAGGAGCAAATCCATATTACAAGCCTGGGAAGTCCTTAGTACAAGCCGGGGTCAAACACAGAGAGCAGCTAGGGTAGGCAGAGTCCTTAAAGCAAGCCGAGGTCAAAGTACTGGGAAGAGTTCGGAGCAGGTCAGGGTCATTCCAGGTCACAACAGGTAAACATTTGAAATTAGGATGCAGAAGCAGGAACACAGGGAGCTGAAAGACAATCTAGCAATTTAGCATGGAGATGGGCAGCCTTTTATAGGCCAGCAGAGGGATTCACGCTATGCGCGTTCCACCACGCATGCGCCCGCGCCATCCCGTTCTGTCGTGCACCCGCATGTGCCGAAGCGGCATTCTACCGGGAAAACGCAGATAACAGCAATTCAGGTTTCTGTCATTTCTCTGACACCTTTTTCTGCAACAGTGCCTATAAACTGACGTGGAAGACGTTTTAGCGAATTAGAACTGTCAGATTCTATATACTCTCTCTCACAGAGTCTAGAACTTCACCATTTGTTGAAATATGTGATGCTGTGTGTGTGTCCTGCATAAGTGGCTTGTCTAAGGGAGTGATTTTTACATTCTTATGCCCCGTACACACGGTCGGATTTTCCGATGGAAAATGTCCGATCGGAGCGTGTTGTCGGAAATTCCGACTGTGTGTGGGCTCCATCGGACATTTTCCATCGGATTTTCCGACACACAAAGTTGGAGAGCAGGAGATAAAATTTTCCGACAACAAAATCCGTTGTCGGAAATTCCGATCGTGTGTACACAAATCCGACGGACAAAGTGCCACGCATGCTCAGAATAAATAAAGAGATGAAAGCTATTGGCCACTGCCCCGTTTATAGTCCCGACGTACGTGTTTTACGTCACCGCGTTTAGAGCGATCAGATTTTCCGACAACTTTGTGTGACCGTGTGTATGCAAGACAAGTTTGAGCCAACATCCGTCGGAAAAAATCCTAGGATTTTGTTGTCGGAATGTCCGAACAAAGTCCGACCGTGTGTACGGGGCATTAAACTGTTTTAATCTATTTGTGTAACGGAGGTATCCCCAGTTTGTGTAACTGAACCCTGCTCATTATCCCTTATTCAGTTGTGTACCTGTCAGTCTGTGTGGCTGATTTGTGCATAGTATAGTCTGGTATAGATCCTTGTCCAGGATTAGGGGCCAGATATACAATTCCTGCTATTATCTAGGTTCATTGTGTCTGTGTGACTTGGGGACCTAGTAATAGATTCATTCTTCAGGAAGTCTCATCACCGTGTGAGATGGGGAATGGTACCACCGAGTACACCCCAGACTGGGATCTGTGCGATCCCACCGGGAGCTTCTCCTGGATTGAAAAAGATAATATGATGCATAACTTTGGAACAGGAGTGGCTGTATCCCTCAAGGAATGGAACTAAGGCACACAGGGAATTTGTACCCCTAGAAGGGAAATTTGACCTTTTGGAAATAATGTAAAAAGTACTATCCAAGCACTGTCAAAACAAGAAAAGACAGCCGGACATTAGATAACTATATTGATGAACATATGAACATAAATGTAAGTAAGCAGTGTGAAAAAAGGAAATGAAAGAGACTAACATATGTCTTGTATATAAATATTACATTGTTAAAATAACTTTAAGCACATTATGCCTAAACTACCACCCAGCGTACTTCTAATGACCTAAGTAGACACATGGATTAGAGACCATTGTAAATGTGTACCCCAGCAAAAAAAAGAGGAAAAGTGCAGTTTTATTAAAGAAATATGCTAATATTTTTGTCTACAGATTGTAGTTGGCTAAGTGTGAGAGTATGTTTGTTGTGTAGTGGTGTGTGAGATTCATGGATTGTTATCTCATGTTAGTTGTATTAATGGTGTCCTTTTATGAAAGTGCGGTAAAATACCGCTTTTCAGTTCTCAGGCATTCTCAGAGGAGATCGCTCTACTCTGAGTGCCTGTTTATGAAAGTGTGTAGATCGCTTCTCATGTTGAGTTGAGGAGCGATCTACAAACGCCGGGAACTCCTGAGAATGGCTCCTCTCACTATAATCTCGCGTGAAATAGCGGGATTACAGTATGAGGAACCATAAAATACAAAAGTTTAACACAAATCAGCACACATTATTCCCCAACATATTAATAAAATAATAAAGTTAAATTCCCCCTACACAATATACATTAACCTAATTATAAAAAAAAACATTGTTTTTATCAATATTTAAAGATCTTACATGTCCCTATTTAAATGTGAATGGTGTATAGTAAATGAATGTAATGCACATATGTAATGCAGCTATACACCATTCATATAAATGCAAAATACATTTATAATCATTAAAAAAATAATTTTAATAAAGTATACAAGTATAAATATTTATTAATAAATTAAAATAAAATATATTTCATTATAGATAAACATAAAAATTGATAAACTGGTGCGATGCGAGAACACTGCGAATCCACTGCGGGTTCCCGCATCGCACCGACTCGCATGTCTGTTCACACTGCCATATGCGAATCGCTGGGGAGTGTCAATACATTGTTAACGACACCCCCAGATCAGCTTGCATATCACACTGCGAACTGACAGTTCGGACATGAATCGGATCGCATATGTGTGAACACACATGTGATCCGATTCTGGTCCGAACAGAAAAAAGGGTCCTGTGCGTGTTTGCACCGAATGCGGTGCGATATCAGCCATACTATCTGTACAGCTGATATCGCACCGCACAGACATCGCATGTAATGTGAATGGCAGTGTGCTGCGAATAACATGCGATGCCTGTGCGATGTCCGGCATCGCACAAGTGTGAACTGGGCCTAAAAGTTAACAACACCCCCAAATCAGTTCGCATATCGCAGTGCGATCTGCAAACTCGGACAGTAATCAAATCGCATGGGTGTGAACACTCATGCAATCCGATTCTGCTGTGGACCAAAAAAAGGGTCCTGTAAGAGTTTGGTCCGAGGGCAATGCAAATTTAGCAATACTATCTGTATGGCTGAAATCGCATCGCACAGAGATCGGATGTGATTTTGCACTGCAGTGCGGTGCGAATCACATCCGATCTTGGACACCGCAGCAGTGGGAACTGGCCCTAAATCATATTGCATTTGCACCAAAATGGTACAGGACCCTTTATTTGGTCCGCACTGGAATCGGATCGCATGGGTGTGAACACCCATGTGATCCGATTCCTGCACCATTACATAGTTCGCACTGCGATCTGTGAAATGATCTGGGGGTGTCATTAACTTTACATTGACACCCGCAGTGGTGCGCAGATGTCAATGTAGGTGCAATGTGGAAACCCGCACAGGAATCACGCTGGTTCACGCATCGCACAAGTGTGAACCCAGCCAGAGACGTGAACATCTAAAAAAAAAAATATATATATATCTATATATAGATATAGCTATATATATATATATATATATATATATATATATATATATAGCTATATCTATATATAGCTATATATATATATATATATATATATATATATATATATACACTATAAATTCCTATCCTGCTGGTTTTGGGGTGTGTAATGGTGGGGAAGGTGTGCTCTGACTGTTTGGTGAAAGAAAGAAGTCAAAAGACTTCTTGCTTTCTCCAGAATATCAGCCAGTTTCAGGCTTCTCACTCTGATTCTCCACTTCTGAAATGGTGAATCAGAAAGTGAGAATTCTGTCACAGATCGCCAGTGAGGTGCTGAGATCGCACCTTCATAAACTGGCCGTTTCTGTGAAGTCAGTTACAAATTCTCACTGTGCTGAGATAATCAGCAGAGAACATGTTCTCCGCTGATTATCTCAGTTTCATAAACTGGTAATGAGCTGAGATCAGCGGCGAGACTCGGGATCGCCGCTGATCTCAGTTTCATAAAAGGACACCAATGTGCCTAAAGTGCTGTATCAGCAAAACATTTGATAACACCAATTGAATATTGTTTGCATAATGATTTGTTTCCTTTTCAAGTGATGTGACATTACCACAAGTACAATTAAAGGTAACAAGTCAGTGTCATGCTGGTCATGGCAACTTTTAGAAGCAAAAAAAAAAAAAAAAAATTTGGTTTGTAAAATGTGCCCTTAAAAAGACAATGAACAATTTTATCTATGTACTTGGGGTAACTATTGACTTAAAATTGTAAAATCGTGTGCAATGTGTAGTCATTTTGCAATGTGGTAAATTCAATATGGAAAAAATCGTTTGAACGTGGTGACGTAAGACCAGACTAGAATAAGGAAGTTCATAGTCAGTAGCCAATAGCTGCCCTCGCATCCTTCTTTGTCCGTCGGACTAGCATACAGACAAACAAATTTTTAGAACGGACTCGAGTCCATCATAAAGATTTGAAACATGTTCTAAATCTGAAGTCCGTCTGATTTTCGACAGAAAAAGTCCGCTGGAGGTCCGATGAAGCCCACACACGATCGGATTGTCCGACGGATTCGTTCCGTCGGACCAGTGCGGTTGAAAAGACCGCCCGTGTGTACACGGCATAAGAAAACTGTTAGCTGAAAATCGCTAATTTAAACACTTGCTGGGGTGGCTAATCATGACTATTACAAGACCTAAAGCCAGATATCCCTATTGAACGTTTAGAACTGGACAGAGTACACAGAGCCCTCACAGCCAAAAAGAAAGATGGACCCCCACGTGATATAATCACAAAATTTCATTATTACAGAACGAAAGAACAAATACTAATTGCTGCAAGAGAAAAAAGGAACTTAATTTTCAAGGACACAATTATCAAATTTTTGCTGACCTATCCCAACTTACTATTACTAAAAGACGATCCATGAAACCCCAACTAATGGAACTGCAACGCCACAACATTATGTATCAATGGGGCTTCCCCTTTTCAGTCAGATTTAACTACCAAGGTACAATTTACAGAAGCAGATCAGCAGATGAACTACAGCAAACCCTTTTAAAATTAAATCTGACAGAACCCACAAGCAGCAACACTCCCACATGCAGAAGAATGGCATCATCTTCACCTTCAGGCAGCACCCAGAAAATTTCAGAACAAAATGGGAATCATCATTCTCACAAAAGAGGCCGTTATGCCACATCATCCATGGACCAAGAAGATTCAATGGACTGACAACCTAATTCCTGATATCTCTTCATTTATTATACTAAGAGATGGTTCTCTATAAAAAAACTATATTTATAACTGAATGTAACTGCATTCTGATAGTCACACACTGTGTGGGATCATGTTACATTCCAGTTATATTTCCTATCACTTCTGATTCATATAGCCTTAGAATATATAAGTGAAATAAGGAAATTCTTGTTCAGTTATATATTATCAGGTAATAACAATAGAATTATTACTTTTTAGGACAAATATGTTCAATAATCCAGAAGTAATGGAAGCTTTTTCTTTCTTTTCTTAAAACAAATATATTATTACCTAACTAGTTCCTAGAATTATGTTTTTGTTTATTCTAATCTGAAGCAATACAACCTCAATTTTATGAGTTAACATATCTAAACAGTTACATATGAATAAAATATGTAATTGTTTACTCTAAAAGGGTTAAAATCTCAAAATAATTCAAACTATCTTCATCAATACCAAAGTTATTAACAGTACCTTTCTAACTGAATTATTTAGCCTAGGGCAAGACTAACCATATACAACCACCCTGGAATAAATAATTTCAACAAAAACTATATTCTGCACTCCAATTAATGAAACATCATTTTGATGTCTTTTGACATAGCACTTCTCTCCTGTAAGCGGAAGATCCGTGTACCCCCATTAGCCCTCCTCATTCTCCCAACCATATTATGTGGGAGTGTGACGAAGGCACTTATTCCCCTGAGAGAGATATTTATTCTCTTTCACGGGTAAATTATGATTACTTGCAAAAAATTATTTATACAATGTATCATCTAATCTCATATGTTTTTTGTTTACTCTTTACTCCAGAATTCACTGGTTTCTTTTCTATCTATTCATCTCTTCAGTCCACACAGGTTGATCTGCGCAGTCAGCTCTGCATAACAAAAAGTAAGTCAAAAATATTTGATCTATTGCCATGGCACCACTGAATATACTTTCCCTGAATGTTCAAGGAATAAATGTCCCTCAAAAAAGGACCAAAGCCTTCCGTACTTTCCATAACAAGAAGGCTCACATAGTATGCCTCCAAGAAACACACTTCACCAAAGATTCTACTCCAAAATATATTTCTCCTTTTTATCAACAAATTTACACGGCTTCTGCCTGTACCAAGCAAAGGGGAACTCTAATTGCATTTCACCGATCCACACCATTCACCTTATCATCAGAAAAGACCCAGAAGGTAGATACCTGATACTCATGGGTTATATAATGGATACAGCAATCACGGTGATTTCCTACTACGCTCCTAACAAACAACCTACACCATTCCTCTCACATATATTACAAGTGATTAATACACACAAAATAGGAACAGTGATAATGTGTGGGGATTCGAACCAGGTCCTCCTCCCATTTCTAGATAAATCACCTTTTACACCATCCAAAATAACCTCTAGATTACCTTTTTCTCAACTTCTTTCCAAATACAATCTGGTAGATTCGTGGAGAGAAAGTAACCCAATGAAAAAGAAATTCACTTATTTCTCGCACCCTCATCAAACCTTCACCAGAATAGATCATATTTTTCTAACAATAGGAATGATACCAGAAATTATTGCATCAGATATAATTCCGATTCCGTGGTCTGACCATAATGCAGTATACACTACTATAGCCTCAGCCATACCAAAAGCGCATGACCCAACGTGGTACTTACCGGACACAATGCTCAAACACCCACTACATCAGATGGCCATTGAACAAGCTTTAAAGGAATACATATCAATTAATAATACAACAGACATCTCCCCAATAACACTGTGGGAAGCTCATAAGCCTGTCTTGCGTGGTACAATACAAAGACAAATGGCACTATTTAAACGGGAACACAAAAATCTAGCAAAAAAACTAGAACTCAATTTTAATGCAGCCTACATATCATTTCAAGATAATCCATCTCAGAGTACAAAATCTCATCTGGAAAAATCTAGATTGGAATACGATCTATTTCTCACTGAGCCAGTTGATAAATCCCTCAAACGCTCCAAACACAATTTCTACATGAATACAAACAAACCAGGTACATATTTGGCTCGGGCATTAAATTCAACTAACAAATCTTTCAAACCAATACGTTTGAAATTATCAAAAAATGTTTACACTTGTAATCCAGTTAAAATAGTCCATAAATTTCACTCACATCTCGCAACTTTATACAAGACAAACAATGAATTTAATCCTACAGAGGCTGAATCCTTCTTCTCAAAAATAACCTTACCTGAGTTATCTCAGAATCAAAAAAGCAGTTTGGATGAGCCTATAACTATAGATGAAGTTGCTAACGCCATAAAAGACCTAAAACTTAACAAAAGACCAGGCCCAGACGGCTACTCGGCTTTATACTATAAAACATTCTCAGAAATACTCTCTCCCATTCTCACTGAAACTTTTAACAAACTTCTAGATGGACATTCTTTTCGGCAAGAAACACAAATGGCAATTGTTTGTATGATCCCAAAACCCCTTTCTGATGATACTTCCTGTGTGAATTATCGGCCTATCTCTCTGTTAAACCTCGATATTAAATTATTAGCAAAAATAATAGCAAAACGCCTCAATAGCATTATAGGAAAATTAATACATAGAGATCAAGTAGGCTTCATGCCAAATAGACAGGCAGGCGATAATATACGCAGGGCAGTGTTATTGGCACATATTGCTAAAAAACGGAAAATCCCATTATGTTTTCTATCTCTCGATATTAAGAGGGCATTTGACACAGTATCCTGGCAATATATGCAATATTCATTACAAAAATGGGGTTTTGGACCCCACTTTTTAACATGGATCAAAGCATTATATAATAAACCCAAAGCCTATATAAAATATGCTGGATACAAATCTGAAGCCTTTAATATCGAAAGAGGTACACCACAGGGTTGCCCATTATCTCCCTTATTATTTGCCCTTATACTCGAACCCATGGCCCAATACATCAGAACAAACCAAACTATAACTGGCATTGAAGTAGGAGGTATTACACACAAATTATGTATATTTGCAGACGATATATTACTTTTTCTATCATCACCACAGGTCTCTGGTCCTAACTTAATACCAGCTCTTGATGGATTTGCAGCCCTATCCGGCCTTATGATTAATCCTAAGAAATGCCTAGTGCTTAATATTTCACTCACAAACATGGAATTGATCCCGGCTAGGGCTGCACTCCCATTCACATGGGCAGAAAAATCAATCCCATATCTTGGAATTCATTTAACAGCATCTCATTCTGACTTATTCTCAACCAATTATCCTCCTGTATTAAGACAGATCACAAATCTAATAAAACAATGGTCGCAACTTCCTTTATCCTGGATAGGGAAGATTAATGCAATCAAAATGACTATTCTACCCAAATTGCTTTATCTATTCAGAGTCCTCCCTATTCCAATTCCTTCCTATTTTTTGAGAATAGTACAAAAAAAAGCAACTTCGTTTATATGGGGCTCTTCTAAACCACGTATACCTATACACACACTACATCTTCCCAAAAATAAAGGAGGCCTGGGATACCCTAATTTTACTAACTACTACAGAGCAGCACATTTGGCCAGTCTGTCCAAATACCATGCAAAACAGGAAATCCCATTATGGGTATTTATAGAGGCTTCAGAAAATGACCCTCTATTAATATCAAATTTATTATGGCTTGATCCTAAAGACCGCTTTAAAATTTATAATCCCATAACTAAACACTTCTTATCTCTCTGGGATAAACTAAAAACCAAATATCAGTTACAATCTCCACACAATCCTCTCCTTTCTTTTATCAGAAATTCGGCCTTTTATCCGGCATGGATCTACCCAAATTCTTTTAAAGCTTGGACAACATCAGGCATTCAGACACTAAATGACTTCATAGCATCTAAATCATTCCTTTCATTCCCATCGCTTAGAGAAAAATATGATCTACCAAACTCTGAGATATTTAGATATCTCCAAATCAAAAATTTCTATACACCATTCCTAAAGGGGGATACACCATTATCCCAATTATCCATTTTTGAATCAATCTGTACAAAAGATCCATTTGCTAAAGGTACAATTTCATCACTTTATAATCAATTATATGGAGTAGCAAATCTTAATAGACCCTCTTACGTTCAGAGGTGGGAGGAGGACCTGGGACGAACTTTAGAAGACACGGACTGGTCTAACATATGGCTCACATCTAAGTCATCTTCACCCAACATCTTAGCACTGGAGACAAATTATAAAGTCCTAACTCGCTAGTACCTTGTACCCGCTAGAGTGGCAAAATATTCACCTAATACCTCAGCTCTTTGTTTTCGAGGATGCCCAGAAATAGGCACATATTTACACATATGGTGGACGTGCCCAGTAATCCAAACCTTCTGGAAGGAAGTCTTCGTGATTGCATCTAAAATATTTTAAAAAATAATACAACCAGATCCATATTTAACTTTACTTAATCTAAAACCGGAACGGTTAACACTCTCTCAATTCAAACTTATGATCCAACTAATAACGGCTGCAAAACAAACAGTGGCCAAGGCATGAAAATCTCCTACATTGGTACTAGCAGAAACAATTCACAGAATGAATAATACAATGTCCCATGCTAAGATGGTAGCCATCGATCAAAATCAAATTCCAAAATTTGAAAAACTTTGGCATCCTTGGATAAAACAACAGTTCCTGTCAAACTTCAATGACTCTGTCCTGTTGCCATGGTAACAGATTAAATGACTTACAGAGACACCCATTCTAAGGCTTCAAAGAGAACTAAAAAGAATAATAAACTGACGAGCGGGACAACCTTGTGGACCATACCTCTACCTTTCAACCTTTTTTCTTCTTTCTCTTTCCTTTTCTCCACCTTACGATTAAAGCTCATTATCAGAATTTATTTGACCTATATACACTCTACTTGTAAACAATATGTATAGTAGGTATAAATCATTTAAATACCTACAAAAGTAACTAAGGAAATGATATATATCTTTAATTTAGGTTTACGTGAACCCAATGTTTAATATTTGAAATTTCATGATATTTACCTATATAAACCCTACTGTAAAACAATGAGATTACTTTATATATCCTTGTAAACTTACTTTATGTATCTTTATAACATTGTATACTCAATAAACTTCTTTTGACAAGGAAAGTTTAAAAATCAGGAATGCTGTTTTATAGTTTAAGGAGCAACCCCCCCCCCTTCTTTGACTCAGGTTGATTGCATGTGTGAACAGCTGTATTGTCATGCAAATTGAGTGAGCTTGGTGAACTTTAAAAGAAAATGACCCCTTAATAATATACAAATATGTGTATTAACTGTAATCTTTGTTTTTGTAGAAGAAACCGTTTTTGAAGAGTTTTTGAAGCGTTTTCTATTGTGGTGAAGTATAACTTTCTTGTAGAGATGGGAACTTATAAAAAATGTTTGATTTTGAGCTGCTCATTTTTAACCATGGTAAACAATAATTTTTTTTTATATTAATGGTATACCATAAATAAAATCCACTTGGTAATAATTAATTTGATGTCAACAATTTTTTGGTATTAGAAAAAGTGCACTGTTAAAACATCTTAGAAAGAAAATTTACTGTATGCTAAATATCTCTAACCTTTTGTTTATTTTTAGGAGGAAAATATATTGTTTTGTTACTAAATTTTTTGATGCTTACTCTATTAGTTCTATGCCCTGAGTTGATTTATTTAAGGTTTTCAGAACAGAAGGAGATCACAGCCTTCAAAGACAATTCATCAATGGAAGTATTGTTCCAAATCACTTTCCTTCTGGTTTATTAGTCTTTTTTCATATGTAAACATTTATGGGTTTCACCCCCCCCCCCATTAGCTTATATTGGTGCAGTCATTTGAGTCTGTACTGCTCTTAGCAGTTTCCAGTTCCTATTTACAGTATGAGGTGCTAGACCTTCTTTATTGTGTTCTGGTCTGATATATATATATATATATATATATATATATATATATATATATATATATAAATATATATATATATATATATATATATATATATATATATAGTTACATAGTTGGTAAGGTTGAAAAAAAGAGACAAGTCCATCAAGTCCAACCTGTGTGTGTGTGCTTTTATGTCAATATTACATTGTATATCCCTGTATGTTGTGGTCATTTAGGTGCCTATCTAATAGTTTTTTGAAATTATCTATGCTCCCTGCTGAAACCACCGCCTGTGGAAGAGAATTCCACATCCTTACCGCTCTTACAGTAAAGAACCCTCTACGCAGTTTAAGGTTAAACCGCTTTTCTTCTAGTTTTAGTGAATGGCTGCGTGTCTTTTTAAATTCCCTTTCGCGGAAAAGTTTTATGCCTATTGTGGGGTCAACAGTACAGTATTTGTATATTGAAATCATATCCCATCTCAAGCGTCTCTTCTCTAGAGAGAATAAGTTCAGTACTAGTAATCTTTCCTCATAACTAAGGTCCTCCAGTCCCTTTATTAACTTTGTTGCTCTTCTCTGGACTCTCTCCAGTTCCAGCACCTCCTTCCTGAGGACTGGAGCCCAGAACTGGTCGGCATACTCCAGGTGCGGCCGGACCAGAGTCTTGTAGAGTGGGAGAATTATCATTTTATCTCTGGAGTTAATCCCCTTTTTAATGCATGCCAATAGTCTATTGGCTTTGCTTGCAGCAGCTTGGCATTGCCCGCCATTGCTGAGCCTGTCATCTACTAGAACCCCCAGGTCCTTTTCCATCCTAGATTCCCCCAGAGGTTCTCCCCCATTGAGTAGATTGCATTCATGTTTTTACCACCTAAATACATTATTTTAAATGTTTCTACATTAAACCTCATTTACCATGTGATTGCCCACCCCATTAATTTGTTTAGATCCTCTTGCGAGGTTTCCACTTCCTGCGGAGAAGCTATTGCCCTGCTTAACTTATTATTTTCCGCAAATACTGATCTGTTTATCCAATTCTCCAGATCATTTATGAATAAATTAAATAGAATTGGTCCCAGGACAGAACCCTGGGGGACAAAAAAAAAAAAAAAAAAAAAGAACCTTGGGGGACCCCACTTTCCACACCGGTCCATTTCGAGTACTCCTCATTTATCACAACCCTCTGATCTTGCCCCTGTAGCCAGTTTTCAATCCAAGTACTCACCCTTTGGTCCATGCCGACAGACCTTAGTTTGTACAGTACACGTTTATGGGGAACTATATTGCATGCCAAATCCAGATACACCACATCTACGGGCCTTCCTTTATCTAGATGGCAGCCCACCTCCTCATAGAAGGTTAATAGATTGGTTTGGCAAGAACGATTTTTCATGAATCCATGTCTATTACTGCTAATGATACCGTTTTCATTTCTAAAATCTTGTATATAGTCCCTTATCATCCCCTCCAAGAGCTTGCATACTATTGATGTTAGGCTAACTGCACTGTAGTTCCCAGGGATATATCTTGGCCCTCTTTAAAATATTGGTGCTACATTAGCTTTTCTCCAATCAGCTGGTACCATACCAGTCAGTAGACTGTTTGTAAAAATTAAGAACAATGGTCTGGCAATTACCTGACTGAGTTCCTTAAGGCTCCTTGGGTGCAAGCCATCTGGTCCCAGTGACTTATTTATATTACGTTTTTCAAGTCTATCCTAATTCTATCCTCTGTTAGCCATGAGGGTGCTTCCTGTGAAGTGTCATGAGGATAAACCTTGCAGTTTTGGTTACTGAAGCCACCCCGTTTCCCTTGTGAAGACTGAGAAGAATAAATTCTACACCTTTGCCATCTCTCCATTCTTTGTAACCAGATTCCCTTCATCATTCTTTATGTGGCCAATATGATCGATCCTCCCTCTTTTACTATTTATGTACTTAAAGAATTTCTTGGTATTTTTTTTTACTCTCCTCCACTATGTGCCTTTCGTGTTCTATCTTAGCCACCCTGATTGCACCTTACATTTCTTATTGAATTCTTTGTACAGTTTGAATGCTGATAATGATGAAATATATAGATTACTAAAGCGCTGAAATGATAATTTGAAATGAATAGTGACTGAAAAAATAACTAAATAATTAAGCTGCGATCATTCTAAAGTAGTCAGACACCCTAAATGAATAGTGAAAAAATAATGATGCGCTATAATTAACCTTTCAATCAGTGCACAGATCCTATAATGAATGCAAATATCAAATCCCAAAGGATTGTTTCCTCTGTGTGAAATCCAACAAACATTAATACCATGTGTATATACAGACTCCAAATCAAGTTATAAATTAAAATACAAGTAAAAAATATAAATAATTCCACCTCTGTAAATATCCAACCAAACTTAAACTAGTGACCTGTGAAATAACTAAACGGGTTAGATAGTGATAATGATGGGTATAGTTGATCACTAGCAGGTCTCATAAGCTAATACTACAACTGCAAACAACAAACTCTTGCGATTTGAACTTATATGATGATGACACAGCCAAATGCCTGCAATTTGTATACCAATATGTAGATAATATAATGTAGGTATCATATATGTCCAATTCCAACTTATAGTGCAGGTCCGTTTCAAATCCTGCAAACCACTCTGAGGTGTTGCTTGGGCTATTAATCACTTACAGATGTCAGTTGATTCATGCAATAGAAAGAGTACACATCATTGCGCAATGATCAAAAGATGCACAGGGCTAATGCACAACAAAGAATGCACTCACATATCTCTGGATGCTAAGCACTTAGTGAAAACAATCAGCCGCTCACTGCGTGACTCCTCACACCGCTGCTATCGTGCTGACAGCCAGCCTCGATAGTACTCGTCACTGGCTCGCCAGTGATGGTGCAGTGTGAGGAGCCACGCAGTGAGCGGCTGATTGTTTTCACTGGTCCTACTCCTCCTCCTGCCACACCTCCAACACCACAGCCACAGCCGGGAAGGAAGCATGTAAGGAAGACCAGAGAGTGATGGCCTGGGTTCAGTCTGGTCTGACAAAAGATGCAGGTTCTTGTATGACCACAGCCTGGGAACATACATGTCATCTGCTGCTTTCATTATCTCTTGGACTTCTGGTCCAGATTGTACTCCCTTATATATGGACTCCTCAGGCCACCAATTTTGCATTTAAATAATTGATGTGTGCCCTGGGGTCCAAAGGCTTCATCAATTTCTGCTGTTTCTCTAGCGTTGCCTCCCTCTTTGGTTATGAGATCTTAATAAAGGAATTTTTGTTTCAATTATACTTGCCTATGTGTGTTTTCCTTCAAAAAGGACAGTTTGTTTGTGAGGAGGCAGGTACATTTCAAAAATACAATGTGAAATTAACAAGAGACACCAACACCAAGCAACCTCCTTGAGATTAAATAATACAAGATAATAATGGTGTTGTGGTAACTTGACACACAAAACACACCCAAAAATATTCTGGAGTTAAAAAAAAAAAAATAGAAAAAAAAAAAAAAGATCAGGCTTGAAAAAAAAAGCCCCCCCCCCCCAAAAAAAAAAGTTTTAAATTTTTAAGTCAGATGTGACAAATCAAAATATAGTGATGAAATCACGATAAATAATAAAGAAAGAAGTTTGTGAGAAGTCTGTGTGAATATGAACAGCAAAACTACCTCATTCTTCGAGCATTATAAAGAAGAAGAGAGTGCGCGGCAATCAACAATTTCAAACATTGCACCGTCACGAAAGTGCTATATACATTCCGAACGCTAATTTTACCAGACCGAGCAGTTCCGTCTCGGAATTTATTCTGAGCATGCGTGGCACTTTGTGCGTCGGAATTGTCCACACACAGTTGGAATTGACGCGATCAGATTTTGTTGTCGGAAAATTTTATAGCCTGTTCTCAAACTTTGTGTGTCGGAAAATCCGATGGAAAAAGTCCGATGGAACCCACACACGGTCGGATTGAACATTTTCCGTCGGAAAATCCGACCGTGTGTACAGGGCATTAGACCAACATGTCATTTTTGGATATTTTTGTATTTTTTTGCCTTGACAAAGCAAAATTAGATTTTTCTGCAGAAGTAAATTGTATTGTAAATTGCTTTATTGTAAATTGTAAAGTACATAAATCAGGAGATATAGGAACTAGAAAAATTAATATTTAAACTAAGATTAGGCAGTTAGAGGGAGATGTCAAAGGATTTAGAAGGGATTGATAGGAATTATAATTTTATCTGCCTTTCTTTAAAATGCCATTTATGTTAGGTTTTGTATGTGTTAGGAGACTTATGCTGCGTACACACGATCGGACATTCCGACAACAAATGTTCGATGGGAGCTTGTTGTCGGAAAGCCCGACCGTGTGTAGGCTCCATCGGACATTTTTTGTCGGAATTTCTGACAACAAAAATTTGAGAGCTGGTTCTCAAATTTTCTGACAACAAAATCAGTTGTCGGAAATTCCGACTGTGTGTACACAATTCCAATGCACAAAATTCCACGCACGCTCGGAATCAAGCAGAAGAGCCGCAGTGGCTATTGAACTTCATTTTTCTTGGCTCATCATACGCGTTGTAAGTCAGCGCATTCTTGACGATCTGAATTTCCGACAACATTTGTGCGATCGTGTGTATGCAAGACAAGTTTGAGCCAACATCCGTCAGATATAAATCACAGGATTTCGTTGTCGGAATGTTGATGTGTATGCGGCATTACAGTGCCTTGCAAAAGTATTTGCCCCCCCCCTGGCTTTTTACCTATTTTGTTACATTACAGCCTCTAGTTCAATGTTTTTTTAATCTGAATTATATGGGATGGATCAGAACACAATAGTCTAAGTTGGTGAAGTAAGATTAGAAAAATATATACATAAAACTATTTTTAAGACTGATAATTGGCATGTGCGTATGTATTCACCCCCTTTGTTGTGAATCCCATAAAAAGTTCAGGTGCAACCAATTACCTTCAGAAGTCACATAATTAGTGAAATGATGTCCACTTGTGTGTAATCCAAGTGTCACATGATCGGTCATTACATATACACACCTTTTTGAAAGGCCCCAGAGGCTGCAACACCTAAGCAAGAGGCACCACTAACCAAACACTGCCATGAAGACCAAGGAACTTCCCAAACAAGTAAGGGACGATGTTGTTGAGAAGTACAGGGTTGGGTTATAAAAAAATATCCAAATCTTTGATGATCCCTAGGAGCACCATCAAATCTATCATAACCAAATGGAAAGAACATGGCACAACAGAAAACCTGCCAAGAGACGGCCACACACCAAAACTCACGGACTGGGCAAGGAGGGCATTAATCAGAGAGTCAGCACAGAGACCTAAGGTAACCCTGGAGGAGCTGCAGAGTTCCACAACAGAGACTGCAGTATCTGTACATAGGAGGACAATAAGCTGTACGCTCCATAGAGTTGGGCTTTATGGCAGAGTGACCCGAAGAAAGCCATTACTTTCTGCAAAAAACAAAATGGCATGCTTTGAGTTTGCGAAAAGGCATGTGGGAGACTCCCAAAATGTATGGAGGAAGGTGCTCTGGTCTGATGAGACTAAAATTTAACTTTTTGGCCATGAAAGAAAACGCTATGTCTGGCGCAAACACAACACATCAGGTCACCCAAAGAACACCATCCCCACAGTGAAATATGGTTGTGGCAGCATCATGCTGTGGGGATGTTTTTCAGCAGTCATGACTGGGAAACTGGTCAGAGTTAAGGGAAAGATGGATGGTGCTAAATACAGGGATATTCTTGAGCAAAACCTGTACCACTCTGTGTGTGATTTGAGGCTGGGACCGAGGTTCACCTTCCAGCAGGACAATGACCCCAAACACACTGCTAAAGCAACACTTGAGTGGTTTAAGGGAAAACATGTAAATGTGTTGGAATGGCCTAGTGAAAGCCCAGACCTCAATCCAATAGAAAATCTGTGGTCAGACTTAAAGATTGCTGTTCACAAGTGCAAACCATCCAACTTGAAGGAGCTGGAGCAGTTTTGCAAGGAGGAATGGGCAAAAATCCCAGTGGTAAGATATGGCAAGCTCATGGAGACTTATCCAAAGCGACTTGGAGCTGCAATAGCCACAAAAGGTGGCTCTACTAAGTATTAACTTTAGGGGGTGAATAGTTATGCACATTGACGTTTTCTCTTATTTTGTCCTATTTGTTGTTTGCTTCACAATAAAAAAAAAACATCTTCATAGTTGTGGGCATGTTCTGTAAATTAAATTATGCAAATCCTCAAACAATCCATGTTAGACCAAGGTTGTGAAGCAACAAAACACGAAAAATGCCAAGGGGGGTGAATACTTTTGCAAGGCACTGTAGTTCGTTCCATTTCCCCCAATCTCACTACCTCTAATATCCACATCTAGTTAGGCCATATACAGCTTTGACTGTCTCCAAAGGAATCTCTACACTAAATAGTCAAGAACCCAACTGCTCACAACCAGTGTATTGTTTGTCATGTTATGCTTCCTAATTCAATTTTTTGGAAGCAATAGTTGTGTGGTCAATTTTTAATTTGACCAAGAGATGGGATTGATAGGGTAAATGGAATAGCCATTTCATTTATCAAACATTTATTTATGATTATCAAAACATGTATTTCTGATTAAGCAAATATATTTGATGCAAAATGTTAGTCATATTGTGTAACAGCTGTTGTGTTCAAATGCTGGTTACACCTTCATTTGCAAGATTGCTATCTTGGCGTTTGAAGACCTGGTCAGGCAACAAGTCTTTGAAGTGACATGTCTATGTCACTAAGTATTTTGCATTTCAATCAAGATTTCACTTCAAAGACCCTTTAGCTAGCTAATTGCCACCCCCTTTAAAACAAACAAAAAAATGTATCACCACGTACTGTATTGATCTTGATGCTTGTAGGTAGCTAAAGGCTTGTATATAATAAATCCATCTATTTTTCAATCTGCCTTCAGCAGTCAAAATGTTACTGAGACCCATGAGTTTTGGGATTTACCTGTTTTGTTGACACACTTGTCTTTGTACTCCTCACCTGGTTGCCACGACACACGCTTGACACCATCTGAACCAAATAAGTTTATCTTGGTCTCATCAGACCACAGGACATGGTTCCAGTAATCCATGTCCTTAGTCTGCTTGTCTTCAGCAAACTGTTTGCGGGCTTTCTTGTGCATGATCTTTAGAAGAGACTTCCTTCTTGGACAACAGCCATGCAGACCACTTTGATGCAGTGTGCGGCTTATGCTCTGAGCATTGACAGGCTGCCCTGCCACCCCTTCAACCTCTGCAGCAATGCTGACAGCACTCATATGTCTATTTCCTAAAGACAACCTCTGGATATGACGCTGAGCACATGCACTCAACTTCTTTGGTCGATCATGGCAAGACCTGTTCTGAGTGGAACCTGTCCTGTTAAACCACTGTATGGTCTTGGCCACCATGCTGCAGCTCAGTTTCAGGGTCTTTGCAATCTTCTTATAGCCTAGGCCATCTTTATGTGGAGCAACAATTCTTTTTTTTCAGATCCTCAGAAAGTCCTCAGAAAGTTCTTTGCCATGAGGTGCCATGTGGAACTTTCAGTGACCAGTATGAGAGTGAGTGAGAGCGATAACACCACATTTCTCACACCTTCTCCCCATTCACACCTGAGACCTTGTAACACTAACGAGTCACATGACACCGGGGAGGGAAAATGGCATTTCGGGCCAAATTTGGACATTTTCACTTAGGGGTGTACTCACTTTTGTTGCCAGCGGTTTAGACATTAATGACTGTGTGTTGAGTTATTTTGAGGGGACAGCTAATTTACACTTTTATACAAGCTGTACACTCACTACTTTACATTGTAGCAAAGTGTCATTTCTTCAGTGCTCTCACATGAAAAGATATAATAACATATTTACAAAAATGTGAGGGGTGTACTCACTGTTGTGAGATACTGTATATTATATTATGTACATTTAGGAAAGAACCCTGGCCGTTTTTAAAGCAAATATCCTGAGTAGGGATGAGCTTTAGGGATGAGCTGTAGGGACGAACTCATGTACGACTCGAACATCGGCTGTTCGCAAGTTCGCCGAACAGCGAACAATTTGGGGCATTCGCAGCAAATTCGAAAGCCGCGGAACACCCTTTTAAAGTCTATGGGAGAAATCAAAAGTGCTAATTTTAAAGGCTTATATGCATGGTATTTTCATAAAAAGTGTTTGGGGACCTGGGTCCTGCCCCAGGGGACATGGATCAATGCAAAAAAAAGTTTTAAAAACGGCCAATTTTTCGGGAGCAGCGATTTTAATAATGCTTAAAGTGAAACAATAAAAGTCTAATATTCCTTTAAATTTCGTACCTGGGGGGTGTCTATAGTATGCCTGTAAAGGGGCCCATGTTTCCCGTGTTTAGAACAGTCTGACAGCAAAATGACATTTCAAAGGAAAAAAAGTCATTTAAAAGTACTCGCTGCTATATGAATTGTCGGTCCGACAATACACATAAAAGTTCATTGATAAAAACGGCATGGGATTTCCCCACAGGGGAACCCCGAACCAAAATTTAAAAAAAAATGGCGTGGGGGTCCCCCTAAATTCTATACCAGGCCCTTCAGGTCTGGTATGGATATTAAGGGGAACCCTGCGCAAAAATTAAAAAAAAAAAAGGCGTGGGGGTCCCCCTCAAAATCCAACCAGACCCTTTAGGTCTGGTATGGATTTTAAGGGGAACCCCGCGCCAAATTTTTTTTTTAAAATGGCGTGGGTCCCCCCAAAAATCCATACCAGACCCTTATCTGAGTACGCAACCTGGCAGGCCGCAGGAAAAGAGAGGGGGACGAGAAAGCTGCCCCCCTCCTGAACTGTACCAGGCCACATGCCCTCAACATTGGGAGGGTGCTTTGGGGTCCCCCCAAAGCACCTTGTCCCCATGTTGATGAGGACAAGGGCCTCATCCCCACAACCCTTGCTCGGTTGTGGGGGTCTGCGGGCGGGGGGCTTATCGGAATCTGGAAGCCCCCTTTAACAAGGGGACCCCCAGATCCTGCCCCCCCTGTGTGAAATGGTAAGGGGATACAAAAGTACCCCTACCATTTCACAAAAATGTTAAAAAGGACAAGAGACAGTTTTTGACAATTCCTTTATTTAAATGCTTCTTCTTTCCATCTTCTTTCTTCTATCTTCTTTCTTCTATCTTCTTTCTTCTATCTTCTATCTTCCTTCGGTTTCTTCCTCCATCTTCTTCTTCTTCTTCCTCCGATCCTCTGCTTCTTGCTCCAGTGTTCTCGTCCGGCATCTTCCTCCATGGCGTCTTCTTCCCTTCTTCGTTCTCGGGCCGCTCCTGTCATGGTTATGCAATAGAGGTTGTTTGTCAGCTCACCTGTTTCCATGTGTTCATCTCCTAAGACCAGCAGTCTCTCACCTGACTGCTTTTATTAACTCTCCTCTAGCATGGCTCCACCCCAGCTCCTATCAGAGAACTCTATATTAACCTCTGCACTGCAGGTCAGCCCTGCTGATCAACCTTTGTGTGTTTGGCTTCCTGTTCCTGCCTGCCGTGTGCTCTACATTTATTTCTGTTACCGACCTTGGCGTGTTCTATACTATTCCTGTCTGCTCGTGACCCTGACCTTTTTGCTTGTCCCCGACTATCCCTGTTTGCCTGTGACCCTGAACCTTGGCGTGTACTCTGTTGTCCTTGTCTGCTTGTGGCCCTGACCTTGGCTTATTCCTTTACTATCCTTATCCTTCTGTTGCCTACTGTGGGTGTGAGCTGGGGGACCCTGGGTGGGGGTCGCGACCTGGAGCCAGTTGCAGCCCAGTCCATCCTCACCATCAGAGGCTCTGGTGAGAACCTGCTGGCTCTTAGACTCCGCACCCCAGGGAATCCTACGCTCTAACCCCGGTGGGATCCATGTTGGTGTTCCAGCGACCCTGCCTTCCTTATACCCGGACTCCCATCCGCAGCAGTCAGCCGTAGGGTCCACTGCCTTGCGGTGCACTCCTAATCCCAACGGTGTGCATCTGTCACCTAGCCTCAAGGTGACCTGACAGCTCCACATCCATGATGGGACTTGCTGTCAAAATGGGAGATTGGGGGGTACGGGGGCCAGTACATTTGTAACATGTTATACCCCGAAAATGGGTGTAACATGTTACAAAATGTGAACTTAACCTTTACCATCTACTTATTTGTTCTATCTTAGTAGCTCTTGTAGGATTTTTAATGAAAGTGGCTGTTTTTTGGCCCCATTATCTCATCAGGCAGTACTGCTAAGGGTTATTTAACCCATTCTACACAAATCTGCATCATTTGCAGCTTTGTAATACAACATTTCTGGAGCCTTCTTTAGATTATCATTGACTTTACTATGACTCAGGTCAGGAATTCAAAATTCTGGAGGTTCCAAAACTTTTAAGAAATTCAGCTGAACCAAAACTGATTGATCTTTCCAGAAGTTCAGAATACACCCAGCTGAGTATGTCATGGGAAGGGAGTATACCCCACCCTCTTGCTAGCACATATACCCTAATGGACTTTTAGATAGGCAAGACTAATTAACAAGTAAGCAGGCAGTGATGGACCTTCTTACTAGAAAGCCCAGCATGCTCTGCAAACAAACTGTCATGGAAGCTTTAATAAGTGTTTATTTGAACACTAAATATTTGATACAACACCCTGAAGTAATAGATGACTTTTCAATAGGATAGTAACAGGCTTAACGGCCCACCGGATTCTCATGTATTGTGAATGACCATTACAGAAGATTGAATGTCACACCCTCCCGAGTTTTTTCTTTTTTTTTATGTCATGTAGGAGAATGCAGTAGACAGAGGTAGAGTGTGAAAATTTATGTTGGAGATGCTACAGCAGGGAAACTTGGAGGTCAAATATTACCATAAGACCAAATAAAACACAATTGTGTAATTCAGTCTTCCAGCTTACAACCAAAAGGTTATGTAGCGCACTACTCCCTTGGGAGCTGCTGGTAGTTCATTCTTTTCTGTAGTGTGTCTCCATTAACTATATATTAAAAGTGTAGCGCTATAGTGAAAAAGAAACAGGTGTAAAGGTATAGGACAGAAGGATATCTATTTACATTTGGAAAAGTAAATAACCTTATCTGATCCCAAACCTGAAAGGTATGCGTACTAGATAGTGCAGTGAATAGGGATATAACATCCAATAACAACACACCTGTGACCAAGTGAGATGCTCTATCTTATCAGAACAAGCATAAAACAACACAGAAACGAAAATGATAAGTATAATGATATACAATCAAACATCATCAGTGGTGAAAAAAAACATATAGTGTCAAAAAAATGTCCACAATACAAGTGGGGAGATATGCCTCCCAAATAAACCATATAAACATAATATATTAGTCCATATTATGTATGGCGTGATTGACTCAAATTGAATCCCAGGCGGGTAACATCACAACTAAAAATCCGAATCTGAGTAAGGGACGGAATACTCTTACCGACTTGGGTGGACTCACAGGCCGTTGGCGGTGAGTCAATAGGGCTTGTACTGTCTTAGGATGAATGACAGTGTCAGGATGGCTTGTACACCGGAAGGGTTCCTCCTCAGATGGGGGGCCAAGATCCTGCCTCAAAGGGTCTGCACGGTCACCGTCTCTCTCAGCATGCATGAACCATGTATGAAGAAAAAACAAGGAGCCTCCACATGGTGTAAATCCAAAGATTATTTTTCAGATAGTATTTATTAGATCACTCAAGATCATCTGACAATCCATAAAAGCTTAAAATAGACAGAATCGATTCCAGTAGTACAAAGTGAATAAAAATTGGTAAGCGTGGTAAAAAGTGGCTGGGTACAGCAAAGAAACCCGACCGGTTTCATCTAAAAAGACTTCAGCTGGGGTATATGCCACCTCCACGCTTATATACATTCATAATAATGATATCCTAAATGTCTCCATTACCCCCTTCCCTTCATAGATTGACACAGCAGACAGTCAAGAACATTTAAACATTTAACTTTTTTTTTTAATTCTTTTCCGACACTCATTGGTTCTGCATTACAGAGTCACTCTGAATAACTCTTACAGATTTGGCTTTAAGTGAAGCAAATCCTGTGAATACATAGTCCAGATCATATAGAGCCACTGTGAATAACTCTTAACCTGCACTTGCTTCCAGTTGTACTGTGCAGCTTTCCTCTCTCCTGTTTATTGCTACTTCCTGACCGTACAGCACTTCCAAGTATTCCCAAAGAACATTACTCTGAATAAAGTTCTTTTGGCAGACTGATTGGATTTGTCCGAGGTATTTATTCTTTAAGGCCCAACTCCCTTTGCACAGACTTCTGTATTGATACCAACCTTCTTTTTAGGCATTGATTCTCTAAGGCCGAAGATCTGTACCTCCTCCTCCAAGACCCGCACTTTAACACCTTTAAGTCTTTTAGAAGCACTGTACTCCTGAGTAGGGATGAGCTTTGAGTTCGAGTTCGACTCGAACATCGGCTGTTCGCAATTTGGGGTGTTCGCGGCAAATTCGAATGCCGCGGAACACCCTTTAAAAGTCTATGGGAGAAATCAAAAGTGCTAATTTTAAAGGCTTATATGCAAGTTATTGTCATAAAAAGTGTTTGGGGACCTGGGTCCTGCCCCAGGGAACATGGATCAATGCAAAAAAAAGTTTTAAAAAGGGCCGTTTTTTCAGGAGCAGTGATTTTAATAATGCTTAAAGTCAAACAATAAAAGTGTAATATCCCTTTAAATTTCGTAGCTGGGGGTGTCTATAGTATGCCTGTAAAGGGGCGCATGTTTCCCATGTTTAGAACAGTCTGACAGCAAAATGACATTTCAAAGGAAAAAAATCATTTAAAACTACTCGTGGCTATTGCATTGCCGGCCCGACAATACACATAAAAGTTCATTGATAAAAACAGCATGGGAATTCCCCACAGGGGAACCCCGAACCAAAATTTAAAAAAAAAATGACGTGGGGGTCACCCTAAATTCCATACCAGGCCCTTCAGGTCTGGTATGGATATTAAGGGGAACCCCGTTCCAAAATTTAAAAAAAAGAAACAGCGTGGGTCCCCCCAAAAATCCATACCAGACCCTTATTCGAGCGCGCAACCTGGCAGGCCGCAGGAAAAGAGGGGGGGCGAGAGAGCGCCCCCCCTTCTGAACCGTACCAGGCCACATGCCCTAAACATTGGGAGGGTGCTTTGGGGTAGCCCCCCAAAACACCTTGTCCCCATGTTGATGAGGACAAGGGCCTCATCCCCACAACCCTGGCCGGTGGTTGTGGGGGTCTGCGGGCGGAGGGCTTATCGGAATCTGGAAGTCCCCTTTAACAAGGGGACCCCCAGATCCCGGCCCCCCCCTGTGTGAAATGGTAAGGGGGTACAAAAGTACCCCTACCATTTCACTAAAAAACTGTCAAAAATGTTAAAAATGACAAGAGACAGTTTTTGACAATTCCTTTATTTTTAAATGCTTCTTCGTTCTTCTATCTTCCTTCATCTTCTCCTTCTTCTGGTTCTTCTGGCTCTTCTGGTTCTTCCTCCGGTGTTCTCATCCAGCGTCTTCTATCTTCTTCTCCTCGGGCCGCTCCGCACCCATGGCATGGGGGGAGGCTCCCGCTCTTCTCTTCATCTTCTTCTCTTCTTCATCTTCTTCTCCAGGCCGCTCCGCATCCATGCTGGCCTGGTGGGAGGCTCCCGCTGTGTGACGCTTCTTCTCTTCTGACGGTTCTTTAATAATGGGGGTGGGGCCACCCGGTGACCCTGCCCCCTCTGATGCACGGGACATGATGGGGCTTCCCTGTGGCATTCCCCGTGACGTCACAGTGAAATCCCGTCAAGTCACCGTGCGTCAGAGGGGGACGGGGTCACTGGGTGGCCCCGCCCCCTGTTATTTAAGAACCGTCAGAAGAGGAGACGCGTCACACAGCGGGAGCCTCCCACCATGCCAGCATGGATGCGGAGCGGCCCGGAGAAGAAGATGAAGAAGAGAAGAAGATGAAGAAGAGAAGAAGATGAAGAGAAGAGCGGAGCCTCCCCCCATGCCATGGGTGCGGAGCGGCCCGAGGAGAAGAAGATAGAAGATGCCGCGGAGGAGATGCTGGACGAGAACACCGGAGGAAGAACCAGAAGAGCCAGAAGAAGAAGATGAAGGAAGATAGAAGAAAGAAGAAAGAAGAAGCATTTAAATAAAGGAATTGTCAAAAACTGTCTCTTGTCATTTTTAACATTTTTGAGTTTTTTAGTGAAATGGTAGGGGTACTTTTGTACCCCCCTTACCGTTTCACACGGGGGGCCGGAATCTGGGGGTCCTCTTATTAAAGGGGGCTTCCAGATTCCAATAAGCCCCCTGCCCGCAGACCCCCACAACCACCGGCCAGGGTTGTGGGGATGAGACCCTTGTCCTCATCAACATGGGGACAAGGTGTTTTGGGGGGCTAACCCAAAGCACCCTCCCAATGTTGAGGGCATGTGGCCTGGTACGGTTCAGGAGGGGGGTGCTCTCTTGTCCTTTTCCTGTGGCCTGCCAGGTTGCGTGCTAGGATAAGGGTCTGGTATGGATTTTTGGGGGGACCCCCGCGCTGTTTTTTTTTTAAATTTTGAGGCGAGGTTCCCCTTAAAATCGGTATGGAATTTAGGGGGACCCCCACGTCATTTTTTTTTTTTAATTTTGGCCGGGGTTCCCCTGTGGGGAATTCCCATGTCGTTTTTATCAATGAACTTTTATGTGTATTGTCGGACCGGCAATGCAATAGCCGCGAGTAGTTTTAAATGACTTTTTTTCTTTGAAATGTAATTTTGCTGTCAGACTGCTCTAAACACGGGAAACATGCGCCCCTTTACAGGCATACTATAGACACCCCCCAGCTATGAACTTTAAAGGGATATTACACTTTTATTGTTTGACTTTAAGCATTATTAAAATCACTGCTCCTGAAAAAACGGCCATTTTTAAAACTTTTTTTGCATTGATCCATGTCCCCTGGGGCAGGACCCAGGTCCCCAAACACTTTTTATGACAATAACTTGCATATAAGCCTTTAAAATTAGCACTTTTGATTATTCATGTTTGTGTCCCATAGACATTAACGGTGTTCGCGTGTTCTAAAGAACTTTTTTCCTGTTCGCATGTTCTGGTGCGAACCGAACAGGGGGGTGTTTGGCTCATCCCTACTCCTGAGCAACCGTCCATGCTTGCCACAGAGGGTCCTCTCCCAGTCTTTGTTCCTGTCAGTGGTAGCAACTTCCTCCTGATGTCTCCTCCATTTCTCCTCCCCACATGGCTGTACCAGCCCCTACATGCTGTCTTCTTCTTCTCCAAATCTCTGTCCCCAGGAGCATGTGACCTTTGCTTTTATAGCAGTCCCGCCTCTGCCCAAACAAAGCAATGATTGGTTCAGAGGGGTCTCTAAAACTACCTGCCACTCTACTCCTTTAATCCACCTACTTTCAGAACATCTCAGAAAAAGTGATAGAAATCTTGCAGGGCAGAGAGTAGGTGGCCACACCCCCCTTTATTCTAACAAACCTCCCAACCACATTAACCCACCAGCTTACACCAACAGGGAAAAACACTGGCAATTTTACCTAGCATTAATCCTAACTAATCCTACTTTAGCACACACCTAAGTAGGTAGGCGCTACAGTTATAAAATTAGGGGGCCCTAACCTTAGTTTTCCAAAAGCTCCTAAATCCAGAGTTGCAGTAGTATTAAGAATAACCGTATACAAGGCAATTGATTTTAGGACCTTAAAAAGGTCTAGTTGTGATTTTATGAATTGTTTGTAATATAAATTGATTACCGTATATACCCGAGTATAAGACGATCCGAATATAAGTCAAAGCCCTAATTTACCACAAAAAAATGGGAAAAACTTATTGACCCGAGTATAAGACGAGGGTGAGAAATGCAGCAGCTACTGTAAGTGGAAAAAGAGGGTCAACAATGCCTATCTGCAGCTGTATACCTCCCTGTGTCCTGTGCATATGTGCATGTATCATGTGTCCTGTGCATGTGCATGTGTCATGTGTCCTGTGCATATGTGCATGTGTCATGTGTCCTGTGTATATGTGCATGTGTCTTGTGTATATGTGCATGTGTCCTGTGTATATGTGCATGTGTCATGTGTTCTGTGTATATGTGCATGTGTCATGTGTATATGTGCATGTGTCCTGTACCTGTCCTGTGTAAATGTGCATGTGTCCTATGTATATGTGCATGTATCATGTGTATATGTGCATGTGTCCTGTACCTGTGTCCTGTGTATGTGTACCTGTGTCCTGTGTATGTGTCCTGTGTATGTGTGCATGTGTCTGCGTGCATCCTACCTGTGTCCTGTGCATGCCTCCGTGTGCCGCTCTGCACCGATCAGTGTGTGCTATTACTATTCGGCGGCCATTCACTGTTCAAAAGCCGCGCCTCCTCCTCGTCCAGAAAACTCCATTTCCCAGCAGTCAGCGGTCAGCCTATCACGGCTGACTGTCACAGTTTGCCTGTGCTCGATCACTAATGCGGACTGACCAACTGGCTCCAGGTGCCATCTGTAAAAGGCGTGCGGGCAGCCATTGGGCACACCAGGCAGGCCGCAAGTGGAGAGGCCAGGTGAGTGGCGCAGGTTAAAGAAGCAGCTGAGCTGCTTCTTTAGCCCGCGCCACTCACCTGGCCTCTCCACGGCTGGCCGGCTGCCTAATCGGGTCAGCAGTCGGGCCAGGTGGCAGAAACTATCCAGCTGCCCTATGACTGTCTGTGAAGGGGAAGGAGAAGCTCCGGTGGATGGATTTCATCCCAGCGCCTGCTGCAACCTGGCCGACCTCCCAGAGAGAAAGTGAGTGCCGGGCTGTGCAGCCCTCCTGTGTGCCTGGATAGGAGGAGTGGCAGGGACACTCTTCTTCTGTGGGCGTTCAGTGGCTGCAGAAAGAATATAGAAAGAAAGAACAATTCCTTTAAATGCAGCTGTCCCCGCCAGGAGACTGCCCAGCCCCCTGTGCTCTCTGGTCCCCCCTGTGCTCCCTGGCTCCCCCCATGCTCTCCCCCACTGTGCTGTCCAGTTCCCCCCCACTGCTCCCCAGCTCCCCCCCAGTGCTCTGTGCTCCCTGCCTCCCCCAGAGTGTTCTGTGCTCCCTGCCTCCCCCAGAGTGCTCTGTGCTCCTTGCCTTTCCCCCCCAGTGCTCTGTGCTCCCTGCCTCCCCTACAGTGCTCTCTGGTCCCCCCTGTGCTTCCTGGCTCCCCCATGCTCTCCCCCCACTGCTGTCCAGTCCCCCCCACTGCTCTCCAGCTCTCCCCAGTGCTCTGTGCTCCCTGCCTCCTCCACAGTGCTCTCTGGTCCCCCTGTGCTCCCTGGCTCCTCCCATACTCTCCCCCCACTGCTCTCCAGCTCCCTCCCAGTGCTCTCCGACCCACCCGTGCTCCCTGGCTCCCCCTACACAGTGCTCTCCAGCCCCCAGTGCTCTCTGCTCCCCCCATGCTCCCTTTCCCCTCCCAGTTCTACCTGCCCCCCCAGTGCTTTCTGCCCCCTGTGCTGCTGCATCTTTCTGCAACCATTTTACTTGCTTTAATTTTTTACCCATTATGGGCGTGAGTGGGGCCTTGTGTCAAAATGTTGCCTAAGGCCTCACAAAGCCTAGAGCCACCTCTGCCTGGTTGTGTCCAGGATCTAAAGGGTTATGGGAAAAGGAGTGAGAAAATGGACACTCCACTACAATCCCCTCCCACCCTGGGCCCCAGGGCAGCTGTTGGCTATGGCTATAGTAAGCCACTTCAGGTTTAAGTGTGATTGGCACCATTATTTTATACAGCTGCTAGAAATGTAAGAGCTGCATAAAGAAAATTGGAGGACAGAGGTGATGAGTGACTTCCACAGGGAAAACTCATATTCAGGTTTCATTAAAAGGTAACTGTTTGAAAGTAGCAATTCTTTTAAGCATTATCTGTCAAAAAAAAAATCTCCTTAAAATTAGCTATTTGGCATGCCACATCCCTGAAATGAGTATGAAACGCATCCTGGTCTTATGGGGGAAAATGCTGTCGTTCTAAATTGGTTATGGATGGAAATTTTTGGCCTTTTTCTCATAAAAGTTCTTTCCTTTAAGCATGCAAGGTTAAAGATTATGATTTAACAATATTTTACAGAAACTTTCAGTTACAAGCAAGCTGCTTTCATTAATCTTGTTTTACACTGTTCCGTAGGTTCCTGTCACAGTGATAAGTGAGGTATAAGTAAAATTATAATTAACTCTGTGTAATGCTCTGTTAACTTCAAATATACTGTACATTGTTAATAGAGAGCAGAATTACTCACACTGGGAAATCGAGAGTCAAATGCATTTTCTTTAATCTGAAAAGTTTTTTAATGGAAAATGTTACCAAACCTGTCCTAATAGCTTCCTTTTAAAGGGATTTTCTTTAAAGGGGATTTCATTTTCCATTTCCAATTCCAATCACTGGATCTCCCTCATCTTGGGAACCCCTTTCGTATGCTTTTGCCATTATGTTTAAAAACATGCAGAGAGAGAAGATCACCCAGACATAACCAGAAACCTGAGCCTGCATTTTAGAATGAGTAAACAATACCACTCGCATACGGTACTTATGTAACTACAAATTATACACGGGAATAAAAAGGCTTTTTGACATACTGCCTATTTATACTTGTTAACCCAATTGATATGCCCCATACACCCGATCGGACATTGATCGGACATTCCGCCAACAAAATCCATGGATTTTTTCCGACGGATGTTGGCTCAAACTTGTTTTGCATACACACGGTCGCACAAAGTTGTCGGAATTTCCGATCGCCAAGAACGCGGTCACGTATACCACGTACGACGAGACTAGAAAAGGCCAGTGCAGAACCAAGCGCGGCACCCTTTGGGCTCCTTTTGCTAATCTCGTGTTAGTGAAAGTTTGGTGAGAGATGATTCGCGCTTTTTCAGACTCGTGGCTTTCAGATCGTTTTCTGCTGTTCAGTTTGTTCTTGTGGGTTTGTATCTGGTCTTCAGTGCGTGCAGCGAGTTACCCTTGACTCTGTCATTGTGTTCTTGTTCATTACTGTTTTTCAGGTCGCTCTTCACAGGCCTTGCTGTTCTTCAGTGCGTTCTGTTACTTCATTCTGAGCAGCTGACCGTTTTCTAGCCATGTTGCCTATACGTACTCCTCATAGAGTTTGTGCTGTGCGGGGGCTTGGTGTTGGGGTCCTTACCTTGACACAGGTCCAGTCCATGAACAGGGCGGGGAGGAGTTAATGGACCAAGAATTGGTTGCTCCAGCGTGACCAGTTCTGTCACATGCCTTTGCTCCGTGAGATCCGTGAGAATAATCCTGATGATTTCAGGAACTTTCTCCGGATGACGGACCCCGTATTTCATTGTTTGTTGGCTTTGCTGACCCCCTATATCAGCAGGCAGGATACCTGCATGAGGCAAGCCATCACTCCAGGGCAGAGGCTAGTTGCCACCCTGCGGTACTTGGCGACGGGGAGAAGCCTGCAGGACCTCAAGTTCTCGACAGGCATCTCCCCCCAGGCTCTATAAATCATTATCCCGGAGACCTGTTCTGCCATCATCCAGGTCCTGCAGAAGGAGTATATTAAGGTAAGATTTTTATCCTTTAATATCAAATTTTATTGTATTTAATGTTAGATAATATATTGTATTTCTTTCCTCATTCCCTAATTACCATGATTGTAATATGCTGTGAATGTCCCCTTTGTCCTCATGCATGCTGGTTTTTTAGGTAATTTTTTTTTGCCCTTCATACATATTTGTCTTCACTTACCTCCCCAGCATGCTCTCCTGGGCCTATATTCACCTCGTGTAGTCACTTAACAATGTATTTTGTCAGCTCCATTGTAGTGCTTTACCCTAAATACCCCCTAAAATTTGGTAAATTGTGATTTGTGCTTTAAATTCAGGCAGAGTGCCAGAGGCTTTTTTTTGTGTCCCAAAATCATTTGGAACTCTCCCTACCCCCAACTGCTAACTCAGCTGATACCAATCCTCTATCTGCTGACTTTGCCAAACCCATACACACTATACCCACCTTTTTAATGGTCAGATTTATGGATGAATTCCCCAAAGCATGTAGTGCAAGGGCGTGCCTGAATACTTTCAAATGGTACTGTTTAAAGTTTTTGTATCCTATTATTATCTTGATAGGTAATAGCAGAATGTCAAAATGTGCTTAAATGTGTACAGTGTGTATTTATATCTTTGTATTATGACACTTTTTACCTGTCCAGTGGGCTGCCAATAGTGTAAGTAAAGAGGGGCTGGCCAAAGTAATCCACATTATTTAGACATTCATCTCTCAATGAAGTGGAGAGGGTTACCTGTCCAAAACATATTCCCCCCCCCCATAAAATGTTAGAAATGTCCCATGAGAGGGGGGAGGAGGAATCTGATAGGTGGACCTTATACCTTTGTCTTTAAATACTCCCTAAACTAAATGTTATACTGACGTTGGCCAAGAATGTTTGTGTCTAATCTGCTTTCCAAGTTTATGTGCAAAATGATTAATTTACTTTTCTTGTTTGACTCCACAGTTTCCTTCCAACCCACAGGAATGGCAGACTGTGGCCTCCCACTTTGCCCAGCGGTGGGACTTTCCTAACTGCGGAGGGGCAATTGATGGGAAACATGTCCACATCGTCCCACCACCCAACTCGGGGCATACTATTACAACTATAAGGGGTTCAATAGTATTGTGATGTTGGCGGTGGTGTCGGCTACTTATGAGTTCCTGTATGTGGACGTGGGGAAGAATGGCCGGATGTCAGATGGTGGAGTCATTGCCCAGACGGAGTTCTACAGGCATCTCCAGAATGGCAGCTGGGACTTGCCACCTCCAGAAGACAATGTGGAAGGACTCCCATTCGTCTTCATTGCGGATGAAGCATTTGCGCTGGGGGACCATCTTATGCGGCCATTCCCGATGAGAACCCTCACCCCGGACCAGAGGGTTTTTAATTACCGGCTGGCCAGAGCCAGAAGAGTGGTAGAGAACACGTTTGGAATCATGGCCAGCCGGTTCCGCCTATTTCTTACACCCATACACATGGCGGAGTATAAACTGAATCATATCATCCTGACGTGCTGTGTTCTCCACAACTTTTTAAGGCAAAATTCTGCCAACTATGCTGCCTCAGTGGGGCCTGAGGCCGGAATTCATGGAAATGAACCAAACCTGATGGCGCTTGAGGCTGGCCGTCCTGGCTTGCCCCCCTGAGTGCCCGCGAGGTCCGTCTAAGATACCTTGAATACTTTGCAGGTAGGGGGGCCATACATATGCCAGACAAACAATCACTGTCTGAGCCTTTTTTTAAATAAAAAAATTAGTTACCTACTAAAATATTTGCTGACATTTATTACTGCTTGTGTTTCTTTTAGCTGACCCTGACTGAAATGTGGGTAGTCCTGAAAATGGCGTGATTGTTTAACATTCAAAAGCACTGTTGGGTGTTATTTACTAAAGGCAAAGACACTTTGCACTACAAGTGCACTTGAGACTGCACTGAAACTGCACTTGTAGTGCAAAGTGGATTTGCCCTTAGGAAATAACCCCCATTGTCACAGAAAACCACAATTTAACCACAAAAAAAGTTTTCGAGCATTGAAACAATAATCCACACATTCTTGATTATCAATCTTTTTAATACCAGCACAATCACATGTACATTTATAAAAGGTTTTTAAAACAAACCAACATGTTTGTTGTATAGCAATTTTTTGGTCACATTAATAAAAGTAGAAATGTAAAACCAACAAGAAATACACAAATCTGGAACTTACAAAGTTCAACTTTGTTATAAATTGAAGGCAATATCAGACATGAGTATTTATAAACTGTGTTTGATATTGCGTTCAGATGGGGTGAAGTCACCCCTGGAAAAGCCAAATTTTGAAGATGCACACAAATTGCCGAATGTCAACATGTGCTAGCTGCTATCACGGGGGATCAAGCGACGTGTTTTGTGGGTGCAACCCCTTACTCTCAGCTACTTTATTATTGAGGAAGGGGTTGCACCCTCAAAACGCCTACATTGATCTCCCGTGATGGCAGATAGCACATGTTGAAACACTGTGTGCATGTTCAAAATTTGGCTTTTCGAGAATGTAAAAAAATGTGAAAAATTTTTAGATTCCAAGAAGCACAAAAAAGGGAAGGGATTTGGAGTTGTTTTAAACTCTCCCTCTTCATTTTGTTTTGAACATCATTGATGTTTTTCAGGATGTTTTCCAAGTCCATATTACACCCCATGATCTCCCCGATCAGGATCTGTGCACTTTCACTGGTGAAATGACCTGGATCCACAACATCACAATCACCTAAAAATATAGAAACTAAAACACACCATGTATTAGAAATATGCCAGCATCCATCTCTTACCTGAGCCTGTGGTTGCAGACACTCACCTGTTGTGAATATTTCAATTATGTCTCCTTCCTCCTCCTCCTCCTGTTGGCTTTGGGGGATTTCACCTTCTTCCTGAGGTGGGGGGTCTGTGGTCTCCTCGGATGAGTGGTGTCCTCCGAGTCTTTTCTCACTTATGTAAATAAAAAATTGGTATACTTAGCACACAGATATTTCATGGCAGAAATAGGAATCTGAAACATTGCTTGGAAGTGGGGTACAATTGTCTATTTTGGCAGAGTTCCAAGATGAAGAAATATTTTTGTCCTTTGTCAAGCTTGAATACTTACCTGTTTTGTACACGCTTCACAGATGGAGACACCCCTATAGTATACACTGGAGCACCTGTGTGGGATCCCCTAATAAAAAGGGTGTTCTGGTGTCCCACACTAGTGCTCCAGTGTCCAGATGTGTAAACAGCTGCTGAGTGTCCTCTCCTTACATAGAATCTAGTTTGCATTTCATTCTAGTTACAAACCCATCTACACAACAAAATTATTTTAAGAGAAGTAGGCTAGCAAAAATGTATTCAAATGCATATGCCCAAAACAATAGTGTTTTCTAGGCTGAACGAACAATGTTTCATACGAACGAATAATGTGCCCATGAACATGAAAGTTGCCATTCTAAACTGTACAACAGTTAAGAAAAGCACATGGAGCAGCACGAACGTAATAAAAATAAAGAATAGGAACACAGCACAACTACTTACTTTTTTGCAGCACTCTCCTGATCCTTCTGTACTGCTCGTGCTCCCTTAATTTGAGGTCCGACCACTGCTTCCTGAGCTGATCCTTGGATCGCCGTACCCCAAAATTCTGGTGCAGACTCTTCACAACTTTCACCATAATCTTGTCCTTTCTGACATTGGGGTTGGGGTAAGGTCCATACTTCCCATCATAATCGGCCCTCTTCAGGATGTCGACCATCTCCAACATCTCCCCAAAGGACATATTTGAGGCCTTAAATCGTCTCCTCTGGGATCGGGACGTTTCTGGCTCCGGGCTTTCCTCCTCCTCCTCCTCGTTGGTGTAATTAGCACGCACCTGCTGTGTCTCCGCCATGTGCTCTTCCCCCACTGCGCCGAACGAAAAGGGCCGGGGAATAGACTAGAAAGAATGTCAGGGGCGGGCGGAGTTTCACGCATGTGCAGTGTATATAAAGCTTAACACGCTGTATATAAAGCTTAACACGCGTGCGTAGTACGTACGATGAGCGGTGGAAGGAGTATCGGAGGCACCGATCGTGATAACGAAGGTAAGATTTTAAATTGGGCCTATACTGCTTCTAGATTGAGGCCTGTATTTGGACAAGTTTAGAAGACTTTAGGCTGACATTAGGGTTTGTCTGGTGTTGTGTCTTGCAGTGAAAATGGATCTAGTCAATGATCAGGACTTTATGCCAATCTTCATAGATATGTTCAGGGAGCTGCCCTGTCTGTGGCAGGTAAACCACCCTGATTATAAGAACCAAACAAAGAGGAAGGCAGTGCTGGATAATTTGCTGCAATTTGTGAAGCTGGTGATCCCCACAGCAGACATCACCCATTTGAAGATCCTAATTGGTGGCATGAGGAGCACTTATCTAAGGGAGCACAAGAAGGTCCAGGATTCCCAGAGATCTGGAGCAGCAGATTACATTTATCTCCCCAGGCTGTGGTACTATGACAGGCTGCATTTTCTGGCAGGCCAGACTGAACCCATGCCAGCACTCTCCACTCTTCCTTCCATGCTTCCTTCCACCTCAGCTGAGGCTTCTGACGACCAACCTGGGCCTTCCAGGCAGCAACATGTGGAGGAGCCCAGCTTGAGTCAAGTATAGCATTCTTCTAAATATTTCTGGTTGTCCAATCAATGATGTTAAATAGATGTTAGTTTGGAGTACTAATTTATGATTGTGATTGATGAACCAAAAACTAAAACCATGTCCCTTTTTCATACACAGGAAAGTCTCAGCCAGGAGGTGGCCGGGCCAAGTAGGCTGCCCAATACACAGGTCCCTCTCCTCCACCTCCAAAGACAAAGTGGCAGGAAGAGGAGTAACCTGGAGGAGGCTGCAATAGGCCTATTTTGGAAGGCTACTGAGGCCCTCAGAACACCCCACAGTGTGGAAGAGGATTTTGGTGAGCTAACTGCATGCAAAATGATGCAAATGAAGGAGGGCCAACGCCTCTGTTGCGAGTTTGTAATTTTAGAAGCTCTAAATAAGTGGTTGAGGGGCCAACTTACATGCCAAAGCCACATTTGTGAGCTCACCCATGGTCCTCCTCCTCCAGGTCTTCCTCCTCCTCCTCCAGGTCCTACTCCTCCTCCTCCAGGTCCTACTTCTCCTCCTGCCACACCTCCAACACCAGAGCCACAGCCGGGAAGGAAGCGTGTAAGGAAGACCAGAGATTGATGGCCTGGGTTCAGTCTGGTCTGGCAAAAGATGCAGCCTCTTGTATGACCACAGCCTGGGGACATATATGTCATCTGCTGCTGTTCAGGATCTCTTGGACTTCTGGACCAGACTGTACTCCCTTAGATAAGAACTCCTCAGGCCACCAATTATGCAGTAAAATAATTGATGTGTGCCCTGGGGGTCAAAGGCTTTGCCAATTTCTGATGTTTATCCAGCGTTGCCTCCCTCTTTGTTTGGTTCTGAGACCTTAATAAAGGATTTTTTTGTTTTATTATACTTGCCTATGTGTGTTTTCCTTCAAAAAGGACAGTTTGTTTGTGAGGAGGCAGGTACATTTCAAAAATACAATGTGAAATTAACAAGAGACACCAACACCAAGCAACCTTCTTGAGATTAAATAATACAAGATAATAATGGTGTTGTGGTAACTTGACACACAAAACACACCCAAATATATTCTGGAGTAAAAAAAAAAAAAAAAAAATTATATCTTTTTGGTCAGATGTGACAAATCAAAATATATTGATGAAATCATGAAAAATAATAAAGAAAGAAATTTGTGAGAAGTCTGTGTGAATATGAGCAGCAAAAATACTTCATTCTTCTAGCATTATAAAGAAGAAGGGAGTGCGCTGCATTAAACAATTTAAAAAATTGCAGCCTGACAAAAGTGCTATATCCATTCCGAACGCAAATTTTACCAGACCGAGCTGTTCCGTCTCGGAATTTATTCTGAGCATGCGTGGCACTTTGTGCGTCGGAATTGGCCACACACGGTCGGAATTGACGCGATCGGATTTTGTTGTCGGAAAATTTTATAGCCTGCTCTCAAACTTTGTGTGTCAGAAATTCCGATGGAAAATGTCCGATGGAGCCCACACACGGTCGGAATTTCCAACAACAAGCTCCGATCGCACATTTTCCCTCAGAAAATCTGACCGTGTGTACAGGGCATTAGGAATTGAACATTTTATACATTAAATTATTAATATATGTATTTGTAATTTTACATTTCTGTGCATGGCAATTTTAAGTATATGTTGGCATCATATAGGTTTCAATAGTACGTTTTTTTCAGTTTGCATAATGTGGTGTTTACAAGAAATTATTTTGTCTTTATTAGATTTTATTAAGTTGCTGTATTATTTCTACATAGTCTCAGTACAAACATGTTAGCTTATGAATTTTTTGTTGTTGTCTAAAATAGAGGAATCTTTAACACAACAATTGTTTTTAATTATTTTATTTATTCAATCATAAGACAAATTCGGAAACATACACAGAAGAAAAGACTAACACAACATCAGTTCTCAAAATAAGAGCGCAACATTATATCTACCTTGCAATAAATTAAGTCACTATCTAGAAACTCCACGCCAACACAATATTCTTAACCAGAGATCCCGTATCCTGCCAACCTATAGTCTCGAACTCGTCTTAATCTGTTTTATACAACAAACAAAAGAAAAACAAACAAAAAAAAAAAACAACAAAAAAAAAAAAACACCTCAGTTGTGCTCGTATATCAAAAGGAGAATTGAAATAAGAACCTTAGGTTTAGGTACCCACTCTAACTTCCCAAATTATTGTCAAGGAGGGTGCTTCCCTCCCCTGAGGCCATAAAAACATTCCAAAGTGACCAGGTCCTAGTCTGCTGATGTCGTGCAGAGAGAACCAAGTCTTCTAGTTTGTTAATCTCTTTTACTTTAAGTAACCACTTCCCTATTGTCGGGGGCAACGGTGATTTCTATGTCAGGGGGATACATGCCTTAGCGGCATCTAAAAGATGATGAATAATGGATTCCTTATAGACCTTTTCTGGTATATGAGACGCATGGAGGAGAAAAAAGGCCGGGTCTTCTGGTATTTTACCATTCATAAAAATTTGGACAATATGTCCAACTTCTGTCCAAAACTTCTTTAGTTTGGGGCACTTCCAAAAAATATGTAACATAGTACCACTATCTCTCTGACATCTCCAACACAAGTCAGAGGAGTCAGGAAAGATTCTCTTCAATCTCACTGGCGTTCTGTACCACCGAGTAAAAGTTTTAAAGTTAGTCTCTTGAATTTTCGCACAGATTGATGATTCATGCATAAATTTAAGAATATGTTGTAACTGTATTGAGCTAAAAGGCTTACCCAGCTCCTGTTCCCGTTCACGAACACAATTCAAAAGATTAGTTCCCGTAGGTGTAATCAGTAATTCATAATTGGCCGATAGGGTATGAGACATTGCTCCCGTCTCTGAGCACATTTTCTCAAAAGTAGTGAGGGACCTGGTAAACTGTGCCGGGGCTGAAAGAGTGCTAAAAAAGTGGGTGATCTGAAGAGCACTCCAAAATCTTAGTCTAAACTTACCCGCCTGCTCCATCAACTCTGGGACTGTCGGCCACGCCCCAGCTTTTATGTAGCTAGACACCTGTACATAGCCCATATTCCATAGGTGCTTAAAAGCAGCGTCATCAATCCCCAGAGGAAAGCGGGGGTTCCCTAGTATCGGGTACAAGGGGGAATCCTCAGGTGTTATGCCCATACTAGGAAACAAAGCCGAACAGAGCCTGATAGTAGTACCTATTAAAGGGTGTTTAATGAGCTCTCCAGGAAGATGGGCAAAACACCATGGGGTTCCGTCCAATGGGACGGGTGACTGGGCATATTCCATCTGTACCCAAAGTTTAAGGTCTTTATGTCTATTACAATCAATTACACCTGCTCAGATGTGTAGCTTGATAGTATTTGCGTATATCTGGAACCGCTAGTCCCCCAGATCTTTTGGGAAGTGTTAGCTGGTTGCATTGCAACCGGGGTTGCTTATGTGCCCAAATAAAATCAAAAATTAACCTCTGAGTCTGCTTAAAGTATGTAGATGGTATGCGTGCCTGTAGAAGAAAAAGAAATTTGGGAAGGATGCTCATCTTAATGATATTGCAGCGTCCAAGCCATGAGTGAAGGCCGTTTTCCAATTGTCCAATAGACTCTTGACTTTTTTAAGCAATGGGGGGAAATTTAACTCAAAGATCTTAACTATATTAGGTGGGATCAGCGTACCCAAATATGTTAGCGCTTTATCCGTCCTTTTAAGCTTAAAATTTTGCTTAAGTTGCTCAATTGATGTTTGAGGGCAATTGACCCCCATTGCCTCCGACTTAGAAAAATTAATACGAAAATTGGAAATTAGACTATACTTCTCAAACTCTCTCATTAAATTTGGAATTGTGATCAAAGTTCACAATTAAGAGAGAATAGCATATAGTAAGAGAGAATAGCATATCGTCTGCATACGCTGAGATTTTACATTGGACCTCCCCTTTCTGTATTTCTGTGATATCCTGATTTAGGCGTATTGTGCAGAGAAACGGTTCCAATGACAGGGCGAACAGGAGTGGTGACAGGGGACATCCCTGGCATGTCCCATTTGAGATTAAAAACATTTCTGATAATACTCCGTTAGCCTGTACTCAGGCTGCTGGGCGAGAGTAAATGGAGGTAATCCA
Source organism: Aquarana catesbeiana (assembly GCF_042186555.1). Taxonomy (NCBI): domain Eukaryota; kingdom Metazoa; phylum Chordata; class Amphibia; order Anura; family Ranidae; genus Aquarana; species Aquarana catesbeiana. The sequence goes on along the minus strand of NC_133327.1, from coordinate 134,295,727 downwards.
CTGCAACATTTTACTTCCAAAGCTTCTATATCGCAGAACTGCCAACATATAACTCCAGTTCACCCTGTCAAAGGCTTTCTCCGCATCTGTGTTTATAAACACACATTGTGTCTGTGTTTTATTCGCTACCTGTAAAAGATTCAGGACCTTCGTAGTATTATCTCTTGCTTCACGTGTGGGAACGAATCCCACTTGATCCAGGTGTATCAGATTAGGGATATACTGTTGAATCCTATTTGCTAAAATTTTGGTAAAGAGTTTGAGGTCTAAATTAAGCAGAGAAATCGGTCGATAGCTTCCACAGGAAGCTGGGTCCTTCCCCTCTTTCGGTATCACCGAGATATGGGCTAGTAAGGTGTCTTGTGTTAATGTTGCTGACGAACCAAGAGCATTAAATAATTTAACCATATATTGAGCTAAAGAAGGGAGCAAGATCTTATAGTATTGGGCCATCAGCCCGTCGGGACCTGGTGCTTTACCCATTTTAGTGGCCTTTACAGCTCCTTGAAGTTCTTCCATAGTTATGGGACTTTCAAGGTTATCTCTATCCTCATATGATAATCGGGACATTAATGACTGCGAGAGGTACCGATCTATCTGAGCTTGGGTAGGGGGCTTCATCTGCAGATTATATAAAGAATTGTAAAATTTTTGAAATTCTCGAGCTATATCACATGGTTTTGTGACCTTGAGCCTATTAGATGAAACCAAATGTGGGATATAGTTCCTTAATTTCTGCTCGTGCAAAGTCCTAGCTAAGAATCTCCCACACTTGTCCCCAGACTCATACGAGAACTTCCTACAGGTTTGTAATGCTGCCATTGCTTTAAAATGAAGAAGAACCGACATTAGTGTTCGTTTAGCCAGAAGATCTTTCTCTAAAGAAGGGGACTGAGCCCATTTATCACAAAGCTCTAAAGTAGTCAAATCTTCCAGTAATAATTTGAGCTGTTCTGCCCGTTTCCGTTTAATCCTGGCTCCATGTTTGATCAGCACCCCTCTAATAACCGCCTTATGTGCTGCCCAGACAATTCCGGGATCACAATCTGGGGTATCGTTAGTGCTAAAATAAAATTCTAACTCTTTGGTTACGTCCTCCAGGACATCTTTATCCTGTAAAAGGCTCTCATTCAGTCTCCATTGAGTGGGCCTATACGTCCGAGAATTATATAGGTCATATGTCAAAAATATAGGTGCGTGGTCTGACCAGGTAATAGAGCCTATAGTGGCAGCTCGTACTGAATGAAGTTGGGCATGTGGAACAAAAAAAAGATCTATACGGGAATAAGATTTATGAGGAAGGGAGTAAAAAGTATAATCTTTTTCTGTAGGATGGAGTAGACGCCATATATCAATCAATTGATTCCTGTGCAGAATTTGGGCAATGCCATTACGTGCACTAAGAAAAATAGATGACAGTCCAGTGGAAGTATCTTCCACTGGGTTTAATGACATATTCCAGTCTCCTCCTAAGATCAACTGTCCTTCTGAAAACTCAGTCAACCGCTTAAGCGTTTTACCCAAAAAAGTCCCTTGATGTACATTGGGAGCATACACTGTCGCCAGTGTAACCCCAACATCGCCCACCCTGCCCTTTACAAACAGGAGGCGCCCTCCAGGATCTCTGACCGCATCTACAAAAAACCATGGTACTCTGCTCGAGAGGATAATAGACACCCCCCTTGACTTCGCTATTTGATTTGTGGAGTGATAAACTGTTGGATATGGCCGGCTTTTTAAAATAGGTACTTTATCGTCTCTAAAATGCGTCTCCTGTATGAATGCAACATCTGATTTAAGACGTTGCAAATCATGCAGGAGCATCCGCCTTTTTTCTGGGGTATTTAAACCCTTAACATTAAGCGAGAACACATTGAGGGCAATATATTGCTAAAACGCTCGCCGGTCAAACCCGGTACTTGAGCGTTGGCCTATGTGGGGCTGTGGACAAAAATGGTCGGAAGTAGAGCTCCGGGCGTACCTGCCCCACCCGACCATCTAAAAAAATAAAAAATAAAAATAGAAAGGAGCCAACATTCTAAATTATATCGAACGGCATATAGGGATACTTATACTACTACACACTATCAACCTGCGGATCATGAGGGCACTATCGTGTAACTGACAGCTTATAATCTGAAGCATATGATAGGTTCCCCTCAATATCTAAGGGCTTCCCTTTTCTAAAATCATCTCTCTTCTTTAATAGACCTTTTAAATCAAAATAAAGACTATATGTGTAGCTCCATGGGACCCACCTCTACAATTTCAAGTAGGGGAGGCGCCGATCTTCTCTACAATACACACCTTCAAGTCACACTCTAGAAAGGGGACCCACTATTTAATTATATCTAAACTGTTTATTATATTTGTCTCTCTTCCTCTTCTGATATCTACGATACCACAGACAGCAAATTAACAGGAGGACTTAGATGCAACCTAGTGATATAACCTATTCCCTACTCCAAGAGAAGCAGAGCAGGGTACAAAATATGCATACACACATATATGTATATATGCTTACACATACACACACGCATACATATATATATACCCAAAAAATAACTAAATATTAATTTTAGTTATTACATCAAAAAAAAAAAAGGGGTTCCTTACAAGATATATCATATATATATATTAAGGAGGCTACAGCTAAACAAAATATTGCAACTAACGAGCTTAACTTAAAAAGGCACATAGATTCTAAAAAAAACAAAAAAAAAACAAATTCCATTAACATTTTAAAGGAGGGGAAAAAACACCTGTTGCTTCAATAGATTAAAACACAAATAAGTGCTTAAAAAAAATATCAAATACGAGTTGCAGAAACTGCATCTCAGAAACACAGTGATACCCACGTGTCTAAAAAAATAAAAAATAAAAAAAACCCGTGTAATTATTACATCCAAATATGAACAAAAAAAAAACTATATCCTTTTTGAGTTGCAGGAACCGCAACATAACAAAATCCTGTTACTTACGTGTCCTTAAAATAAAACAAATTCCATACGTGCTTAAAAGAGGGGGGAAGGGAAACACCCTTTCAAATGTGGGTGATTAATTGCCTATCAAGTGCTATGAAGCAACAGGTGAAAACCTGTCCAAAATAAAAATAAAAAAATAAAAAAAAGGAAGGGAGGGGAGAGCCCCAATATATAACCAAAATGATCCTATACACTCATAGTTCTTCTGATTCTTCTAATTCCAAACCCAGCTTAAGCAACCTTGCATAAATATATACTAGACAACAAAAAAAAAAAAAAAAGGGTGTCTTATGCTGGCCATACACTATACAGAAAATCGGCCGAACCCATTTTCGAAAAAAGAACGTTCGGTAATGACCGCAAACGATCACGCCATCAGGTAAGTAAAGATTTTCGATCGTTAAATCGTTTATGAACAGCAATGTATTGTTTTTTCGTTCGTTTTTTTCATTTATAAAAGGAAGTGTCAAAATGTGTTTGACCTCTGTACTGTGGCTTCCTGTGTTTGACAAGGAGCAACATACGTTCGTGCGTACGTCGGAACGAACCCTCTACCTACAATATGGATGTGGATGAAAGGACCATTGGCATAGTCATGCTTGGAGTAATGGCTATACAACAAGCAGAGGAACCCATAATCAAAAGGCGAAGGTTATGGAGTAAAGAGTGGCTGAAGAACCGGGATGACTTCTCTCATATGAGATTGGTTCGAGAGCTCAAGGAAAACAATCCAGATGACTATCGGAACTATCTGAGGATGCCTGATGAGTCTTTTCAGCTCTTATTGAGTAAAGTGTCACCCCTTATTACCAAAAAAGACACAGTCTTAAGACCAAGCATCCCAGCAGAGCAGAGACTGGTAGCAACACTTCGCTTTCTGGCAACTGGCCGAAGTTATGAAGATTTAAAGTTCACTACCGCAATCTCTGCCCAGTCACTTGGCCGCATCATACCAGAGACCTGCCAAGCCATTATAAAGATCATGCAAGAGGAATACCTAAAGGTAATGACACACTGCTTTTATTTTGAACTCTCAAACACTGTACAGCTTGCTTTGTTTAACTTTGATTTTAGAAGCTCTAAACATATCAGTAAACTCAAACTAGTTCATAACATGTCAAACTGACAAACATAACATATTTAAACCCAAATGTATGTTATTCACAAAGATGTGTACTGATAATCATGTCCCCAGTTGCTTTGTTGACGATCCTGCTGTGGGAATGGTACGTGCCACTGATGCATTTGTTGAGGTACTTGCAATGATTGTGGGTGTGTGGTTTGCAATGATTGTGGGTGTGTGGTTTGCAATGATTGTGGGTGTGTGGTTTTGTGCTCAGCTAAGTGTGTATTTGTGGTCAGCTCCCCCCTTAACCCTTTATTAAGAAGTTGAATGAGTAATGGTTCCAGTAATTGTTTTTGGTCTTCTGACATCCTGCGCATTTTCTTTGCTGCAAATGCACCCAGGTCATCACATTCATCCTTCTTCTGATATAACGCTGCAGATGCTTGTAGTAGAAAGTTGCCTGTTGCATCTTGCTTTGTCTTTCTCTTTTTGGTAATGCTTACTGGTGGTGATGTGACAGTTTGTGTTCCACTGCCAAATAGATCCTGTATAATAAAGCCAATTGTTATAATTTTTGGACAATTAAGCCTTAAAATTTTTTTTAACATTTATTTTTATCTTTGCACAGCTGCCATCATCTGTGGAGGAATGGAAATTAACTGCCAAACAATTTGAAGACTATTGGAATTTTCCAAACTGTGGTGGTGCCATAGACGGCAAACATGTTCGGATAATACCCCCAGCAAACTCTGGCTCATTCTTCTACAATTATAAAGGCTACTTTAGTATTGTCCTAATGGCAATTGTCAATGCCAAGTATGAATTTATTTTTGTTGACATAGGGAAAAATGGCAGAAATTCGGATGGGGGAATAATAGAGAAGACCTCTTTTTTCCAGCACTTAAAAAATGGACTTCTACATCTCCCATTCCAAGAGGACACAGTTGAAGGTCTCAACTTCTCATTTGTTGCCGATGACGCGTTTGCGTTATCTGAGCATATTTTAAAACCTTTTGCCCTCAAAAACCTGACACCTGAGCAAAAAATTTTTAATTATAGGTTATCTCGTGCTAGACGAGTAGTTGAAAACGCGTTCGGTATTATGGCCAACCATTTTAGAATATTTCACACAGCAATAAATGTAGCCCCCCCAAAAATTGACACAATAGTCCATAGTTGCTGTGTGTTACACAATTTCTTACGGCGTACTAGCTCCACGTACATGCCCCAATCCCAGTTGGACCGGGAAGATACTTTGTCTGGGGATGTCACGCCTGGTGAGTGGCGTAATGACACCGAAGGCTTATTAAACCTAGGCCGTGCCCCACCACGTCTCTCCAGTCAAGTCGCTCGCCAGAGTCGCATTTATTATATGCACTATTTTCTGGGTCCTGGAGCAGTAGATTGGCAAAACAATGTCTAAATGCTATGTCAATTTGAGTGGCTGCATTTATATATTATTTCATTACTAAATACAGATGTCATGTAAGATTTTTCTTTAAATAAAAAAAATTACCAAGTTACATGTGCTTTGATTTTTGTATGTATTCTCTTCAATTTTTAGTTTCAGATGTGTATAATAAAACATAATATTGTGACTTTACCTGACTGTCTGCCATTTCGTTAAATGTTCCATCTTCTTCATCTCCTGAAATATTCTCACTGATACTGTCTAAACTTGACACAGAGGGTCGTGCTTCCTCCTGGTCAGTCAGAAAACGTAGACTCTCGAAATACCACAGGCGTGGCACATATACTTCATCTGCACCTGCACCAGATCTTTTGGATTCATTAATTTTATTTAATTCTTTTTTGAAGATCGTACGCAGATTGGCAATTTTTTTGGTCACATAGGATATATCTGCTTTTGCATACACAACAGTGCATAGTTCCACTAATTTAGTATAGGCTTCTTTACGTTTTTGACGATCTGATTAGTCTTTGGAGCGCACTTTCCATAGACATGTAAGGTCTCGGTACATTTCAATGAATTGTGGCAGGAAATGTGGTGATGTAAATTTGTCCACCATTGCTCCTGTAATTATAAAAAATGCTGCATTGTTCAGTTGCCAAACTACACCTAACAATTAATACCCTATAACTATTGTACTGGTCTGCTTACCTTCAGTACTTCAAAATCTTCTGTGTATTGGCCCGTGTAATCCTTTTGTCTGGTCAGTGGCAAGACAGCGTTCTGTTCAGTGTGTGTTAAGCACCATACACACGATCGGACCTTGTACAAACTTTCCCGTTGTTTTTTTTTGGAAAAAGGGCCTTGTCTCTCTGAACTTGTATTGCATGCAGACGGTCTGACGTTTAGGCAACAAACACGAACGTAGTGACGTTACAACGTACGGATGAAACTTCCAAAGAAGACGTTAAATTCTTCGGCGTCACGCTTCGGGCTCCCTCTGCTAATTTCTAATTATTATACGTTTGGTCAGTGCAGATTCGTGCGTTACTTTGCGTTTACGACCGTTTGTAAAATTGTATGACAACCAGCCATGTTACACAATCCTAGGAGAGAGTGTGTTGTTTATGGGCTTGCAGTTCTTGCTGTGACTCTCGCCCGGTCCAGGAATAGTCAGAGTAGTAGGATGAGGATTATTTGGGCCAAAACTTGGCTACTTAATCGTGACCAATTTAGCCATATGCCCTTGCTGCGTGAGCTGCAGGAGAATAATCCAAATGATTCTCTGAATTATCTCCGGATGACGGACTCCTGCTTTCAGCAACTATTGTAATTGCTGTCCCCCTATATCATGAAGCAGGACACCTGCATGAGGGCTGCTATTCCAGCAGAGCAAAAGCTCATAGCTACCTTACGTTATTTGGCGACTGGGAGGGGTCCCCAGGATATCAAGTTTACCACTTGGATCTCTCACAAGGCTCTGGGAGAGATTATTCCTGAGACATGTAGTGCTATTATCCAAGTCCTGCAGAAGGACTATATTCGTGTAATTTTTTGTATTTAATATCACCTTCGTGTTTTTCTAAAGTATTTTATAAATTTATTATTCCATCCTTCCCATTTTTGTAATATGCTGTGAATGAATGCCCTCTTTGTCCTCATGCATGCTGTAACTTTTTGGTGGCCTACATGCATATTTTCCTTCACTAACCTCCCCAGCATGCTACCCTTGGCCCACACACACCTAGCCTAGTAACTTAAAAGTGTATTTTTTTCTGCTTCATTTTTAGGTTTACCACAAACACCCCCTAAAATGTGTCCCAATCTTATTCCTGTCCTATAAATTCATGCAGAGTGCAAGATTCCCTTTTTGGTTGTGCAAATACTTATCCCCCCCCCCCCCCCCCTAAAAAAACACCCAAAAAACAGTCAACCGATATAGCTACTCTATCTGCTGATTTTGCAAAACACATACATAGTATACCTTATTTTTTTAGGTAAGATTGCTGCCTAAATTCTCCAAAGCATGTAGTGCAAGGGCCTGCAAGATTACCTTCAAAAGGTCAAAATGATACGTTCGTTATGATGAATTTAGCATTATGAGGGGCTCACACCATCCCTGTGCCGTGCTGACTTCCTGTGTTTATAACTTTATCATAACGAATAATCCTAATTAACGAACATTGTTATTATTTTGTCCGATGTATGTCAAAATGTGTATAGATTTGAACAATGTGCCTTCTGATTTACGGATTTGCCCACTTCTTACCTGGCCACTGGCCTGACAATGTTCTAAAGATAGATGGTCAGGCAAAATAATAATTAATTTTTCATGCATTTAGCTCTCATGGAAGTGTAGAGGTTTACTTGTCAAAACCAGCTACCAATTCAACTCCCCCCCCCCTTAAAGGACGGAGATGTGATGATACGTACTGAATTTTAGGATCGTATACAAAAAGGGACCTTAATTTTTCCAAATGCTCTGGACAATATTGAGGTACTAAATTTTGTCTTTGGGGCAGATGAGGCTACATTGCCTCAGAGAAAAGTGATGAGCCTTTTTCCCGACCAGCTCAATAGGCTGTGATGCCAGCTATGGCAAGTGCATGTGCTGGTTTGGGCTCCCAGAATGCCCGTCTTGTCAGTGAACAATATATGGACTACTTTTTTACTTGCTGATTAATTATTTTACTTCTTAATAAAATGAGATTTTCAAGGAAATACTGTTGTCTGTTTACTAGCTTTGCAAATAGCCTTGATCTTTTTAATTTTTGCCACTAGTGCAAACCAACCTGATGTGCAACATGAGGTGACAATCTCACTTTGAGCTAACTATTATATTGTGCTGTGTCTCAGCTACACACATTTTAGAGTACACTGTCAATGTAACCACAGCAACTTAACAAATATACTGGTATTGAGCACTGAAATAAAAAAACACACATTGTTTTTTTTCAAAAATGTTTTTATATGTGCACATTCCTGTGCGTTTTTTTCTTTGTACAAACAGGCATATTATCAAACTGAACTTGTATGACAACCACGAACTTACAAAGTTCAACATTAACAAAATATGTAAATTTTTTTGGGAATTTTTTTTTTATATTTTTTTTATATTTTGTGTGTAACTATTTTTTGATAATAATTTTTTTTTTTTTTAATTTTTATATCATTATTTTTTTTTCATTTTTTTGGTCATTATTTTTTTGGGAAAATTTTGTTGATTAGTTTAGAAAATTTTTTTTAAATTTTTTTTTTTTTTTGAATTAACAAACAGAAACAATAATTTGGACATAATCATGCAGCAGGAAATGAAGAACATGATAGATGTTTATGGACGTCAAAAGTGTTTAGATTCTACCCAAAACATCTATCATGTCCTTCATTTCCTGCTGCATTGTGTTAAGTCGAGCTCTCATGGCATCTATTTCGCCATTCCATAACATGATCTGAGCTATGAGCCTTTGGGCGCTGTCTGCTGTAAAGTGGTCAGGTGGCTCTTCCACAACCAGAACATCACCTAAAAAAGTGAGAAAAAACATGTATTTAGAAATATGCAGGCATACATAGATTACCTGAAGCTGGGGTGTCAGACACTCACCTGGTGAGGTACAGGCTCCCACTTCCCCCACCTCTCTTTCATCATGTGTGATGCTGGTGCTGGGTTCAGGTTGGGGGTCCCGGCGATGTTGTGGCTCCCGGCGATGTTGTGGCTCCTGGCGAGGTTGTGGGTCCCGGAGATGTTGGTGGTCCCGGCGAGGTTGGGGGTCCTGTTGACCCTGTTGTCTGCGTCTTTGATTCCCTATGAACAATTAAAAAAAGGTATACTTAGCACACAGATATTTATGGCCCGAAATAGGAATATGAAACATTGCTTTCAAGTGGTGTACTGTCTGTTTAGGAAGAGAACCAAGTTGAAGACATGAAACCAAGCCCTTTCTTTGATGGCCTTCTCCATCCAGCCTACCCTACCGCATTTGGGTCGCAATATCTATGCTTCTTGGTTGTTAACCATTTTATTGCTCTCTCTATGTATTTAATATTGTGAAATAAAAAGTTTTTAATTTGACATTCTTTTCTCTTATTCACCTGGAATACTTTAGCACCGCTATAATCCCCTGTCCCTTTACTCATTGGTTATGATTAAAAAGACCTTTGACCCCAAATTCAATACTTACCTTTTTGTGCCAAGTTTTTATGGTGTCCCACACTAGTGCTCCTGAGTCCAGATGTGTAACCAGCTGCTGTGTCCTCTCCTTACATTCCACTGAATCTATTTATCAATTAATTAAAATTTCAAAGACATCTAGACAACAATGTCTTTTAAATTCGTTCAATCACATAAATGATCATGACCAAAACAGTCATCAGCCTATATCAGTTTAAAAAAGTCGTATTCATTGGCAAACGATCACTGTTGGTCCTTACGAACGTTATTTCCTACCCGCGAACGTTATTTAACACCTACGAACATTCAGTATAACAGTCCAGAAAAGCACATGGAGAAGCAGGCAAGTGAAGAATCATAAATGGGACACACAAGTACTTACTTTTTCGAAGTTCCTTCCTTATTTTGAGGTACTGATCTGGCTCCCTGTTTTTCAAGTCAGACCAGCGCTTCCTCAGCTGGTCCTTCTTTCTATGGACCCCAAACTTCTGCTCCAAGGCCTTCACCACATCAGTCAGGATTTTGTCCTTTACCAAATTGGGATGGGCATATGGGCCATGTTTCCCATCGTAATCTTGCTTTTTCAAGATTGAAACCATCTCCACCATCTCCTCAAATGACATGTTGGTGGCCTTCCTGGATCTGTATTCTGACACATGTGTCTCCGCCATGTTTGCTCCTCACTACGCACCGAAGAGAAAAGGGGCGGGCAATATTCAAGAAAAAGAACGTTAGGGGCGGAATTTCAGGCATGCGCCGTCTATGTCAAGTTAACACGCGGTACGAACGAATGCGTGATGCCGTTCGGGTAGCGGAGTTTTCACGCCTAGATAGTGTATATCAATCGAACGAGCGTGTGATGTAAGATTACGTTCTGTTTGTGTGCGAGACAAAGGCAATCCGAGAGTCCCCGCGAAAAGAAGCTGGTTCAAAATTCTGTCGCTACCGTTCGTAATTTTTAATGACATTTTTTAATTTGAAATGTCATTTTGCTCTCTGACTGTTTTAAACAGGGGAAACATGCGCCCCTTTACAGGCATACTATAGACACCCCCCATGGTACTAAATTTAAAGGAATATTACACTTTTATTGTTTGACTTTATTCATTATTAAAATCACTGTTCATGAAAAAATGGGTGTTTTGTAAACTTTTCTGTCCATTCATACATGTCTCCTGGGGCAGGACCCAGGTCACCAAACACTTTTTTTGGCAATACCATGAATATAAGCCTTTAAAATTACCACTTATAATTATTCATGTTCAACTCCCTTAGACTTTAATGGTGTTCACGTGTTAAAATCAATTTTTGGCCTGTTCAAATGTTCTGTTGCAAAACTAACAGGGGGGTGTTGGTCTCATCCCTAATGGCAATTAGCTTGCATATTATCTCTTAAAATTATCACTTTGGAATTCTACCATAGACTTTTATAGGTTGGCAAATTAGAAAATGTTGTATGGGGCACACTGCAAACAGCCCCCCCCCCCACAGCTGCCCTACTGTCAATGCAGCGTGACCTGTGCCACATACAGCATGACCTGTGCCCAATACAGCCTGGTCTGCCTGTGCACCATACAGCCCCACCTATGCTGAGGAAAAGGCAAGCTACTAGGATCAGCAGAGAGCAGGATTGGCCACTGTACTAGCTTTCATTTGAATTTCTCCTCTTCCCGGGGCTCATCACATAGCCCCACCTCTTGGCCCGACGCCTTTGATGACATCACATGTCCCGCATTGGATCGGCGTTCTATCAAATGCACTGGCCCAAAAGGTGGAGCTATGTGACGTGAGCCCCAGGAACACTGGAAGTCCTAATGAAAGCTCTTACATCGGGCAATTCAGCTCTGCTGATACAGACAGCTCGCCTCTTCCTTTCCTCTCTCTCTTCCTCTGGCTGGGAGACTGTGCCGGCGGTGCTCTTATCCTCACTGGGCCCCACTTGGCTGCGGGCCCCATAGCGCCCGCATGGGTCAATATGGTGGTAGTTACGACCCTGAATGCATAGTAATTTTTTTGGGTTCAAAAAGTGAGTCCCATATCAATAGACAGCAGTGGCCAAAAAGGATTAGGACAAGAATGAGAAATGCTGGAGTCAGAATGATCTTCTTTCCTATTTGGACACATTACAAATTAAAAAGTCATGATATGAAAATTGTTGATGAATGATGTCCAAAAATTAAAATGATGTTGTTTTTACACACACAGGAACTTTAGAGCCAAGAAGAGCCTGGGCCCAGCAGCCAGACAACAACTGAGTGCAGGATCCCTCCCCTGCGTCCTCCCAAAAAAAGGGCCAGGAAGAGCCAACATCTGGATGAGGCCACAGCTGAGTTCTTAACTAGGGCTACCTCTCTGATAAACACAGCACCCGATAGTGCTGAAGGGTTTGGCAGTTTTAATGCTAGTAAGCTCCGTGAGCTTGATGCAGATCAAAGGGAGCTATGTGAGGCTCTAATCATCCAGCTCTTCAGCAAGGCCAGGAAACAAGAGCTAACCACTAAATCTCATGTGTGTCATTTGAACAACACTCCTCCACAACAAACCTACCCACCCCAGCAAGCCCACCCACCTGAGCAGCATGGTGGTCAGTGGCAAAAGCAGCCCCAAGGATCCACAAAAAGGCCACTGGTGTGGGGAGTTTAGGGGCTAATAATTTAGCAGGTTGAATTTTTTGATTTCAGTATGATTTAATAAGATATATTTTTTCTTTTGATGTGTATCGTTTGCTCTTTTTCTTTTGAAATTCTAATTTTTAATTGTGAGGACAGAGAACATGTCTAATAATTTTGTAAGTTTATTTATGTTGTGAATGCACAATAAGCAAAATGGCCTTAAAAAACAAAAAACAAAAAAAAGGATTGATATCACTAGAACACAAATCCTAACTAAAATATGTTTGTCTGTACTCTGTCAGTATAACCAGCAAAGCAGATTTATTCTTAAGCCATTAAAAATTTGTGATGGTCCTTGCTTCCGACCATGCGTGTTTGTACTTTGGACTAAAGTCCGATGGTATTTTGTGCACACACGATCGGAGTTTTGTTGACAGAAAGTTTGTCCGTTCGTAGCCAACAAAAGTCCGAATTAAAAAATAATTTGTCCGATGGAGCGTACACACGGTCAGATGTTGCTCCAGAACTGCTAATTTGCATGTTTGTTGTCAAAAAGTCCGATCGTGTGTGCGGGCCTTTATATAGTTGGTGTTGACGATTGGTCATGACGTTTGGACGCGAACGTATTTGACACGAATATTTCCCTTCCGGGTTAAATTATTTTCAACCATGCGCAGTAGCAACCATTCGTTTTTTCACGGACGAAGAACGCATTAAACTTGCAATTTATCGTACGTTCGGCAGAAAATTGCCAAACTTGCCGTTCGTTTTTTTTCCACAAAAACGTCACAAACGATTATCGATTTGTGCCCATTAACTTGCCGAAAAACGAACAAAGTGTCTATATGAACGATTTTTTGGCCGATTTTCTGTATAGTGTATGGCCAGCATAACAAGGTATATCATATATATATTGAAGAGGCTACAGCTAAACAAAATATTGCTACTAACGAACTTAACTTAAAAAGGCACATAGATTCTAATAAAAAAAAAAACAAATGCCATTAACATTTTAAGGGGGGGGGGGGGGAGAAAACACCTGCTGCCTCAATAGATTAAAACACAAATAAGTGCTTAAAAAAAAAAAAATTATCAAATACGAGTTGCAGAAACTGCATCTCAAAAACGCAGTGATACCCACGTGTCTAAAAAGAAAAAAAAACCCATGTAATTATTACATCCAAATATGAACACAAAAAAAAAAAAAAAAAAAGGACTATATCCTTTTTGAGTTGCATAAACTGCAACATAACAAAATCGTGTTACTAACATGCCCTTAAAATAAAACAAATTCCATTCGTGCTTAAAAGAGGGGGGAAGGGAAATACCCTCTCAAGTGTGGGTGATTAATTACCTATCAAGTGCTATGAGGCAACAGGTGCAGACCCTCCAAATAAAAAAAAAAAGGGCATATGCCCAACACTGAATGTAATTAACCATCTTCTTAAAGCATCCTAAATAAAGAGCCTACAGCTTCCTAGTTCAATAAGTAATTACATTCGTCTCCTGTCCTAAAACGCCTATAACCTATAACATCCTCTCAAAAACTTCAAAGTGCTTATCTTAATACATGTGACAGGGGCCAAAATTAAAGATCTAGGATGGGAGAGATTGTGAAAGACGTCCACTAATGTCCTCTCTGTCACCTCTTTCACTCAATTGAGCAAAAGGTCTAAGTTCCGATTCTTGATTCTGTTCCCTGCAGGAGCTTTGGGGTCCGCATCGAGGCTGCTGTTGTTGTAGCACTTGAGTATGATTCCCACGGCCTTGCTTACTCTGGGGGCCCGATCTACCCCCCATATGTGGAATGTATAAGAGCCAATTGGGAATCTGAATAGGTGCCACTTCTATGAAAGCAAATTGTCCCGGGAGATCTGTCAGTGTACGGAGCGTATATGAAGATGATGCCTTACGAAATGTCACCGCCAATGGGTATCCCCATCTGTATGTGTACCCCTGTTCTCTAGCCAGATCCAAAATTGGCCGCAGACATGCTCTGCGCTGGAGGGTAGCCCGTGATAAATCCGACAAGATTTTAATAGAATTCCCCTCAAAGTCAATATTCCCTGCTCCCCACGCAGCCCTAAGTATCTGCTCCTTCTGTGAATAGCTATATAGTCGGCATATAACGTCTCTAGGTCTCTCTGGGTCTCTTGATTTGGGGCCCAAAGCTCTATGGACCCTGTCTAACTCAACCATCATCTGGGGGGATTTTAAGACCGTCTGAAATATAGTATTCACTATTTTCTGAAGCTCTTCTACCTCAGTCTCTTCAGGGATACCCCGAAGCTGCAAATTGTTCCGGCGGCTTCTATCTTCCAAAACCTCCATATGGAGCTGTAAGTCCACTGCTGTGTCTGCCTGGATAGTCTGTGTTCTTTCAATAGCTCTTACCCGCTGTTCGAGGGAGGACACATTTTCCTCTCCTATGCTCACCCTCTCCGTGAGTATTTTAATATCTGTTCTTACCGCTTGAATGTCCTGGCGGTGTGACTCCTCTACTCGGAGAATCAAAGCCGCGATATCCCGGCGTGTGGGAAGCTCTCTCAGCAGTGCTCGGATATCTCCTTCCACACTGCCTGTATCCTCAGCTTGCAGGGGGTCACAGACTTCCGCCAGAGCATGATGTGAAGACGCCAGGATTTCCAACTTAGAGTCCGGCATAAGGGATGGAGCAGGCAGGCTCGGCTTAATACTGACAGCCCGGTTTGAGCTGCGTAAAGCAGCCACTGTGGCGCCTGGAGACTCTCGTGGAGGTGGAACAAAATATTGCTGGATATCTACCTGTACGGTACGAGAGGCAGGTGGCTGAGCTCTCCTTATTGTAGATCGTGTCTTGTATTCTCGAGCTGTCCTCATGCCACGGTAATACCTATTAGTCGGCTATTATTTGGTCGGGGAGAGCATGGTAGTCCCGGAGCTCCACTATAGCGTGTTTTCACACCGCCATGTCTAGGCCACGCCCCACCCCCACACAACAATTGTTAACATAGAAGAAAGGTATTTTTTTAAGTAGATACATTTAAAGAACTTGCAACTTTTTCCACAACCTATCTTTTTTTAGTTTTATATAAAGTAGGGGTTTCTTTTATTTTCTGTGTTCCATTGGGGATATTTCAATGCCTGTGTTGTAAACATAAAAGAAAATTAGGTGAAATCTTTCCATCGTTAGCGAAATCCTCTCTTTAAAAGTTATCACTGCCACAACTGTCCTCATTGGAAGACTTCCCCTTTATCCCAGTTCTTGTAGTAAGTACAAATATTGGTTACTGGGACAAATAAAAAGAGGGTGAATCTCACTAGTGTGTGCACAAAAAAAATAAAGTTGTCAGGGTTGCTAACCCTTCCCTACTCTATCCAAAACTAAAGAAGAGTTTTGTCTTAGATACACTATAATCTTTACCAAAACTATGAAACATATTGTACAGAAATAACACTATTGACAAATGTGTCACTATGTATCTACTTAAAAAAGAAGACTGACTTGGATGATAACAACACATTTTCAGTTTAAAAGTTCTTCAGAAATCAGATTAACTTGTGCAATGACAGTCTCTTATTAGACCCAATGCGCCCTGTTCTAGGTCTCCAGACTCGTGCTCTGATTCGGTAATTGTCCAGTTCGATTCAGACAGGGACAGAAGTTGCTGTGATCTCTCTCTTTCAATACTGCTAAGACAGACAGGCTTTTATTTCCTTACAAGTGGTGGGAGAACTTTATAGTACAGTCTGATCACACCAGACATCCAAATCACACCTTGCACTGCACAATGAGCAGTCTTTCCCAATTATGGTCAGCTATGGCAGAGTTCTGTTCACCTAGCAGCAGCCCAGCCTTTCCCCCACACACCTGCCTGAGCCAGACAACTCTCTCCTCTTTCCTCATCAGTCTGCAGATTCCTTCCCCTTGCTCTGTTGCAACAGACAGTCACCATCCTCCAGGATGGTGATGGCTGCCCCCTGAACTGGAGACACTCCATAAATGAGTATTGCAAAGTTCTGTCCTTATAGATGGCGTCTGCACTTCTGCAATAATGAATATTCAGTTTAACCCTGTCCACACTTCAGAAGAATAAAAATTACAGCAATTATTAGCAGCAACAAAGGAAGAAGACACAACACCTTATGCCCTCTTTTATTTCTCTATTTGCAACTATAATTTACATATACAGTCAGGTCCATAAATATTGGGACATCGAAACAATTCTAATCTTTTTGGCTGTATACACCACCACAATGGATTTGAAATGAAACGAACAAGATGTGCTTTAACTGCAGACTTTCAGCTTTAATTTGAGGGTATTTACATCCAAATCAGGTGAACAGTGTAGGAATTACAACAGTTTTTATATGTGCCTCCCACTTTTTAAGGGACCAAAAGTAATGGGACAATTGGCTGCTCAGCTGTTCCATGACCAGGTTTGTTTTATTCCCTCATTATCCCATTTACAAATAGTAGATAAAAGGTCCAGAGTTCATTTCAAGTGTGCTATTTGCATTTGGGATCTGTTGCTGTCAACTCTCAATATGAGATCCAAAGAGCTGTCACTATCAGTGAAGCAAGCCATCATTAGGCTGAAAAAACAAAACAAACCCATCAGAGAGATAGCAAAAACATTAGGTGTGGCCAAATCAACTGTTTGGAACATCCTTAAAAAGAAAGAATGCACCCGGAAGACCTTGGAAAACAACTGTGGTGGATGACTGAAGAATTCTTTCCTTGGTGAAGAACATACCCTTCACAACAGTTGGCCAGATCAAGAACACTCTCCAGGAGGTAGGTGTATGTGTGTCAAAGTCAACAATCAAGAGAAGACTTCACCAGAGTGAATACAGAGGGTTCACCGCAAGATGTAAACCATTGGTGAGCCTCAAAAACAGGAAGGCCAGATTAGAGTTTGCCAAACAACATCTAAAAAAGCCTTCACAGTTCTGGAACAACATCCTATGGACAGATGAGACCAAGATCAACTTGTACCAGAGTGATGGGAAGAGAAGAGTATGGAGAAGGAAAGGAACTGCTCATGATCCAAAGCATACCACCTCATCAGTGAAGCTGTATGGCTGCCAATTGAACTGGTTCTCTTGTATTTATTGATGATGTGACTGCTGACAAAAGCAGCAGGATGAATTCTGAAGTGTTTCGGGCAATATTATCTGCTCATATTCAGCAAAATGCTTCAGAACTCATTGGACGGAGCTTCACAGTGCAGATGGACAATGACCCGAAGCATACTGCGAAAGCAACCAGAGAGTTTTTTAAGGGAAAGAAGTGGAATGTTATGCAATGGCCAAGTCAATCACCTGACCTGAATCCGATTGAGCATGCATTTCACTTACTGAAGACAAAACTGAAGGGAAAATGCCCCAAGAACAAACAGGAACTGAAGACAGTTGCAGTAGAGGCCTGGCAGAGCATCACCAGGGTTGAAACCCAGCGTCTGGTGATGTCTATGCGTTCCAGACTTCAGGCTGTAATTGACTGCAAAGGATTTGCAACCATGTATTAAAAAGTGAAAGTTTGATGGATGATTGTTAATCTGTCCCATTACTTTTGGTCCCTTAAAAAGTGGGAGGCACATATACCAACTGTTGTAATTTCTACATCGTTCATCTGATTTGGATGTAAATAGCCTCAAATTAAAGCTGAAAGTCTGCAGTTAAAGTACATCTTGTTTGTTTCATTTCAAATCCATTGTAGTGGTGTATAGAGCCAAAAAGATTAGAATTGTGTCGATGTCCCAATATTTATGGACCTGACTGTATGTACTGTAACAGCAGTTATGGTTGCCACAGCCGACACGTGTGATGATGTCACTGCATTCTGGCTCCAGCAGGTAAAAACTTTATTAGTTGAAGAGTAACCTCCTCCTGGAGCTTGGGGAATAATGAATATTGGGAATGAAGAGTTGATGTCACAGATTTTCAAGCAGTAGGTTTTGACAAAAGGGTTACATTTTATAAACCAAAACATAATCGGTTTTGCATTTTTAGTTATTGTTTACCATTAATATGTTATTTATTTTTCATTTCCATGTGTTTTATTTATTAGGCCTCATGTACACAGGATGTAAAAATAACGTTATGAAAACGCCAGTATCTTTGCAGTGATTTTCTTTAACTTTTTTCAGCTTTTTTCAATGTTTTTGCAATAGCGTTTTTTCGCGTTTTTCCGCATTATCGTTTTTTAGCGTTTTTTTTTTTTTCAAAAATTTTAAATTTTTTTTTCAATGGATCAAAAACATTAAAAAACGTTGGTGAATGACATTTTTGAGCGTTTTTGAGTGTTTATCAGAGTTAGAGCTTTTTTACAGCTGAAAAACATCTCTCAGAACCCACTGGTCCTGGGTTTTTTTTACAGCTTAAGGCCTCATGCACATGGACGTTTTTACAGCCGCTTTTTGGAGCGTTTTTTGCAGCTTAAAAAGGCCTGTCTATGGCTTCATGCCCACCTAGGCGTTTTTGAGCTGCAAATGGCATAGGCGTTTTTAAGCTGTAAAAAAACCCAGGACCAGTGGGTTCTGAGAGACGTTTTCAGCTGTAAAATAAAAAAAAAAAATAGAAAAAAAAAATGCTAAAAAAATGCTAACGCGGAAAAACGCTCAAAACGCTCAAAAACGCTCAAAAACGTCACTTACCAAAAAAAATTAAAAATTTGCTCAAAAACGCTATTGCAAAAACGTTGAAAAAAGCTGAAAAAAGTTTTAAAAAATCACTGCAAAGATACTGGCGTTTTCATAACGTTATTTTAACATCCCGTGTGCATGAGGCCTAAAAACGCCTATGCCATTTGCAGCTCAAAAAACACCTAGGTGGGCATGAAGCCATAGACTAACATAGACAGGCCTTTTTAAGCTGCAAAAAACGCTCAAAAAAGCAGCTGTAAAAACGTCCGTATGCATGAGGCCTTAGCTTTTATTGTGTTACATTAAATTAAAAATACACAACATTTCAAATATGCTTTTGTTTAATTTGTAAGTAAAATTGCCATGCTTTTTATCAGAAATATAACGTTAGTGTCACTATAAATAAGACAAATTACAGAATAAAATATGTAATATAATATATACGTTTTATATACAGTAACATTAGCTGTTTTAAAGCTAACACTGATTTGAAATATAAAAATATATATCTTGCATCATTTTGAGATTTAAAAAAAAAAACTACATTTGGTAACACAGTATTGCCAAAAGAAATCCTTCTTTGGAGTTTTTAATAATTTGGATCTCACTGGACCCCTAGCGGCTCCGATAATCATATTTGGTCTAAAGAAATAGCAATCATGGCACTCAGTTATCTAAATATAATTACATACCGTATTTGTATTGCATAACTCTGTGCAGTTATGAGTTTAAAGGTTTTTGCAAAATATAAATTTACTTTTGCAAATTAGCTTAGCACGCAACTGACAGCTGCTCATATCTGACTTAATAGAGGCTGGGACTGGCAACGCAACTTTGAAAGCAGTATCGTCTTATAGCCCCTGGAGTAGTACACAGAGAAATATTTTTGCATTTTTTAAACCCTTTTTTTAAACAACTGTTTTGTTTGTATTTATGTTTTTGCAGCCTACTGTAATTTTTGCATGCATGCTAATCCAGCCATTGTGTCTAAGAAATGGCAATCACCAATATAATAAATATCTGTTGCTGGGTTTAGATAGAATTTGGGTACACATTGAACAATTGAGGGCAAAGCAACAAGTTGTTTTTTGATTTCTCTAAAGCACAAATTTTAAGAGACAGTGTGAGTCTGCTGTTGAAAGTGTCTGCACTGTCAATGAAGTGACTGGTTAGCTAACTTTTTAACTGCTAACAAGAAATACATTAGTATTTGCAAAAACCCTCATAGAAGCATATCATCTGCTGCAGAACAATGTTTTCTGAGTCATGAGTATAGGTCTCCATCAAGCCCATCATTTGTGAGTTGTAGCAGCCTTTATGTGTGTTTTCCCGTGTTCAGATCAGGAGATGTGATCTTACATTTATTTAACAGCATGCTAAAACAGTTTGCTAGTTAATAAAATAAACGAGGTTGTATGTTTCTGCTTAAAAAGGCCACATCCCTAATATGGATGGAGAAAGTTGAGACTTTTTAGGTTCAAGGAATGTGCAAAAGGTCAGGCATAATAGTATTAAATATATTGTATTTATTGGTATCAAAAAAGTATTTAAAAGAAACTAACAGTATAAAACATACATACACGCAACTGCCACAACAATATTAGGGTTCGGGGTCTTCCGGAGTCTTCCGGCCCAGAAGACCTGCGATCGGTCCTCCAAACAATCTTCAATAACTTTCTGGGAGTTCCGGCCTCCATGCACATTGAAATGGACAGAGCCCACAGAGCCTTGAAGCCTAGGGATCAAGCCTCCAAACCTAGAGACATAATCTGTAGAGTGCACTCATTGCTTTAAAAGAGGACATCATGCTCAAAGTCCAGCCGATCAAACCTATCCCCGTAGATGGCGCCCCAATCCAGCTCTTTCCCGACCTATCTGGAGCGGAGGTTATCTTTATACAGGAAACACACTTTAATAAGACGGGCACCCTGACATTTGCATCGTGGTTCTTTCCTACAGGTTTCCTAGCCTCTAGTACCAAAAAGAAAGCAGGGGTGGCCATTCTGATAAAGAAGGGATCTCCATTCACGCCCACTTCCTCCTACTCTGACCCCCACAGCTGGTTTTTGATCCTTGGTGGTAGTTGGCAACAATCTGACATAACTTTCTGCAACATCTATGCACCAAATGTGAACCAGATGCCCTTTGTGACTAAGGTGTATAACCACCTTTTCAGAACCACACATTCCTTTTTAGTTGTGGGAGGGGACTTCAACCTCCCGTTCTCCCCTATTCTGGACAGAACATCCCTTGACAAAAAAATCCCCCCCCGCGCCTCTCTAGGCAATCCCAACAATTCAGACAGGTCACCCGCAAGTTTGCTCTGTTTGACGCATGGCGCGTGGAGCACCCAACGGAACGTCAATACTCCCATTACTCCCACCCATTTCGCACACACGTGCGGCTAGATTACTTTTTCGTTAATGCCCCTTCCCTGCGGGCTATCGCTGACGTGGGAATCCTGCTTATATCGTGGTCAGACCATGCTCCAATCCTCTTGAAACTTAAATTGGATACTTCCAAGGTCAGACGCTGTGACTGGCGACTTAATGACTTTCTCCTGAAGGATCTCGCACATAGGATGGAGTTGGAAAACATCCTAAAAAACACTCTGGAAATCTCTGCGGGAACCCTCTGGGAGGCACACAAAACAGTCATACATGGCCAATGCATAGCGGTCTCTACAGCCTGGAAGAAAAATACCAAGCTGTTGAGACAACAGACGGCACAGTGACTACAGAACTTAGAATCCAGACTTACGACTTCGTCCTCAATCCGTCTCTTGAGAGAAATTACACGTCAACGGGCAGTCCTCAAAAGCATAGACATAGGCAAGGTTGAAAAAGCCCTTCAGAGGCTCCGTCAGCTATATTATGATAAAGGTGACAAAGCCTACACCTTCTTGTCACGCAAACTCTGGGAACATACTCGGCTCCCCAAGCCCTGTGGGACCCAACTGGGACCCTTCATTCCCACCCCGACCATATTGCCCAATTACTCCGAGACTATTACTCAAACCGTTACAATAATCCCTCTATACCCCACTTGCCGACTCAAGCAACTTACACTGACCGCATACGAACCTACCTCGCATCCAGTGGGGTGGCCACTTTACCAGCGGAGGCCCTACACTCCCTTAATGCTCAGATCACTGCTGAAGAGATCTCAGAGACTCTAAAGCTTCTCCCTAATAGTAAGGTCCCAGGCTCTGATGGCCTCCCGTATGAATACTACAAAACTTTCTTACCCAACCTGCTCCCACATATGGTCCGTTTATTTAATGGATTCATGGGCAAAGATGGAATCTCACGAGACATGCAGACCTCACACCTCACGCTCATACCCAAACCTAATAAAGACCACACACTCTGCGGGAATTACAGACCCATAGCTTTATTAAATTCGGACCTAAACATTTTTACAAAATTATTATCCCTCAGAGTGAATGAGATCCTCCCCTTCCTGATCCATAAGGATCAGGTGGAATTTGTCCCAGGGCCCCAAGCGGGGGATAACACCAGAAGAGTCATCAACTTCATTGACATCATTAATAGACAAAAAGACGAGGCGCTGTTGCTCAGCTTAGATGCTGAGAAAATCTTTGATAGGCTCAGCTGGCCTTTTATGTTTTCCACATCTTCCGGGGACCGCTCCTCGGGGCGATTAGGCACTTATACGCAACTCCATCTGCTTCCATCAAAACACCCTTTGCAGCATCTACTTCCTTTTCCATCTCAATTGGAACTAGGCAAGGATGTCCGCATTCCCCGTTGCTTTTCGCCCTGTGTATTGAACCCCTGGCGGCCCAGATCTGACGGGACCCCAACATCAGCGGCGTAATGGTTACAGGTCGCGAATTTAAAATTTCATTGTTTGCGGATGATGTTCTTCTGACCCTAACACGCCTGCATATCACCCTCCCCAACCTTCATAAGCTCTTTGAGGAATATGGGTCCCTATCAGGATGTAAGGTTAATCCAGCCAAATCAGAAGCCCTCCCACTCAACCTTCGCCCCACAGAAGTGCACCGCCTATCGAAAAACTTTTCATACAGTGGAAGTCCCATGCCATCAAATATCTGGGGGTATACCTCACTCCTCGATACGAATCTCTATACGATGCAAACTTCAGACCCCTGTTTGCATCTATACGATCCCTATTGACCAAATGGAGACATTACCCAATGTCTTGGTTTGGACGCATTGCCCCGGTCAAGATGAACATGTAGCACTAACTCACGGTGGAGCTGCTGATTTTTAGCGGGCTGTTACTGCCACCTTTTTCCCCTGTAATTTCACCAGTACAGGGTCTAGGGTCAAGTTGAGCTTACTGTCAGACAATGTAGGCAACAGTCACTTAAATATTTTTCCAATGCTTTAATGGGAGACAACTGGAAGAAGTAGCAGTAAAGAGGTAGAAGAAGAGTTGCAGGGAAGTTCAAATACCTTTTTCTTGGGGTAGCATCAAGGAATTCAAATCTTTAGGACGGATGTATCCTCTGCTTAGGATTAAATCTTTGCCCGCCCGGATAGGTTTCTCTCACTAACCTAGCAGCCGGTACGCAGCACAAACAAAAAGAAAAGTCTCTGCCACAGACTTGGGTGAAACAAAACTGTACGATCCTCTGCCACAGGATGTAGTAGTTTTTGATGAACAGCAAACACAGTACCAGGACTTTTAAGCCGACCCGGCAGTACTTGTGCGGTAGTGTAGTTTAGGATATGTCCTCCAACTGAGTCACCAGGCCCTTCTTAAGACCAGCCTTGCATGGTCTTCTCCAAGATGGGTCCTCCCCTGGATCTTCCCGATTGTCCGGCTTCTTCCCGCAGGACAGACAGCACAGGACCATCCCAGCTATAGCAGGCCCCAGACAGGCTTCTGGTCCCACCTGCACGGCTGCCGCAACGCAACCCTCCAAGCCGGAGGGCTACAAGGTAGAACTCACTGACACATACCTCTAGGCCAGGAGGGCCACGAGGCAAGAAGACTCCTCGGAACATGGCATCTGACCCATAAATACCCTCTCCCAGAATGCAACTCGGAGGACCACCTCCGCCGAATTGTCTCCGGGACAGAAGAGCACTCATACACTTCAGCTTGCTGCTTTTCCAACACCGGCCCATAATAACAACGACACCCACAGGCACAACGTGGAACTGCACGCAACACAGCCAAGCTGGAACAGAGGCCAATCTAACACTAAATTAAATCTGAACTATGTACAGAACAGATGACCCACTAAATTTACCTATAAGCGGTAGATTGAAAAATCTACCAGCGCTACAAACATATTACCTAAACTCTTGTACCACTTTATGACCCTCCCGGTGCCCATCCCGTCTGCCCAGCTTAGGAAACTACAGAATGACCTTCTAAATTTTACGTGGAATTATAAACAGCACTGAATAGCCCGCTCCATAATGTGTGCCTCCCGAAAGGATGGGGGTTTGGCCTTCCCACACCTCCAGCGTTACTATTATGCGGCCCAACTGAGGGCTATAGCTTCCTGGGTTACCCTTCCGGCCTATAATCGCTGGACTCAAATAGACAAAATATGGCTAGCCCCCATCCACCCAAACAATTTATTGTGGAATACTAATGCCGATGTCCCCCCCACTGCCCTACTACACACCATGAACCTCCTACGCACTGTTTGGAGACAACTAAATCGCAACACACCCCTACAATCTGAGACCTCCTTGGTAACAGCTTTCCTCTACAACCCTAATCTACCCTAAGGTTGCAAAAAAACAAATTTGCATAAATTATATAAATGTGACTTAAACATAAATATATCAAATAAACAGAGATTCATACATGGTGAAATGTGAATCAACCAAAGAAAAGTCCAAAAAAAGAAAATGGTAATTTATAATGTAAAAAAAAAATCCAATTAGATGTGCAGTCCTGTTAAAAAAGAAACATAAGAAAAAAATGCTGGTATAATGAAAAATGTGCTAGTATGGTGACTATACCATAAATAAGGTGAAAAATAGAAATTGGGGTGTTAATATTGAACAGAAACACATCAAATAAACAAGGATTAACACATAATGAATTTGAGTTCAAACTCAAATTAGAATAATTTCTGAAAAATGTGCTAGTATAATAATGTGCTAGTATAACTCCACAATAAACAAAGTTCAAAAAACAGAAATGGTGAATAGTAAAGTCCAAAGAAATCCAATTAGATGTGCAGTCCCGTTAGACATATGGGAGATTCCAATCACCGGTATGAACTGTGAAGGAAAAAACAGAATTACCACCACCATAAACAGGGGGAGGCTTACCAGATCTTATTGACTTGGCGGGGCTTACACCACCCAAGTCTGCAGAGCTTATTAGGTTGAACACATCTGTTGGAAACAACTGGTCCTAGATCTGTATCAATCAATCAACCTTGGACTGTAAATGAATAGTGACTTGAAGGCTCCAATCATGGTGAGGAGGGTGGAAGGTAAATGGCAGAAGGGATATATCATGCAATGAAAAGATTGGCTAACGTAGTGTGATACCATATAAAAAAGGCAATTTATTAAAAATAGAATAAAACACTCATATTTGGAAGAGTAGAAAAAAGCATGTATATAACAAAGAGCAGGAGGTCCACTCGACGCGTCTTTTCATTGCATGATATATTCCTCCTGGCATTTACCTTTCACCCTCCTCACGATGATTGGAGCCTTCAAGTCACTATTCAGTTACAGTCCAAGGTCAATTGATTGATACAGATCTAGGACCAGTTGTTTCCAACACATGTGTTCAACCTAATAAGTTCTGCAGACTTGGGTGGTGTAAGCCCCGCCAAGTCAATAAGATCTGGTAAGCCTCCCCCTGTTTATGGTGGTGGTACTTCTGTTTTTTCCTTCACAGTTCATACCGGTGATTGGAATCCCCCATATGTCTAACGAGACTGCACATCTAATTGGATTTCGTTAGACTTCACCATTCACCATTTCTGTTTTTTGAACTTTGTTTATTGTGCAGTTATACTAGCACATTATTATACTAGCACATTTTTCAGAAATTATTCTAATTTTTTCTGAGTTTGAACTCACATTCATTATGTGTTAATCCTTGTTTATTTGATGTGTTTCTGTTCAATATTAACACCCAATTTCTATTTCTCACCTTATTTATGGTATAGTCACCATACTAGCACATTTTTCATTATACCAGCATTTTTTTCTTATGTTTCTTTTTTAACGGGACTGCACATCTAATTGGATTTTTTTGGACTTTATAAATCACCATTTTAATTTTTTGGACTTTGTTTATTGTGCAGTTGTTATACTAGCACATTATTATACTAGTACATTTTTCAGAAAATATTCTAATTTTTTCTGAGTTTGGACTCACATTCATTATGTGTTAATCCTTGTTTATTTGATGTGTTTCTGTTTAATATTAACACCCTAATTTCTATCTCTCACCTGATTTATGTTAAAGTCACCATACTAGCACATTTTTCACCATACTTGTTTTTTTTCAGAAATTTCACTTTTTCTTTGGTTGATTCACATTTCACCATGTATGAATCTCTGTTTATTTGATATATTTATGTTTAAGTCACATTTATATAATTTATGCAAATTTTCTTTTTTGCAACCTTAGCGCTGCACTTATTTATTCACAGTGTTTGCTTTTTGTCTACAAGCTGTGCTGGCTGCTAGGTTGCAGGTTCACAGCGCAGTATTCCTTTACCTTTATTTTTTGTAACCCTAAACTACCTGACAGCTTAACCTCCCATATGATATCCCCATGGTTGCAGAGGAATCTCTTTCAATATGGACATCTGGTGAACCCAGTTTCTAGGATCTTGTTGCCCTTTGACGAACTCAGAACTAAACACGAACTCCCCCGCAGCGCCTTTTTTGGTTACCTCCCAATCAGGCACTACGCACTCACCATCACCCCAACCCTCCAATTCTCTAAGCCGTCCCCATTTGAATGCTTAATCCTATCAGGCCCTACACAGAAAGGGCTGACTTCAGACATATAAGCTTTTAAACTCTTATGCTATGGTCTCTCGGAGGAAACATAGCTATATGTGTAGATGGGAGGAACACCTGGGAGAGGAGCTAACCCTTGAACAATGGGCCATCATATGGTCTTGAGTGGCCAAGAGTTCTATATGTATTCTTTACAAAGAGAACACATACAAGGTACTCTTTCATTGGTACCCAACTCTGTCACGCCTGCATGCTATATATCCATCGGCCTCGGATTGCTGCTGGAGGTGTCTCCAGGACCGGGGCACGCTACTTCATATTTACTGGAGCTGCCCAGCCCTATTGGCATTCAGTCCGGGGGCTGCTCCAGCGGCTGTTCGAGGTAAATATCCCTCTCTCCCAAGTTTTTTTTACTGTGTCTTCCCCCCCTCTAAACTTTCCACATTAGCCAAAAAGTTGGCCACACAAATATTAACAGCAGCTAGGTGCCTAGTAGCCCTCTACTGGAAACAACGAAACCCTCCATCTCTAACCGATATTTATTCCACAATTAAGGATGTGGAGGTCATGGAGTCCATGACAGCTAGCCTAGCGGACTGGGTGGACTGACATACAGCAACATGGGAACCGTGGCATCAAAGAATAGACCCCCCATGATTTCATGAGCCCCCCCCCTCCGTTCTGTACAATACGATTGCTTGAAGCCCAGGAGAAATGCGCCCTTCAGATTGAGACTCTCTTACACTTTTTCTTTCCTCTCCCCCTCTCCTCTAACCCCCTCACACACACACACACTTTTCTTCTCTCTCTCCTTCTTTCTATTATTCTTCCCTTCCTCCTTTTCTCTTTTTTCTCTGGAATAGCAGGCCACGCAAATATAAATTATAAATCCTACTAATGGTCTGTTTTTTAGAGAAGCCTGCATTGTAATTACTTCAGCGCTACCTCTCCCTGTTACATAGTGCTGTCTCTTGTTGACCTATGTCTGTGGATTGTATGTTAATTCTGTCACACGTAGACCTCCATGCCCATTCCAGAGCTGTTTGTGACTACTACTTCCCTTTTATTACTTTATTTTCCTTTGTTTATGTTTTAAGCCACTGTATTGCATATGTTGAAACCTTATAAAAACTTACAAAAAATGGAGGGGAAAGGTGGGACTTTAAATGAGGCACATATGCGGTGTGCCTCCATCCCTATAGTATATGGAAAAAGAAGGGAAAGTGGGACTTTAAATGAGATGGATGACTTTGTGGAGGCAAGTTTGAATAAATGCAAATTTTTATTAGTAAACACATTAAATGCGATAAGAGATGGCAATGGTTAAAAGCCACATGTACAGTAAATATGCCGATTCGTGTCAAATCCACCCACACAAGGCATACAATTCATTGTTACATTGCATAGGATAGGCTCATATAAGTACATATCACATAAAAAACAGCACTAGCAGCAAGAATGTGAATATAAAAAATATATAAAATATAGGACCATAATAGATAAATGTAGGAATGTCAAAATTGATAATCTGCTGCAGACCAGGGTTGATATGTCCATTACAGACATAAATCAGCATCACGTGTGCACGACGCATTTCGTGTAGAGACACTCTTCAGGGGCGGATGCTCAGGTATGTCTGCAGAGTATAAAAAATGAATAATATTAGTCTATTTAAGATAGGTAATATAAAGGAAAGGCAAGTTTGCCCATCCTAAATACTCACAAAAAAGGAATTGAATGTGAGTTAAGTGGACAATGTGATGGTGAGCTGACACCATCACATTGTCCACTTAACTCACATTCAATTCTTTTTTACATATATTTTTTATTCATTTTTTGTTCACTTATTCACAGTCCCATGTACACTTTTTTCAGATCACTCCAGGTTACCATTGTGGGATACCCTGGTCTTTCACCCACGCACCAGCCTTTGTGTCATGGACCATCGGGAGGTTCTGCTATGGGCGCCCTGTTGCACACGGCCATTAGTACCTCAGCTCCCGGGGAAGACTACTTTGGGGACCCTGATTGCATGAGCACAGCACCCCACCGCATTGGACTTTTTTGTGAGGATTTAGGATGGGCAAACTTGCCTTTCCTTTATATTACCTATCTTAAATAGACTAATATTATTCATTTTTTATACTCTGCAGACATACCTGAGCATCCGCCCCTGAAGAGTGTCTCTACACGAAACGCGTCGGGCACACGTGATGCTGATTTATGTCTGTAATGGACATATCAACCCTGGTCTGCAGCAGATTATCAATTTTGACATTCCTACATTTATCTATTATGGTCCTATATTTTATATATTTTTTATATTCACATTCTTGCTGCTAGTGCTGTTTTTTATGTGATATGTACTTATATGAGCCTATCCTATGCAATGTAACAATGAATTGTTTTGAATTACTATACCCATGTAATTTTTCACCCATGCCGCACCCGTATGCCTTGTGTGGGTGGATTCGAGACGAATCGGCATATTTACTGTACATGTGGCTTTTAACCATTGCCATATCTTATCGCATTTAATGTGTTTACTAATAAAAATTTGCATTTATTCAAACTTGCCTCCACAAAGTCATCCATCTCATTTAAAGTCCCACTTTCCCTTCTTTTTCCATATACTATAGGGATGGAGGCACACCGCATATGTGCCTCCTTTACAGTCCCACCTTTCCCCTCCATTTTTTGTAACCGATTAGGGATGGAGATGGGGTGACTGGGTAGGCAGTGTTCCCCTGCCGCTCAAGTGAGAGGCTTGCAGATCCTGGGTGGCAATGTCACATTACCCGGGATCTTGCATTTCGGGGTACAGTAATGTGGTATCCCTGCTATCACACAGCACCATTGCGCTACTCCAGTGTCGGTGTTTTGCGGCCCCAGCTACTCGGGGTCCCCCCTTTTGGTCTGCACCCGGGAGCTGCAATGCTTTCTACGTGCCCCCTCCTCCCCCTCCCCTCCCCGCCCAGTATGCGCGGGGAGTTGCACGGGGTAGTGGGTGGGTGCCTACAGAGCATCGGCGCCACGCATCCTGCTCTACGTGTGACGTCATGTTTGACACCAGCACGTAGCGCATGTGATTTTCACCTGAGCTGCTCTGGCGGGGAAAATAGGCTTCTGCGGAGGGCGGGGAATACCGCCTCCGCTGGAGCCCCTCCCAGCCTACGCCAGCGTGACGCTGGTACTAGCCGGTGTGCACGTGTGGGGCTCCTATAAACGGCCTCCCCTGACACAACTGTTGCTGCCACACTTTCCAGTCATTCCATTGCAGCTCAGCACTTCACTCCAGGTTTAAGCCTTGTCCTCACATAAGTCATTCACTAGGTCCACACACATTCCTTCACGCCACTTTTGTTTTTTTCGCATTTTGTTTGTTTTTCCACCCTCTGCCCCATCTTTTCCTCTTTCTCACCACCTTATATTCTTACATTCCTTCTTTGTCATGTCAGCTCACCATCATATTGTCCACTTAACTCACATTCAATTCTTTTTTACATATATTTTTTAATCATTTTTTGTTCACTCATTCACACAGTCCCATGTACACTTTTTTCAGATCACTCCAGGTTACCATTGTGGGTTACCCTGGTCTTTCACCCACGCACCAGCCTTTGTGTCATGGACCATCGGGAGGTTCTGCTATGGGCGCCCTGTTGCACACGGCCATTAGTACCTCAGCTCCCCGGGAAGACTACTTTGGGGACCCTGATTGCATGAGCGCAGCACCCCACCGCATTAGACTTTTTTGTGAGTATTTAGGATGGGCAAACTTGCCTTTCCTTTATATTACCTATCTTAAATAGACTAATATTATTCATTTTTTATACTCTGCAGACATACCTGAGCATCCGCCCCTGAAGAGTGTCTCTACACGAAATGCGTCGGACACACGTGATGCTGATTTATGTCTGTAATGGACATATCAACCCTGGTCTGAAGCAGATTATCAATTTTGACATTCCTACATTTATCTATTATGGTCCTATATTTTATATATTTTTTATATTCACATTCTTGCTGCTAGTGCTGTTTTTTTATGTGATATGTACTTATATGAGCCTATCCTATGCAATGTAACAGTGAATTGTTTTGAATTACTATACCCATGTAATTTTTCACCCATGCCGCACCTGTATGCCTTGTGTGGGTGGATTTGACACGAATCGGCATATTTACTGTACATGTGGCTTTTAACCATTGCCATATCTTATTGCATTTAATGTGTTTACTAATAAAAATTTGCATTTATTCAAACTTGCCTCCACAAAGTCATCCATCTCATTTAAAGTCCCACCTAATAAAAACTGTCAATTACAACAACAAAAAAAAACATACATACAAAAGAAATGAGAAATGTGGTCTGTGGCCACAAGGCAAAAAAAATAACTAAATAAAAGTATAATTGTTGTATATAAACCAATCTCTAACACATTTCAGAGTCCTTAAAGCTTCTTCTTCAGGGAGGGTTTAACAATCATAGTACATATGGTCTACAAAACAAAACATACATTAGAGCATTCATCATCATTCACGCATGACATGGTATGGGTGGGACAAAGATAAAAGGTACTTACAATGCCTTGATTAAAATTGTTAACACACAGCCAGTAATGGGATAAAAAACAGTGGAAACAATAGAGGTCAGTCAATGAAGGGTGATGAGTGTGTGAAGCAAAGGAAAAAAGACAGAAAGGCATCCCCAGCCTTCAGGGTGAATCAAGGAGGGTGCGCTGGGATCACCTGGCATTGACGAAGAGGGAAAGAGGCATATATTGTATCTCATAAGTAAGGTGCTAGATGAATCTAAAAGAGTATGCTAGTTAAAGTTCAAGAATGCTGAACTTGTCGTTTCTTATTCTTTTGCCCCCCCCCCTCCTTTTTCCCTATCCATGACACAGACGTAGAAATAGAGACAAGACCAAGACACACTCTGACAGGTCATTCTAGTGAGATGATGTGTTCAAGGCAAGCAAAGTTGGTCACTAAGAACAGAACAAAGTTTTCATGGCCCTTTGTAGTCTCTTTTTGGCTTTACGACCTTTGCGTATTCCACTCTAATTTCATGAAATATTAAACTGCTAAAATTCAATTTTCCAACACAATACATTAGGATCTGCTTAATGCACTAACAATGATAAGGTTAAAGGTGGACAGGAGCAGTGTCACAGACATACAGTCTTCCTTGTCTCAACACAGCAATGTCTTGTTAGAAAAGAAAAATGGCATCACACAGGTCATATAAGGCACATACGTGCAATAACTCATATTGGCAGTTTCCATGGGAACAGAATGGAAGCCTTGGCTGAAGGATTCGGAAATGTGTTTGTCACCTCTGCATAGCGCAAGCCAAGGGTATGGGATGCAAACTGCCTGGAAACAGCTGTGCAGTGAAATGTACATTAACACTGCTGTTCTATAAAATACCAAAAAGTGTTATATGTGCGTGTGCCTTAAAGACTTATAACAGTTTGCAAGTTCTGTATACAGACACAAGGCAAGTTTCTCTCCTGTCTGCCGCTTTTGGCACAACATTTTGTTATGCCATATCAAAGAGTGTCCAGAGTTTCATAGACTTGTCCTTAGTAAATACACCTGGCTATATGAGATGTTTTTTCAGGATGAGGAATGACATACCAACAATCAAAGACTGGGAGTGTATATTATAAAGTAACTTTCTTTCCAACTATGTTATCTGATCAATCCTCAGCTCACCTGCTGGCTGTGTGTTAGTGACATTTTATAAGTTCTAACTTTATAAACTCTATTAAAAATAGGGTTCATAAATATTTTAACTTTATCTGTCATTTTACATATCCTTAAGCTTTTTCTAACTTGCTGGAGACAAATAAATGTCCATAGCAACAACTCAATTTAATAGCAGCTATATACACCATTTTTACACTGTCAAACCCATTTTGCTGCTACACTGATCTATAAACTATACAATGAATATCAAGAGTAGCTCAAGAAATTGTACTAGAGGGACACATGAGATTTTCTGTGGCCAGTGTGAATTTATCTAACTACTATATTTTGTTAGTGGCAGCATCAGACACCCACCAGTTGACCGGTTTTAAGGAAATATATCATTTAGATCATTTTTAACACTTGTCCCATCTCTGCTGTTCTCTTGAAATGAACTGGTACTGGAGATGTCACCTTCCTATGATCATGCAATGCTTAGTTTTGCCTTCAGCGCTCTAAGCATGCATCTTTATGCATGTCCTGAGTCTAGATAGACTTCTACCTAAGAGTGGATTGGTCAAATCTTATATGGCCACAATTAAAGTAGAACTAAAGTCAAAACTTTTTTTAAACTTTAATAGAACTCTATTGGTGCCTCTGGGAACCCATACCTATATTTGTTGAAACAAATTATATAAAAACACTGTTTTTATTATATTATATTAAAACTTAAGAGTTAGGTTTCTTAGGTTTTAATATATTATCATAAACACTGTGTTTTTAAATAATTTGGTTAGACATATACGGTGAGGTCCATATATATTTGGACACAGGCACAATTTTCATACTTTTGACTCTGTATGCCACCAGAATAAAATTATAAATGAAACAATCCAAACTAATTTGAAGTACAGACTTTCAGCTTTAATTAAAGGGGTTGAACATAAATATCAAGTACACATTTTAGGAACTGCAACCATTTTTATACACAATCACCCGATTTTAGGGGCTCAAATGTAATTGGACAAAAGAATATAATCATAAATAAAATGTTCATTTTTAATATTTTGTTGAGAATCCTTTACTGGCAATGAAGTCTGGAACCCATGGACATTACCAAAGACTGTGTTTCCTCCTTTCTGATGCTTTGCCAGGCTCCAACTGCAGCTGTCTTCAGTTGTGGGTCTTTCTGCCCTTAGTTTTGCCTTCAGCAAGTGAAATGCATGCTCAATTGGGTTGAGATCTTGTGATTGACTCGGTCATTGCAGAATACTCCACTTCTTTTCCTTCAAAAGCTCCTGGGTTGCTTTTGCAGTGTGTTTTGGATCATTGTTCATCTGTACTGTGAAGCGCCGTCCAATCAACTTTGCTGCATTTTGGCTGAATCTGGGCTGACTATATTTCTAAACACTGCAGAATTCATCCGGCTGCTTCTGTCTTCTGTCACATCATCAATAAACACCAATGACCCAGTGCCACTGGAAGCCATGCATGCCCATGCCAACACATTGCCTCCACCATGTTTTACAAATGACGTTATGTGCTTTGGATTATGAGCTCTTCCAAGCCTTCTCCACACTTTTTTCTTTCTGACATTTTGATACAGATTAATCTTAGTTTCGTCTGTCCAAGGATTGCTTTTCCAGAACTGGTCTGGCTTTTTTAGATGTTTTTTGGCAAAGTCTAATCTGGCTTTTCTATTCTTCAGGCTTATGAATGGTTTGCACCTTGTGGTGAACCCTCTTCTCATGAAGTCTTATCTTGATTGTAGACTTTGACAACCTGGAGAGTAGGGATGAGCTTCGAGTTCGAGTCGAACTCATGTTCGACTCGAACATTGGCTGTTCGCAAGTTCGCCGAACAGCGAACAATTTGGGGTGTTCGCGGCAAATTCGAATGCCGCAGAACACCCTTTAAAAGTTTATGGGAGAAATCAAAAGTGCTAATTTTAAAGGCTTATATGCAAGTTATTGTCATAAAAAGTGTTTGGGGACCCGGGTCCTGCCCCAGGGGACATGGATCAATGCAAAAAAAAGTTTTAAAAACGGCCGTTTTTTCAGGAGCAGTGATTTTAATAATGCTTAAAGTCAAACAATAAAAGTGTAATATCCCTTTAAATTTTGTAGCTGGGGGGTGTCTATAGTATGCCTGTAAAGGGGCGCATGTTTCCCGTGTTTAGAACAGTCTGACAGCAAAATTACATTTCGAAGGAAAAATTCCATTTAAAACTACCCGCGGCTATAGTATTGCCGACAATACACATAGAAGTTCATTGATAAAAACGGCATGGGAATTCAACACAGGGAAACCCCGAACCAAAATTAAAAAAAAAAAATGACGTGGGAGTCCCCCTAAATTCCATACCAGGCCCTTTAGGTCTGGTATGGATATTAAGGGGAACCCCGGCCAAAATTTAAAAAAAAAATGACGTGGGGTTCCCCCTAAATTCCATACCAAACCCTTCAGGTCTGGTATGGATTTTAAGGGGAATCCCGCGCCAAAAAAAAAAAAATAACGGCGTGGGGTCCCCCCAAAGATCCATACCAGACCCTTATCCGAGCACCCAACCTGGCAGGCCGCAGGAAAAGAGGGGGGAACGAGAGTGCGGCCCCCCCCTCCTGAACCGTACCAGGCCACATGCCCTCAACATTGGGAGGGTGCTTTGGGGTAGCCCCCCAAAACACCTTGTCCCCATGTTGATGAGGACAAGGGCCTCATCCCCACAACCCTGGCCGGTGGTTGTGGGGGTCTGCGGGCGGGGGGCTTATCGGAATCTGGAAGCCCCATTTAACAAGGGAACCCCCAGATCCTACCCCCCCTGTGTGAAATGGTAAGGGGGTACTTACCCCTACCATTTCACTAAAAAACTGTCAAAAATGTTAAAAATGACAAGAGACAGTTTTTGACAATTCCTTTATTTAAATGCTTCTTCTTTCTTCTATCTTCCTTCATCTTCTTCTGGTTCTTCTGGCTCTTCTGGTTCTTCCTCCGGCGTTCTCGTCCAGCATCTCCTCCGCGGCGTCTTCTATCTCCTTCTCCTCGGGCCGCTCTGCACCCATGGCATGGGGGGAGGCTCCCGCTCTTCTCTTCTTCATCCTCTTCTCTTCTTCCTTCTTCTCTTCTTCTCTTCTTCATTTTCTTCTCCGGGCCGCTCCGCATCCATGCTGGCATGGAGGGAGGCTCCCGCTGTGTGACGGCGTCTCCTCGTCTGACGGTTCTTAAATAACGGGGGGCGGGGCCACCCGGTGACCCCGCCCCCTCTGACGCACGGGACATGACGGGACTTCCCTGTGGCATTCCCCGTGACGTCACAGGGAAGTCCCGTCAAGTCACCGTGCGTCAGAGGGGGGCGGGGTCACCGGGTGGCCCCGCCCCCCGTTATTTAAGAACCGTCAGACGAGGAGACTCTGTCACACAGCGGGAGCCTCCCTCCATGCCAGCATGGGTGCGGAGCGGCTCGGAGAAGAAAATGAAGAAGAGAAGAAGGAAGAAGAGAAGAGGATGAAGAAGAAGATGAAGAGAAGAGCGGGAGCCTCCCCCCATGCCATGGGTGCGGAGTGGCCCGAGGAGAAGAAGATAGAAGACGTCGCGGAGGAGATGCTGGACGAGAACGCCGGAGGAAGAACCAGAAGAGCCAGAAGAACCAGAAGAAGAAGAAGATGAAGGAAGATAGAAGAAAGAAGAAGCATTTAAATAAAGGAATTGTCAAAAACTGTCTCTTGTCATTTTTAACATTTTTGACAGTTTTTTAGTGAAATGGTAGGGGTAAGTACCCCCTTACCATTTCACACAGGGGGGGGGCCGGGATCTGGGGGTCCCCTTGTTAAAGGGGGCTTCCAGATTGTGATAAGCCCCCCGCCCGCAGACCCCCACAACCACCGGCCAGGGTTGTGGGGATGAGGCCCTTGTCCTCATCAACATGGGAACAAGGTGTTTTGGGGGGCTACCCCAAAGCACCCTCCCAATGTTGAGGGCATGTGGCCTGGTACGGTTCAGGAGGGGGGGGCGAACTCTCGTCCCCCCCTCTTTTCCTGCGGCCTGCCAGGTTGCATGCTCGGATAAGGGTCTGGTATGGATTTTTGGGGGGACCCCATGCCATTTTTTTTTTTTTTGGCGCGGGGTTCCCCTTAAAATCCATACCAGACCTGAAGGGTCTGGTATGGAATTTAGGGGGAACCCCATGTCATTTTTTTTTTTAATTTTGGCCGGGGTTCCCCTTAATATCCATACCAGACCTGAAGGGCCTGGTATGGAATTTAGGGGGACTCCCACGTCATTTTTTTTTTAAATTTTGGTTCGGGGGTTTCCCTGTGTTGAATTCCCATGCCGTTTTTATCAATGAACTTCTATGTGTATTGTCGGCAATGCAATAGCCGCGGGTAGTTTTAAGTGGAATTTTTTCTTCAAAATGTCATTTTGCTGTCAGACTGTTCTAAACACGGGAAACATGCGCCCCTTTACAGGCATACTATAGACACCCCCCAGGTACGAAACTTAAAGGGATATTACACTTTTATTGTTTGACTTTAAGCATTATTAAAATCACTGCTCCTGAAAAAACGGCCGTTTTTAAAACTTTTTTTTGCATTGATCCATGCCCCCTGGGGCAGGACCCGGGTCCCCAAATACTTTTTATGACAATAACTTGCATATAAGCCTTTAAAATTAGCACTTTTGATTATTCATGTTCGTGTCCCATAGACTTTATCGGTGTTCGCGTGTTCGAGCGAACTTTTTTCCTGTTCGCATGTTCTGGTGCAAACCGAACAGGGGGGTGTTCGGCTCATCCCTACTGGAGAGTGTCCTTCACTTGTCTGGATGTTGTGAATGGGTTTTTCTTTACCATAGAGAGGATCCTGCAATCATCCAGCACTGTTGTTTTCCATGGACGTCTAGGCCTTTTTATGTTGCAGCAATAGACTCCACATGCAAATACCACACTTAAAATCAACTCCAGACCTTTTACCTGCTTAATTTATGAAGAAATAGCGAAAAAGTAGCCCACACCTGGCCATGAAACAGCTTTTGATTTAATTGTCCGATTACTTTTGTTCCTTTGAAAAGGGTGGGTGGTTATTCTTAAGAGCTGTAAATCCTAAACTCTTCCTCCAATTTAGATGTACCCTCAAATTAAACCATTAAACCTGAGAGTGTGCACTTTCAGCCCATAAACAGCATATCACAAAAGTGAGTTAACCCCTGACATTTTTGTAAATATTTTATTATATATTTTCATGTTACAATGTAAAGTAATGAGTACACAGCTTGTATAACAGTGTAAATGTGCTGTCCCCTCCAAATAACTCAACACACAGTCATTAATGTCTAAACTGCTGGCAACAAAAGTGAGTACACCCCTAAGTGAAAATGTCCAAATTGGGCCCAAAGTGTCAATATTTTGTGTGGCCACTATTATTTTCCAGCACTGCCTTAACCCTCTTGGGCATGGAGTTCACCAGAGCTTCACAGGTTGCCACTGGAGTCCTCTTCCTCTCCTCCATGACGACATCACGGAGCTGGTGGATGTTAGAGACCTTGTGCTCCTCCACCTTCCGTTTGAGGATGCCCCACAGATGCTCAATAGGGTTTAGGTCTGGAGACATGCTTGGCCAGTCCATTACCTTTACCCTCAACTTCTTTAGCAAGGCAGTGGTCGTCTTGGAGGTGTGTTTGGGGTCGTTATCATGTTGGAATACTGCCCTGCGGCCCAATCTCTGAAGGGGGAGGATCATGCGCTGCTTCAGTATGTCAGAGTACATGTTGGCATTTATGGTTCCCTCAATGAACTGTAGCTCCCCAGTGCCGGCAGCACTCATGCAGCCCCAGACCATGACACCCCCCACCATGCTTGACTGTAGGCAAGACACAATTGGCTTTGTACTCCTCACCTAGTTGCCACTACACATGCTTGACACCATCTGAACCAAATAAGTTTATCATGGTCTCATCATACAGGACATGGTTCCAGTAATCCATGCCCTTAGTCTGCTTGTCTTCAGCAAACTGTTTGCAGGCTTTCTTTTCCATCATCTTTAGAAGAGGCTTCCTTTTGGGACGACAACCATGCAGACCAATTTGATGCAGTGTGCGGCATATGGTCTGAGCACTGACAGGCTGGCCCCCCACCCCCTTCAACCTCTGCAGCAATGCTGGCAGCACTCATAAGTCTATTTACCAAAGACAACCTCTGGATATGACGCTGAGCATGTGCACTCAACTTCTTTGGTCGACCATGTTCTGAGTAGAACCTGTCCTGTTAAACCAATGTACTGTCTTGGCCACTGTGCTGCAGCTCCGTTTCAGGGTCTTGGCAATCTTCTTATAGCCCAGGCCATCTTTATGTACAGCAACAATTCTTTTTTTCAGATCCTCAGAGAGTTCTTAGCCATGAGGTACCTTGTTGAAAGTCCAGTGACCAGTATGAGAGAGTGAGAGTGATAACACCAAATTTAACACACCCACGCTTCATTCACACCTGAGACCTTGTAACACTAACGAGTCACATGACACCGGGGAGTGAAAATGACTAATAGGGCCCAATTTGGAGATTTTCAGTTAGGGGTGTACTAACTTTTGTTGCCAGCGGTTTAGACATTAATGGCTGTGTGTTGAGTTATTTTGAGGGGACAGCAAATTTACACTGTTATACAAGCTGTACACTCAGTACTTTACATTGTAGCAAAGTGTAATTTCTTCAGTTTTGTTACATGAAAAGATATAATAAAATACCATATTTACAAAAATATGAGGGGTGTACTCACTTTTGTGAGATACTGTACATTATATAACTATAGCTTGAATATGTTTATGTAAATACCTGAAAAAAAACAAAAATTATGCCTGTGTCCAAATATATATGGACCTAACTGTCTATGTTTGGGTTCCCGGTGGTCATATAACATAACAGTTTTAAACCATAAAACTGTTAAATGCGTCTGCCAGCATATAATAGCTTTTAGTTGCTTGGATCTATACGTTTCACGGACAACAACTCTTACTCAGGACCATGGACACATTTTAAAAGAGTTGAACATGATGATCATTATAATATATATTCCTTAAGAGTAACGATGTACATAAAAGACCTCTAACTGGGGAATGAAATGCGCCAACAGCCTACGGAAAAGCTTCAAATATGGTATTAAAACTTGCATAAATAAGGTAGTACTATAGGTTTCTTTCTATCAACATAACCCTGGCTGGCCTCAAATTTAATATTAGACTTGCACAGATAGGGTGGTAATGCTAAACCCTTCTTTCCATGAACAGGAGACCCTCGATGGCCCAAAAAATCAGGTAAACGCCATTCTATATAAAGCTGCTGTGTCTGTGAATACAAGTAACAGGAAGGGTTATAACCCCTGTGAAGGTTTTTGTTTTTGCAGTTGCGTCCCATTGGGGAGATTTTCCCTTTGTTTTTTGTTTTATAACCAAAACAGTGAAAATAAATTCCTCCAAAGGGAGTTACCCCATTGGAAATTTCCCCCTCTTTTCCTGTTCTCATGACAACCCAAAAGTTGGATTTTCTTTCTACTCTATCCATACTTCAAAATGTTTTGCCTTCAGTTATACTTTAAAAACTTCATCAGTTCATAGACATCCCAGTCATATTATATGAACCATTTTAGTAAGTTACAGAATGTTCCAGCAATCTACGATACACTTATTTTCAACAAATAACAATGGAACAGACAAGGATGTGATGTCAATTGTATATGTGATCCGAAATATACTTTCTTTTCTAGGGATTAACAGTATTTCTGCTTTCATTTAATATATGCCATTCTGCTTAATTATCAAGAGTATATCATTCAAACAGTATACAAAATATCCATGACAAATTGTGGATTTATTTCCCCTTGAACATTTAGTGCTGGTGCCAAAGTTTAGGTTTTTTTTTTGGCTGTATAGCTTCTCTGGATCTTCATATAGATATAATGTTACAATAAATGCTTTTCATTTCCAAAAAAAAAATTGCCACAGGTAGAGAAGATAAAATGAAATTTAATGAGATGTGTGCTACTTTCAAGATATACAATGTATTTCCTGTTTAAGAATCTGGATGCTTGGATTGAAAACTTTAGTCCAATAGTATTTGAGTAGCCTCTCCATGCCAGAATTTGCATGATGCATGCTATTATTCTTTAAATAAAATGCATCCTTTAATCCAGTGCAAAAAGGCAATGGTCATGTAGAAATTTCAAGAACCCACAGGAAATGGAGGGTTTGTAAGTCCCATTGTGTGCTCTGCCTTACTTTTGTGGTCTGTGTACCCTCCTTCGTTTTTTTTCTACATAAAGCCGGGCCCTGTATGCAATAGATAGTTTTCAATGAGACCCATCATAGAGTACCTGAATAAG
Organism: Aquarana catesbeiana; assembly: GCF_042186555.1. NCBI lineage: Eukaryota > Metazoa > Chordata > Amphibia > Anura > Ranidae > Aquarana > Aquarana catesbeiana. The sequence goes on along the minus strand of NC_133327.1, from coordinate 134,254,854 downwards.
TCCTCTAAATTCTCTCAAGAATCCATAGGGATAGATAGATAGATAGATAGATAGATAGATAGATAGATAGATAGATAGATAGATAGATAGATAGATAGATAGATAGATAGATAGATAGATAGATAGATAGATAGATAGATAGATAGATAGATAATATTTTCAATCTTAATAAATGTTCTGTAATGATTTATTTTTAAGAACCATTTCTGATTTACTGTCCTAATAATCTATGCTTCTGTCTTGTCTAAGATAACAACTAGGGCCCCCTGATTGTCAATCCTATAACCTCTGCTCCACACAAAGTCCCCAAAACCTATAACACTCCCTGCAGTTACAAGGGGTTGTAAAGGCTTAAGGTTTTTTACTTTCATGCAGCCCGTACAGCCCCCCTAATACTCACCTGAGCCCCCTCTCAATCCAACAGCCTAGACTGTCCTGGGTCTCTCTCTCTCCTCATTTTCTGAGACACCCCAGGCTGTAAAAATGGGTCTAGTACTTCTGTTAGACCTTTAATACATTGTGCAATGCAGTGTGAACAGTGCAGCTGGAGAATTGAGACTTCTCTGGCAGTTGCAGAAAGAGAGATATTCCATATTGGAAAGGTACCAGTCTGATGTTGGCACTGGAGCCCCCAGTAGGCTACAAGCCCAGCATGTATTCATCACTCAAATATATTTTTTATGTAGACTCATGCTTTAAGAAGCATTCAGGGTCCTTTGGGTATTTAGCAAGTAATCAATGCATGTGCAGGCAAATGCTCTATAAAAAGACCCAAACAGGACAAAATGAGACGATTGTAGGAGGGATTCTGTCAGTGGTTTGACATGCTGATTAGCTAGCAGGTAAAACATTGTTTTAAAAGGCTGCCAGGAGATGTGTTACAAAGTGACAGCTCAGGCAATGGAGATAGTATCATGGCTAATGCAGTGTATAATTAGCAGAAGAACTGGGATGTCACCTGAAATTGTGCAAGTGAGAATCTGGCACTGGACCTCAGAATAACTACATTTAGAAACCATATATTATAGGACTTTAACCAAAAAGATGATAATAATAATAATAATAGTCCTTATGTGATCCTAATTGTGCTAGCCCATATGGCATAGACTGTCATTTTATATGTTAATAAGGCATAGGAGAACAGGCTGCTCAGCTCCGCTCATCTGTTTAGTACATGTACTTGTCATTTTTGGAACATACACTTATACTCTATTCCTGAAGTGCCTGCAGCATTTTCATATGTCTGACCTACTCACCTCAATATGAAGAGACTATGAGCTGATAGACTGATGGGGACAATGCTGTTCACATCCTTGCATGTCACAACTGTCATTTCTCAGAATATCTATCACGTGATGAGTGCAAGGGAAGCGACAGCTGCTGATCTCAGAATCGCTGCTATAGTTACAGATATCACTTCCTTACATTTCAAATTATTGGCAACATGTCTCAGAAAAGAAAATATATACAGTACTGTGCAAACATTTTGGGCAGGTGCAAAGACACGCTGTAAAGTAAGAATGCTTGAAAAAAAAAACATTATACATATATATTTATTTTCATTTTAATTGTTTATTTTTTTAATTTACAAAAATGCAAAGTGGGCAAACAGAGGAAAAACCTAAAGCACATCAATATTTGGTGTGACTTCCCTTTGGCTTCAAGCCAGCATCAATTCTTATACTTGCACACTTTGTACACTTGCACAAAGTCAGGAAACCACTCATCAGAGGAGACAATGGACCCTCCACCTCATGAAGAAGGGGAAATCCCCCAAACCCAACCAGAGGAGGAGGAGGGAGACGTTGTGGAAATAGTCACCACAACAGGTGAGTGTCTGCGACCACAGGCTCAGGTAAGAGATGGATGCCTGCATATTTATAACACATGGTGTGTTTTTTTTTTCTTTTATATTTTAGGGGATCGTGATGTTGTGGAAGAGGAATGTCACTTCACCAGTGAAAGTACCCAGATCCTCATCGGGGAGATAATGGGATGTAATAGGGATTTGGAAAACATCAAGCAAAACATCAATGATGTTCAAAACAAAATGAAGAACATCATTGATGTTTTAGGGAGAATTTAAAACCCCTAGAAATCCCTAACTTATTTCTGCTATATTATTGTTTTTTTCTGACAATTTTTTGACGTATTATAGAAAAGATGGACAATATCAAAGTGAAGAATCACTCCGATCCTAGCGCTCAAATGGATATAGAATGTTTGACGTACTTCTAGCTGCTGTTATAAACCAAAACCTATGGTAAAAATAAATGTATACTTTCTTAAAAAACAGAAGTATTAACAGCGTTCATGATGAGTGTTCATTCATGCTAATGATATATCATTATGTGCTATACCCATCCATTGTTCAACATTAAACTCGTAGTGCAGAGATACAGTAATATGCAAAACCGGTCCACTTAGCAAGTGAAACGTAAAATAATAATAAAATGTTAATCCATATAACGATACAGCAATGATATGGGTGCAGAAGTAAGAATTAAACCAATTAGAAAACTAATATAGTTCAAATAAGTAGTAAGTAGTTCCAGGTGCCACAGATCAAATTAAATGTGCAGCGTATTGGATGCACATCAGAAAGTGATAAGTCCCATGTGTAAGTGGAAAAGCGATAGCGGGAGAAGGCTTCTATACTGAATCCAGTGTGCTGTCCTCAGAATGATGTACCTCCACCATAACACCTCGTGATCAGCCCCTTTTGCATATATGCTTACCACAAATATGGTTTTAGTAAAGCCTGTAGTCTCCTTTATTGTAATGATCCGCTCTAAAACTGCAGCTGATTGCACTCCGTCTTCACTTTAGCACCGTGTAGCACTGTGGTATCATGTAAAACAATAGGGGAGGCTCAGCAGACATCGGAGTCTGACGAACTGTCGTCCAGGATCTCACAAGGTGACACCCCTGCCATCCTTCACCCTGTCATAGGTGGAAATCCTGAGGGGGGACGTGGGGCTCCTGGGTCTGGAGGGTCTCCAGAGGCACAGGGGACATTGACTTGTGCATGTGCCAGAGAAGGCCTTCTCTGGCACATGCACCGGACCAGGAGCCCCACGTCCCCCCTCAGGATTTCCACCTATGACAGGGTGAAGGATGGCGGGGGTGTCACCTTGTGAGATCCTGGACGACAGTTCGTCAGACTCCGATGTCTGCTGAGCCTCCCCTATTGTTTTACATGATACCACGGTGCTAAGTGAACGTCCGGAGCAAGACGGAGTGCGATCAGCTGCAGTTTTAGAGCGGATCATTACAATAAAGGAGACTACAGGCTTTACTAAAACCATATTTGTGGTAAGCATATACAGGGGGTCAACTAGTTACAAACATCCGACTTACAAACGACTCCTACTTACAAACGGAGGGAGACAACAGGAAGTGAGAGGAAATCTACCCCTAGGAAGGGAAATTCACTCCTGTAAGAGTTAATATGGGGAAAAGGTACCTCCACTAATGCTTTATCACCAAGGCTTGTTTCAACAACAACCCAGAATTTTCAAAATCCAATTGTCATTGGGACAGAAAGTGCGGTGAAATCTTCTGAACAGGGGCACAGACAGCAAAACAAATGTTACAGGGGTGTTAACCCTTCCATATGCTATCCAAAAAGCTTAAAAATAGTTTTCTTGGCTGGAGCTACACTTAAAAAATGTACCTGTTCCGACTTACAAACAGATTCAACTTAAGAACAACCCTACAGTCCCTAACTTGTTTGTAACCCGGGGACCCCCTGTATGCAAAAGGGGCTGACCACAAGGTGTTATGGTGGAGGTACATCATTCTGAGGACAGCACATTGGATTCAGTATAGAAGCCTTCTCCCGCTATCGCTATTCCACTTATACATGGGACTTATCACTTTCTGATGTGCATCCAATACGCTGCACATTTAATTTGATCTGTGGCACCTGGAACTACTTACTACTTATTTGAACTATATTCATTTTTTAATTGGTTTAATTCTTACTTCTGCACCCATATCATTGCTGAATCGTTATAAGGATTAACATTTTATTATTGTTTTACGTTTCACTTGCTAAGTGGACTGGTTTTGCATATTACTTTATCTCTGCACTACGAGTTTAATGTTGAACAATGGATGGGTATAGCACATAATGATACTGTATATCATTAGCATGAATGAACACTCCATGAGCGCTGTTAATACTTCTGTTTTTTAAGAAAGTATACATTTATTTTTATTATAGAAAAGCCAAATTTTGAAGATGCACACAGTGTGTCAACATGTGCTATCTGCCATCACGGGAGATCAATGTACACGTTCTGGGGGTGCAACCCCTTCCTCAATATTAAAGTAACTGAGAGGAAGGGGTTGCACCCACAAAATACGTCCATTGATCCCCCATGATGGCAGCTAGCACATGTTGACATTCGGCAATTTGTGTGCATCTTCAAAATTTGGCTTTTCCAGGGGTGACTTCACCCCAGCTGCTGAACGCAATATCAAACACAGTTTATAAATACTCATGTCTGATATTGCCTTCACTTTCTATACAAGTTGAACTTTGTAAGTTCCAGAGTTGTGTATTTTTTTATGGTTTTAAACATGCCTGTTTTACCTTAAAAGGCAATTTCTACTTTTAATGTGACCTAAAAAATTGTTATACAACAAAAATGTTGGTTTGTTCTAAAAACCTTTTAGAAATGCACATGTAATTGTGCTTTGATTAAAAAGATTGAGAATCAACAATGTGTGGCTTCTTCTTTCAATGCTCAAAAGCATTTTTTGTAGTAAAGTTGGTGTTTTCAGTGGCAATGGTGGTTATTTACTAAAGGCAAATCCACTTTGCACTACAAGTGCAGTCTCAACTGCACTTGTAGTGCAAAGTATATTTTCCTTTAGTAAATAACACCCAACAGTGCTTTCTAATTTTACACAATCACGCCATTTTCTTGACTCCCCAAATTTCGGTCATGATCAGCTAAAAGAAAGCCAAGCAGTAAATCAAAGCAAATATTTTGTTCAAAATGTCTCAGACATTGTCTGGCATATCGATGGCCCCCCTACCTGCAAAGTATTCCATGTATCTTATACGGACCTCACGGGCACTCTGGGGGAGCAAGCCAGGACAGCCAGTTTCAAGCGCTGTCAGGGTTGGTTCATTAATATGAATTCCGTCCTCAGGCCCAACTGAGCCAGCATAGTTCACAGAATTTCTCCTTAAAAAGTTGTGGAGAACACGGCAAGCCAGGATGATGTGATTGAGTTTATATTCCGGCATGTGTATCGGTGTAAGAAATAGGCGGAACCGGCTGGCCATTATTCCAAACGTGTTCTCCACCACTCTTCTGGCTCTGGCCATCCGGTAATTAAAAACCCTCTGGTCCAGGGTGAGGGTCCTCATAGGGAATGGCCGCATAAGATGGTCCCCCAGCGCAAAAGCTTCATCCGCAACAAAGATGAAAGGGAGTCCTTCCGCGTTGCTTCTGGAGGTGGCAAGCCCAAGCTGCCATTCTGGAGACTCCAGTAGAACTCCGTCTGGGTGATGACTCCACCATCTGACATCCGGCCATTCTTCCCCACGTCCACATACAGGAACTCGTAAGTAGCCGACACCACCGCCAACATCACAATACTATTGAACCCCTTGTAGTTGTAATAGTATGACCCCCAAGTTGGGTGGTGGGACGATGTGGACGTGTTTCCCATCAATTGCCCCGACGCAGTTAGGAAAGTCCCACCGCTGGGCAAAGTGGGAAGCCACAGTCTGCCATTCCTGTGGGTTGGAAGGAAACTGTGGAGTCAAACAAGAAAAACTAAATTAATTATTTTGCACATAAACATGGAAAGCAGATTAGACACAAACATTTTTGGCCAACATCAGTATAACATTTATTTTAGGGAGTATTTAAAGACAAAGGTATAAGGTCCACCTATCAGATTCCTCCACCCTCTCATGAGCCATTTAAAACATTTTAGGGGGGGAGATGTTTTGGCCAGGTAACCCTCTCCACTTCATTGAGAGATGAATGCCTAAATAATGTGTATTACTTTGGCCAGCCCCTCCTTACTTACACTATTGGCAGCCCACTGGATGGGTAAGAAGTGTCATAATACAAAGATATAAATACACACTGTACACATTTTAGCACATTTTTACATTCTGCTATTACCTATCAAGATAATAATAGGATACAAAAACTTTAAACAGTACCAGTATTCAGGCAGGCCCTTGCACTACATGCTTTGGGGAATTAATCCATAAATATGAGCACAAAAGAGGTGGGTATAGTGTGTATGGGTTTGGCAAAGTCAGCAGATAGAGGATTGGTATCAGCTGAGTTAGCAGTTGGGGGGAGGGAGGGTTCCAAATGATTTTGGGACCCAAAAAAAAGCCTCTGGCACTCTGCCAGAATTTAAAGCACAAATCACAATTTTACACATTTCAGGGGGAATTTAGGGTAAAGCACTACTATGGAGCTGACAAAATACATTATTAATTGAGTAGACGAGGTGGATATAGGCCCAGGAGAGCTTGTTGGGGAGGTTAGTGAAGGCAAATATGTATGAAGGACAATTTTTTTTTTTTTTAAATCCAGCATGCATGAGGACAAAGGGGACATTCATAGCATATTACAATCATGGTAATTAGGGAATAAGGAAAGAAATACAATATATTAACAAACATTAAATACAATAAAATTTGATATTAAAGGATAAAAATCTTACCTTAATATACTCCTTCTGCAGGACCTGAATGATGGCAGAACAGGTCTCTGGGATAATGATCCCTAGAGCCTGGGGGGAGATGCCTGTTGAAAACTTGAGGTCCTGCAGGCTTCTCCCCGTCGCCAAGTACCGCAGAGTGGCGAGTAGCCTCTGCTCCGCAGTGATGGCTTGCCTCATGCAGGTATCCTGCCTGCTGATATAAGGGGTCAGCAAAGCCAACAAACGGTGAAATACAGGGTCCGTCATCCGGAGAAAGTTCCTGAAATCATCAGGATTATTCTCACGGATCTCACGGAACAAAGGCATGTGGCAGAATTGGTCACGCTGGAGCAACCAATTCTTGGTCCATGAACTCCTCCTCGCCCTGTTCATGGACTGGGCTTGTGTCAAAGTAAGGACCCCAACACCAAGCCCCCGCACAGCATGAACTCTAGGATGAGTACGTACACGCAACATGGCTAGAAAACGGTCGGCTGGTCAGAACGAAGTAACAGAACGCACTGAAGAACAGCAAGGCCTGTGAAGAGCGACCTGAAAATCAGTAACGAACGGACAAGAACACAATGACAAGTCAATGGGAACTTGCTGCATGCACTGAAGACCAGATACAAACCCACAAGCACAAACTGAACAGCAGAAATATGATCTGAAAACCACGAGTCTGAAAAAGCGCGAATCGTCTCTCACCAAACTTTTACTAACACGAGATTAGCAAAAGGAGCCCAAAGGGTGCCGCGCTTGGTATTGATCTACCCTTTTATAGACTCGTCGTACGTGGTGTACGTCACCGCGTTCTTGGCGTTCGGAAATTCCAACAACTTTGTGTGACCGTGTGTATGCAAGACAAGTTTGAGCCAACATCCGTCGGAAAAAATTCATGGATTTTGTTGTCGGAATGTCTGATCAATGTCCGACCGTGTGTACAGGGCATTAGTATTTCAATAAGACACAAGGTAGTTATACTTCATCAGCAAGGTCTCTCTTAGGCAAAGATTTCAAAGCAGACTGGAGTTTCAAGATGTGCTGTTCAAGCTCTTTTGAAGAAGCACAAAGAAACGGGCAACGTTGAGGACCATAGACAAAGAACTTAATGCAGCAGATGAAAGGCACATCATGCTTATATCCCTTCAACATCAGAAGATGTCCAGCACTGGTTGAAACCAGTGGGACCCAGGTACACCCATCTACTACCCAGAGAAATCTGGCAAAAGTGGTATTCATGGAAGAATTATGGCCAAAAATCCATGGAAACAAGACTGAGCGACTCAACTATGCATGAAAACATATGACCCTCCACATGCCAAAAGGTGATGAACTAAAAGGACCAATTACAAATCCTTTGGCCACTTCAGCTTCCAGCAACTCATCTACTAACGAAGCATGATTGTCTGCAGACAAAAGATTCTTACATTCAAACAATTCTGTTTGCAGTGTGATTAAGCCTGTATGAAACCCAACAGAGAAACCATGCAACAGGAATTGCCTGAAACCCGAGGATGGGTGACCTTCTAAATAAGCCCTTAGTGCGGAAATTTTGACTTGACTTAGTCACGAAGAACTGAAGGGCTTGACCAGATAGGAGGATTTAGGATGAGCCTTAAAACAATTAGAGCGAACATGCAGGAGCCTACACTGGTTGTAATTGCACCCTGAATGGTTGAAATTGTTGCACACCTGCGCTTTACCCAAGTAATGGATGGGCCTGCCCAATTTATTCACCTGCCCAGAAGGTCCTGTGGAGGGCACACCGGCCACCAGCTTGCTGATCCCTGACTGACCCAGGGCCTCAAATATAGGACACCATGCAGAAGTATGTGCTGAGGACTGGCAATTGCTACACACTGGGGACTTTTGATTGGCGAAATGCCTGCAAAAAAGTCCACATTACTCCAACACATAACTACCTGGAACTGCGCCCAAGTGGCCGCCACCTTAGCTGAGAAATACCGATGATAATCGTACAATATGCACCCCCCGTAATTGTGCACTAGATCCACCACTTTGTGCAAAAAAAAGTCCAATTCCACCCTCCTGTCAGGACTAACCACACAAATAATGTCTCGGAAGATGCCAAAAGCCAGCACGAATTCCGCTACACTGAGCTTGTGGTTGAGCCTGGGGTCTTTGGTTTTCAGCACAACCAAAACCTCCCCGCAAGTGTAAGACTTGTTTTCTGTGACATCCTGTGAAACTATCAGAAGAGAGGCCAGATTCACATCTTTCCCTTCCAGAAAATCTTTTTTATACTGGCAGGAATAAAATGAGCCAGAGATACCGATGGGAACGCCGCTAGAGGGGATAGAGCTGCCATGGGCAAAGAAATGGCAACATTACCTGAGGGAGCACTGGGAGGAACCGGAGCTGGGGGTGCTGGTGAAACCATGGCTGCATGGGCTTCAATCACCTCCATCCTATCCTGTATCTGTGACATGGACATGGAAAGAGTGTTTAACAGGGCATGAATCTGTGTCAGTGAATTATGTACAGACACCTAGCGTAAACTGGTAGAAGGGAGCGGCTGAGAAGAACTAGGGAACAATAACTTAAATAACTCTGCTTTCCTAGCTGTGGCCGGAAATGAAATGCCCTTGGGACGTAGCTCTGCTGTGAGCGTGGGAACATTCCAACTCCTTAAAAAATGGGGTGCTGCCGTGCTCCGAACCCCCAGTTAGGGATGGTGGAATGAACGTGAATTTGTCGCTTTCCGACACGTGCGACATGATCGTATCTAAGACGAAAAACGACAAGAAAACCTTAAAGAATCACTCATACAAACCACAACGCCCCTTCCCCGCCAACCTAACACTGTAGAGGTGGGTGCAGCAATGTGCCAAAACCAACATGTGAATGAACCTACCGACCCACCAACCCTATGTGAATGCAATGAGAGAGCCCGAGCAACCTGTAGCGCCAAGACAGGCAATTAACAAAGAACACTCGGGGCTGCGATACCCACAGAGCGTGGTGGGTAATGAAAATAGGAGTAAGCAATGATCGTGCAGCGTATGACATATGATCTAAGGCTGAGAACTTGTATTGACACTTACAAATGAATCCTGGCCCGTATGGATCTATGGACGTGATAGATCCTGACATGTGACATGACTAGCAGCCCCCCCGTGATACCAAATGTCATGCATGCACCTGCAGCTCATGCGTAAAAGCTGGGACAACGTGAATAAATCACCCATGAGGTGATGAACCTAAAAAAGGTAAAATATTACAGACAGAGAAATAAACCAATATGAAGCACTTTCCCTGCCATGAAGGTATGAACATCCATACAAAAAACCTGACATTGGTGAATGATCCAACCCACCCCATCCTTAAACACCCAGCCCTGATGGTGGAAACCACCCCCCTGAACCAGCACCCACTATGTGACAACCAGCTGACTGGCCATGAAACAAATGACCTGGACGCACCTGACGCTCCTGCGTAAAAGCTAGGATCCACGCGAACAAAACACCTGTACAAGTGATGAACCTGAAGAAAAAAAAATATGATAGACAAAAGAAACAAACATAAAAATGGACACCGCTCATCGTGACTGGATGCATACCCACCCATGCAGACCCTCAATGTACCCTCGTGTCAGTGGAATGATTGATGATGGCAATCATGGTGGGGAACAACAAGTCCCAGCCCAGTCGCAGTGACCACCCCCATTGCCTGCTACCACCCCTGCCAGCTGCCGGACAACAGCACAGGGCAATCCAACCTCCTGTGCACAGCAACCTAACTGGGGCTAGGAATCATCAGCAGCAACCCCCCCCCCCAGATCTGCAGCAGCCAAAATCACCCACTGAACGTCCCATGCAGCACTGTAATGAACATTGCCTCCATGTGTCTGTCGTGCTTGGCAGACAGGAGTCTCCCTGAAATGACTGGGCCAATACATAGAGTTTCCCCCTGAATGCAACCACCAGCTGTAGCAGGATATCACATCCCTGCCCATCCATAGCCACCCGCGGCATCTGACAGTTCCACTGCTCCCTTACCTCCCACAGCCCAGGTGGCCCCACACCTACCTTCCACCAAGCGCCCACCAAGGGAGAATGAAACGGCCACCCTACTAGCTACGAGATGCCGAGATGCACCGGGATCTCCCACTGTACGAAAACCAAGTTGTACAAAATCGCAAATTATACGACGCCGACTGTTCCACATAGCCAGGAGAACGAGCCGACGCTGGACCTGGCACAAATTCAGGCTGGCCTGTGGCCAGCCTTCCAACATATTCCCAGTGTACTTAGAGTTCCACAGACTACACATGCAGGAGGAGAAATTAAAATATAAACAAAGGTAAAACTTTTTTTTTATTTTGGAAAGAGTGGAGAAGGAGTAAGACATCTGTCAGGTTGTCTTTATTGCTGTCTGTGTCCCCGTTTGGGAGATTCACCCTGTATATTTGTCCTTGTTGACCATTATCGCTCAGGGAGAGAAAATGCCACATTTTGGGTTGTCCCCCGAACAGTAATAGGGGGCATTTTCTTTGACAACATACTTCCTATTTTGGCCATTGGACAGGAAGTGAATGGAAATCTCCCTACTGTGACACCTTTGGCCAAAAAAATATGAAAGTGTTTATAGCCCTCCCTTACTCTATCCAAAATAAAGAAAAAGAGGTTTGCCTTTAGTTCTACTTTAAGTTACTGGGTTACAGCAGTGATCAGTATGGAGTGATTCATACAGCTCACATCCTAGTATACATCCTAGTATAGCTCCCCCCCCCCTCCAGTATCCATGGCACAAGTGAGATATGTCCTTCATTACACACAGCCAATTCTCCAGTATTCATGTCACCAGAGAGATCTACAGCCAGGCACAAAAAAAAAAAAAAAAACTTTTTGAAGCTTGCATGCACATTATTATGTCTTTCCCCCTGCTTCAGTCCTATTCAAACTTGTAAGGCAGGGTTGATTCTGGCTGGTGGCTGTGAGGCTTTCTGAAGGTAATAGACAGCAAAGAGAGGGATCCAGCATCACAAGCAAATATGTTCCAACACAACTAGATTGCTGACAAAAAAGGAGTGGGGTGGACTGGTGTACTATATCAATGTCTGAATGCAAAGCTAAAGTACTCAACAGGCAGGCTGTGTTTCAGGTGTTCATCTTAATAATTAATGTTGGTGGGAGCGTAAATGTTATATATTTTTCATTAGGGTAGCTAAATTATATTAAATTTGACAACATTCTTCTTCCCATATGCTCAAAGTTCCTTAACAAGTTCATTGCATAATTCATTGTCCTGTGTTTTGTATGAGCATCATCTAACCACATAACCACTTGGACTTGTGTCTTTTTTCAACCACCTACTATGTAACAATGTAACCAATCTTGACACCGGGGGGTGGGGGGGGGTGGGGGGGTAGCTGTTGCATACTGTAGATCTTGGAAATTGTCACAGGTTTTTTGCAGCAACTTTCCCCTCTGTTACTGGTTGAGCAAGAGGAAAAGGCGAGAAATTTGCAGATTATACCATTAACCTCAAGCAACAGATTCACACATGAAGAATATGGGCTGCCTTCAATTGGACATCTTATTAAAACATCAAGCATGAGAGTGTAAACGTAAATGAAAATGTGCATTTTCACATTTAGCATTGATATGACCAGGTCTGGTTATCGTAAAACTGTTAGGATCAAACATAGTGTCTGTGGACTGGTCCCTGTGCTACTTAAAATGCTTTTATTGTTGTGCCAAGACATGAAAAATTTTTGTAGCCACCCTGTCATCAGTAAATTTAGTAAATTTAGTTTTTTGGATAGTAGTTTTGCCCAATTTGTAGTCTTTTCACTTGACTTTTCTCCAAGTTCAGGGTTGCTGGCACTTAGGGCAATAGTCATAGGATCTAAACTCAATCTTGAGTTTATGAGTATTTATGTCCCCTCTGGCAACCACTAGGCTGCCCATATGTCCCTGGTGGCCATCCTGAGTATGGCAGAGTCTATTTAAGACCCTGGTTCCTGGGTCATTCACATGTCCTTAGTGTAGGGACTAGGGGCGGATCCAGAGCCTAGTCTCGGGAGGGGCACTGCCAGAAAATATGTTTTTTTGTGGGCAATTTATCGGGGTAATGGCTGGTGTGGGCGCTTTCATCATCACGGCACCATGGTTGTTATGGTGTCAGGATGATTGAAGCGCATTATTTCTATTATTACATTTAACATAAAATGAAATGGTTCAACTCACCATAATGCAAAATCAGTGGGAGCCCCGAGTGTGTCACTTTTTATGTTGACCTGCCTTCAGATGCAGCTTATCACTTGCCACGTCCCTGCCACAAGCTGCGGATTGTCACTTGCCTGCCGCCAGATGCTGATTGTCACTTGCCACGTCACCTGCCACATGTTGTTGATTGTCACTTGTACATGGGGCACATTCAGGGCACATCAGGCACATGGGGTACATCAGGGAACATCAGGGCACATAGTGTACATCAGGGCACATTCAGGGCACATCAGGGCACATGGGGTACATCAGGGCACATCAGGGCACATCATGCACATGGGGTACATCAGGGTACATCAGGGCACATTCAGGGCACATGGGGTACAATCAGGGCACATGGGATAAATTCAGGGCACATCAGGCACATTCAGGGCACATGGGGTACAATCAGGGCACATGGGGTACATCAGGGCACATTCAGGGCACATCATGCACATGGGGTACATCAGGGTACATCAGGGCACATTCAGGGCACATGGGGTACAATCAGGGCACATGGGATAAATTCAGGGCACATCAAGGCACATTCAGGGCACATCAGGCACATGGGGTACATCAGGGCACATTCAGGGCACATCAGGCACATTCAGGGCATATGGGGTACATCAGGGCACATCAGGCACATGGGGTACATCAGGGCACATTCAGGGCACATGGGGTACATTCAGGGCACATGGGGTACAATCAGGGCACATGGGATAAATTCAGGGCACATTCAGGGCTCATAGGGTACAATAAGGGCACAGCGTTTACTTCTTTTCTTCATATGCAGAGTAGCGCAGGAGCCTCTGTAGTAAGTTCTCTCTCATGTCACACTGCTGCTGCTCCCCCAGGCGGCCCCTCCTCCTCCTCTCTTCTTGTCCATCCCAGATGATGTCACAAGCAACATCTCTGGACTGGCCAGGTTCTCCGCTCACCTGCGGACCGGACCGCCCCCTCTCTCGATGTCTGTCCTCCTGCTCCTGAACGCCCGCAGACTCACCTGTCAACCCCCCCTCACTTATCTGCCGACCTGCCACTCAGGCTCTCTCTCGCCTGCCGACCCCCGCTGACTGGCCCGCACGCTCGTTAACCCGCACACTCGTCCTCCGGCTCCCACCCGCTCACTCATTCACTGACTGGCCTGCCAATCATGAATTTCTCGGAGGGGGCAATTTCCCTGTTGCCCCCCCCCTGGATCCGCCCCTGGTAGGGACAGGTTACTCATCTGTCAGGGACAGTATTAGCGGCAGGGAAAGATTCCAGACAAGCAGGGAAAGCTTAGGGCTCTGCACTCTCCTTGGACACCTTCCCATTAGGGCTTGGACTGGCAAGGCCGCATTCCACCCATCCAAACAGATGCTGTCAGTTTGGCTGAAACCTGCTCCGCTACATGCTGTTTTGCTTCCTGGTTTTGCCTCCTTCCACCAGGTTTGTTGTGAACTATTCTGCCTTAGCTTCAATACATGTTGTATTATTTTTACCTGGACTATGTGTGTGGTATTGCCGACGCACCACGCTGCACCCACCCATAGGCAGGCATTGTAAGTTAAGAAAAGCTTGTTAACATCTTAGATTTAGAGATCTGAACAGGTTTGGTATTAACAGCTATAGAAAAATGTATGGAAATAATAAAGGCTTCTCAAATATTTTCTCAAGCAAAAGCAAGATCTTGTTGGAAAATAAAAAACATTTACATTTGTTAAATGTACCTTTTATCTCCTTCATCTGGCATGGGTGAGCAGCTAAACTACAATTGGACACCTACTGCATTGGACCCTCTAAAAAATGTTGTGTCTTTGCCCACCTCCTCCACTATATCATGCATGTTTGTAACACAACTCAGGCCCCTTTCACAATTTTGCCCCAACTTTGACGCGATTTTGTAATGACCTTAAGGTGACTTGAAGCAATGCCTGTGTAAACTTGAGGTCTATGGACCTCAAGTCGCATCAAAGTCAGACCAAAGTAGTGCAGGGACTACTTTGAAGTCGCACAAATATGAATGGTACTCATTGGAAATCATGGGGTACAACTTGTCATGTGACTTTGCAGTCCCAAGTCGCAGGACAAGTCGCACAAGTGTGAAAGGGGCCTGTCATAAAGCAAAACTAGGGATGTTCCTCTTGAATCATGGGAAATGTGATTTTTTTATTTTTTATTTCAGACCTGCTCAATTATGAAATCATAAGAAAGGAGTTTGCGCTTACAGAGATCCTGTTTTTATTTTGGGCGTGTGCATGCATAATTGTACACAGCAGGAGCCTGTTAGCAGATCCTGGTTAATAATTCACAGCTGGGTCTTGCTGATCGGCTGTGTATAATCACAGCCCAGAGCTCTGTGTTGACAATCAATACAGAGCTCTGTACAGAGCGAACAATTCCACTGTTTCTCATCCCTGCTTTGCAGGGATGAGAAACTTAGAGATCTATTACTAAAAGCAGCACACTTTACACACATCTTACATAGTTAGGCACACATTTAACCCCTTTATCGCCCTGGATGTTAAACCCTTCCCATCCAGTGTCATTAGTACAGTGACAGTGTATAATATTATCACTTATTAATTAATTAATCACTGGTGATGTCAGTGACAGTCAGTTCCCCCCAGCGTCAGTTAGTGTCAGATTGCCCACTGCATTATCTCAGTCTCATTATAAGACGATGATAACTACCATTAGTAGTATAAAAAAAATCCAGTATATATAGCATAATTTGTAGGCACTATAAATTTCACACAAACCAATCAATATACAAAAATTAGAAACTAAAAAAGAGAGCAGATGTGGGACTTTAAGTGAGGCACACGGGAGCAGAAGTCAAACTAGAATAAAGTTTCAATTTTTTAATATAAAGTAATACATAAATTCATAAGTTTACATTTATAGGCACATAGCTCAATAAATATAATTTGTATTCAATCATAAAATACATTCCAACAAGGACTTCTATGTAAACATATGAGAATATGAATAAAAGATACATAACAATAAATATGTGGCACTCAGTGTCACTAGAAAAAAGTGGCAAAGACAAAATGCAATAACATTGGAACGTCCATACATAGCTCATAATAGTGTATAGATACAGTAACGGTAGTTGTAAGCTCTACGCCGTTTTTGGGACCTTATAGCCACTCATCAGGAGCATAACCGTATTAATCACCTACGAATAGGGAAAATAGCAATATTTAGAGTAGTTTTAAGGACAAGTGGGCAAATGTAAAACATAAAATTCCACATTCTTCCACAAAGACCATGAACTTACAATTGCGTCCGTGCAAAGGCGGCGCAGCCCTGAATGCAAAGCCCACCCACAATGCTAGGGTCCGAAGCTGAGGGAGTGTGTCCAGGCAGCAGACCCGGCAACGAGAAACCCCCATATTGGGTCAGAGTGTGACGGGGTGACCTCAGTGGGAGGAGGAAAAAAGACCTGAAAAGCAAAAACACGAAGTGAATAGGTAAGAATAGTGTGAAAAAATAAAAGAAGAGTATAAAGCAGTGAAAATGGGTTGGAATAAAAAAGAGTGAAAGAAAGAGAAGGGGAAAATGGAAAAGTAAAAAGAAAAAAAGTTTCGAAAAAGAGAGAATAGAATATGAGAGGAACGACCAAGATAGTCCAGAAAGAGACCAAGGAAGGGGGGTGGTAGAACAAAAGAAGGAAGGTGAGTGAAAGAAAAGGGGGTGAGGAAAGACCATACCTGTGGAGGATAGGAGTAGGGGCATGGTTGCCAAAAGTGTGTGGCTGCTTGATGGTGTACGGATAAAGCCTGGATAGGGAGACACCTCACTGGGAGAAGCCAGAGCGGGGAGTGCCGCCACAGAGCACACCCCAACGTCATGCAACCAGCAAACCAAAGGGGACCGGGAGGTGCCGCAAACCCGCCAGCCAGGTAACCGAGCTGGCCGACCGCGAGCGCCAAACCGACCCCACCAAGCGCTGGAGATGGAAAACACGCTGCCGCTATGGGGCGTCATAAAGACGCTGAACAGCCGGCGCGGAAGGCATGACGTCGACGCGCAGTGGAGGAGGCCCCGCCCGCCCCACGTCACAACAAGGCGGAGGGGGGATCCCCAGTACTATTTTCACCTATTCTCTCCGTGTTTTTGTTTTTCAGGTCTTTTTCCTCACAGCTATGGTCTTTTTTCACCCCCTTTTCTTTCACTCAGTTTCCTTCTTTTGATCTACTATCCCCCTTCCCTGGTCTTTTTCTGGACTATCTTGGTCATTTCTCTCATATTCTATTCTCTCTTTCTCGAAACTTTTTTTCTTTTTACCTTTCCATTTTCCCCTTCTCTTTCTTTCACTCTTTTTTATTCCAACCCATTTTCACTGCTTTATACTCTTCTTTTATTTTTTCACACTATTCTTACCTATTCACTTCGTGTTTTTGCTTTTCAGGTCTTTTTTCCTCCTCCCACTGAGGTCACCCCGTCACACTCTGACCCAATCTGGGGGTTTCTCGTTGCCCAGTCTGCTGCCTGGACACGCTCCCTCAGCTTCGGACCCTGGCATTGTGGGTGGGCTTTGCATTCAGGGCTGCGCCGCCTTTGCACGGACGCAATTGTAAGTTCATGGTCTTTGTGGAAGAATGTGGAATTTTATGTTTTACATTTGCCCACTTGTCCTTAAAACTACTCTAACTATTGCTATTTTCCCTATTCGTAGGTGATTAATACGCTTATGCTCCTGATGAGTGGCTATAAGGTCCCGAAACGGCGTAGAGCTTACAACTACCGTTATCTATAAACTATTATGAGCTATGTATGGACGTTCCAATGTTATTGCATTTGGTCTTTGCCACTTTTTTCTAATGACACTGAGTGCCACATATTTATTGTTATGTATCTTTTATTCATATTCTCATATGTTTACATAGAAGTCCTTGTTGGAATGTATTTTATGATTGAATACAAATTATATTTATTGAGCTATGTGCCTATAAATGTAAACTTATGAATTTATGTATTACTTTATATTAAAAAATTGAAACTTTATTCTAGTTTGACTTCTGCTCCCGTGTGCCTCACTTAAAGTCCCACATCTGCTCTCTTTTTTAGTTTCTATTATTGAACCGGGATGTAGGAGATGTATGAACGGCCCCACTATCCTCATTTAAAGTCCCAATATTGCTGATTTTTCTCCTTTTAATCAATCAATATACACTTACAGGGATTTTTTTTATGAAAGACATGTAGCAGAAAACTTTTTGAACCAAAATCTATGAAGAAATATTTTTTTTTTTTCATTTTTATTGAATATGTTTTGTTACTATAGCAGAAATGAAAAAATATTGTTTTTTTTTTTCAAAATGTTTTCATTTATATGGCAAAAAATAAATCACTGCGCTTGTGACACCAAAATTGTAAGTAATTAGTGCTGCTACTTAAATAATACAAATCAACCAACGAGTGAAAACATTTTTCATTTATAAATTTTTTTCACCTGCTGGTTGAAAAAATAAATAAAACCCAGTGGTGATCACATACCACCAAAAGAAAGCTCTAATTGTGTGAAAAATTTAGTTTGGGTACAGCATTGCACAATCGCGTAATTACCAGTTAATGTAGCGCAGTGCTAAATAGCAAAAAATTGCCTGGTCATGAAGGGGGAGAAAATTGTCTGAAGGTCAAGTGGCTAAGAAGCAATGAGCAAGTATACACTTTATTACAGGTAAGTTATGTGACTGAAGCTGTAGCCAAAAAAAATAAAAAATTACTAAACTTCAGCTTTACATTTAAATAAAGTGATTGGATACCTAGAAATGGCGCCCTATGAATGAGGAATAGGCAAATGAAGCTGCCCCTTAAAGGTGAACAAGTCACAAAAATTTGGAAAATATATAAAAGGTGGCACTAAGCATATACAAGTGAATATACAGTATAGATCATGAACTAAAATCATAAACATATATCACTGCAAAAAAACATATATTGTTGAACATATAGCAAACTAAAAAGTCCATTAGTGATAGTATTCCCAACACCAAAAAATGCTTAAATTAAGCTTCTAGTTCTTCCACCACAGGTGCTCAATGGAAAGGCGGCAACTTACCACAGGTGTTTGACCACTTTTTAAGGTAGGTCAAATTGCGCATTTGGAATAACAAATTGATTCCCACTGCCAACACCAATCCACTCCAGTGGACCCTCCGGATGAAGCTAGGGCATAAAAATTGACTTCACGGGAGACGAGAGAGAAAGTTTAACAGTGTAGTATATTTAATAAAATTTAAAAGCAATGACAAAGTAGTAGGTTGCACTCACATGTAAAAGTGCCTGTCTGGCACTAGGTAAAACAGCGTGTGCAGATCTGGTTTATTCCTAACGTGGTAGCGTGCATTCCGCATCCCGCTCGTAGGGGTAAAGCCTGGTGTGGGGTGACAAATCAAGGCCTGGAAGTGACGAATCCTCCGCTCCAACGTACGTTTCGCCGTAAATGGCGTCTTCAGGAAGACTTAGACTTCCTGTTTTCCCTAGTGCCAGGCAGGCACTTTTACATGTGAGTGCAACCTACTACTTTGTCATTGCTTTTAAATTTTATTAAATATACTACACTATTAAACTTTCTTTCTCGTCTCCCGTGTAATAAATTTTTATGCCCGAGCTTCATCTGGAGGGTCCATTGGAGCGGAGTGGTGTTGACAGTGGGAATCAATTTGTTATTCCAAATGTGCAGTTTGACCTACCTTAAAAAGTGGTCAAACACCTGTGGTGAGTTGCCACCTTTCCATTGAGCACCTATGGTGGAAGAACTAGAAGCTTCATTTAAAAGCATTTTTTGGTGTTGGGAACACTATCACTAATGGACTTTTTAGCTTGCTATACGTTCAACAATATATGTATAATAGAGCAGGGAGAAGGGGATTATAGCGGTGCCAAAAACAATTTAGAACACAATTATTATAAAAATATCAAATCTTTAATAGTATACAATTCTAAAAAACATAGTTCATACACATATATTTTATGTAGATAAAATACACAAGGAGCCCTTTACAGTTTTGTATATTGACCGACACCAGAGATGTTGAAAGGTAGTCGAAGGTCAATTCATCCCTACTAGTTTCGCCAATACATTGGCTTCATCAGGGAGATAAACAAGTAGTGAAAAAAAGTAAAGACACTGGAAAAAAAGAAAAAAAGTCAATCACAAAGCAAAATTATCGTAACACAGATCAAATGAGCGATTGAAAAACAGGGAGATCACAATTTTGTCTGACCAAGACCTCACACTTCCCAAGCAACCACATCACAAACATACCGAGTCAAGCTCCCAGGACACAGAATGGATACTGTCAGGCAGCTGGGGACGATAGTCGAATTGGCTACAGGGGGCCTAAAAGGGTGCCTGTAAAAACTAAAAATTTACAAATTGGTAAAAGCTACTAAAATTAAGTATGAGAGAATAACTCCTATCCATTATTATTCACATAGGCTAATAAGCCTCAAATACATACCAAAGGTAGAAGCGTTAAAAAAGCGAAAAAATGCGCTGGGTGGATCAATGCGTGGTACTTGAATATCTTGGAATCAAAAAATATGTATCAAAACCCAGGAAACTGAAACAACAATATAGTGCATAATGATAGCATTAATATGGATGTTAGTGGTGCTTTAAAAGAAAAGCACCCTATATATAGCAAACAAGAAACTTAGGAGTATAAAAAATGTATATACAGTATATAGGCGCTTACCCTGAAATCGCAAACGCCAATGAGAGCAGTAGGATGCACAGTAAACTTTGGGTCAGGCAGTATAGAGAGCTGGACAAGGAAACCCCAATAGGCTTCCAAGGAAGTCCAAGGGACTTGATTATCTAGATATGAATTCAATAAATACATACAGTCAGCATATAAACTGCCAATCAGCATATGTGAATGAGGGAAGGGAGGAGATAAGCACTCCTTCCAAATGTAAGAAAAAATTAGTTTTACCTTATTCAAGAACAGCCAAACCACAGGGCATAGCAGTCAACAAGTGAATGAAAAGAGTTTGGAAGCTTTATAGGCCCCCAACCCGATCAGCATGACTAATTAGCCAATCGGGAGCGAATAAAAAGCGGCCCGGACTGTTTTTTTGCAGTGATATACGTTCATGATTTTGGTTCATGATATATACTGTATATTCACTTGTATATGCTTAGCGCCACCTTTTATATATTTTACATTTAAATAAACTATAAAAGGTGATGAAAAAACTCCTGACTGTAAATTATCTGCTATAGTAGCTGCACTAGCTGGAGATTTAAATATTTGTATTATGTTATATTGAATTCTAAATATCCTGATCATTCTCATAGCTGACAAATGTTTTTTCTCAGTTCCACTTACAGTTTATTTTGATGTGATCAGCATGGTGACACATTGGTTTGTTGTGGTAAACGCAAAGACACGTATTTAATAAAAATAAAGAGAAATATATGACTTTGTGCAACCTCAGTGTGCTGGAAAGGTGCTGCACTCAGAATGCATCCAGTGGTGGAGCGTTGGTGGAGCAGTTAAAGAGGTGTGATTAATGAGTGGGTAAGAAATTGGCTCATAACTGTACCCTGCTGCTATATGAAGTCAGATTCCAAAACCCAGGTGCCATACACATATTGCTGCCCTGGCATCTGCTGAGGAAATCTGTGCCCAATCTTACTGTGAACTGATGAGATTAGAAAAACATTGCAAGCACTTTCTCCCTGGCTGATAGCGGAGAGAGGGAGAGTGGCTGGCACAGCATTGACTGAACACATCATTGAGCTGTACCCAGTGATCTGTAGGTCCACAAGGGATGTGCCAGCAGGAGGCTGTAATAAAATGTCTGAGTGTAACATTCTATATTTTAAAGGAAGGTGGAAATTGTAACACAGCAACCTGCTTTTCACAAATCAACATTCAAATCTGATTATGCTCACAAACATCTTACTTACCCAGCTTCTGGTGGAAAATTACTCTTAAAAGATAGCACCTCTGCATTTCGTGACCTGCTCTCACCTTTCTAAATGTCACCATGGTGCTCACTGAGATGAGGGTGTCATAGATGTCAAAGTAGAACTGAAATGATAACTAACATTTCTGTGAAGGACCTTATGCCCTCCTCAACACCTATCATTATCATTATGTACATTCTTTGTCCCTAATCCAACTGACCTTATAGCTAGCAGCTTATTGAAGTAACACTCCAGCTTAACATGGGGTTAGAAAGAAACCATACAAAAGTGACTACACTACAAAGAAACAGTGTGCCTCTTTGGTTTGCTGCCCCAAGAAAAATTCAGAGAGCTGAGTGAGACTCCCCAAGATGAGCAGTGAGATCATTTTTTAAAGCCAGTTCATTTCTGCAAAAAAATGATGCTGAGCTTTAGACACCTCCTCTCAGAGAGCCCAAGGAGGGAGTAATTTATTGTAGGGCCCTCTGCTAGTCAGGCTGTCAGGTTAAATTTAGTTGTTGGCTTTACTGTAGCTAGTGGGGCAGTGATGTTTTTTTTTCTGATCTGGGCTTCCTAAGCTGATTTTTACTACCAAATTTATCAAACTTCAGCCAATTCCTAGAAGGAGGCATCCAGGAGGTGGCTGGTGGGAGTGATAACTGTTTGGGATGCCTTTCCAGAGTGGTATTCCTTTGCTAGGAGTGTTCCAGTGCTGCTGCCCCTGGGAGACAGTTGGGTGTGCTAAAGGACCTGGAGAGGATTGCTAAAAAAGTATTTGATGGAGGGCACTGTCCTAAAGTCCTGCTCTGGAGAAGCATCTTTTGGCTCCCTCACTAATGATGTACCTGTGGAAACTGGGTGGTAGACAGCTTTTAGAATATTGTAAGACCTGTGTTTGGGACTTTCATGTGTGCTGCAGCTATAAGGATCTTTGCTAAACGTTTGTCCTCCTGTTGATCATTTTGGAGTATCCTGATCCCCTGAACCCCTCTTCTGTTTCAAGTTTCTCAGCAATAAATTATAAAAACACATCCCCTACACTGAGCCTGTACTGTCTCTTTGCAATAAACTGTTCTTGTGAATGGCAGCCTCTGTACTAGCAAGGGAGACCTGTGCATATTCTTAGCAGACCCTCCTGGGGTAAGTACTACATTATCAAAATGTTCAACAAAATTTGGAGCAGCTGTGCATCTCATCAGCTTGTTTCTTTAGCTTGTTCAGTGAAAAAATGAAAGATAGAAGCCAATTGGTTGCCATGCACAGCTGCTCCAGTTTTGATAAATCCCTTTCTGAGGACTCCAGAATGTAGCTTCAGAGCTCTGGGTAAGTACAGTATATGACTCTTAAATCTCCAGTGTGTGTGGGAATCAGAAGACAAATGTGTATACTCACTATACTGTATCTCTCTAGGCATTGACAGTCCCCCACTTAGAAATTGGAGGTGGGTCCTTACTGAAATTTTGGTCAGACTTTCATTTCCAATCAACATTTCACAAATTGAAATTAATTAAAATCATCATACGTTTTATTTTCAATCAGATACTTTTAAAAAAATGTGTTCATACATTTTGCAGTATTTTTTCTACAGGCAGGTTAGGGAAATATACAAGCACAAACAGAAATATACAATACAAACTGCAAACTAAAAATGAATCAAAATGAACCTGGAAACAATAAATCTCTGTAGGTGATGTTTTTTTGTGTCCAGTAATGTAAAATAAAAGCCAGCTATGCATGGGCAGACCTTTAAAAAGGTATAAAAGGTTAATTCTTGTAGCTCTGCTAATGACTACAGCTGTGAAACGTGCTTGCTATTACAGTATATCAACAGTATAAAGTTAGAAAATTGGAATTAACTTTAAAAGTAAAACTCCAACCTGGAATCAAAGTAAAGTAAAGTGAATTGGCAACAGCTAAAAGTTAAAGTAATAAACCCAACAACTTAAATCTCATCAAAGCTTTAACAAGCTAATGTCATATCAAATTTGTTTTCAATTTTCTTTAAATGTGCAGCACCTTTCTTCTCAAGCTCAAGCCGAATAGCTTTGACATGCACACGTTGATGGGGCCGTGAGTGCGCTCTGCGTGTGACGTGCATGCAGGGTGAGGACTGATATGCGCGCACTTTTCAATGTCCAGGCGCAATGTTATGCCACAGGGGGAGTGTAGAGATGGGAGGGGCGTCCTGTGATGACATGACTCCATCTCCCGAGTGCTGGAAAAGAGACCCACCCACTGATTGGAGCATTTTGCACGGTTCGTACTGCCAAAGGGAATAACATTTTTAAGGTAAAAACACATGCATTACATTTGTACATATGGGCACATTACTATGATGCCTTTGGCTTATACAGAATGCTTGGTGAGTTTACATCCACTTTAATAAATACTAACTATGTATATAAAGTGTCTAAACCCACAAACAACAATTATCATGAATGATACACTCGAAATCTGCTATAACCAAATATTGCAATCGTAATCTGCTATAACCAAATATTAGTGCAAAAAACTGTGCATATTATAAAAAAGAGTCGACAATTCCACATCTTCCAGGATCATTTCCTTGGATATAATGCAAAATATGTTTAAGCAGTTTCCAATTACTCCTCTGTGTCTTCCACCAATTTCATGAGTTATTCACCATTGTGCACAACTTATAGAAGCTCATAGATCATACAGTTTTCTTTCCTTCCAGCACAGGTGTTGGCTGCTGGGTCACATAGACAAGAGTTTTGATTAACAATATGTTGGTATTAAATATTGTAACTGGGGTCTAATGGTGTATGTAATGTGATGTACAGTAATTTACATCTATACTGTTCATTTTATATATCATATTAATTTAAACTTTTGTACAAAATAAAATTATGTGATTTTACGTGTATGGTACTGGACCTGTTGCATGCTAGAAGTGGTGAGCTGAACCATGTGTGCTTATCTTAACACTGACACAGTTATTGCAATGGACACTGCTCTTTACTTAGCAGCCCATCAGCCATCCATTGAACACTCTTTAAAGGAACAGCTCCACATGCACTACCTTACAGAACCCCAATGAAAGCCGGCTAACACTGACAGTTAGGTGCCAGGAACTTTATAGTCACCTCCATCACCTCCAGGGGTACCCCTTTGTCTGGAACACGTACATCCACCCACTAGTGTAGCTGAATGCAGGAACCTTTGTTTTGGGTTAGTTAATGCCGCTATTTTTAACACTGTTTGCCTCAGTTAAAATTTGGTTTGGCATTCCTACAGTTTATATACAGTATCCCACAAAAATGAGTACACCTCTCACATTTTTGTAAATATTTTATTATATCTTTTCATGTGACAACACTGAAGAAACGACACTTTGCTACAATGTAAAGTAGTGAGTGTACAGTTTGTATAACAGTGTGAATTTGCTGTCCCCTTAAAATAACTCAACACCATTATTGTCTCAACTGCTGGCAACAAAAGTGAGTACACCCCTAAGTGAAAATGTCCAAATTGGGACCAAAGTGTCAATATTTTGCGTGGCCACCATTATTTTCTAGCACTGCCTTAACCCTCTTGGGCATGGAGTTCACCAGAGCTTCACAGGTTGCCACTGGAGTCCTCTTCGACTTTTCCATGATGACATCACAGAGCTGGTGGATGTTAGAGACCTTGAACTCCTCTACCTTCCGTTTGAGGATGCCCCACAGATGATCAATAGGGTTTAGGTCTGGAGACATGGTTGGCCAGTCCATCACCTTTACCCTCAGCTTCTTTAGCAAGGCAGTGGTCATCTTGGAGGTGTGTTTGGGGTCATTATCATGTTGGAATTCTGTCCTGCGGCCCAGTCTCTGAAGAGAGGGGATCATACTCTGCTTTAGCATGTCACAGTACATGTTGGCATTCATTGTTTGCTCAATGAACTGTAGCTCCCCAGTGCCGGCAGCACTCATGCAGACCCAGACAATGACATTCCCACCACCATGCTTGACTGTAGGCAAGACACACTTGTCTTTGTACTCCTCACCTGGTTGCCACCACACACGCTTGACACCATCTGAACCAAATAAGTTTATCTTGGTCTCATCAGACCACAGGACATGGTTCCAGTAACCCATATCCTTAGTCTGCATGTCTTCAGCAAACTGTTTGTGGGCTTAATCTGTGTGTTATCCATGATGTGCCTGACTCAAACTATCTGCCTGTAGAGAAACTTAAGATCTAGGAACAGGGTAATTTAAGGTCATTTATACCATGGATATCAGAGTCTTGCAGGAAGTGGTACCTTTAGCTATGAAGATAGTATAGTTAGTATAGTAAATAATAATTACTGTAATGATAACGTTGAAATCCACAAATATTTATTGCTAATTTTGACAGCTCCCCACCCACCACCTATGGTAAAAAATACACATTTTTACCTACCCTCTTCATGCTCTAGCATTGTCCCTGACTTCCTCAGTCCAGTGCCGGCAGTCCTCTTCGGGACAGAATGCAACTTTGTCATTCTGCTTATTGTGCGTACACCCAACCTGTCATTTACCCACCTCATAGGGGTACTTAATTGTGCAGGCTGGCCTCACAGTACTTCAGGAAGTCATTACATGAGCATTGCTCTGTCCTGGAAGAAGGACCACCCCCGCTGCCAGAAAAAAGAGAAGAGACTATGGTGACATTACTGGATCAGCAAAATTACTTTAAAAAAGTATGTATAGGAGTTGCTATGTAAATATAATGCTGAAATAAAATAAAAAATATGATAAGTCATATAAACAGTGTATTTTTTCAGTTGCTATATATATATATATATATCAGCTAAAGACATAGATCAAAGAGTTACATTTGTATACAAGTGATCATTTTGCACACAAGCCTCCCGGGTGTTACATATTTTCTTGCCTCCCACACTGCAGGTGTGTTCTGTGTTATATAGCCAAATGGTTGCTGTGCCAGCTCCATGTCCTAGCTTCTAGAAACTCAGCCAAGTCTCCTTCTCTGCAATAAAAACAGTCATTAAGAACTTGCCGTAAGCCCCCAAAAACACATTATCTTCCAGCAGTTCTGCTTTGTAGGACAATCTCTGATAAGATGGATACGACAATCATTATTATATTACTGGAGAAATAGCTTTGCAGTGACACTGAATTTGATTTTCCAGATATAACAGATCTGTTAAGGAGAAGATTAGGGTTTATTCAGGTCATATAAACTAATATTGTAAGAGAGACAATGTAACTAAATCAGCTCCTATAATTCCATTCAGAAGAAAAGTTCAGACAAAAACCACAATATAGTGACACTGACAATATGTACCAAGTTCAGTATTAAAATAGACTTTTCAGTAACTTTACAGGTCTGCATGAATAAACCTTCTTACATGTACGAATATACAGCAATAGTATTGCTTTTCAAAAGTTATACAGTGTACTTTTTATCATTTTAAAGTTTTTGATCTTTAGTTAAAAGATGTAGCCTAGGCTGAGATGATGTCATCAGACTTCTGCAGCCAGGAAGAGCCTTAGTCTCCTTTCCCCCAATGATTGGACTGCAACATTTTTCATTTGTAGCTAAGTGAGAGGCTGTAGAAGGGGCTGATTTTTGTCAGGCATTTGTAATTTTGTAATAACGTAGAGGCCTCCCTTGGAATAATGCCTGAACAACAATGGTGCTGTCTAGAAGAGAAATGCAGATGACATCATTGTTAGGAGGATCACTTTGATCTATGCGAGAAGCTATACATACTTGGAAGTCTTACTATGTATTTAAATTTGTGGTGGACGGGCTCATGCTGCAGTGCCTATACAACTACCTCAAGGAGTGGGATCATTACTGGTTGGCCATCCCTTTGGGTCCAGTATAAGGAGAAAATGTCAAAGCTCACCTGCCATCACAAAAGGAGCAGCAATACACCATCTAGAGGTGGTGCAGAGGAACCCCTTATCTATTTTCCCAGAGAATGGCAATATCCCATTTAATGGCCAATGTCCCTTGGATATTTGTGTTGGAGAAAGGAGGATCAGTGGTGACTGCCTAAGCAAGGCTTTCAGATCTTTCTTCACATTGCATCATCCCAAACTGGCTGCAGGCAGCAGTCACAGGCAGTACATAGTCCAAATGATTAGTAATTATTTTTGGTCAAATATGTAGACACATTTACAATAGATGATCCACTTGACCACTAGCTGCTAAGGCTAGATCAATGGCCAGAGCTTGACCTTGTGGCCAGTATCCTTTTGGAAGGGGCATTTAGTGCAGTTGGTAGTTTTGTAACAGAAAAAGAATACGTCTAGACACAGCTCATCTTTATAAAAATGAACCCACCCTGTATTAGCAATGATCCTGCCACAACTGCAGGCCAACATTACCATCCTATGCTGCCTCTACAGCTCTAAATTTGGTTTGTTGGCAATGTCAGACCTAATGTTTCTGCAGTTGCTCCTAAGCTGCCAAATTTTGTAATTTTTTAATGCAGGGTAATCCTGAGTAGCACCTCATTGTTTGCTGTGTCTTTGCTACTGCAATGTCAAGGTACCACATCTAATGTCTATGCAGCTGATCTTCAATTTATAGTGCTCGATGCATAGTAAATTATGCACTTTGTCTACAAGTACAGGCTATTCCTGTACTTTTTAAATCCAGAATATTTGTGGCTATGCTCTCTCTGAAATGGTGTAGTCGAGAAGTGACTTTTGCCTTAAACCCTGCCTAGTTCTCCCACAGTAAACTGTGGACTGGTAAAAGTGCTTACATACAGAACATAGATTCTGGAAAAATGTTGATGACTTATTTTTGGTTAATGAATGCACTCTAATGTCAATGGTTTGATTTCAAGCTGCCTGCTGTATTCCTGTTGAAATTGCAGACAATTACTCTTTTTAATAATGCATTGTGAGTCCGTATAATAGTTAGTTTTTTCTGGTGAAAAATACACTCTACTCTAAAGTTGATTTTTAAAATTTTTTTAAAGCTGATTGTAGTCCCTGTTCAAAATGCAACCTAACTAAATAGCTTAAAGTGGTTGTAAAACCTCAAGGTTTTTCACCTAAATGCATTCTATGCATTAGGGTGAAAAATCTTCTGTACTGCAGCTCCCCTCCAGACACCTCTCCCCCTTTTTTCTTACCTGACCCCGATCCAGAGATCTGCATGAGCGCAGCGGTTCCAGCTGCTGTCGCTCTCCCCATTGGATATATTGATAGCAGCAGGAGTCATTGGCAGCCCACTGCTGTCAATCAAAAGCTGTGGCACGGGAGCAGAGGGTGGGGCCAAGTCCCCCAGAAGAAGAGGATCAGGGCTGCTCTGTGCAAAACCACTGCAAAAAGCAGGTAAGTATAACATGTTTGTTAAAATAAGGTAAATAGTGAAGCACATCCACACCCAAATATGAGGACTGAAATAAGTGAACAATATCAAAATAGTGAATAAAAACTGGGCACTTGGTAATAAACAAAGAAATGGTCCATAAAATCAATGACTAGTAGATTTAAAATGTGAATGATCATAAAATGCAAGGTGAATTACACTTCTTAGTGCAGGTAGCTAGATCTTCATAAGTGACAATTCAAACGTTGGTGAATAAGCACACCACCGTATCCACCACCAGTCTCTATATGTGCACAAAAAAAGAGAGGAAAGTGCACCAAAAATGATCCACGTCCATAAATCATTGAGAATACAAAATAAGGTAGTACTGAGTATTACCAGGGAGGCAGACTTTTTAGGCTAAGAAACAGTGGAGAAGATATAGCAGTATAAAAAAATAAATGCAGTGTGCAGTGTATTGCTTTCTCCCAGGGGCACGCTGGATTATTTGTATCCTGAATATGCAGCGATGGGATTGTATTGAGCCTTCAGCATTGCTGATACTAAATCCAGGATCTAAGTGGTGCATCCGGTGTTGGCCCTCCTCCCTCTAATGGCTGCTCCCATAATTAGGAATATTGTTTACATGCCCCTGCAGGGATATTTAGCTATATCTACTATACTTTCTTACTGCTGATTGAACTTTCTCATTCTACCGTGACTTGCATGATTTTGCATTCCAATTTAAGATAGAGAGACATATTCCCTTCTCTGTCTCATCTGTGAACCTTGGCCGTGTCCTGAGGAAGCCTAACGGCGAAATGCGTAGACATACAAGGGCTCACTGCACAATAATCATAGATGCTATATGTAACAATTGTCATTGTTTTTTAGATATTTGTATTTTTCAATAAATTTATATTTTTTATACTGCTATATCTTCTCCACTGTTTCTTAGCCTAAAAACTCTGCCTCCCTGGTAATACTCAGTACTACCTTATTTTGTATAGTCTCTATATATGCTCACCTCACATGAAGACCCACTATAAGAATCACTATAGACCCTTATCCAGTGATTATTCAGTTCTGTCATACAAGCGTTTTACCTGCATGCCCCAGGAAAGTGCATCTGCAAATATGAGTTGTATACATTGTGTTTTTATTAAAAGTTTTTAAAGCAGTAAAACACTATGTTGAGTCTTTTCCTACAATTATGATACAAATACCACAAGGAACTTCACCTGAGAGATTGAAAGTCCCAATTAGAACAGAGGAATTATAGATTGCTGGATTGTTACCCCTGAGGGGAAGGTGCCATTAGACTCTATAGTGGGTCTTCATGTGAAGTGAACACTTATAGAGACCGGTGGTGGATATGGTGGTGTGCCCAATCACTAAAATTTGAATGGTTTCTTATGAATATCTATATACGTGCATTAAGAAGTGTGATTCACCTTGCATTTTATGATCATTCACATTTTTAATCTATTAGCAACAGTCATTGATTTTATGTACTATTTCTCTGTTTATTACCAAGTGCCCAGTTTTTTCTTCATTATTTTGATATTTTTCACTTATTTCAGCCCTCATATTTGGGTGTGGTTGCGCTTCACTATTTACCTTCTTTTATAATTTCGTGTGAACACCTCTTTGTGTTAAGCAGTATATATATATATATATATATATATATATATATATATATATATATATATATATATATAATTATTATTATTATACAGGATTTATATAGCGCCAACAGTTTGTGCAGCGCTTTACAACATGGGGCAGACAGTACACTTACAATAAAAATCAATACAGGAGGGATCAGAGGGCCCTGCTCGTTAGATATATATATATAGTAGCGCAGAAGTATTTTCACTTTATAACATGTTTGTTGTTTTCATTAAAAAAAAGCAGAAGGTTCACAATTACTTTAAATACTGTATATAGACTTATTAAATAATTTATTAATTTTCCATGTTAAATATATATACTTAAATGTGTTTTTTTGGTCTGCAACAATGCATGCATTCTGTCATTTCCAAATTGCAGACTAATTGCAATACTGTCTATGCAGTATGTACAATATATGAAAAAATGTACACTTTTTTATGTTCTTTTTCCTCAAAAGCTCCATATGATAAGTGTTTTAGCAAAACACATTTAAAACCATGGATGGAAGTATGAAGATATACAGTATGAATATAAAAAATGTTTAAGATACTATGAAATACATCTACTGCCCTGTACACATGATCGGACATTAATCGGACATTCCAACATCAAAATCCATCGGATTTTTTCCGACGGATGTTGGCTTAAACTTGGCTTGCATACACATGGTCGCACAAAGTTGTCCGAAAATCCGATTGGTCTGAACACGGTGATGTAAAACAGGTACGTCGGGACTATAAATGGGGCAGTAGCCAATGGCTTTTGTCTCTTAATTTATTCTGAGCATGCGTGGTACTTTGTGCGTCGGATTTGTGTACCCACGATCGGAATTTAAACGATCGGATTTTGTTGTCGGAAAATTTTATATCCTGCTCTCAATCTTTGTGTGTCGGAAATTCCAACGGAAAAAGTTCGATGGAGCCCACACACGATCGGAATTTCCGACAACACAATCAGATCTCACTTTTTCCAGTGGAAAATCCGACCGTATGTACAGGGCATAAGTGGTTTACAAGGACAATATTCAAAAAGGAAAAGGTCTGGTGTCATCCGCAAACCACCTCCATCCAAATATATGCAACAAAAAACAGGAAATCGGCCCGGGACTTTAAATGAGTTGACTGCGGTTAGCCAACAATTGACAGAGTAAATGCAGTCTCATTTTGACACCTTTTTTAAAAATAGTCATGCAAACATAAACATGAATCATAGCCAAGCCACTGAAATGATACATACAGTAGAAAAAGTCATTACACATATCAAGGTATAAAATGTAAATTGCAGAGTACACAGGCATAAAAAGTATTTAGCGTTTCGCAAGACCATGCTCGCTTCATCAGGGGTAGATGCGTATATAATACATCTTTAGTGGGTACAATGAACCAAATAAGTATCAACACAGACATGGTATCGTGACAATTAGACAAGAGGGTCCAAAAATGCTTGACCCTGTACTCACCAAAGGCTGGATCAGACTACCAATTGCATGATACCCAGAGGCGGCAGTAATGAGCGTCCGGCTCACGAGCTGAGGAGGCAGAGGAAAAACCAAACCAACAGAGAACAAACGGGGGGCAGACATGGCCAGGATAGGGGAATGTGTCACCAAAGATCTCCCAGTATCCATTAATAATGTCAACTGAAACATAAATGCATATGTATCAATAGATGCTGCCATACCAGCATAGAAGTAAATTAGTATATGATAAAAGTATGTATATGCATGAACCAAACTGGTTCAATAATGGTATGAGCTAAGACTCTACAGGACAATAGAGAAAAAAAGAAATAAAGAAATAAAATAAAGAAAATATGACAAAAACAGTGTGATAAAATGTGTGTCCCGTATAGCATGTATCCAAGTCCATTATATATGTCAGCTAAGATAAGAATATATGTATGTCAGATGTCAGTTTGTACTATACCAACAGAGTAACCATGAAGTATACAATGTAATGAAAAAAAAAATATATAAATATATATATATATATATATATATATATATATATATATATATATTTACACATATGAACGTTAATGTTATTCAAAGCTAGATGGACATGGAAACTCGGAGACAGTGAAATGTATGAGATGAATGTGTAATGGTGTGTGCATGGATGAGCCATGAGAGTGAACATAATATTGTATGAGACAATGTATATGGCAGACCATGCTAAAGTTATGTGCTCAAATGTGAAGAGAGTGAATGGATGATTAGCATCCATCAAGGAGTATGGACTCACCTTGAATGAAGTGAAACTGCAGCATGTGAGTGAAACCGGAAGTGACAAACAGTTCCCAGCCATGACTAGCCCTCAATTTATATCCCCAGAGGGCCCAGTGAGCTCCATCCCCATGCCATGTGTGTGCGACAAAACAAGCATTTACTCTGTCAATTGTTGGCTAACCGCATTCACTTCTTCATTTAGAGTCCCGGGACGATTTCCTGTTTTTTTTTTTTTCAATATTAGGCACATGCGGACAGAGGCGTATCTAGTGAAAATGGCGCCTATGGCAAGCACTGAAACTGCGCCCCTGTCAAAACATTTAAAACCCATCTTTCAGATAACCTTAACAAAAAAAAAAACAGCTAACAAAACTATAAGTCAAGCTCTTAAATTACCCCTTACACCAGAGTCAATAGCGTTACATCTTATATCACAGTTCCCCCCTTAGAGTTCCCAGAGAGCCCCCCCTTACATCAAAATCTACAGAGTTCCAATTCACACTGGGAAATTTGATCTAAAGAATGCTGTGGACTCTGGTGTCATCTTTATATACACTGTAAGGGGGGGGGGGGACTCTGACACAAAGGGGATCTCTGCAGACTGGGATGTAGGGGGGCCTCTGATGTGAGGGGGTCTCTGGTTATCACAGAGTCCAGAGATCCCACTTACATCAGCGTTCCCCTTTACCCCAGAGTCTGCAGAATTTCCCCTTAAAGCAGTGTGCCAGACAATAAGTATTTCTAGACAGGGGTCAGGTCAGCCATGGCAGCCCTGTAACAGCACAGAGCCTTTTACTTTATATGACAAGCCCCCCCACCCCAGTATGTGTGAGCATTTCCCCACCTCCATAGGACTACAAACTCCAGCATAGTAGGCTGTACTCTTATTTCTCTGCTGCTCCCCAGTGCCCCACACACACATTGTGACTGAGAATGATGACTGCACTAATATACAAGAGGACACCTCAAAAAATAATTCAGCTGTCATCAAGTGATATTTATCATCCCTTGTGATACCTTGGGTAGTGACATATCCTTTTTATGGAGAAATCTGGGGTTTATTAGACCCCTGATCTCTCCTCTGCCCTCCAAGGCATATTGGCTGCTTTCTTAGCTGGTACCAGCCAGGTAAATGCAGAACCGATACTGGAAGTGAGGAAATCTTCATAACTTATGGCCTCAGTTTTCACAGAGGAGAGGGAGAAACTGATGCTCCTCCTTCTTCTTTGTGCGCTGCCAATCCGACCAGATGGAATGGGAGAGCCTAGGAGAACAGGGGAGGGCTGTGGCTGAATGCAGCAGGGATCATTTTTGCTGTGCAAAACGCTTCATGGCCACAGCATATATTATCCACCCTTGGCTGATGTGCAAAATAAGGGGAAGTGGTTAGGGACAGTAAAAAGACACACATGACGTTTTTACCCCTCTCCCAAACACAAGTGTGAGGGCACATTCACACAGGGCACAGGAATCCATGTCTCATGCAGAGACTTTTACCAGCACAGTGTTGTGTACATCCTCATGCTGAAGTTCCATTTCTATTAGGACATGCACCCTCAAGACATATTGGGACACAGTGCCTTTGTCTATGCAGCCATGTGTCCCAAAATAAATTAATGGGACACTGGCATCAGGATGCACACAAAACTGTGCCAGTAAAAGTCTGTACATGGGAGACGGATGTCTGTGCCTTGTGTGAATGAGCCCTAAATGAATGCCAAGGATGCATTTCACTGTCCCATCATCATTACTATGATAATTACACACACAGTACAGGTGATGTGGCTTAAAACACCTGTACTGTGTGACTATCATGATAATAATAATTGAAATAAATAGCAGCCAAATGTGATCAACATGATCAATGAAGATGATCACATTTAGCTGTATATAATTCAGTCATGGGCAACAAGCCAGGGCATGGCATGGGTGAAGGGGGCTTGTGTGTGTGCTGTCTTTACTGTGACTGTACCTTTTGAGAGAAAAATAATCCTCTGAAGTCTTCATGGTTCCCACTTTAGTTCCCTCACTCAGTAGAAATAGTGTGCTGCTGTGCTGTTACTTTCTGTGTGTTCACACAGACACTGCACTGAGGAGGAGGAGGAGGAGGAGGAGGACAGCCACTGCTGTTGATTTCCCTTCAGTCCGAGCCCGCCGTCTTCTCAAACTTATTTACGGGAGGAGTCAGGCAGTGAAGTGGTATTTTGATATCTCTCCGCCCAGCTGGAACTTTATTGCCATTAACTGCATACAAGGGGGAGGAGTTGATATTCCAGCAAGCCGAATTAGAAAAAATAATCCCTCCATTCTACAGCCTCCTGGGCCCCTGTGATCGATCTGATGGGCCCCAAAAAAATATGATTTAGACTACACAGGAGCCATGGCCTGAAGGGAGAGATAAGTGCATGAAAATATTGCCTGCAGCTTCATCAAGAGGATCAGTCTCTGCATAAGCCACTGGCAGTGCAGCCGTCCCTCCTGCTGGGCATGTGGCAGGGCTCTGCTTTTGCACTGATAGGACCCCGAGCAAGAAGGTCTGCTAGAGACATCTCCTGACTGAGTCCACTCCACAGTCCAGGTGTCCTGTCCAGAAATACAGCGGCCCCGATGCCACCTCTATAGTCCTGGCTATAGCATCCCTGACAGCAGGCGGCGGAGTGATATTCAGCTGTCAGGGAGGCTGTAGCCGGAACTGTAGAGGTAGCATCGGGAAATGCGGCCATCTGCCTGCTTAATCCGCAACCAATGACTGCACTCACAGGAGTAACACAGCCAAATGAGAAATAGTCCCACTCGCAGCGCTGCCATTGTCCTTTAGCAAAGGTTCTGAAAAGGAGATCCTGCTTATGCTCGGGAGCCTGGAGGGAAGAAGAGACCCTCAGACCCTGGTAAGTGCCTTGCTGCCCAGCCACTCACCAGCGCCCCTTTCAAATGGCGCCCATGGCACTTGCCATATCTGCCATACCCTAGATACTCCACTGCATGCGGATAATTCTGGACTGCTTTTTAAAAAAATATATTGTGAAGATTTAAAGGAATACACATGGACACTTTATTCAATCTAGCAATTTTTGTTTTATTCACACATGGTCAATATTATGTACACATAGGTAACTTTTAGATTTTTCAGTTTTTTGATGTTTTAGCAATGTTAAGAGATGCTATGATGGTTTAGAGGACAACACACTGACATTTTGCTTTTTGATTAACTTTGTTTTTTATTTATTTAAGATTGAGCACATATGAAAATTTCATGATTCCGATTTATTCCACATGTATTTCTATATATATACTCACATGATCTCTTAGATTGTAAGCTTTAATGAGCAGGGCACTCGGAGTCCTCTTGTACCGAATTGTATTGTAACTGTAATGTCTACCTTCATTTTGTAAAGCAATGCGCAATCTTTTGGCGCTTTTAGTGAATCCTGTAAAATAATAATAATATAGTTGTCACGGGCATGGCCAGAGCGGAGGCTGTTGGAGAGGACTGTGTGCAAGCCTGTTGCCCACCGATTATGGGCCCTAGCATTTCTGGTGAATGAGAAATCCAGTCTGAACTGTATTAATCGGACTCAGTCATGTATATATTGTATGGGGACTCCTTACTGTATATTTGTGTCCCTGAAGAGGGAGGGGGGATTCCTCCAGCAGCCCCCTGCTGATAAGACTGATTCATTCTGCTGGGACACATCCTGTGAGGAGATGCTGGTGTTATCAACATGTATTTATGTTAATTGAGAGAGCTGATCACATTAGCCACCAGCACTGGCTAATAGACGAATGGTCTAGGCTGAGGAGGGGGGAGATTGTTGTTTTGTATTGTTAATTGTATTAATGTGTGAAGCTCGGTGCCCACAAGACTGTCATCTGGTCTGGGTACATTTTGTAGTAAATTAGGTCATGTTAATTAGGTTAGCTTTGAGTCATCCCTGCAGTATAAAGGTCTGTGAGATCTCAAAATAAAGAGTAGTAGTTCTGATGTACTCCAAGACTGGTGTTGTCTAGTTCTTGGGGTTCCTATAGCCAGATCCATTGGACTCGTGTTCCAGAACTTAGGAAGCGGTATATGACGGAAGCACTCAAGCGGAGTGTGGGGCGTTCCGTGACATTGGTGGCAAGCAGCGGGAAAGCTTCCTGAAGTCTGGGACATCCAAACTTCCATCTGGATCCAAGGTCCAGATAGCAGAAGAGGAGAGGTTCAGATACCAGCCGCCATGGATGAGGAATTCAGAAGGAGGTTGCGAGAGATGCAGATACAGCACAGAGGACCAGTATCGGAGCAGGTCCTGCTGGGATGGTGTGATTCTATTCGCTGCAAACTCTGGAAGGAAGCGCTAGCCCGTGAGCAGCGACACCAGGGAAAAGTTCTCCCCTCCATCGAGGAAAGGTACTGGTCGCAGTACGGACTGCGGGTACGGTTTTTGGGAGAAAAACCACACAAGAAGCAGACAGCTGAATTAAGCAGGCTGGTCTGGGCAGAGATGAAGTTGGATGAGAGCTACAGAGCCCTCCGGTGGCATGTATCCCAAGCATGTCCCTGGATAGCGGATGACAGCCCAATGGAAGGCTTAAGCTACGGCGGCTTGGGACTGTTGTTTGTGAAGCTGACAGGGGACCCTAACTTTGGGAGTGATTTGGAGCGGCGGGTGGACGAAATCATGGATTTCAGAGAAGGGCTACTGAACATTTCGGAAGTGCACTGGGCACAGGAAGATTTGGAGTTTCTGGCCGTTCAGGAATGGGAGCTAGAGATCGCCTACAGACGGCTGCTAGACATTGCTCAGTGCCAGGGCTGGGCTCCCTTTGCCTGGGACTATCAGGAAATACCAGCTGACAACCCTGAAATCCTGGCTGAAGAGTCGGCAATGTGGCAGAGCGATAGTGTGCTTTGCCAACCTGCCCCCACAGCTATGGAGGCGGAGGTCTTATGGCGGATGCAGCAAGTGCTGACTGACCTTGATGATCCTGTTTCTGCATGGGATGATCTTGGATGGAGGAATGTGCCTGTCCAGCAGCATGCCAGAGAATCTGCAGTGGAAAATCTGGAGATTGCCGTCCCCAAACCTGAAGTGCTGACAACAGGGCAGAGCTCTGCTAACCTCTGTCCAGAAATGATAACATCTTCTGGGTTCCATGGACAGGAGATGGTGAACCCCTATTCCCCGACATCAGTTGCAGAGACATGGGATTTGATAGACTTTTCTGCTGAGGAAGAACCGTCGGGTGAGCCCCCAGCAGAAGAGTTGGGATTAGGGCCAAACTTCATTGCGCTCTGCTCAGCACTGATGGCATCTTCTGAGTTCCACGGACAGGAGATGGTGAACCTCTATCCACAGACACCAGTTATAGAGGTAGAGGATTTAATAGACTTTTCTGCTGAGGAAGAACAACCTGATGAGCCTCCAGCAGAAGAGCTGCTATCAGGGCCAAAGTTCACTGTGTTCTGCCCAGCACCAACAGTGGCTTCAGCCTTCCTGAGAGAAGAGGTAGTCAGCCTTTCTCCCACAACACTGACAGGGACATGTGATTTTCTGCCAGCAGCATCTACGGAGTTAAAACAAACTTCTCCAGCTGAAGATCTGGTAACTGAACAGAGGGTCCAAGACCTCTGTCCCACACTTTTACCAATTCCAGAGACTGGGGATTTAATAGACGTTTCTGTAGAGGAGGAACCACCTGGCAAACCCCCAGCAGAAGTGCTGGCAACCGGACAGAGGGTCCAAGACCTCTGCCCCACACCTGCAGCAATTGTGGAGGTCCAAGGAGAGAATGCAGTCATCACCTCACAACTGCAGCTTGATCTGGTGTCAGTTGATGGGGCTTCAGTCCCCACCTGTATTCCCCAGGGATGCTGGGCAGTCGGCCCAGATCCCCAACAGCAGGATGGAGTGAGCCCAGTCCCCCTGTCTTCTCTCCAGCGGCAGAAAGGATTCCAGGGAGAAGGGTCAGTCCGGGCCTCTCCCCAGCGGCAGATATGTTCTCTGAGAGAGGCAGAGGATGGCTGGGTGAGTAATACACTGTTTGGAATGATTTGTTTGGGGTACTGTGTGGGTACAGGCAGTAGAGGACTGGAGCTGTGGACTAACTTCGGAGTCAACCCGTCTGGGGTCTCCTCCTGTGTTAGTCTCCTGCCGAAAGGGGAGAAATGTCACGGGCATGGCCAGAGCGGAGGCTGTTGGAGAGGACTGTGTGCAAGCCTGTTGCCCACCGATTATGGGCCCTAGCATTTCTGGTGAATGAGAAATCCAGTCTGAACTGTATTAATCGGACTCAGTCATGTATATATTGTATGGGGACTCCTTACTGTATATTTGTGTCCCTGAAGAGGGAGGGGGGATTCCTCCAGCAGCCCCCTGCTGATAAGACTGATTCATTCTGCTGGGACACATCCTGTGAGGAGATGCTGGTGTTATCAACATGTGTTTATGTTAATTGAGAGAGCTGATCACATTAGCCACCAGCACTGGCTAATAGACGAATGGTCTAGGCTGAGGAGGGGGGAGATTGTTGTTTGTATTGCTAATTGTATTAATGTGTGAAGCTCGGTGCCCACAAGACTGTCATCTGGTCTGGGTACATTTTGTAGTAAATTAGGTCATGTTAATTAGGTTAGCTTTGAGTCATCCCTGCAGTATAAAGGTCTGTGAGATCTCAAAATAAAGAGTAGTAGTTCTGATGTACTCCAAGACTGGTGTTGTCTAGTTCTTGGGGTTCCTATAGCCAGATCCATTGGACTCGTGTTCCAGAACTTAGGAAGCGGTATATGACGGAAGCACTCAAGCGGAGTGTGGGGCGTTCCGTGACAATAGTAATGCACGGTCTAATTTTGTGGGAACACATGAGTGTGAGCAGCGGTACCTATATTAATTTGATTCATTTTGTTTTATTCATTCCACTTTAAGAGACATTTTTACATATACGGGGTGATTGTGCTTAGGTACTATTTGGGTTTTGTCAAATACAAATATTTTCAATGTGGGGTTGAGCTTAATATATATACTTCTTTAGGAGCTAGATCAAATATACTGTATAGTCTACAAAATAGACAATAATTGTAATATATCACCATAGCATAATGTATATATACGACAATTGTGATACCCATAAATAGAATTCATCTTATCAGCCTAGTAGTAAAAGCAAAGCACTTACTGTCTCAACATCAAGGAAAAGTACACAAAGACCGTGGGAGGGGTGATATGACCAGTAAGGACCTAAATAATATCAAAATACGTGCGTAAAGTGTCCAAATTATAAAAATCCATGGGTTGCTTTCCATTGAATACAAAATAACATATATATAACAATAACAAAGTAACATGCAAATCCTAGGCCAAGGAGATGAGGGCCATATAAGCATGTTAGCTATCATAACTCCCCTGTAGGCCAAACATATAACATATACGATGTTGTAGCCATATATTTTATATATATGTAAAATCATTTTTATATGGATATTTTATAATTTTTATGGATATTGGTTTTGTATATTTATGTGTCCCCCTAAAGTCCCACTTTTTGTAATCGTTTTTGTGTCACTCAGGGTTGTTGGCACGTTCCTTTTAAAAATGATTATTACCCCCACAATTTCTATGTGGATGTGGTTTGGCTAATGTGGTCCACAAGAAACTGTAGAAATACTATATAAAATACTATGAAAAATACTATGTAAAATACTATGAAACTGTAGAAATACTATGTATGCTGGGTGTGGCATATTGCTTCTATTAGAATTTGAGAAATATAAGCTATACCTATTCTTGGGATAAATGGGAATGTGGTTTAGCCAGTGAGGCCTAAAATAAATGGTTGAAATATTACATATTCTGTGTGCAAAATATTACTT
This sequence comes from Aquarana catesbeiana, assembly GCF_042186555.1. Classification (NCBI taxonomy): domain Eukaryota; kingdom Metazoa; phylum Chordata; class Amphibia; order Anura; family Ranidae; genus Aquarana; species Aquarana catesbeiana. Next base: position 134,213,983 of record NC_133327.1, on the reverse strand, counting down.
CTATAATCTTCAAAAAAATAACATTTAAAATTATTTTGTTGCTCTAACACTAAATTGGGATGTGGTTTTGAAAAAAAGGCCCATCAAAAATGATATAAATAATCTATGCAGAGAGCACAATAATCCTTGTTCAGTGTGAAAAATATTCTTTATTGTATATATTTTGTCTATACAGCTGAAAATTTTGTGTCAAACTTGAAATGTGGCCTGTTTCAACAGCTGAAATGCCATCTATGTATTGTAGACATAGTTTTTTCCTTTTTTTTTCTGTGCCACAAATACGCTGTGTGCCCTCATTCCAACTGATTTATTTCTCCCTGTACAATATTTCTGTCTCATGTCTCTGACAATCCACTGCAATTTTTTTATTTGGTTAAAAAATATCTGTCTTTCTTCAAATGCGGCCTACTAAAAAGGCTTTTCTTGATGTGCAGCAAGTCTCTGTAATATTTATCATTTGCAGCTCTGCCATATTCTACTGTAATTTTTATTTCTGGATAAAAAAATGCCTTGTCTCTCTCACTCTATAAATGGGGAACACTAGGCTAACATGATGTGTAATTTTTTTCTGTAATACTTATGCTTTTGTGTCTCTGACATAATCCACTGTTACTGTATTTTTATTTCTGGATAAAAAATGCTTTGTCTCTCCATCTTCAAAGAGGCTTGGTAAAAAGGCTTATTTAATGCTTGCTGTGTCTTTTATATTTCTGCCTCTTACCATAGAGATACAGAAAGGAACACAAGACCAAAACTGGATGAAAGAGTCCAAGATTATTTTAATTGTTGGTACAAAAAGTCACTGCTTTTGAGAAAATTGTGATTTCTGTGGTAATTGTATGCTAAATTGAAAGGTGACATTGTAAATACATGCAAGATTTCTTAAAATGAATAGTGAGAAAGGGAGAAAACAAATGAAACTGTAAATCTTTTCCCCAGGGTGCCTAGGGTGGCTGCTGATGGAGATGTTAAAGCACCCCCTTAGTGCCACCATTGTGCAAAAACTACTGCCACCTATCAGTACACTGCTCTTGCGTCACTAGACAATGCTGGGTTCAACCAGAGAGAAAAAAACAAGCTTCGGTCTACTGGGTGAGAGTTTGCAGCTACTTCTTGAGCCCTCTCCTCACTGTCTGCCTCTGCTTCGCTCCCTCCTCCGGCTCCCTCCCTGCACATCACTTGGCCACATTGAGAGAAGGAGCACTGCTGCTTGCTGGCCTGCTCTACAGGGGACTACAGCAGACAAAAAAAAGAACCCATTGCAAGTGGCTGCGGATTCAAATTACACCCCCCATCCCAGAACTCTAAGATGGATGCCTAAGCAGCCTTATGCTGGTGACGGCCCTGATCTTTGCTAAGGCAGAGAACATTTTGATTTCAGATTTCCCATCTATCATGACTGGCACCATGCTTGGTGATATGTGGACTAACAACAATCATAGCCACTGGTCTTCAATACAGAGAGATGACTAGTAGTCTTAGTTTTGAGACCTTGTTATAACAGAAAATGCAGAATTTTTGCAGGCTCTCAATAGGAAATTAGAACTCCAGCACCTTTAACCACTTCAGCCCCGGAAGGATTTACCCCCTTCCTGACCAAAAATTTTTTGCGATATGGCACTGCATCGCTTTAACTGACAATTGCGCATTCGTGCGACATTGTACCCAAACAAAATTGACGTCCTTTTTTTCCCACAAATAGAGCTTTCCTTTGGTGGTATTTGATCACCTCTGCGGTTTTTATTCTTTGCCCTATAAACAAGAAAAAAACGACAGTTTCGAAAAAAAAGCAATATTTTTTACATTTTGCTATTATAAATATACCCAAAAAATATATAAAAACACACATTTCTTCCACAGTTTAGGCCAATATGTATTCTTCTACATATTTTTTCACAATAAGCATATATTGATTGGTTTGCGCAAAAGTTATTGTGTCTACAAAATAGGGGATAAATTTATGGCATTTTATTATTATTTTTTTTTATTAGTAATGGCGGCAATCTGCGATTTTTATCATGACTACAACATTAGATAGATTGGACACTTTTGACACTATTTTGGGACCATTGGCATTTATACAGCGATCAGTGCTATAAAAATGCACTGATTACTGTGTAAATGTCTCTGGCAGGGAAGGGGTTAAACACTAGGGAGCGATCAAGGGGTTAACTGTGTTCCCTCAGCATGTATAAATCACACAAATAGGAAACATAAGGGGAATACAAAGACACTGAATTTCAAAGGAGCCAACTTCCCTAAACTACAAACCTTGCTAGAAGGCATAAATTGGGATAAAATCTTATGAACAAAGAACACGGAGGAGAGATGGGTTTGCTTTAAGAGCATGTTAAATAAGGGCATTAGCTAATGTATCCAATTGGGTAATAAATTTAAAAGAGCGAACAATTGTCCTGGATGGCTTAACTCCAATGTAAAAATGCATAAAAAAAAGCAAAGGAGAAGGCCTTCAAAAAATACAGGGTTGAGGGATCATCCTCAGCTTTCAGACTTTATAAAGAATGCAACAAGAAATGTAAGGGTGCAATAAGGACGACTAAGATAGAACATAAAAGACACATAGCGGAGGAGAGAAAAAAAAATCCCAAGAAATTCTTTAAGTAAGTAAACAGTAAAAAAGGGAGGACAGACCATATTTTACCCCATAAAGAATGAGGAAGGACATCTGGTTACAAAGGATGGGGAGATGGCGAAGGTATTGAATTTATTCTTCTCCTCAGTCTTCACGAGGGAATCTTGGGGCTTCAGTAACAAAACTGCAGTGTTTATCCTCATGACACAGCACAGGAAGCACCTCCATGGTTAACAGAGGACAGAATTAAAATTAGACTTGGGAAACTTAACAATAATAAATCACCGGGACCAGATGGCTTGCACCCGAGAGTGCTTAGGGAACTCAGTCAAGTAATTGCCAGACCATTGTTCCTAATGTAGCACTAACTCACAACAGTTCCTGTGACATTGTTTCAAACACATCATCATCACCTGAGAGATCCGACATAGAATCTATCTCCGAGTCTCTCAACTCTTCTGCTGGCAAATATTTACAAAGAGTCCCCTTTATGTTCCCCTTTGAACTCTCACCCGTTCCTGACGTGGACCTCTCCGGATCCATGTATTTCTCCGGCTCCAGTTCGGGTAGTCTCTGGGGTAGGCCTCGACCACAGCCACGGAAAGCCTTCACATATCCCACCTTCCTTGGAACAGGTGCAACGGGGATAGGTGTAGTAGATGTGGAAATAAAGGTGATGTCCGCTGAGGAAGCGGTAACAGCAACATCTTCCTCGGAAGCACTCACGGTAGCAGACGAGATCATGGCCCGTTGCTCTCCAGCAGCAATGGCAGTAGTTTCCACTGTGGCAATTCCTGTAGCCCAGTCCACACGACAAGCACGGGGCGACATGGTAGGTTGCTCCACCGTGAACAGATATTCTCCGCACTGCAAACATCGGACAAATGGACGGAGATGTATGGCCAGTTCTTCACACTTGTGGCAAAGCATGCTCAGCCCTTCGATATCTCCAACAGTGTATAGCACAAACCTCCCCTGCGGCTTCAAACGAATGCCGGTATCTGTCAGCAGGGTTACGGTCAGCATAGCACCCGCAGCGGTACTTGTAGGGAACATCTTAGATCCCACAGTCGACGGTACCAATGGAAAAGAAGACATGGCTGTACTCTGATCCTCTCAGCACGATCACGTGGCCTCTCTTCTCCTTTGGCGCCAGCACACACACACGCGTCCCACATGGTAACAAGTAGATTAGGCTCCTCCCACTTGTTCTTCTGATCACGTAGCTCCCAGGCTTTTTCTTCTCACCCACAGCCTACGCAGTCAGAAATAAAGTCCTGCAATTTAACCCCTTCTCCTCCTGGAAAAAAAGTGACAAAGTCCAGAAACCTCTTTTAACATAAACTCCCGGTGAAATACTTCTCAGGGTTGCGGGAGGTTGACGGCTAACAATCCCAGACGACGCCCCCACATGTAGCACTAACTCACGGTGGAGCTGCTGGTTTAAAGCGGGCTGTTACCGTCACCTTTGTTACCTCAATTTCACCAGAACCGGGTCTAGGGTCCCGTTGAGTTTAATACCAGACAGTGTAGACACCAGACACTTGGGTATCTTTTCCAATGCTTTAATAAAGAGTAACTGAAGGAAGTAGCAGGAAAGAGGTAGAAGAAGAGTTGCAGGGAAGTTCAAATACCTTTTTTTTTATGTAGAATTGTGAATTTGAATCTTGTAGATGAATATACTCTCCTTTTAGAGTTGAAACTTTGCCCGCCCGGATAGGTTTCTTTCACTAACCTAGCAACCGGCACGCAGCACGAACAAAAGTCTCTGCCACAGACTTGAATGGAATAGAAACCCGTATGATCCTCTGCCACAGGATGTAATGGTTTACGATGGACAGCAAACACAGCACTAGAACCTTTGAGCCGACCCGGCAGTACTATGCGGTATGATAACTTTAGGATGCGTCCTCCAACTGAGTCACCAGGCCCCTCTCCAGACCAGCACTCTGCATGATCCTTCCATGATGGGTCCTCCCCTGGGATCTTCTCAGTTGTCCAGCTTCTTCCCGTAGGACAGACAGCACAGGACCATTCCCTCGCCGCTGTGGTAGGCCCCAGACAGTCTTCTGGTCCCACCCACACACTGCAGCAACGTGGTCCTCCTAGTCGGAGGACCACGCGCAGGGGCGTAACTACCACCATAGCGACTCATGCGGGCGCTATGGGGCCCACAGCCGAGTGCGGCCCAGTGAGGATAAGAGCACCGCTGGCACAGTCTCCCAGCCAGGGGAAGAGAGAGGAAAGGAAGAGGCAAGCTGTCCATATCAGCAGGGAGCTGAATTGCCCGATGTAAGAGCTTTCATTAGAACTTCCAGTGTTCCTGGGGCTCACGTCACATAGCTCCACCTTTTGGCCCGGTGCCTTTGATAGACAGAACGGCGATCCAATGCGGGACATGTGACATCATCAAGGGCGTCGGGCCAAGAGGTGGGGCTATGTGACAATGAGCCCCGGGAAGACAGGTAATTCAAATGAAAGCTATTACAGTGGGCAATCCCGCTCTCTGCTGATCCCGGTGGCTTGCCTCTTCCTCTGCATAGGTGGGGCTGTATGGGGCACAGGCAGACCAGGCTGTATTGGGCACAGGTCACGCTGTATGGGGCACAGGTCACGCTGTATTGGGCACAGGTCACGCAGCATTGGGCACAGGTCACGCTGCATTGACACTAGGGCAGCTGTGGGGGGGGGCTGTTTGCAGGGGGGCCCCATACAACATTTTGCTATGGGGCCCTGCTATTTCTAGTTACGCCCCTGACCACGCGGTAGTACTCCTGACACATACCTGTCGGCCAGGAGGGCCAGCAGGTGGAACGAAAACCAGCCCTAAAACATGGCGTCTGTCCCATAAATACCCTCTCCCAGAATGCAACTCGGAGGACCACCTCCACCGAGTTATCTCCAGGACAGAAGAGCACCCATACGCTTCAGCGCGTTGCCTTTCCAACACCTACCCATGGCGACAACAACACCCACAGGCACAGTGTGAAACTACATGCAACACAGCCAAACTGGAACAGAGGCTAAATCTGACTATGTATAAAACAGATTACCCACTAAATTTACCTATAAGCGGTAGATGAAAATCTACCAGCGCTACACTAATTTTTACTGACAGTCTGGTACCAGCTGATTGGAGAAAAGCCAATGTAGCACCAATATTTAAAAAGGGCACAAAATACATCCCTGGGAATTACAGACCAGTTAGCCTAATATCAATAGTATGTAAACTCTTGGGAGTGGATGATAAGGGACTATATACAAGATTTTAGTAATGAGTATGGTATCATTAGCAGTAATCAGCAGGGCTTTTTTTCAGCCGGAACTCACCGGAACTGTGTTCCGGAACCTCTGGCAGCCCTCTCCTCTCCTGTCCTGGGAGTGACATGTCTGCACGATCATCAGATATATGTCTCCCGTCCCTGCAGCGGCCTGTCTCACGCACACACAGCAGAACAAAGCTGTCTCCTCCCCCTCCTCCTTCTAATTCAGCTCTGTATACACAAGAGGAGGGGGAGCAAGAACACGCGCTGACTTCAGGTCTGTACAAACTTTTCTATGCTTTATAGATAGACAGGGAGGAGGAGGGGGGGGGGAGTGGCTGGGATTGGGAAGGAGGAAACGAAAATGATGTACACTTGGTGGAGTGATTGGGGGATTAGGAGGATATGTGCTTTGGTATGAGAAAGGACATATGCCAGAAATCAGTGTGGGATTAATTTGAAACCTGACAGCCCCTTCCAGCACTAGCTCCCCTCTCCCCCCAGCACATTTCCAACCCCCCCTTCCAGCACTAGCCCCCCCTTCCAGCACTAGCCCCCCCTTCCAGCACTAGCTCCCCACTCCCCCCCAGCACATTTCCAACCCCCCCTTCCAGCACTAGCCCCCCCTTCCAGCACTAGCCCCCCTCTCCCCAGCACATTTCCAACCCCACCCCCTTTCAGCACTAGCCCCCCTCTCCCCACAGCACTAGCCCTCCCCTCCCCCCTCCCCCTTCCAGCACTAGCCCTCTCCCCCCTCCCCCTTCCCCTACTAGCCCTCTCCCCCCTCCAGCACTAGCTCTCCCCCCTTCCAGCACTAGCCCTCTTCCCCCCTTCCAGTACTAGCCCTCCCCCCCTTTCCAGCACTAGCCCTCTTCCCCCCCTTCCAGTACTAGCCCCCCTTCCAGCACTAGCCCCCCCCTTCCAGCACTAGCCCTCTTCCCCCCTTCCAGTACTAGCCCTCCCCCCTTCCAGCACTAGCCCTCTTCCCCCTTCCAGTACTAGCCCTCCCCCTTCCAGCACTAGCCCTCTCCCCCCCTTCCAGCACTAGCCCTCTCCCCCCTCCCCCTTCCCCTACTAGCCCTCTCCCCCCTCCAGCACTAGCCCTCTCCCCCTCCCCCTTCCAGCACTAGCCCTCTCCCCCCCCCTTCCAGCACTAGCCCTCTTCCCCCTCCCCCTTCCAGCACTAGCCCTCTTCCCCCCTTCCAGTACTAGCCCTCCCCCCTTCCAGCACTAGCCCTCCCCACCTTCCAGCACTAGCCCTCTCTCCCCTTCCAGCACTAGCCCTCTCTCCCCTCCCCCTTTCAGCACTAGCCCCCCCCTTCCAGCACTAGCCCTCTCCCCCCTTCCAGCACTAGCCCTCTCCCCCCCTTTCCAGCACTAGCCCTCTCCCCCTTCTAGCACTAGCCCTCTCCCCCCCCTTCCAGCACTAGCCCTCCCCCCCTTCTAGCACTAGCCCTCGCCCCCCCTTCCAGCACTAGTCCCCCCCCTTCCAGCACTAGCCCTCTCCCAGATATTCTCCTTCTCACAGGGGGCATGATCATGGTATCTGGGACCCCGACAGATGGAGGATATTTACCTTGGAGGCCCACACAAGCTCCTGCTTGACAAGTTAGTGGAGCCTAGTGCCAGAACTTGTTTCAGCACTGGGCTCCAGGACTCACCCCGGATTCATGGGACGCTGGGATTTTGTTTAAATCTCAGGAAAGGCCCATTAAAGCTAGGACAGTATGGAGGTTTGAATTTGGAGGTGGAAAGATATGTGAACTGGGGAGAGGACTTGTGTAGGAGGGGGTTGGAGGAATGAGGACAAGGGGAGAGGAATTGTTCCAATATGGGGAGCATGTTGTGCTGGAAGGAGAGATTTGGGGGAGAGAATTTGTACTGGGAGGAGGATTTATGCTTGGGGGATGTTGGGGTGGAGTATTTTTGCTGGGATGAGGAGCTGTGCTGGGATATGGATTTGTGGGGTGGAAGGAGATTTGTGCTGGGAAGGGGAATTTTTTTTTAGGGAGAGCTTTGCAGAGACTGAGTTCATTCAGAGAGGAGTGCACTGTGAAAGTGTGTGGGGGAGGGGGAATATGTGCAGAGAGATAAAGTTTGTGTGCGTTTAGCAGAGGGGAGAGCATTGTACACAGAGGAGAGCTGGGGGGAACTTGTGATGAAAGGGGAGCTGAGAAAGTATGTGGGTGGAGGGCGAGGTCAGCAGAGAGGAGAGCTGGGGGGCTTTGTGATGAGAGGAGAGCTAGAAGGGGATTTGTGACAAGGAGAGCTGGGGGGATTTTGGGGAATTTGCCTTATGTGATACATTTGGTGCCGCTGTAAATCTCTCCTCTAAGGAAGGTGTGTCTGGGGGCGGGGTTTGGGTGTGGCTGGGGGCGGGGGGCGGGGTTTAGGCGTGGTTGGGACAGAGAGGGTGAGTTCCTGCACCTTTTCTCTGAGAAATAAAGCCCTGGTAATCAGCATGGATTCATTAAGTATCGTTCTTACCAAACCAATCTATTAACCTTCTATGAGGAGGTGAGTTGCCATCTAGATAAAGGAAGGCCCGTAGACGTGGTGTATCTGGATTTTGCAAAAGCATTTGACAGTTCCCCATAAACGATTTCTGTACAAAAGGGTGAGTACATGGATTGAAAACTGGCTTCAAGGGCGAGTGCAGAGGGTGGTGATATATGGGGAGTACTCGGAATGGTCAGGGGTGGGTAGTGGGGTCCCCCAGGGTTCTGTGCTGGGACCAATCCTGTTTAATTTGTTCATAAACGACCTGGAGGATGGGATAAACAGTTCAATCTCTGTATTTGCGGACGATACTAAGTTAAGCAGGGCAATAACTTCTCCGCAGGATGTGGAAAAAAGATTTGAACAAATTAATGGGGTGGGCAACTACATGAAAAATGAGGTTCAATGTAGAAAAATGTAAAAAAATTGCATTTGGGTGGCAAAAATTTGAATGCAATCTATGCATTGGGGGGAGAACCTCTGGGGGAATTTAGGATGGAAAAGGACCTGGGGGTCCTAGTAGATGTTAGGCTCTGCAATGGCATGCAATGCCAAGCTGCTGCTAACAAAGCAAACAGAATATTGGCATGCATTAAAAAGGGGATTCATTCCAGAGATAAAATGAAAGTTCTCCCACTCTACAAGACTCTGGTCCGGCTGCACCTAGAATATGCTGTCCAGTTCTGGGCACCAGTCCTCAGGAAGGATGTACTGGAAATGGAGCGAGTACAAAGAAGGGCAACAAAGCTAATAAAGGGTCTGGAGGATATTAGTTACAAGGAAAAGTTGCAAGCACTGAACTTATTCTGTCTGGAGAAGAGACACTTGAGAGGGGATATGATTTCAATTCACAAATACTGTACTGGTGACCCCACAATAGGGATACAACTTTTTTGCGGAAGAGAGTTTAACAATACTCGTGGCCACTCATTAAAATTAGAAAAAAAGAGGTTTAACCTTAAAGTACGTAGAGGGTTCTTTACTGTAAGAGCAGTAAGGATGTGGAATTTCCTTCCACAGACGGTGGTCTCAAACTATTAGATAAGCACCTGAACAACCACAACATACAGGGATATACAAGGTAATATTGACATATAATCACACATATAGGTTGGACTTGATGGACTTGTGTCTTTTTTTACCTCACCTACTATGTAACTATGTAACTATGTTCTAACTGTAGGGGGGGTGGGCTCACTAGAACATGACAGAGCTCACTGCTCCTGATCACTGGGAGCAGTAGAGCCCTGTCATGTTGCTAGACAGAACAGGGAAATGCCTTGTTTACATAGGCATCTCCTCATTCTGCCTCTCCGTGCCACGATCGCGGGCCACTGGCAGACATCAAATCCGTGGGACCCGCGGGCATGCTCGCACAGCGTTCATGCCACAGGTATGTTGTTTTGCGCACCCGTGCCACTTTGCTGACGTATATCGGTGTGAGCCGGTCGGCAAGTGGTTAAAAGAGCAAATGTATGCTGTTTTCACCCCTAAAACTGTAGCCCTTTTACTATCAACTACAAAAGTGGAACGAGAAGAAGGGTGAACTTAGTGTTGATAGTTAGTGTTTCACCCACGGGATACCATAACAATGGTTTATATGCAGGAAGTTAAGTTAAATGATCCAAGGTATGCAAGGTATGCAAGGATGTTGATAAGACTTTTCCTTCATATTTTACACGTACAGATAAGCAAGCTCAGCAATATGACTGGTGGTAAAGTTCCTATCTGGGAAGTGGTCCGATGACAGTTTACTCCTTTTTTTTTATTCATCTTATTCATTCTTCACCCAGTTCTTCTCAACCTAATGCCCTGTACACACGACCGGACTTTCTGTCAGACTAGGTCCCGCTGGTCTTCCCGATGGACTTTCAACGGCGTTATGGCGGACTTCTGAATGAACGGACTTGCCCACACACGGACTAAAGTCCGTTCATTTTGAACGTGATGAGGTATGACGGAACTAGAAAAGGAAGTCCCGACGGACTTCCGGCGGACTTACGACAGACTTTCCGAACGAACTGACTTGCCTACACACGACCAGACTTTCCGGCAGACTAGGTCCGCTGGTCTTCCCGATGGACTTTCAATGGCGTTATGGCGGACTTCCGAATGAACGGACTTGCCCACACACAGACTAAAGTCCGTTTATTTTGAACGTGATGAGGTATGACGGAACTAGAAAAGGAAGTCAATCTCGCCGCTTTTATCAGCGGGATTGACACCTTGCGAGCCCCGTCGCAGAGCATACCAGGTCCCTAGGTCTGGTATGGTTTTAAAGGGGAACCCCATACGCCGAAAAAATGGCATGGGGTCCCCCCAAAATCCATGCCAGACCCTTATCCGAGCATGCAGCCCAGCCGGTCAGGAAAGGGGGTGGGGATGAGCGAGCGTCCCCCCCTCCTGAACCGTACCAGGCCGCATGGCCTCAACATGGGGGGTGGGTGCTTTGGGGGAGATTTTCAAATCTAAAGTCCGTCGGATTTTCGACCGAAAAGGTCCATCGGAAGTCCGATGAAGCCCACACACGGTCGGATTGTCCGCCGACTCGGTCCGTCAGACCAGCTCGGTCGAAAAGCCCGCTCGTGTGTACGCGGCAAAAGGCTTCAATATCCTATGTACCAACTAATCAATCTCATCTGACCCCAAATCACACATGCCAGAATGAGCTGCAAATTTAGCTTCATCTCCACATGGGGCATCTCCTCAGTCTCAAATTGTTGCTCAGCTCCAGGTGGGAAATAGTCAGTTTGTCTGCCCAAAGAAACATTATGAACTATTCTGAAGACTGACTACCTGTATTGTAAGAGAGAAAGCACTTGCATACGCTGAGAAAGATAAAGCGTTAATCCACAGTAGATTTTATATATATATATATATATATATATATATATATATATATATATATATATATATATATATGTATATATACACACACACAGAGTACACCCCTCACATTTTTGTAAATATTTTATTATATCCTTTCATGAGACAACACTGAAGAAATGACACTTTGCTACAATGTAAAGTAGTGAGTGTACAGCTTTTATAACAGTGTAGATTTGTTGTCCCCTCAAAATAATTGAACACACAGCCATTAATGTCTAAACTGCTGGCAACAAAAGTGAGCACACCCCTACAAGAAAAACAGAAAAGGAAGGCGCAACCTAGTGCATTATCAGAGATAATTATCAGAGATAATTTATTAATAAAAAATTGTATAAAAGTGGGTACTCACAAAATGCAACTGACAAAAAGCCATAAACACAGTGCATAGACATGCATTGAACACGGGATACAGCTAACGCATTTCGGGGTGCACTCCCTTCCTCAGAGATAGACTCCTCCTACAAATTCAGGCTGACCTGCGGTCAGCCTTCCTATTTATACTCGGAGTCTCTTGCAGACAATCAAGGAAAGGTAATGGAGGAATGCGGGAAAAGTGACCTGGGGTGTGCCGTGGTCACGAGGTCAGTATGTGTGTAAGGGGTCAGGGTGCGCTCCCGAAACATGTTTGCTGTACCCCATGTTCCATGCATGTCTATGCACTGTGTTTATGGCTTTTTGTCAGTTGCATTTTGTGAGTACCCACTTTTATACATTTTTTTAATTATTAAATTATCTCTGGTAATGCTCTAGGTGTGCGCACCTTCCATTTATGTTTTTCTTGTAGTTACTTTTGGATCACCCCATCTGAGGAAGGCAGCATCCACCTAGTTCTGGGATACCATATATACCTTTCACACCACCATTTTTTCAGACAGCTGTTACTCTTAACCTTGGAAGACCTATTAGCGCTGGAAGTGACTGTGTTTTTTGAGTACACCCCTAAGTGAAAATGTCCAAATTGGGCCCAAAGTGTCATAATTTTGTGTGGCCACCATTATTTTCCAGCACTGCCTTAACACTCTTGGGCATGGAGTTCACTAGAACTTCACAGGTTGCCACTGGAGTCCTTCTCCACTCCTCTATGACAACATCACGGAGCTGGTGGATGTTAGAAACCTTGCGCTCCTCCACCTTCCATTTGAGGATGCTCCACAGAGGCTCAATAGGGTTTAGGTCTGGAGACATGGTTGGCCAGTCCATCACCTTTACCCTCAGCTTCTTAAGCAAGGCAGTGGTCATCTTAGAGGTGTGTTTGGGGTCCTTATCATGTTGGAATACTGCCCAGTCTCCCAAGGGAGGGGATCATGCTCTGCTTTAGTATGTCACAGTACATGTTGGCATTCATGGTTCCCTCAATAAACTGTAGCTCCCCAGTGCCGGCAGCACTCATGCAGCTCCAGATCATGACACTCCCACCACTATGCTTGACTGTAGGCAAGACACACTTGTCTCTGTACTCCTCAAATGGTTGCCGCCACACACGCTTGACACCATCTAAACCAAATAAGTTCATCTTGGTCTCATCAGACCACAGGACATGGTTTCAGTAATCCATGTCCTTAGTTTGCGGGCTTTCTTGTGCATCATCTTTAGAAGAGGCTTTCTTATGGGACAACAGCCATGCAGACCAATTTGATGCAGTGTGCTGCATATGGTCTGAGCACTGACAGGCTGACCCCCCCACCCCTTTAACCTCTGCAGCAATGCTGGCAGCACTCATACGTCTATTTCCCAAGGACAACCTCTGGATATGATGCTGAGCACGTGCACCCAACTTCTTTGGCCGACCATGGTGAGGCCTGTTCTGAGTGCAACCTGTCCTGGTAAACCGCTGTATGGTCCTGGCCACTGTGCTGCAGCTCAGTTTCAGGGTCTTGGCAATCTTCTTATAGCCTAGGCCATCTTTATGTAGAGCAACAAATCTTTTTTTCTGATCCTCAGAGAATTCTTTGCCATGAGGTGCCATGTTGAACTTCCAGTGACCAGTATGAGAAAGTGAGAGGGATAACACCAAATTTAACACACCTGCTCCCCATTCACACCTGAGACCTTGTAACACTAACGAGTCACATGACAACAGGGCGGGAAAATGGCTAATTGGGCCCAATTTGGACATTTTCACTTAGGTGTCTACTCACTTTTGTTACCAGGGGTTTAGACAATAATGGTCGTGTGTTGAGTTATTTTGAGGGAACAGTAATTTTACACTGTTATACAAGCTGTACACGCACTACTTTACATTGTAGCAAAGTGTCATTCTTAAGTGTTGTCATATGAAAAGATATAATAAAATATGTACAAAAACGTGAGGGGTGTACTCACTTTTGTGAGATACTGTATATACTGTGGATATAAAAAGTCTACACACCCCTGTTAAAATGTCAGGTTCCTGTGCTGTAAAAAAATGAGACAAAGATAAATAATTTCAGAACTTTTTCTACCTTTAATGTGACTCTAAACTGTACAACTCAATTGAAAAATAAACTGAAATCTTTTAGGATGGGGAAGTAAGAATAAAAAAATAAAATAATGGAGTAGCATAAGTGTGCACACCCTGTTACAACTGGGGATGTAGCTGTGTTCAGAATTAAGCAATCACATTCAAACTCATGTTAAATAGGAGTCCGTACACACCTGCAATCATTTAAAGTGCCTCTTATTAACCCCAAATAAAGTTCAGCTGTTCTAGTAGGTCTTTCCTGGCATTTTCCTAGTCATATCCTACAACAAAAGCCATGGTCCGTAGAGAGCTTCCAAAGCATCAGAGGGATCTCATTATTAAAAGGTATCAGTCAGGAGAAGGGTACAAAAGAATTTCCAAGGCATTGGATATACCATGGAACACAGTGAAGACAGTCATCAAGTGGAGAAAATATGACACAACAGTGACTGGACAAGAACTGGACGTCCCTCCGAAATTGATGAAATGATGGGAAGAAAACTGGTCAGGCTGCCAAGAGGCCTGCAGCAACATTAAAGGAGCTGCAGGAATATCTGGCAAGTACTGGCTGTGTGTTACATGTGACAACAATCTCCCGTATTCTTCATATGTCTTGGCTATGGGGTAGAGTGGCAAGATGGAAGCCTTTTCTTACGAAGAAAAACATCCAGGCCTGGCTAAATTTTACAAAAACGCATCTGAAGTCTCCCAAAAGCACGTGGGAAAATGTGTTATGGTCTGATGAAACCAAGGTTGAACTTTTTTGGCCATAATTCCAAAAGATATGTTTGGTGCAAAAACAACACTGCACATCACCAAAAGAACACCATACCCACAGTGAAGCATGGTGGTGCTTTGGGGCAGTTTTTCTTCAGCTGGAACAGGGGCCTTAGTCAAGGTAGAGGGAATTCTGAACAGTTTCAAATACCAATCAATATTGGCACAACACCTTCAGGCTTCTGCTAGAAAGCTGAACATGAAGGTGTAGTGGCACAGTGGTGAATTGGATAGCACTTTCATCTAGCAGTAAGAAGGGTCGCTGGTTCGAATCCCAACCACGACACTACTTGCCTGGAGTTTGCATGTTCTCCCTGTGCCTGCGTGGCTTTCCTCCGGGTACTCCGGTTTCCTCCTACACTCCAAAGACATGCTGGTAGGTTAATTGGATCCTGTCTAAATTGTCCCTAGTATGTATGAATGTGAGTTAGGGACCTTAGATTGTAAGCTTCTTGAGGGTAGGGACTGCACTTTACATGTACAATGTATATGTAAAGCGAGGCGTAAATTGACGGCGCTATATAAGTACCTGAAATAAATAAATAAAATAAATAAATAAAAATGAAGAGGAACTTCATCTTTTAGCATGCCAACGACCCAAAGCATACATCCAAATCAACAAAGGAATGGCTTCACCGGAAGAAGATTAAAGTTTTGGAATGGTCCAGCCAGAGCCCAGACCTGAATCCGATTGAAAATCTGTGGGGTGATCTGAAGAGGGCTACGCACAAGAGATGCCCTTGCAATCTGAAAGATTTGGAGTGTTTTTGCAAAGAAGAGTTGGCAAATATTGCCAAGTCAAGATGTGCCATGCTGAAAGACTCATGCCCTAAAAAAAAGAGTGCTATAATAAAATCAAAAGGTGCTTCAACAAAGTATTAGTTTAAGG
Organism: Aquarana catesbeiana; assembly: GCF_042186555.1. Classification (NCBI taxonomy): domain Eukaryota; kingdom Metazoa; phylum Chordata; class Amphibia; order Anura; family Ranidae; genus Aquarana; species Aquarana catesbeiana. Next base: position 134,198,633 of record NC_133327.1, on the reverse strand, counting down.
GTGTGCACACTTATGCAACCATATTATTTTATTTTTTTTATTTTTACTTCCCTCCACCTAAAATATTTCAGTTTGTTGTTGTACAGTTTATAGGTCACATTAAAGGTGGAAAAGGTTCTGAAATTATTTATCTTCCTCTCATTTTTTTACATCACAGAAACCTGACATTTTAACAGGGATGTGTAGACTTTTTACATCCACTAGATATATATATATATATATATATATATATATATATATATATATATATATATATATCTAGTGGATGTAAAAAGAGAGAGAGAGAGAGAGAGAGAGAGAGAGAGAGAGAGAAGCAGAGAGAGAGAAGCAGAGAAAAAAAAGGGGAGAAGACAACAATAAAATAAATAAATAAAAAATAGGGAGTGGTTGAGTTTTGTGGGGGGTATGGTAGGAAGGCGGGAGGAAGATAGTGTTGGTATGACCCAGGGGAAGGTAGAAGGCACCACTAAGATCCAGTGGAGCTCACCTCAAAGAGTGTTCTGCCCGCTGCAGAATATGTAAATATGCTCCACAGAGTCCAGGTTTTCATGTACCCTTCTCGTTTATGTCATCGTATCCTTGAGCAGGTTCTAGGTAACATGTTTTAAGCAGATCCATCAGATCCCTTAAGCAGGTTCCAGCTAACATGTTTTAAGCAGAAACAGAAACAGTTCTTTTTCATTTTCAATAAAGGTTTTACATAAGTGAATGAAATCTAATTATTGTAAGCACCCTGTCAATGGTATATGGTTTCTCCCAGTCCTCTAACTGCCAATCTGTCAAAGGAAGTTGAAATATAATTATTACTGGCCAAATCACCAGCTGAAAATACAGGGAGAGAAAAGAAAGAAAAAATGCAGCCACCACATCTAAGAATTGGTATGCTGCTATATTTTTAATTTTTGTACTTGGGTTTAATACCGCTTTAACTAGTTGAAAACTGAGACTATTACATCTAGAACTAGAAAAGGTACAATTTCTGGGGAAATTGTGAAAAGTGTTCTTGCCTCTACATCTGGAGTGAGAGGAGTAACTGGGGGGAGTGCCTGGAGTAACTGTTGTGTGGTTGGAGTAACTGTGGAAAGGTTGAACTGGGCAGATGGGCAGAGTAACTGTGTGGAGTGTTTGTAGTGAGTAAAGATAGTAAACATTACACTAACCAATTGATTGATCAAATTTAAAAAGTGCACAAGTGCTAATGATGTAGAAGGTAGAAATATCGGTAAATGACTTTGTCGGACACAGACTTAAGGGTTACCAGGATTTATTCCGCCCCAGCCAAAGCATAGCACCTGACGGACTCGCGTCCCAAAATCAAGTGTGTCAAAAACAGTTTACACAGTGTACATATAATTTCAATATATTGCATCACAAGCGAACTGGCGGTATATTTCCGTTATACATTAACATTAACATTTTGAACAGTCAACTTTTTGAACTTTTTGGATACAAGGCAATTCATTAAAGCATATACTTTAAACCCTTACAAATTTTCAGTTTCTCTGCAGTTTTGCTGCTTGCTGTTTCTTTGTCTTACTAATCAGCAAGCAGGCTATAGCACAGGAAGGAGAGGGTGAGTGTGATGAGGACAGTGTGATAGGGCGAGCTGACGTGCTGCATCTACCGTCTGTAGGACGGGTGATCGTTTTAGCCAGCCGGCTTCTTATGCTTATTTGAATCTGCTACACTGTAAGTGTTATTTTAATTCTTTTAATAAACCTCAAAACCAGGATTACGCTATGTTGTTTCCCTCTCTTTTCCCGGGGTACCCCTAAATGAGAACAACCCCCCAGCTAGGAGTCTTTTATTAATCTCCATGATAAGAGTGATTTCCTGTGACTTGGTGGACTAGTGGTATCATCACCCTTTGGCTGTATGAAGTGGCATGTCGTTTCCTAGAAGCCCATCCAATGAAAGGCCCTGACCGGGTTAAGGTCGCAAGCCCCCTTGTGCTTGCCGTTTGGTAAGCGCGCATTTTATTTTCAGCTACCACCGTGGTGCGGTGGAGGAATTTTTTCTATTTTACATTTCCTGCTTTAAAAAAATGGGGTCTGAGCCTATGTATTTTCACAACATTTATTTGGACTTTATTCACTGTGTTAGGACTGTCCAGTGAACACTTATTGATTTAGGTTTCAAGAACTGTGTTAGTTATTTAATTTGGGTTCTAACCAATTAGTCCTATTCAACACTGGTACTAGTATTTACTCCTATTTACAGCGCTGCTATATTTGTTATATTGTTGTATTAGTGTGTGTATCTCACATAGAGTGGCTGCTTTTGTTATTATGTAGTTTTTTTTAATTTTTTTTCACTAAGTTATTTTCATCACTATTTTGGTTATCCCCTATTTGGTCATTCACAATATTTCACGAACAGGTACCCTTTTTGGGTGCACTACAGCGCGGTATTCCTCTTACTATATGATGAGGACAGATGTCTGTGATGGATGGGGGGGAGTAAGTGAGTTCAGTGTCTAACAAGTACACCGAACATGAAATATAGAGAATGATGTTTAGCTAATTGTAAATGGTCCCACATAACTATGGCCACGTAAACTGACCCTCATTGCCACTTTATCTGTTTGATGACCACTGTCTCACAACCACTGTTTCCTGGCAACACTCATGCCCTGTTTATGCAGGCTCTAAGCGTGTTCACAACCACTGCTCAAAACACAATACACAGGATAATGGTAGCTGTAATAACTGTGCAGTACTCCTGACTGGAGACACTGCTGCACCCTGGAGATGTAAATGTGATCCAACAGTGTGTTTTTTTCTGTGGTGGCTGCCCAGACCAGTTGAGTATATCCTCTTGAGTGAAGAAGGTCAGATATTGGCTTCTTTTCTCTGCACAGAAAATCTTCATTGAAATCTCCACAGAGTATTATAGGTTGGCAATCCATTATTTCCAAAGATTCCAAGAGGCCCAGCAGGTTAGTAAGGAATTGGCCAATACTGTAATCCGGTGGCCTGTAAACGACAGCGATCAAAGCTTGTACAGGGGACTCCAGTTTGACAACCAAGAACTCCAAGTCAGTCACATTGTGATGATACTGCTTTTCATAGGCCTTGAAATGGTTTCTGACATACAAGGCGACACCTCCGCCACTTTTACTTGCAATGTCAGGAAGGTTTGTGTACGAGAGGTGTCTGTTGCGTTTGAACAGGTTGTAGCCCTCCAGCTGGAGACTTTCAGCAACAGAAGAGCCTGAGAGATGAGTTTCAGTGAAACATAAAACATCTCCAAGTGTCAACTCATGGTGAGATTTGATATCTTCAATGTGAGCTGGTAATCCTTCCGTGTTGTGATGGATAATTGTTAATGTTTGCTGTTTGTCTGTTGTCTGTAGAAACTTTAAGAGGGGCATAACACTTTCCAGTGATGCATTCTTCATTGAATCCAGGGAAGCTGTGATTTCAGGATCAGCAAAGATCTTCTTCTCATCAAAGTCGGTTATGTACAGTCCTTGTAGTGTAGTCGTTCTACTCAGAGCAACATAGGCCATTCCCGGTTGGAAGACCCGTTTCAATGAGACCACTGCCGACTGTATCGACATCCCCTGACACTTATGAATCGTACATCCAAAAGCCAACTTCAGGGGGAACTGCCTGCGAACAACTCCTTTCTGTCTCAGGTTTTCCTCTACCCTTTCTATGTACACCAAGTTGTCAGCATCACAAGACGACTTGTTACGGTATCTCTGTCCTGCATTTGGATTGTCCAGCACAAGCCCAAGCTTGTTTACCGTAGTAGCACCATTCTCAGTCTGGATGATTATTCTTGCAATCTTGCCAAATGTCCCGTTAACAAGCCCGTCTTCTACATCAATGTTTCTTGTGATCATGATACGGGCACCTTCAGCTGCTTGCAGTGTGTCAATCAGATTGTCTTTGTGTCCTTTGAAAGGTTGGTGTTGCCTCAGCATCACTCCTGTCTTAGGGTCTTTTCTGTAATCGTCGGCATCTATGTTGGTGACGTTTGAATGGAGAACAGACACAGTTGCAGCATTATGTTTGTGAACCTCTTTGTTGGTGGCAAATATGTGTAGCACGTCATTAGGGCAGTGGGTGGGATCTGTAAAAGCCTGAGCAAGCAGAGCTTTGTCATCATTGCTTAAGGTGCCAGTCTTCTGCTTGACTCTGATTCTATTCAAAAGCTCAGCAAATGAAATGTCTTCCTTCTGTCGCATGATCTCTGTCAGCGTGATCATCTGAAAGTTGTCTTTCCAGACGTCATTGGTATTTTCCTCAAACACGCAGAGTGGCTTACTTTTTCCCAGCGGGGGGGACCTGGTAAAAGTCTCCTACTGCTAGTACTGACATACCACCAAAAGGTTTCTTACTGCCTTTGATTTGCTGTAATCTCCAGTTGATGTAGGCAAACAGGGGCTTTGAAATCATTGACACCTCGTCAATAACAATGATCTCCGCATTTGACAGCTGTGCCCTCACTTCATCTATTAGATTTCCAAGTCCTTGGTAGGGTGGCTTCAAGCTTCTTGGCAACTTCAGCAGAGAATGCAATGTGTTGCCTGAAATGTTGAAAGCTGCTGTTCCTGTAAATGCAGTTAGTAAAACGCTGGGCATGGATATGTCTGCTTCCTCACGTAGTCTGGTAAGTTTACAGAGTATCTTTGTCGCCTCAGCATAGATGCACTTTATCAGGTGTGATTTGCCTGTCCCTGCACCACCAGTGACAAAGTAATAGAATGGGTCAGGATTTAGGCCACGCACACAGTTAGTGCACCAGTCACAAACTGAGTAGAATGTCTGAGCTTGTGTCCGGTTAAGGTTTCTGTACATTTTCCGAAGGAAATCAGGGCACATTTGTGGGGCTTTCACAGTAAGCGCAATTCCACCTGTTTGTTTGTGACGTGTATACTCCGGAACATCATCTTGTTCATTCTCATGAAGTGGCTCCCCTTCTTTGCGTTCCTCTACACATTCCAACCTATCCAACTCAGCTTCTGGGGCAAAGGTGTTCCAAGCATCTTCAACAGGTCCGTTTTTTACAAAGTCATCCAAGACTTGTTCCACAATTTTGTTGTGTTGTTCGAACTTCTTTTGGTTGCTGGTAACAATTGCAGACACTGCTTGGATTGCTTCTTCTCCTGGTAAGCTCACACAGGCGCCTTTGTAAAAATCCTGGTGTGTTGGGAACCTTACAGTTTTCAGTGATGACTCTGAACGGTGGGGGAGGTACAGTTTAAGCAGTCTGCCGTAGTAGTTCTCAGGGTCCTTCTTCTCTGAGAAGCGTGCGTACCTGATGATTGCAGGCTTCCCTCTCGTGCGTTTTTGAATCATTCCCATTTCATTCAATAGGCTGACACGCTTGCTGTCTTCCTTTTGCTTGCCATCTTCCTTCTGCTTGCCATAGACAACCCTGTAATGGGATGCAAAGTCTGCCAGACACATGGACTCAAACTCTGGTGTTTCAGGTCTGGCTCTGTATTTGTCGACAAAACTCGTCATCCACACATTAAGAGAATCGGCTGGTTTGTTCTGCAATGCACTGAGCGGGAGACTCATTTTCAGTGTGTTGTCACCAGTTGGCAGAAAAATAACCTCACGTGAGCAAGACTTCATTTTCAGGCTGCACGTACGGGCCACAGACTCCTGGGCGCTGACCTCTCTGTGTTTTGAATAAGCCTGAAGAACCTCTTTCATTTCTTCTCGTTCTGTCGCTGTTTCTGGGCTCATTTCTTTGACTATTGTTTTGAGATAGTCACTCAGCTCCCGTTCTGGCTTGGATATGTAGGACAACATGTACATGATGCAACCATACTCATCAAGAATGTACTGGACGTCCATGTTGGCGTTCCAGGCTGTCAGCAAATGTGGATTATAGTTGTTCACCCAGCAGTCCTTGACATCACGCTTCATTAGAATCACGCTTGAGGAGGTCAATGCCTGAATGTAGGAGTTGTACTGATTCAAAGTCATATCACACTGTGCCAGTAGCTGTGACATGTCTTCAAGCTGCACTTTTGGGTTATTAAGCAAATCCCAGACTGGTTTCAGTTTGTTTTTGGCTGCTTGTGGTTTCATTGCACAATCTCCTTGTTCTTCTGGCATCGGGTAAGTTATCCTCGTTTTTCTAATAGGTGGCTTTGGAAATCCAAATCTGCATACTCTGTTACCTTTCTTGCATGGTTTTGAATGAGATCTGCTGTGCATTTGAAGTTCTGTTACAAATCTGTGAAGTAAGGCCTGTTTGGCTTCATCAGGCAGCTGGCATGAGATGTTATGATCTATAAAGGCACACACCTTGTCATCACTGTCTTGTCCAAATATAGGAGCTCCTGCTACCCAACAGAGACAATGTATATGAGGGCTCCCTCTCGCCTGAAATTCAACCCGGTAAAAGTAATCGATAACTTCACCAATTGGCTGTGCAGGACCCAACAGCAGCTCTCGCATCAGAGCATCAACCCGTTTGTCAAACATGCGCATGGTGGTCACTGGGTTGCCTCGAAGAATGTCACACTTTTCAGCCCAGTCTAGCCCCGCAAAATCCACCTTTTGACCTTGTTGTGCCTTTATTGCCGTTATTACCTCTGGCCATCTGAATTCTGCAGCAGAGAAGGTAAGAAAAAATGTTGGCTTACCCAATTGTCTGACCATGGCTAGCAAATTCTTTAGATTTTTATCCCAGTAAGCTGGACTCCCTCTCAGTGGTTGCATGAACCTTGTGGCATCTCGGTTTCGCACCAACCTCTCAACCTCACACTTGTCCTGTAGCAGCTTGTTGGATATTTTCCGTCCATCCCTGGTATTGGGTTTTCCTTTCCTTAACTGGATGGACATGCTGCTTTTGGCCATGTGTGTTTCTGTGACAAACTGCGCAAAGAAGAGGTAGCTTGTGTCTCTTGCAAAACGAGTATCAACACAAAAAAGCCTTGCATTGAAATACATGCTCAGGGACAGTTTGACTTGTCTTGCCTGGTCCAATGTATTCTGTCCAGTAGGGAACTGAACAGGGAAAGCCATTGCCTCAAGCCTAGGAACTTTAAAGAAGCTGACAGGTGTGTTTCCTTGTGCAGGTGCAATGCTGAATATTCCATCACCGTGTGTCAGTGCTTCCTCTCCAAGGTCAGATGGCTGCAAACAACTGTCTAGGCCAATTCCAGGTCTTAGTGTATCCTTCTCATCCTCTGCATTGGGAGGTTGTTGGTCATGGCCTTCCTGTTGCTCAGAAGCAGCCGGTAAACATGCAGACTGTACCTCTGATGGATCACAATTTTCGATGCGTTCAAGTATCTCCATCATTTCAGTTTCGTCACAACTGTCGAGTTCCATCCCATCATCATTATCATCATCATCAGCGATTGTCTCATCCACTCTAATTGAAATGTCACTGTAGTCGGGGTGTGTGTCAATGAGTTTTGACAGACCTGCTACTACATTTCCCATGTTGACATAATGAAACAGCTGGTGGCCTTTGTAAGTCAGACGTCTTTTCAGCTTGACTCTGTGTAACTGGGATTTGCTGTGCGATCTTGGTAGAGTATTGACCGTGGTTTCCACCTCGGATGGCACACACACTACAGCGCCATGTATAGCTGCCTGTCGACCTTTGGGAAGTGTGATGATCTTGGCAAATGGCAGTATTTTGGCCAAAAGTTGTCTTTCCAGCACATTCAAATCGCAGAGCTCTGGGGGAATGGGCGCCAGCTCCATGTTGTTAGCTACAGCGATGGATGATTTGTGTCCTGCTTTTAAATGTAAATCACAGTTGTGACAAATCCATTCTTTGGTCCTTTCATCTGGTACGGTGCATTGTTCAGGTCCTTGACAGTGATTGTTGCACACATGGACATATTTCCCTGTCAAACAGGCAGCAACAATGTGTAGATTCTTCTTGTAATTGCTGTGAATGCAATGTTTCACTTGGTTAGGGAAAAGGGTGCGATGACACATCGTGCACACAAATGTTGGCCCAGCTTTAATGCATTCATGGAAAGTGGATATAGCTGTCTGCATTAGGCTGTTGTCCACTGGTTGACTGCATTCCCGCATGACACGAGTCCATCGTCTGTATTTCATTCTTATTTTGAAGGCACATTGCATCTTATGGGTTATGCGAAAATCTGCTTGAGTTTGACGCTTCATTTTCATGTAACTCATGCAATGTTGCAAGTGACGTTTTCTGAAAGCAGGATCATTATGATATTTTCTGGTGATGTATTGCTTCTGCTTCAACTTGAAATCGACATTTGTGGCATATTTTCTGGTGATGTATTGCTTCTTCTTCAAATTGTAATCTGCATTTGTCGCATATTTTCTGGTGGTGTACTGCTTCTGTTTCAAGTTGAAATCTGCATTTGTCGCATATTTTCTGGTGATGTATTGCTTCTGCTTCAAGTTGAAATTGGCATCTGTTGCATATTTGCGAATGATATATTGCTTCTGCTTCAACTTAAAATCAGCATCTGCTCTGTATCGGCTGGTGATGTATGTCCTTTTCTTATTGGTGACAGACATCTTTGTAGCCTTGAAATCACGCCTTCTTTCATTTCTGTGTCTTGTCTTCAGTTTTTGTCGTCTCTGTGCATTTAATTTGGACAATGCCTTACTGTCCTTCCATATGCCCTGTGAGGATTTCGCATCAACTGACCGTGGAGAATGCTTGCTGGCTGGGAATCCAGTGTGTGTTACATCTTTGGTCATCTGTGTCACTTTGTTCTCCACATGCTTTGCATTATGTGGTTTGTCAGATTGCACCAGTGGGGACAGCAAACCATCTGACAGACGTCTTGCACGATGAAATGAGACTGGCATGAAGTCATACTGCAGTCCATCAATAGGGCCTCTGGTGTCTGTAAGGAGCAATTCATACAACTTATAAATCCTTGCCCCCATATCACTCAAATGTGTAAAAGTGATCATAACAGCTTTTCCTTTTCCAGTGGCAGGAAGTCCATCCTTATTTCGACTATGAGAATCAAACAGTCCATATCTCCCAGACTTGTCTCTGAACAATGCAATGCAATGTGGCACTACTATAAAAAGTGCATGTGTAACATCTGCATTGAGGCACTGAAGTCTTGTGGAGAGGTCAACAAACCAACCTTGGTTGTCACCGTCTACTGTGTCTCTCATACATCCCGATAACACTGGAGATTTAACAACGTTATACTCATATTTGTCAGTGTTGACTCTGAGGGGCACTTCTTCCATTGTCAAGTGTTGATGCTGATAGACATTTCTTTGTTTTAGCTGTTTTATTGTTGAGCCATACAAGCTATTGCCCTTCTTCAGTATTTGATCAAGATCACCCTTTCTCACATCATCAAGCTCACTGTGGTATGCCAAAAATGTCAGAGCCATGCATGTACACTGTTTGTTCCTTAACCTTCCATAGCCATGATGACCCTGATGAAATGATGCCTGCACAGAAATCTCACTTGGTACACATGGTTCTTGCATGCCATGGTTTTCAGAAGTGCCCATCACACTGTCACTGTGCTCTTGAACTTGACACTGAGTTGAACATGAAAATGACACCACAGGTTCACTATGTACCTCCTGGGCACATTCACTGTCACAAACCTCCATATCCACTATGCTGCTGTGGGGCTCCGGATCCAGTTTAGTCCAGCATATCTTTGCAGCTTTAGATCTCTTTCCTTTAGATGGCATGATGATATTTGTGGAAGGAGCTATAATTCTCCTCAGAGCTTTGTTCGAAGAGCTATAATTCCCCTCAGAGTTGTGTTGGAGGAGGAGCTATAATTCGCCTCAGAGCTGTGTGGGAGGAGCTATAACTCCCCTCTGAGCTGTGTGGGAGGAGCAATAATGCTATAATTCCCCTCAGAGCTGTGTGGGAGGAGATACAATTCCCCTTAGTGTTGTGTGGGAGGAGCTATAATTCCCCTTAGAGCTGTGTGGGAGAAGCTATATTTCCCCTCAGAGCTGTGTGGGAGAAGCTACATTTCCCATCAGAGTTGTGTGGGAGAAGCTATAATTCCCCTCAGAGCTGTTTAAAAGGAGCTATAATTCCCCTCACAGCGGTGTGGAAGAAACTATAATTCCTCTCAGAGTTGTGTGGGAGGAGCTCTAATTCTCCTCAGCTGTGTGGGAGGAGCTATAATGCTAAGCTGTAATTCCCCTCAGAGCTGTGTAGGAGGAGCTATAATTCCCCTCACAGCGGTGTGGGAGAAACTATAATTCCCCTCAGAGTTGTGTGGGAGGAGCTATAATGCTAAGCTATAATGCTATAATTCCCCTTTGAGCTGTGTGGGAGGAGCTATAATTCCCCTCAAAGCTGTATTGGAGGAGCTATAACTTCCCTCCAAGCTGTGTGGGAGGAGCTATAATGCTATAATTGTCCTTAGAGCTGTGTGAGAGGAGCTATAATTCCCCTCAGAGCTTTGTGATTTTTTTTTTTCAAAAATGATTTTGTTTTTTTGTTTTTTCAAAAATGATTTTGTTTTTTTGTTTTTTCAAAAATGATTTTTTTAAATGATTTTTTTTTTCAAAAATGAAATTTTTTTTTTCAAAAATGAATTTTGTTTTTTTCAAAAATGATTTTTTTTTTATTTTTTTTTTTCAAAAGTAATTTTTTTTTCAAAAATATATTTTTTTTTTCAAAAATATATTTTTTTCAAAAATATTTTTTTTTTCAAAAATTAATTTTTATTTTTTTCAAAAATATTTTTTTTTTTTACATGGGGCGGTCATAATGTTTTGGCTGATCATGGGGTGGTCATAATGTTTTGGCTGATCATGGGGTTGTCAGCTTTTGTCACCTCCCACTCTAGTTTTGAACATTTCGCCATTCATTCCTATGGGACCAATTTTGCCGCAAAAACGACGATATTTCGTGGACCATTTGGCGAAACGTTCCACAAAGTAATAGCACACCAATCGGGAAAAATCCGCACGTTTCGGTATATTACTTGTCTCTGTAGTGTGGAAAATGTGGGAGGAGTCTACAAGCATTATCAAGTCTAGCAGATGAAGTCACATGCATTTGGGGTGTCTCAGCATCTTGTGTTTACAACCACTGTTTCCTAGCAACATTTCCTTTTGAACATTTTGCCATTCATTCCTATGGGACCAATTTCGCCGCAAAAACGACGATATTTCGTGGACCATTCGGCGAAACGTTCCACAAAGTGATAGCACACCAATCGGGAACAATCCGCACGTTTCGGTATATTACTTGTCTCTGTAGTGTAAAAACTGTGGGAGGAGTCTACAAGCATTATCAAGTCTAGCAGATGAAGTCACATGCATTTGGGGTGTCTCAGCATCTTGTGTTTACAACCACTGTTTCCTAGCAACGCTCATGCCCTGTTTATGCTTCCCAAATACTACTTCATCAAAACTGCCCCATCAGAATTACCCCATCAAAACTGCCCCATCATATTCCTCTATTATAAATCAGTACATGGTGTGTCTGTCCCCTCCCCCGGGCTCTGTAATCAGCTGAGATGCTCCAGCCACCTTCCCCCCCTGTGTATAACAGAAGCTTTGGTAACCATGGCAACAAAACAAACACTAACAGTACACTCTGATTAATGGCTAAAATTTCCTGAAATTACCTCTAAACAAATGGCCGTATTTTAAAAACTATACATCCTACAGCGAAGATCTTTATATTGTGAGAATCACAAGACCCAGACCTAGATTTTGATGTATAGTATGTCTCTGAAATATTAAAAATGAAGGCACAGTCGCAGTTTAGAAATTGCCCTTCAAATTTGGAGGGGGCTAGAGTGTAGTTTCAATGAATGTCAATGGACGGCGTGAGTTACAAACAAATGGTCATATTGTGAAAACTATCAGGACTATGGCTTAGCCGTGGACATGTTTAGTGGCAGCAGGGATAGCTGAACGTTTTGATATAAGATTTGTGTAGGTGGGCTTGAAAATGAGGGAGTGGCGGCAGTTTAGAAATCATGTTCTGATTTTTCAGCTTTTGTCATCTCCCACTCTAGTTTCCCCATTCATTCCTATGGGACCAATTTCGCTGCAAAAATGACGATATTTTGTGAACCATTCGGCGAAACGTTCCACAAAGTAATAGCACACCATTCGGGAACAATCCGCACGTTTCGGTATATTACTTGTCTATGTAGTGTAAAAACTGTGGGAGGAGTTAGGGTGGTAAATTTGGCTATAATAATAAGAATAATATATATGTGAGATAACAGTAAGTGGTCTTGCTATGCAAGAACACTTAATGAAAGTGATTTCATGGACTCCCTGTGTTTTGCTATATGTATGCAGTGCAGTTCATTTCAGGAAAAACAACAATTATGTTTAGTGATTTTTTTTCCATCTCGGAGACAAAAAGGAAAATATGATCAGCTCATACTGTTTAAAAGTTTACAGCAATAGCGTGGTTTTGTGTTTATAAAGTTGTGCTTGTATATAACCAATTATATGTACATAGAATTAATCTGTATTGTACCCTGTATATTAATGGACAAGATAGATACAGTATCTACAAATATAACAGGACTGCTTTTGTCATTACATTTTTCCTTTGAAAATTTTCTTTATCAGTTACAGAGGGCATACTACTGCACATACAATCTATTTCTCTTCTGTACATCCAACAACCACAGCTTGTCATCCCTAAATATAGAAAAGCAATAGCACGTGCCTAGCCATGGTGGTTAAGCAAATGCTTGTACATATTAGCTCCGGCAGTGAAACGGCTGTATAATGAATTTCTGGAAATGACTCAACACTAAAAACTTAATCAAATAGCACAGTATCCCCCAATCATTTCAGCAATAGTTTGGAAAAATAATACCTAAAAGATGCAGACATATTGTTATTTAAATATAAATAATTAAAATGGAAAATAGTTTGGATCTATAAAAACAACTGGGAAATTTGAGGCAACCTTGGACTTTCATAATACGGTATATACTTACAATGCTCAAACAATTTGTTAAAAATATACAAATTTATTGAAAAGAATTGAATTAAATCCCCCCCCCCACCCGAAGGGGAGACATATAACATACATTGGGTAACCTATAACAGGAGACCACCCTAGACAAATACATTCTTCTGAGGTAAACTGGAGAGAAATAGATATATTAGTCCCCCCGGAGGGGATTTGACATTAGTCTCTTCTCAGTAAAGAACTCTACATGTTTTGCGGGGGGCCGCTTCTTCAGGAGTATGATTCAGAGGAGGGTTTATTCTAAAAGAGAAACATATACATAAGGAATCTTCATATACCAAAACATAATGATACAATTTAGTATAATAAAGTTGCAGAGTATGGAGCGACCCACCCGGTCACTGTCATGAACGTGAGAAGTTCCATAACTGCAATCAACCTAATACAAATAGTAAACACATTCATTAGTCCCCATCTGTCAGAACCACCAGAAGGTAAGGCAAAGGTACTCACCAGCAGAACCGTAAAAGACAGCCAAGTACCACAAGGCCAATATGGATCTATAAAAACATGAGAAAAAAAACTTGCAAACTTTCCAGACTGAAGTTACAACATTAGCTTTGTGAAAATAATCATATGTATTTAAAATAACACCTCATGCAAATAGACAAACATGTTTTAGAAACGAGCTTTGTACAGCAATGTATAGAGGGATCAATGATCATATGGCAACATGTTCATACACCTGTAAATCTCTTCATTTATCAGTGTGAAGGAGGAAACAAAAGGCTCCCTTTCCAAAGAAATCATTTTCATAATAGCTGAACCTTAAATGTTGAAAATCTTTCCACTGCCCAAAATTCATCTAGGCTGGTTCAATATTCTATGGGACCATTCTACCTCATTTCAAATGATGCAGGAACAGGAGGATTGAACAGGTAAACAGAAAGAGACAAGATTGCAATTAGCATATCAAGCAAAAGAAGCCAAAGAAGTCTGTTAGAGACAGGAGCGGAGGGGGAGGTCTAGTTCTATTCTCTCCTAGGATGACAAAACTACTCCTCCATAGATACAGTACAGTGGGTGAGTGTTGTCACCCTACGTATGGACTAGACTAGACCTCCCCCTCTCCATAATATGGGGGGTAATTCTGTAGTCCTGTCCTAGTGGGACAAAGCTGTTCCTCCACAGATACAGTACAGTGAGCATTGAAATTCTAGGATGGGAGGTATGTTACTGGTAGGATAATGAGGTAAAAATAAATTAAAATAAGCCTGAAAAAAATGACTACAGTCTACACCCCGATGGACTGATAGGCTGCAATATACATTTTAGTTTTGGGATTTAGATATTCTTTAAGCAAATAAAATTGTAAAGACAACCAAGATTTGTTTGCCATGTTACCTGCAGCCATGAAGCTTGTCCACCTCTGTCCAGCAGCATGGGATGTTTTAAAGTTCTAATAAGAATCATAAGTGACAAGTAATGGTGATTGATTGTCAGTGTGAGTGCACAATATGTACTATCACAGTCATTTAGGTGCTGCTCCTACTAATCTTTCAGGAACAGTACAGAACAGGAGGACAAGGAACTCTCTAATTGTAGTTGAAGGAGAGGAACATCTAACAGTCGTAATAACCAAAAACATAGGGGAAAAAGGTGACACAGCTAACCAGACTATGGCAGCAAGATCTCTACACACACATGTTCAGCATCTTGGGATTGCCGACCAATGACTTATTCAAGGAAGTCTTATGCCCTGTACACACGATAGGATTTTCCGATGGAAAATGTGTGATAGGACCTTGTTGTCGGAAATTCCGACCGTGTGTGGGCTCCATCACACATTTTCCATAGGAATTTCCGACACACAAAATTTGAGAGCTTGCTATAAAATTTTCTGACAACAAAATCCGTTGTCGGAAATTCCGATCGTGTGTACACAAATCCAACACACAAAGTGCCATGCATGCTCAGAATAAATTAATAAACGAAAGCTATTGGCTACTGCCCCGTTTATAGTCCCGATGTATGTGTTTTACGTCACCACGTTCAGAACAATCGGATTTTCCGACAAATTTGTGTGACCGTGTGTATGCAAGACAAGTTTGAGCCAACATCCGTCGGAAAAAATCCATGGATTTTGTTGTCGGAATGTCCGATCAATGTCCGACCGTGTGTACAGGGCACTAGTCTTAGTCTCCCTGTTGTATATTACATTTTGAAAAGTGCTAAAGGAGAAGCAGCTTCCTATTGTAGCAGGAGTATTGGGACTTAATTGCATGGGAGGCAGAACTAGGATATCCAATGGAAAATTAACTAAGTGGGTGCACGAAAGACATGAAACCTGTAAATGGATGAGACCACCAGCATGCAAGTATACTGATACAGTATTGCAGTTATTAGGATTCTACTGATTCTTTACAGTAGATCTGAACCTAATCACTGAAATCTTATATAAACTTTCAATGTTATTTCAAAAGTAGTTTTCAGTCTTTTTAAATAAGCAACTTTAATTAAAATAATACCTGGTAATTATGTCACGAAGGTTCTTGTTCAATCCTTTCCTCTTATATAGTGACAACTGTCTTTCAACTGCACTTTTGAGACAATTGAGTACTGTTTGTGATACCTCTTTTATTTGCACTAACATACAATTTTTCAGGACAAGCTTTTGGGGTATGTCCCCTTCTTCAAGGTCCCAGCAGTACTGATTCACAAAAGTTTTAGCAGAATGTTAAAAAGGCACAATCTCAGAGGGAAGAAAAAAAAAAAGGAAAAACAAACACACACAAACAAATGTACACAGCAATGGTAATACAACCAGCATAGTTGGTGAGATAAGACACAGGGAGAGCTATAGACTGGGGTGGGGGGGGGGGGTGATAGTCACAGAGGGGGGTCAAGCACCTCAAGAATGACTGCGTTTTTGCATTGTCGCCCTGACACATGCCCCTGATGGACTCTTCAAGTGACTATGCTGACACACATTGCACATGCTTGACCTACCATTTTTACTGTAAGACTACAAAGGCTGGATGAGATCAACAGTACTGAGATGAAAAAATTGCTGAAAACAGTATTTTTTATGTTTATGAAAAAAAGACATGGCAGTGTGTTAGTGATTTAAATGTCATTCGTTTAGTGTTTGGATCTATTTTAATTTGAAATTTCTCCAGTTCTAAAAGTCCTGATGCTTTTCAAATTTATATATAAATGCTGTTCTTGGCTTTTTTTAATTTACATAATCTTACTTATATTTAGTTTATTGGTCTTTGAAGCACAAGTAAGCACATTTTCCACTTCACTCGACCAAAGTACCCAGGCTTGCAATAAACAGGTTAAGTGAAGAATATTCAGAAATATATATTAATGAGCCTATACTTACTTCTCCTATCCAAACACTTGAATTCAACATGGAAAGCTTACACTAATTTAAAAAATAAAGGATTATAGGCAAGGCCACTACCCTCCGAAAGCGTCTTAATACAGACCTGTAGAAAGCACATCTTGCTGGGCTCTTTACTAATTGAGCACACTGGTGAAAAAAAGTTGCATGCTGATATGTATTTTTTCATTTGCAACAGTGAAAAGGTCTGAGGCAGCTTATTTTGTTTGTTGAATGCACAGCTCTTTTTTCAAGCCAGCGACCTATTTACCAAGGCAAGCAATTCATTTTTATTTCTGGGAGAATAACACAGTTTTCTGAGGGAGATATTCTACCTGCACATAATTGTTTATTTTCTTTCACAGGGAGCTCAGCAGCTCAGAGCAGAAATCTCAGAATTAGACCCAAGGCAATCTGCCAAACGTCAGGCTAGACCGTTCTAGAGTCACTCACACTGGATCCAACAAACAGAGAGTCAGCTGCCTGATAAGGGTGACAGTGCTGTGAGCTAGAAACATATGGATGCCGAGGGTCATACTTTTTCCAGGAAGGTTATCCAAAGTGCTGGATTAGCACAAAAGATGTGCACTTGTGTACAAATGGTCATTTTTTTTTTAATACTGTGATCATTTTGATGGTAGGCCCATCTACTCAAACTTGTATTACTAGTACCAGTTTAGTTACACTCTTGACTGTTCATCTTTAAGTGTCTATGGTTACATAGGCAACATATCAGCTTGGTTTAATGTCTTATTACAAATAAAAGTAGCAGGAGTTTACTATGTGGCAGAGTTTGGTAGGGAACGAGGCAACACAATTTCTGCTTTAGGTGCAACACTGTACCTTTTTTTGTGGAAAATAAAGACTACCTGGACTTGTTGAAACATCAGTGGCACTCTCATCTCTTCAAAGTAATTTCTTGTATGAGAGTCACAAAGACAGGAGGTGAGGGAAAATATATCCCATGTGGTGTCACAGACAGAAATACAAATCACAAATCCTAAGTCTTCCCCACTGTATCCAAAACTAAAAAGAACTGTTTGGCTGATTTACAGGCTTAAGATACAACTCAGGTATGCAAAACCATATATGGGTTAATTGTAAAAATGGCAAAATTATGTTTATTCTTTATTTCCATTAACCCATGTATATTCTTCTTTTATGACATTACCTTATTAAAATAGATAATGGATATAATAGGAATGATGAGATTATGCATGCATACACCTCTTGATGTGCTAGTTTTGCTGTTAGTTATTTGAAAAGACATTTTAATAATGTAGTATATAAACATTTTGGATGACAGAATGGTTCCATCTACTGCTTAATGAGCACCTGTAGTCTTAAAGAAAGCAACATGATGATATAGGGATGGGTAGCAAAGGCAGGAACTGTTCAACTCATATCAGTGATGAAGGTTTTATGCCCCGTACGCACGATCGGACATTCCGACAACAAAACCGTGCGCCAAATTTTGGGCTCCTTCTGCGAATCTCGTATTTTTCTCGTGTTAGTAGAAGTTTGGTGAGAGACGATTTGCGCTTTTCAGCCTCGTGCTTTTCAGTTCGTTACTGCTTGTCAGGTTTGGTTGTGAAAAACAGATAGGAACTATTAAATAGAACTATTAAATAAAACAGATAGAACTATTAAATTCTAGTTACAAACCCATCTAGACAACAATGTACTAAACTTCTTTTAATACAAATAGGCATGAACAAATGTAGTTAACCTGCATCTGCCAAAAACATTGTATTAGTGGGCAAACGAACGATGTTTACTACGAACGATTACTGTCCCCACGAACATGAAGCTTGCCATTTTAAATGCCATTTTAAACTGTACAACAGTAAAGAAAAGCATATGGAGCAGCATGCAAATAATAATAATAATAGTAACACATGACAAAAACATACTTTTTAGAAGCAGTTTCCTGATCCTACTGTACTGATCGTGCTCCCTCAATTTCAGGTCTGACCAGCATTTCCTTAATTGCTCCTTGGATCGTCGTACCCCAAAATTCCTGTGCAGACTTCTCACAACTTCAGTCAGGATCTTGGCCTTTCTCACATTTGGGTTTGGGTACGGTCAATACTTCCCATCATAGTCTGCTCTCTTCAAGATGTCCACCATCTCCACCATCTCTACAAAGGACATATTTGAGGCCTTAAATCTCCTCCTGGATCGGGATGTTTCTGGCTCCGGGCTTTCCTCATCATTGCTGCTATTATCGCAGCATGTGTTGTCTCTCTGCCATGTGCTCTCCCACTGCGCCGAAAGAGAAGGGGTGGGGAATACACTAGAAAGAAGGAAAGAGGCGGAGTTTCATGCATGCGCAGTGTATATAAAGCATAACACGCGTGGATCGTACGTACGATCTATGAGTGGAGGACAGAGTAGCGTAAGCGCCGATCGTGCAAACGAAGGTACAATTTTAACTTGGGGTATCAATGGTTAGTGGCCTATACTGCTTGTAGATTGAGGCCTATATTGGGACAAGATTAGGAGAGTTTAACCTGACATTAGGGTTTGTCTTGTGTTGTGTCTTGCAGAGAAAATGGATAAATGTAATGACCATGACTTCCTCCCCAACTTTATTGATAAGTACAGGGAGCTGCCCTGTCTGTGGCGAGTGAAACACCAATTTTATAACAACAAACTAAAGAGGAAGGCAGCGCTAGATCAGCTGTTGGAATTGGTGAAGCCGGTGATTCCCACGGCAGACATCAACTATTTGAAGTGCAAAATTGGTGGCCTGAGGAGCACATATAATAGGGAGCACAAAAAGGTCCAGGATTCCATGAGATCAGAAGCAGCAGCAGATGATGTTTATGTCCCCAGGCTTTGGTACTATGACAGGATGCTGTTTTTGTCAGACCAAAGTGAACCCAGGCCATCACTCTCAACCCTTCCTTCCACTCTTCCTTCCACCTCAGATGAGGCTTCCGACGTACAACCTGGGCCTTTCATCCAGGAAGATGTGGAGGAGCCCAGCTTGAGCCAGGTATAGCATTGTTCAACATATTTCTTGTCAAAAAATTAATGATGTTAACTAGATGTTATTATCGATCACTAATTTCTGATTTAACAAAGTGGTTTACATACCAGTAGAAAGTAGTAGCCAAAAATGATTGGGACAAGAATGAAAAATGCTGGGGTCAGAATGATAGTCTTTTCTATTTGTTAACATTCAATTTGAACAGTCATGAGCTCAAAATTGTGTGTGATTGATGACCAAAAATCTAAAACTATGTACCATTTTCATGGAGGAGGCCGTGGAAAGTGGCAGCCAGGAGGTGGCCATGGAAAGTGGCAGTCAGGAGGTGGCCATGCCCAGTAGCCTGACCGAATCCCAGGTTCCTCGCCTCCACCTTCCAACAAAAAGGACCAGGAAGGCGAGGAACCTGGAGGGGTCAGCGACTAATTTGATTCGGCAGGCTACTGCGGTTCTCACAACCACCCATAGTGTGCAGGAGCCCTTTGTGTGTATGACGGCCAGTAAAATGCAAGTAATGGAGGAGGGCCAATGTCTCATCTGTGAGGAGGTCATATTTCAGGCCCTAAATAAGGGGGTGAGGGGCCAACTCACCAATAAAAGCCACATCTGTTAGTTGGACCATATGACTCCTTCACCACCTCCAGCAACACCTCCAACACCACAGCCACAGCCTGCAAGAAAGTGTTGAGAGTGATGGCCTGGCTTGGTGTGGTCTGGCAAAAGACGCAGGCTGTTGTAAGTTCACAGCCTCGGGACATACATGTCATCTGCTGCTGCTCCCGATCTCTCAGAGTCCTGGACCGTATTATGTTCCCTATTAAATGGACTCCTCAGGCTATCTGCGGAGGTGTGGACGCACCTGGAACAAGCTCAAACGCAAGTACCCTTGCAGGGAGCTGTTTGGTGTTATGAACATCTTACAGCAAGCATAAAAAAGCATCCACGCTCAGGGGAGTGCGGAAACCCACAATATCCTCATATAATTGTGTGTAGCACAATTGGGCCCATCTCAAAATGTTGGGAGAATCTGTTTCAAACCCAGCTGGCCAGTAGTTTATCACCAGGTTCAAGTTCCCCATCTGCTGACTAGTTCCCCTTTTGCCCCGCCCTGCTACACACAATTATATGAGGATATTGTGGGTTCCCGCACTCCCCTGAGCGATTGCCTATTTTGGCCTTGTGACGCCCAGTGTGTTGGTGCTGGCAGTCTTGGGCATATGAACTACACGTTTGACTTATGCTGGATTGTCCAAGGGTGAGGAAGCCGTGCAGTTACCCTTCTTTCCACCATCTGTTGATGACATCTGACAAGACGCACCTCTCAGAACCTGTGGTCATTAAGCCTTTTTGACCTGTCTGGCGTACAATCAGGTCAATTTTTTCCGGTAAGCCTCCTCTACTTCTGGTGTTGGCCCCGGCACTGATGTACAACCCATGCACATTTATGGTCTTCCTTCTACCCACTCGCCAGATTTGGTGCAACCATCCATCTGTGAATTTGGGAGTTTCTTTCTACCATCTGGCCATTTATCACCCCCATTGAACTCTGTTGATGTTTTCTTCACTATTTCCCCACACTTCTTTATATACTTAATATGGACTGTTATGTTTTATGATTATTGCTTTGTTTGTCGTGTTTGGTGTTTGGTTCATTGAACCAGCACGGATTTTTAATAATCACTGGCACATTTAATAATTAAGTATTTATGTTTATTTACTTTATATGTGATCAATATTGATTTATTATTTGTCACCATCCATACCATGGTCATACACATTTTTGGTAGGATTCACCATTGTTATATGTACTCACTGTAACATACACTGTTGTGGATGTGATATTTAGCGCCACACTTTTATTAATTTTTTGATATTTCTTCGCCTTGAGTCTATAGGTGTGTTGGCTGCTTTTTTACTTTCTTAAAACGTAGCGCTGTACTCAATTTTTATTTTCACTCTAATTTGGCAGAAAGTTTCTCTGGGTCCCTTTCAATGCCTTCATTAGAGATGATTAGACCTAAGAATTGAATGCTTTGCTGTTCAAACTCACACTTTTCGGCTTTGACGTAAAAGTCCATGTACCCTGAGCCGACCGGGGACCTTCTTGACATGACCTCGGTGAAGCTCCAGAGAAACAAAAAAAAAAAATCAGAATGTCACCAAGATAAATGATAACAAAAATGTCCAGAAAATCCTTGAAAATATCATTAACAAAATGTTGGAAGGTTGCCGGTGCATTACATAGCCGAAGGGCATTACTAAGTACTCATAGTGCCCAAATCTGGTGAGAAAGGCAGTCTTCCACTCATCTCCTTCTCAAATGCGTACCAGGTTATAAGCTCCCCGTAAATCTAGCTTGGTAAATACTGTTGTGGATCTAAGACACTGGAACAATTCTGGATCTAACAAAAGGAGATACCGGTTTTTCACTAATGTTATTCAGCTCACGGTAATCCACACAGGGCCGGAGAGAGTGGTCTTTCTTTTCCACAAAAAAAGATACCTGCCCCTGCCAGTGAAGAAGAGGGATGGATGAAGCCTTTGCTCAAGCTGTCATCTATGTACTCTTTTAATGACTCCAGTTGACATTCAGATAAAGGAAACATTCGTCCAAATGGAATCTCAGCCCCAGGTAGCAACTCGCTCGGGCAGTCATAGGATCTGTGAGGTGGAAGTGTGTCAGCTCCGTGCTTGCTAAATACATCCAAGAAGTCATGATAAACTATTGGGACAACTTGGTGTAATTCAACATCAGGGTCTATGCATAGTAAGGGCAAAGGTGGAGCTGAAGGTCCTGGTAGGCAGTGTTCATGACAGTATGAGGATTAAAAGTCCACTTTGCCAGTCACCCAGTCAATACTGAGGTTAAGTGCCTGTAGCCAGGGTATACCCAAAATGACTGGAAACAGAGGGGGTGAAATGGCGTCCAGAAATAACAGTTCCTTGTGACCAGATGGTGAGGTCAAAACTGGCAAAGGCCAGAAGGTGGAAAGAGATGGGGAGAGCATCATGAGTGAAACTAGAAGGCATCAGTGGCAGAGTAACAGGTAAGGTGGTAAGACACTTACGCGCCTTTGCTGGGCAGTTCCGCACATAGTGTGCCTCTTCTCGACAGTAGAGGCACAGGTTGTTCTGCCGGCGGCCTTGACGCTCTTCGGGTGTTAGAGAGGTGCATAGTAGCCCCAACTGCATTGGCTCAGGTTCCCCAGCTGTGGATGAGGCAGAAGTAGCTGAAGCTATGTTTGCTTGTGACGGAGCTTTAGGTAGCATCCATATGGGACGGGCTTGACCGAAGGACCTTTCCCACCTTTGTTCCCTGAGTCAGCGGTCAATCTGTATGGAGAGATTAATAAGTTCTTCAAGTGAGCTGGGTACCCCTACACGAGCCAGTTCATCTTTTAGGGGTTCAGCCAGACCCAGGCGCGTGGCGGTGTCGTTCCAGCAAGTGTCAGCACTCCAGCGTCTGAACTCTGTTACATAATCCTCCACTGCCCTGCAGCCTTGCTGAAGCGAGTGAAGGGCCACCTCTGCTGATGTTTCTCTTGGAGGATCATCGTAGAGTTGTACAAAAAAACTCTCATTCTTTTCCAGCAGCTGGTGAGCCCAGGTTTGAGGTTCTCCTTGAAGTAATGATATAATGAAGTAATGATATGATATTATGAACCCCATATTTGTTACCTCTAAGGAGAAGGTGCGAGGTTGTAGTGTAAAATATAATTCACATGCATTGCGGAAGGCACAGAATTTGCTACGATCCCCAGAAAATCTCTCAGGTGTAAGAACTCTCGGTTCTGGAGGCAGCATCAGGACCGTGGGTGCAGCTGTGGCTCCGGATGAAACAACTGGAGTAGTGGAAGTCGCAGCAGTAACTGAAGTCCCAGATACTGGAAGTGTCCAGATGTGATTTTTCAGTTGAGTGTACCCCTCTTGCAAGTTCTTGATGGCTTGTGTCAATGCTGTGATGTGGCGGCAGATCTCATCCAAGGGAGATGCCCCCTCTCAGGCTCTGACATTGCCTTATGGTACTGTCACGTACCTGGAGATGAAGCCTGACATGGAGAGGAAGGCAATCTCTTACACCTCCGGCCTGTTAACTCTGATAAAGTAAACAGAAGGCACGGAAGCCTGGAGAAGCCTAGTGCCTAACAGTTCAGATGCTGAAGGCTGTAGATGAGAGGTCTTGGGGGGAAAGGTATGCAGGCTGGATTGTGACGCAGGGCAGCAGGTACTTGGTAGGCTGGCAGGTGGCAGACAGCAGGTACTTGGCAGGCTGACAGGTAACAGGCAGCAGGTGCTTGGCAGACTCGCAGGTAGCAGACAGTGGGTACTTGACAGGCTGGTAGGTAGCAGACAGCAGATATAAGGATGGCTGGACACAGAACAGGGTCAGGCAAGCCGGGTCGGTCACTTGCAGGCACGTCAAGAACAGAGCAGTAGGCAGCAGAGTAGTCAGATTCAGGCTGGAGTTGGCAATGGCAAACAGGCAGACAGAGCGGTAAAGCAGAGACTTGGTCAAAGCGCAAGCCAGGGGTCAGTTCAGGTAGAGTATAAGCGTTGTCAGATGGATCAGAACGCCAACAGGAAATCAAACACAAGGAACAAGTAGCAGGTAGCAGAACGCTATAGACCATAAGGCAAAGTCCTAGTGCAGCAGAGGTGTTTATATAGTCCATTTGATGCCACTTTAGTGGTGAGCGCACACTCGCGTTCGACTTTACGCATGCGTGTGCACATGCGTGAGTGTATGGCTAACGGAGATTCTCTGTCCATGGGTTTGGCTAATAGGGTTTCTCCATCTATGGATTTGGCTAATAGGAATTCTCCTTCTGCCATAACTATGTGCCTGTGCATATTTCTCCTTTCCTGGCAGATAGTGGGTATTTCCGCGGAGAGATAGTAGGATAGCCAATAGTTGTCAAAGAATACTGACATTGTTTTGGGGGGGACGGGGGGGGGGGGTTTGTTAGATTCCACTTAAGTGGTTAGTTGGACTGTGTTAGTTCCAATGTTAGCCCTGTGCGGCTAAGAGGTAAGAGTGTATGTTGCCCTCTAGACCTCTATGTTTTATGTCTGTATAATATGTGTGAAAAAACTCAATAAAAATAATTTATAAAAAAAAAAAAAAGAATACTGACATTGTTCCAGGAAACTGATAGATTGCAGCAATCCTCAGGGAAACTGAAGATAACAAGATGAATACAGTGAGCTTAAAAAATGGAGAAGGATAGAGAGGAAAATGTAGGAAGGACTTGAAAAGTGCTTTGTGGGAAAAAAAAGTATTCCAAATCCACCTTTCTTTTATCCACTGGGTTGGGCTTAGTCCAAGTAAGTAACCATGGGAGAGGACAACTGGAGAGGTGGAGTGAGATTTCAGAAGCCAGGTTTCAGTGACAGCAAGTAGGTTCAATAAGTTAGAGAAAAAAGGTAATTGACAGAGGTGATCTTGTTGCAGACAGACCAGGCATTACAGAAATCACATGAGAATGGGGGCTGGTTCTAGCAAGCAGGGAAATAGAAACTAGTTTTTGTGTGTTGCAGGTGCTGGCAGAGGAAAGAGGGTGTCGGGTGGGGGTGGGGATGGGGCTGAAAGTTAGATGGCTGAGGGCCAGAATTAAGGGAAATATCCTTAAAGTGGATGTAAACCCAATGTCATCCTTTCTAAACTACTGCCATAGGGGTTATCTATAAGGATATACATGCCTCCTGCATGTATCTTTACCTGTCAAATGTCTCCCCTCTGTCTGTTATGAGACCCTAAAAACCCGAAAAACGGCAGATTCTGTGGGTGGGTTTGTTGTCTGGAGCTCGGTGGGTGGAGTCGTGATGTCAGTAGACTCCCCGCCCACCTCTACACTCCCCTTGTCAATATGCATTTTTTCCTGTGTATTTCTAACTGAACTTCTGCTATGATCTCTAACATCCAGTGAAAAGACAGGAAAGTAACCACATGACTTCAGCATGCCGAATCATACACATATAGGTGTGGAACAGCCAATCCTTGCAGAACTGCTGAAGAAAGGAGTGGGGGAGGGAATTAAAAAATCATGCCTGTGTCTTAGGCTGTCACTCACAGCAAGGGGGAGTATTTGACAAAGTTTTTGTCAGTTTGTCAAGATTTCTCTCACTGAACAATAAAACAGGATTGCTCAGAGATGGATTAACTCTGTGTGGCAAGATTGGGCTCAAATGATAGGAAATCTTATACTCTACAGTATGATATCAAAAAAAAAATAAAAATTTCGGGTTTACATCCACTTTAAGAGTTAGGGGAAGTAGGTGGGTGAAAGAGATATGTCCAGGCGAGGTTTGTATGATGGCACAAGCCCCATTTACCTGGTTGTTATGTCAGCATGTAGGCTCAAAATGAGCGTGCAGTAACAGGAAGAAGGAAGGAATGAGGGTAATATGTGTAACCAGGTGCTTGACTAGAGACAGAAAGAGATTCAGGACTCTGTGCTGCAGTGCTTTCTCTGTCTCCCAATGGACTTTAGCTGAATGGGTTAACACTACCTCGCTGCCATTCACCAGGGGTAGCTGACAAGCAGAAGAAGCTCAAGAGACTTGATGGTTTGCAGCATTGAATCATGGGGGATGACGTTTGGGAAACAAACTTTACTATGGCATTAAATGGACTATTGGACTACATTTCCAATGCGAGCCAGGTATAAAGAGAGAGCTATAGTTTTACAGGCTGAATACCAAGGAAATTCCTCTTTGCTGGGAGGAGGCTGAGGTGTGCATATTGCTGCTCCGGTGTGCACATCAACCTGCTACAATCCTGTGGCCATTTGCTGAAGACTGAAATCACTCTAGGCAGATCCAGAGGTAATCTGACATCTGAACAGCGGGTCTCCTGTTGCTGTATTGCTGGGACTGGTGAAAGGACACTGCTGCCATTAACCTGTTGCTGCTAGCAGAGACTGCGCAAAAAGGGAATTGGCTATCCAACTATCAGCATTATATACTGCATGAAGACTTTACTGGAACTGTACTCATGCACGCCACCATAAAAACTGGGCCTCAAAATTAGCTGGTTGAAGAACTAGGGCTAAAGACTGCTGACTCAGATAGCTGCTCCACAAGAATTTAGCCTATTGTCCATGGTAAGAAGTACTTATTTAGGGAGTCTTAACTTTCATTGCTGCCATTCATATAGAGAGCACTGTAAAGTGGATATAGCCTACTGTTCACAGAGGAGTTATCACAGTATTGATTATCATTGCTGTTACTGTTTTCTAATACCATTACTTATTTCTGATTTTGTGGATTACCAGGTGTACTCTAATTTAGCTGCATAGAACTTCATTCTATGCTACTATAGCCTAGTGAACATAGTATATAGTGAACTGTGATTGACCTAATCCTTTAGGTGCTCATTTATGTGCATACTGCTATTTACTGCAACCCATGATAGTATACTGGCTTCATTTACCACTAACCAGTCTGATGTTTACTTTTTAATACTGAACCCTAGTTGTGTGCTGGGTATCTATATTTGTGCTCCCAGTAGCAGTGTAGTATCCATTTGCTTACCCTGGTGTGTTAGTGGGCCTGAGGTTGTTCTCAGAGTCGAGGCAGAAGAACAAAGGACACGATATACCCAGCGGCTCCTGTGGGGTGTTGCTACATAATCAGTATATACGTTGTTTGGTAGAGAAAAGGGATAAAGGAATGGAAGTTTAATGAGGAAGGACACTTTTGTGAGAAAGAAATCTAGAGAGAACATAACACGGAGTGGAGATAGTAGGAATCAGACTAGAATAAAAGAGCTGTATGTGGAAATACATGTTTACTTGCAACCTGTCTGGAGTGGAGCCTTGTTAGTAATTGCATTCTTTGTTGTGATATAGTTGGAGTACCATGTTACAGCGCTAAGATACTTGTACAGGAATGGATACTAAGGCAGGAATGGCAAATGACTATGCATATCTCCTTGCTGTGCTTCTCTCAAAAGCTGATCTAAATTATATTGAGATACAGTGGGGAAGTATTTGTCAATTAATCAATTTGTAGTAGATAAAATACACATGGAGGACAGGGAAAACTTTTTTCACTAAAACAGACCACAAGATAGGACAGAGCTATAAAGATGAGATCAGCTCTTTGCTCAGCCATGACCCTGTACAGGGTCACTTAAAAAACTCTGATAGACAAAATTTTGATTATTTTTCAGTTGTTGGTACACATTTGTCCTCTCTGATTCTGTCTTCCATTTTGTAGCCCACAGGAGAAATGGCATTCGGAATCTGGTTGCTTGTTATAGGAAACACAGAATCAGTCTTTAGGTACTTTCGAGGCTCATCATGTTGTGAGAGCAGGTACTTCTACATTCCTGGTTGTTTTGGATGAATGTGTGTATGTGTGACAAACAGGAATTTAATGAGTTAATATTTGCCTCCAGTGTGAAGTTGTCATTTAATACATCATTAAATCACATTTTCTTCATGATGATACACGGCATTAACAGACATTACACACCACATTAAGCCATCTAGAAATGGAATTTTGGCTTATTTTTAGTTCCAGTATATACGTTTAAGCGAGTGTAAAAATAATTATGCCACAGTGAATGTGTGAATGAATTGCGTGTCAAGCGTTGATGATACATATCTGGGATTAAACTCTCATTGGTAAAGGGGTTAATTTAATCAGCACGTAACACATCTAAATGTCCTCTTCTGAATGCTGTACAAGTAAAACAAACTTAGCATAAATAATATAGAGTATACTGTATATATAACTAACATGACCCCTAAAAGAAAGCTTTAGCCTGTGTCTATACAAAATTTTTAACCAATGTTTCATTATCTATTTTATTATTCCCAAGTGAGAGATACAAACAAGGGTAGGCAATAAGGCAATTAAAAATCCACAAGGTGCTTCCAATGACCAGCTAAATACCCATACTACTCAATACATACATACATACTCAACAATAATAATATGCAATATAAGTGAAAATTCTGCCCATACAAGCCTAAAATCTATAAAAGCAAGAATCAAAAGCAGGAGGGAATAGAATGTGCCTGGTCAGACGTTAGAGGTGGAAGCAATTCTGGGTCAGTACCTGAAGATCTTGTCAGATTTAATGTTTGCTTGAAGTGGTAAGCTTAAAGGCTATGTTTGAAGGTTCTTAAGGCTGGAGAGTGTTAATTGCATGCCCTCCTGCAATGCTTATTGTGTTGCACATAAATATCATCCAAAGATATTTCAGGCAGTTTGGAGGGAGGGGGAAGGATCTATGACGTCTTACAGAAGAGCAAAAAGCAGAAAACATAGGCTAGCCCTATAAACTCCCTAAACTGACTTGTCTGTTTTTAATGCCTTCTAATGCTGCCTAACCTTAAATTCCTTAAACTAAAGCCCCCTAACACTTAAAACCCCCAAGCTAAGGGTGCAAACGTCCCTCATCCTAAATGAAGTAAAGTCTCCTTAACCAGAGTTCCCAACCCAAAAATTTTCAAAACTGAAGAATCCAACCCTAAAGTCCCAAACCTAAAGCTCTGACCCTTTTAGCCTCCTTAAACTTAAGACACCTTACTCATAATATATGGTAAACGTTCCACGCTACCCCCAACTGTGATAAACCAATGTGAAATTTAAATGGGTGAAAATCTATTTTAAAGTGCATAAAAAACACAAAAATTGCAAATATATGAAACATAAATAATCCTGAGTGCTGCAACTAAAAAACCTTGAACATGAGGTTTTGTACAGTATAAAGAAAAAGGTTCAGTGCGCTACTCGAATTAAAACCAAATAACAATGTGAATATAAAGAAATGAAAAAATTATAGTTCATATGGAAAGTGATATCATAAACTGGAGGTGTGATTCCTCTTTAAGTCTCCAGTAAATCTTCTATGGATCTTCTAAGACAGTGCAGAAATAGGAAAACGGGGCTGCTTACCAGATTTGCTGGATCCCCACCACAGAGATCATGCGAGCCTGAACAAACTCGTCTCGGGGTCAGGAACAGCTGGTCTTTGAGTAGAGACAGACTTCCTTCCACGCCAGGTAGTTGAAATTTCAGAGGCGGCAATCAGGAACACTCTCCTCCGTTAGCTGCTCCAGGTGACCTGACATCACCACACTCTCAGCTGATCGGCTTCGGCGTCGGCTGTGTTTTTTAATTGCAACGGTGTTTTACCCTGTCAATGCTTTGATGTCAGTTGTCCATTCATGGATTAAAGCATTTTAAACTACTGCACAATGAAGCGCCTCTTTTTCTTTTAAAATATACTATTTCCTGCTACGAGTGGTCTTGCTGGAGCAGCTAACGGAGGAGAATGTTCCTGATTGCCGCCTCTGAAATCTCAACTACCTGGCGTGGAAGGAAGTCTGTCTCTACTCAAAGACCAGCTGTTCCTGACCCCGAGAGAAGTTTGTTCAGGCTCGCATGATCTCTGTGGTGGGGATCCATCAAATCTGGTTAGCAGCCCCCTTTTCCTATTTCTGCACTGTCTTAGAAGATCCATAGAAGATTTACTGAAGACTTAAAGAGGAATCACACCTCCGGTTTATGATACCATCACTTTCCATATGAACTATAATTTTTTCATTTCTTTATATTCACATTGTTATTTTGTTTTAATTCGAGTAGCGCACTGAACTTTTTTCTTTATACCTTACCCATAATCCCTGTTGCCCTCAACATAAGCTCCAATTATGAAAGCCCCATTCTTTTGATCCTTCAATCCTTGGTCCTGTCACAGATCAGCTGCGGAGCTGATCTGTGTTCACCTTTACTGCTGTAGGCCGGCTGGCACCTGTTGTTCCACTAGATTGTGTTCAGCTCTGCTGCTCTCTGCAACTATGGGTGTCGCCGGTCTCACCTGTTGCTTAATATATGATTCCTTCCTGCTACTTCCTGTCCAGCCCCTCATGTGCTTCTCTATTTAAATCCCTCGCAGATCAGTTCTGGTTGCTTGAGCAACATTTGTTTCTGAGCTCCCTTCGTGTAACCTGCCTTAACCTGACCTCTCGTGAACTGATCTCTTGTGTACCGACTCAGCTCATTCTGATTACGTTGTCTGCAGCCCGCCCTTACCTTGGCTAGCTATCCAGCTCTCCTTTGCTTCATCCATCCATCCATCCTTGTCTGACAGTGTTTTCTGGTACTTCCCTAGCGAGCGGGGTGAACCCGGGGGTCGTGACCTGGGGTTAGCACGCAGCTAAGCCCAAACCCTCGTGAGGGGGTCCCTGGCAGAATACCGACTGGCCCTTAGACTCCACGCCCTGGGGGATTCCGTGTCACCTACTCGCCTGTGGGCTCACTGTAAGTAGTACTGTGACAGGTCCAATAATTGAAAGCACCTGATCCTAATGTCCCTAATAGGGATGAGCCAAACACCCCCTGGTTCGGTTCGCACCAGAACCTGCGAACGGACCGAACGTTCGCGCAAACTTTAAAACCCCATTAAAGTCTATGGGACTCGAACAATCGAAATCAAAAGTGCTAATTTTAAAGGCTAATATGCAAGTTATTGTCCTAAAAAGGGTTTGGGGGCCCGGGTCCTGCCCCAGGGGACATGTATCAATGCAAAAAAAAGGTTTCAAAAATGGCCGTTTTTTCAGGAGCAGTGATTTTAATGATGCTTAAAGTGAAAAAAAAAAGTGGAATATTCCTTTAAATATCGTACCTGGGGGGTGTCTATAGTATGCCTGTAAAGTGGCACATGTTTCCCGTGCTTAGAACAGTCCCTGCACAAAATTACATTTCTAAATGAATAAAAGTCATTTAAAACTGCTTGCGGCTTTAATGTAATGTCGGGTCCCGGCAATATGGATGAAAATCAGTGAGACAAACGGCACGGGTACCCCCCACCCCTCAGTCCATTACCAGGCCCTTTGGGTCTTATATGGATATTAAGGGGAAACCCTGCACCCAAATTAAAAAAAGTAAAGGCATGGGGCCCCCAGGCCCTATATACTCTGAGCAGCAGTATACAGGCGGTGCAAACAAGACAGGGACTGTAGGTTTGTTGTTAAGTAGAATCTGTTTGTAATTTTGAACTGGTACATTTTTAACGTGTGTAGCTCCAACCAAAATCTATTTCTAAGCTTTTTGGAAAACATAGGGAAGGGTTATCACCCCTGTAACAGTTGTTTTGCTGTCTGTGCACCTCTTCAGAAGCTTTCACCTCACTTTCTGTCCCAATGACAAATGTTTTTTTGAAAATGTGGGGGTTTTAGTGAAACAAGGATTGGTGATAAAACATCAGTGGAGAGGAGACACGTTTTCCCATATTAACTTTTACAGGAGAGAATTTCCCTTCCTAGAGGTAGATTTCATCTCACTTCCTGTTGTCTCCTTCCGTTTGCAAGTAGGAGTCATTTGTAAGTTGGATGTTTGAAAGTAGGGGCCTGCCCTATATACTCTGCAGAAATTGGGGCCTTAGGTGTTGGTGTTACCACAACACTGTAAGCCCTCACAGTTACTCTTGGTGGGCGCGTGAATGGGCCCTGCTGTGAAATATTATATCAAGAATTGTAATTACATGCACCTGTTGAACAGGGGCAGAAAACATGGGCCTTTGGTGGTGGTGGTGGTGTTGCCACAACACTGTAAGCCCTTAAAGTTACTCTTGGTGGGTGCAGGAATAGGCCCTGCTGTGAAATATTAGATCAAGAAATGTAATTACATGTCCCTGTTAAACAGGGGCTGAAAATTTGGGCCTTGGGCACTGGTGTTGGCGACA
Source organism: Aquarana catesbeiana (assembly GCF_042186555.1). Taxonomy (NCBI): domain Eukaryota; kingdom Metazoa; phylum Chordata; class Amphibia; order Anura; family Ranidae; genus Aquarana; species Aquarana catesbeiana. Next base: position 134,166,677 of record NC_133327.1, on the reverse strand, counting down.
CAACACTGCAACCCCTCACAAATACTCTAGTTGGAGCGCAGGAATGAGCCCTGCTGCAAAGTATTGCATCAAAAATTGTAATTACACTTTTTAATGTTAGTAATGTTAAACAGGGGCAGAAAAATTGCCACAACACTGCAACCCCTCACAGATGCTATAGTTGGAGCGCAGGAATGAGCCCTGCTGCAAAGTATTGCATCAAAAATTGTAATTACATGCCCCTGTTAAACAGGGGCAGACAAATTGGGCCTTGGCCACTGGTGGCAATGCCCAGAAGCAAAAATGTTCTTACAAGCTATCAGCATGAAAATTGAGGAGGAAGAGGATTGTGACTCAGCATAACATGATAGTCAATCAGCACCAGCATAGGCAGTCTTGAAGGGATCTCACATTTAAAAAAAATCAATCGGTTACATCAGCATCAGGTGCTTGGTAGCTGGTGAACTAAGACTGATTCATTTTTATGAAGGTCAGCCGATCGACCGAGTCGGTGGACAGGCGCACCCTGTGATCGGTTACAAAGCCTCCAGTAGCACTGAATATGCGTTCCCAAAGAACCCTGGATGCAGGACAGGCCAGTAGCTCAATTGCATACTGTGCAAGCTCTGGCCAGTGATCCATCTTCAAGACCCAGTAACCCAGAGGATTTTCAGTGGGAAAGGTGTCCAAGTCAGATCTTGCCCCTAGGTAATATTGCACCATGTGAATCAGACGCTGACGATGGTTGCTGGAACCGATCATACCTTGGGGCTGCAGACTAAAAAATTGCCTGAACGCATCGGTCAGACGGCCACCTTCTCCACCACTCCTTCTGTGACTGACCGAAGCCTCAGCAACACGTTGTCCAGGAGGACCAGGATATTGTAACCTCCCAGGCTCTGGAAAAGCGTTGCACAAACCTTTCTGCTAGGCCTCCCGAAGATGTTTCATCCTCTGCTCCCTCTGCGACGGCACAATAAGGTCCGCAACCTTACCCTTGTAACGTGGATCATGGAGGGTTGCCAGCCAGTAATCATCCCTCCCCTTGATACCACGAATACGAGGATCCTTCCGCAGGCTTTGCAGGATCAGAGAGGCCATGCAGCATAGGTTTGCTGAGGCATTCAGTCCAGAGTCCTCTGGGTCACTAAGGGCGACATGATCCGCAGCCACCTCCTCCCAGCCACGTACAAGTGCATGGGTTTCTTCGGACTGTAAATGATCCCTTGAAGACTGCTGCTGATGCTGAGTGCCAGGCTCCACCTCCATGCTGACACAATCCTCCTCCTCATCCTCTTCCTGTGTGATCAGCGGGCACGCAGGAACACTGTCTGGATAAAGGGGGCCTTGAGAGGTAAGGAAGTCCTCCTCATCCTCCCTCTGTTCTGCCTCAAGTGCCCTGTCCATTATTCCACGCAGCGTGTGCTCCAACAGGTGGACAAGAGGTACAATGTCACTGATGCATGCACTGTCACTGCTCACCATCCTCATGGCCTCCTCAAATGGTGACAGGACAGCGTATGCATCCCTGATCATAGCCCACTGGCGTGGGAAAAAAAACAAGGTCCCCTGACCCTGTCCTGGTGCCATAGTCGCATAGGTACTCATTGATGGCCCTCTGCTGCATGTGCAGCCGCTGCAGCATGGCCAACGTTGAGTTCCATCTGGTGGGCATGTAACAGATTAGGCGGTTCTTGGGCAGGTTAAATTCCTTTTGGAGGTCAGCCAGCCAAGCACTGGCATTATATGACCTGCGGAAATGCACACAGACTTTCCTAGGACATCCTGTAATACCTGTCCAAGAACCGCTGCACCACCAAGTTAAGGACTTGAGCCAAACAGGGCACATGGGTCAGTTTTCCCTGTCGGAGGGTGGAGAGGAGGTTGGTGCCATTGTCGCAAACCACCATACCTGCCTTAAGCTGCCGTGTCGTCAACCATCTCTGAACCTGCCCCTGCAGAGCTGACAGAATCTCTGCCCCAGTGTGGCTCCTGTCCCCCAAGCACACCAGCTCAAGCACCGCATTGCATCTTTTTGCCTGCGTGCTTGCGTAGCCCCTTGAGCGCCTACGGAGCACCGCTGGTTCCGAGGACAAATCAGCACAGGAAGAGGCCATGGAGGAAGAAGAAGAGGATGGGGTGGAGGAAAGAGGTGTGGCAGAATCAATACTAGTAGAATTTTGGAGGCGTGGTGGCAGAACAACCTCCAACACTACTGCACCCTATCCTGCATCCTTCTCAGCTGCCAGAAGAGTCACCCAGTGCACGGTGAAAGATAGGTAACGTCCCTGTCCATGCCTGCTGGACCATGAGTCAGCGGTAATATGCACCTTACCGCTGACTGCCCTGTCCAGCGAAACCAAGATATTGCCTTCCACATGCCAGTAGAGAGCCGGAATCGCCTTCCGTGAGAAAAAGTGGCGTTTGGGAACCTGCCACTGAGGAACCGCACATTCCACAAACTCACGGAAGGAGGCAGAGTCTACCAACTGAAAAGGCAGCAGCTGAAGTGCTAGCAATTTAGCCAAGCTAGCATTCAACTGCTGGGCATGTGGATGGCTGGGAGTGAACTTCTTTCGGCGGTGCAACAGCTGGGGCAGGGAAATTTGCCTGGTACAATCTGACGTCGGTGTACTGATAGCAGATTGCCCGCAAGTACTTGGCTGTGACACACCTAATTCTACACCTTCATTCCTCTCAGTGCAGGTTTCAGAGAGGACTGAAGGTATAGTGGGGTTGGAGATCCCAGCTGATGAGGAGCAAGGAGAGGTCTGCTTTGTTCTTTGGTGCGGTTTTTAAGGTACGCTTGCCAACGAACTGCATGGAAGGTCGACATATGTCTGGTCAAGCATGTGGTGCCCAAGCGGGTGATGTTTTGGCCACGCGAGATACGCTTGAGACATATGTTGCAAATGGCAGCGGTTTAATCTGATGCACTCGTCTCAAAAAAGGCCCACACCAAAGAACTTTTGGAATAACGCGCAGAGACAGCAGCGCCCTGCACATGCGGAGCTCTGCGGTGTGATGCAGTCAGTGTGCTGCCCTTAAGCCGGCCCCTGGAGGGCATCCTGCCTTGTTGGAGATGTGCCTCCTCCTCCTCTCTCCTATCAGGCACCCACGTGGAGTCAGTGACCTCATCATCCCCTCCCTCCTCATCACTGGAGCAAAGCTGGCAGTATGCTGCAGCTGGGGGAACATGACTGCCAGATTGCTTTCCTTCTTGGGCACCCCCTCTCTCTGGGCTCACGTTACTGCCTTCCTCTAGCTGGGTACCATCATCGGAGCCTTCAAAACGCTGGGCATCCTTCTGGAGCATGTACCCAACACTGTGGTCAAATAGTTCGGGGGACTCCTCAGGAGGACATGGTGGGGCTAGGGAAGGAGCGACTGATGCCATTGAGCCGAGGGAAGAGGCCGCATTGGCAGCTGCTTTGCCAAACAAAGTACCCTGAGCCTGGGTGAGAGAGGATGAGGAGGATGACTCTACCAAGTCTTCCGCATGTTGCGGCTTAACATGGCCAGCTGCCGAAAAAAAAGGACAAGCATGTGCTGATGAGGATGCACCGTCTCCACGACCAGCACTGTTGCCTCTAGACACAGAACCTCCTTGCCCTCTTTTATTGGCTTGTGACTGTCTGCCTCTCCTTGTTGGCCTTCCAGACATACTAATGGCCTACAGTGAGATGTAGCTGCACAAAGCTGGGATGTATATATATACTGATACTGCAGCTAGCAGAATCAACTGCCTGCGTGTAGTATTATTAGTATGAGAACACCAGCAATTGTCTTCAGGAAGCTTTAGGTGCACACTGTGCAGAGGACAAAGTACACTAACTGTAAATACTGTAGCTGCTTGCCTGTGGTATTAATAGGAGCAGAACAACAGCAATTGTCTTCAGGTAGCTTTCGGTGCACACTGTGCAGAGGACAAAGTACACTAACTGTCAATACTGTAGCTGCCTGCCTGTGGTATTAATAGGATAAGAAAAACACCACCAATTTTCTTCAGGTAGCCTTAGGTGCACACTGTGCAGAGGACACAGTACACTAACTGTAAATACTGTAGCTGTCTGCCTGTGGTATTAATAGGAGCAGAACAACAGCAATTGTCTTTAGGTAGCTTTAGGTGCACACTGTGCAGAGGACGCAACACACTAACTGTAAATACTGTAGCTAATAGGATCAAAAGAACACCAGCAATTTTCTTCAGGTAGCTGTAAATACTGTAAAAACACCTGCCTGCCTGTCAGTAGGAAGAGACTAACAGGCACGGATCTAGCTAAACTGAATACAGTGTATATATATATATATATATATATATATATATATATATATATACATACAACACCTAGGATGCATATATATATATACACAATACACTGTAAGTGTAGCTAACTGTCTCGCCTGCCTACTCTAACTTAAATCAAATGACACTGTCTCTCTCCATCTCTATCTCTCTATCAACGCCGGAACACATTACACAGGGCCGACATGCTTGCGGCCTTATATAGTGTGGGGCATGTACTAGATCCCAGAGCCATAATTGGCCAAAGCCACCCTGGCTTTGGCCAATTACGGCTCTCTGTACAGACAGCTCTGTTATTGGCCAAGCATGCGGGTCATAGTGCATGCTTGGCCAATCATCAGCCGGCAATGCACTGCCATGCTGCAGTAAATTATGGGCCGGCCCATATTGTTCGTAATTCGACGAACGGTTGAACATGGGTTTGACTCGAACTCGAAGCTCATCCCTAGTCCCTAATATCTCAGAACCCTATGCTAAAGTTTTAGACCTAACATTAATTTCCCCCCTTATCTACAATCCCCTAAACTGACTCCTTAAACCCCCTCACCTTAAGTTACCTAAACTAAAACTTCAACCCTTAAAGTTGCTCCAAACCTACAGTCCCTGACCCTTCTGAGGGCTGACCAAAAGCCCTGACCCTAAACCCGAACTCCAAGAAAAGAAAAAATGCTCACTGGCAGTGGGGCATTGTTTACATCTGGGGTACTTGGAAAAGTACTTTTACTTACCCAATCCTCCACTCCGGTAAACTCCTGCACTGCTAGAAAGGCCTCAGCAGCCTCTTTTCCCCTGGCAGTCAAAGGTCCTCTAAAGTCATCAAGATCAATGCAGGGCCTATACACTGATGTGAGGATGCTGAGAAACAGTCCACCACTGGAACACGGAGGAGTGCTGCCCAGTGGTGAAGTAGAACAATGGGTAATTAAAAGTGCTTTCTTCGTACCCTAGACAGAAACAAACTAACCCTTGCAGTATGGGCGCTCTTCTAATGCAAGGGAGGGTTTGTACTTCTCCCAGAGTTGGGCTTTAAAGGGTATTTTTGCAACATTAGATATTTTACCTAATATGGAAACCTGCACCTGGTGTATAAAGAACTAAATCTGTCCTGAGGTATAAATCCACCAGGTTATGAATAAAGTTAGAATAGCATTAAATTAACACTTTTTATACAAGCTGGGGGTGTTGACATGGCTATTATTATGGTGCATCCTGGCAGCAGTGAAAAACAAAACTTGCAGATGACACCAAGCTATGCAGTGGAATAACATGATGTCTCCAACTTACAAGCAAACCTCAATGCACTGTTTAATTGGGCAACTATGTGGCAAATGAGGTTTAATGTTGATAAATGTAAAGTTATGCACTTGGGGGCTAAGAATATGTATGCATCATATATACTAGGGGGAGTACAAATGGGGGAATCCATAGGGGAGAAAGATCTGGGTGTTCTGGTTCTTCAGAAGCTTAATAATAGCATACAATGACAAGCTGCTGTTCCAAAGCAAGCAAAGTCCTTTCTTGTATTAAGAGATGTATAGACTCCAGAGAGAGAGATACCATTTTACCCCTGTACAAATCATTAGTAAGACCTCATCTGGAATACTGTATGCAGTTCAGTTTTGGACAGCAGTTTACAAAAAAGGATGTCGAGGAACCAGAGAAAGTGCAGAGAAGGGCAACCAAACTGATAAGAGGCATGGAGGAGCTGAGCTATGAGGAAAGACTAGAGGAACAGCTCAGTAGATTGCTTTAAAAAAACCTGGATTCTTTCCTAAATGTACATAATATAACTGGGTACTAACATTTATAGGTAAAGTTGATCCAGGAAATTTCCGACTGCCTCTCTGGGGATCAGGAAGGAATTTTTTCCCCTGCTGGAGCAAATTGATTCATGCTTTGCTGAGGCTTTTGCCTTCCACTGGATCAACTGTGGGTATAGGATTGTGTATGTAGGATTGTAGGATTTTTTCCCTCCTTTTATTGGTTAAACTAGATGGATTTTTGTCTTTTTTCCAACCAGACTAACTATGTAACTATAATCAGTACACAGCAGTCGCCTGCTTCTTAACAACCAGCTATTCACAATGAATTTGGATCATTCTTTATATTATCAAATGAATTTGAAAATGTGACATCATCTGAATGAAAGGAATGAACAAATGCGTTAGATATTTTTCATTACAACTTTTTTTGGATTTGTTTGCCATTCATTTCTATGTCCATTTGGAAATTTGAATACATCCGAACCTCCAAAAATTGAATAAAAACTAAACAAACTGCACATGTCTATTTGCAAATGTAAGCAAAAACAATTGTTGAAACTGTTTAGTACTGTTTAGTTTGTAAGTGTGTTGGGAAATTCTTTTTGTATTGTATTGTTCTGCGATCTATTCTGTGTACCTTACTTTAAAAGCTAGTTGTAAATTTTTTAGAGGTGGTGCCATTTTTACTTTGCTTGAAGGTTTACATACGCTTTAATTAATTTTAAACTTTAATAATAAAACAACCAATGTTTAATTTAAATATATTATATAATATATATGTATATACTGTACAATATATAATATATCATATATCTATATGTGTGCTGTATGTATAAATAAGGCAATTGTGAGCATAAACACCCTTGTCTATCTACTTGTTGACAGGTGCAGCTTGCCTGCCAATAGATGGTTCTGTTGCCATTATGGCATGGTAAGGGGAAATTTAAAAGGAAATGTTAACTTCCCTTTTAGAAAGCCCTCCTCTAGTGATGTAATGGGTGGAGTTAGTGTCCATATAATTGCTAATGTGGCAGGGTCCCCCAGAGAGTCCAGGGTATGGAAACAGCACACCCCAAAGTTGCTAAGATGTAGCCTCCTGCAGAGCTGATCTAAAAAGCCCTTTGCAGAGCAGAATTCCTAGGCGAGGTGGTACAGACCATGGGAGGAATAGCTGTATCACCCTGTTTCCACTTGCCTTCTTCTATAGGTCCTGTAGTGGGGTGCAAAAGGCCTTGGAGCCTTTGAGACAGAGTCCTCTAATGTGAGTAATATTGGAAGCCTGGGAATGATTATGTCATCTGGGAGTGTGCCTGGCTGGGCAGAGCCATAGAAGGGACATTGGGAAGAAACTGGTATATTAATGGAGGCACCTTGTTCCCCTTGACCCTCAGATGTGGGTCCTGGACTTGGTGATGGAAGCTGAATGCTGTGGACTTAGTATAGGTAGGTAAGTGGTCCCAATTATGTTGTGCTCTCAAGGATAGGAATAGAGGAAAGGGAAGATGGCTTAACTAAAAGGTGTGTGTTTGCGCTCTGCGCTGAAGTAACATACATAGTCAGATTTAAAACATAACACTAGTCCATCTAGTTCAACTGATTAAACACAAATAGAAAACCTCTATATACACTATTCTAAAAGCAAAAACAAAACAAAAACCCCCAATAAAGCATGGACCAAATTCCTTTCTTAACCCCCAGGAGGCAATTTGATATTCCCTTCCCATGGTGGTATTACCTTTAAAAATTAAATATCCAAAAAAGCATCCAGCTTTTTTGAAACAATCCACTGAACTAGCCAGAACTAGTTCCCTGAAGGAGTCTGTTCCACATTTTCACAGCTGTGAAGAAGCCTTTTTGTATGTAAAGGTTAAATCTTTTTCCTCCAGACGTAAAAAGGGCACCTTGTCCCCTGCAATGTCCTGAAAGTGACAAACTCTACACCAAGTTCACAATATGGACCCCTTACGTATCTATATATGTTAATCATATCCCCTCTTAATTGCCTTTTATCGAGACAGAATTAATTTAGGTCAGCTAATATTTCCTATTAGCTGAGCTCCTCCATGCCTTTTATCAGTTTGGTTGCCCTTCTCTGCACTTTCTCCAGTTCCCTGATATCCTTTTTGTGAACTGGTGCCAAAAACTGAACTGCATATTCCAGATGAGGAATCAATGATCTGTACAGGGGCAAAATTAAAATTTTCTCCCTGGAGTCTATACCTCTTTTAATACAAGAAAGTATTTTGCTAGCTTTAGAAGCTGCTGCTTTGCATTGCACGCTATACTTCTGTGGTTCACAGGAGTGCAGTTCGTTGAAGGCTGCTGTCAGCTGACATCACGGAATCGGTCCAGGCTTCAGAAAGATCTATGGTCGGGATCCACCCAGAAGCCTGGATCAGCACCTGGCTCAGCCTCTCAGGAAATGGCTGAGAGCCTGAGCCAGTTCCTCTCACCCCCTCCACAGCCCAGTGCTCCAGTGAGTGCAGGAGGGGAGAGCAGAGAGCCGCTGACTGACAGTCACAGCTCTCTGCTTTGAGCGTAGGAGAAGAACTGAGTGATCAGTGGTGTTTGATCACTCAGTTCTAACTACAGAGCCAGCAGTTTATAGATGCAGCATCAGATGATGTATCCACCTAGGTGAATATAAATGTTAGTTTTTTTTTTTTTAAGCCATACTTCTCTTCTAATTATATGATTAAACAGAACATTAGGTTATGATGACTGCTAACCAGATGTTCTTTTATATGAACATTAGTAAGCTCCACAGAGTTTAACAGGTCCAGCAGAGCATAATTACTAGTTGGGGCCTCTATGAACTATACCATAAAATTGTCTTGTAATAGGTTTATAAATGTATGCCTTTTCACTGTTCCAGCAGTGCCATTACTACACTCCATTTCAGGGTATTTAAAATCTCCCATTATTACCCCTGTTCCAGCCCTGGCAGCCCTTTCTATCTGTGCAAGGAGCTGAGTCTTCACCTCCTCATCAACACTGGTCGGCCTGTGACAAACTCTAATGATTACCCTTGAAGTACCTACACCCATATACAATTCCACCCATATACAATTCCACCCATAATGCATTAGCATTATCACACTCTTCATCAACTAGGTCTTTATTCACACTCTCTTTGAGATTACTTCTCACATAAAAGAAAGACACCACCACCTTTAATTTTACCCGCCTATCTGAAAGAGAGCATATCCAGGAATATTAAGAGCCCAGTCATGTGAAGAATGAAACCAAGATTCAGCAATACCAATGCAATCATAGTTCTCTTCTTGCACCAAAGCTTCCAAATCTCCTAATTTGCTTGGCAGACCTCTGACATTTGTGAAAAAATGCTTTAATTAATTCTTACATTTTTCACTTGTGTTTTGCATATCTTTTCAGCAGTACACACAGTACTATAATTGCCAATGATTGTGTGTATCATGGAAAACATCTTATCACCTGCAATAACCTCTCCCCATCTTCTCCCTTTCCACCCTCAATTACATTAATGTCTAACCCCTGACTGACTTGTCTACCCCATTAGGTTCTAATTCTCCCTCCCCCCAATCCTAGTTTAAATATTCATCCAGCCTTCCCATAAACCTCTCCCGCAGCACAGCAGACCCTCTTCCATTTAGGTGCAGACCATCTTTAGCATTCTTCTCTCCTATTCCAAAGAAAATAACCTTGTGGAGTCTTCCCGCCTAGTTCTTTAAAATGATTCTTAAGGAATCTCCACATTTAATGTGAGCTTCCAAAATGGCAACCTGCTTGCATCTGTCACAACGATATATATATTTTTTAAATTCTTTAAATCTCCTGGTATTTACTGCAGAGAGAAGACTCATGAGCAAATAGAAGTACCTGGTTCTTTTGGTCTGTCACAATGGTATTCACCCTGGAGCTGTTGCTTCATTATTATATACATGTGGCACACTGAGCGCTGAGCAAAACCTTCAACCTTGCTAGCACTCATCCCAGTTACAATTTTATTACTTACAGGAAATTTAAGAAGTTATTTACAGGTTAGAAAATTCCAGTTTTAATGCCTATATTCAACTCCTGATTTTTAACATGCCACTTCTGTGATTAATTCACTTTGATCACAAATTCCACAATGTAAGCCAACATCAAATGTGAGCAAGCTCAAATGTGAGATGTGCAGAACATTATATATGCCTCTGAACAATTAACCACTCCACATAATTAGCAGACTAAAGAAAAAAAGTGCTCTTTAAAAATGGAGGTATCAGAAAAGGAGGGAGAAAAAAAAAGAAAATAGAAAGGTGTTTTGAAAGCTAAAATTAAAGTTCACAAAGAAGAAAAAAACACTTGTAACCACAAGCAATCCCCAAGCAGTCAAAAGCACTACTCCTGGTTTCTAACTTGCCACTTTTTCCACAATTCCATTTTGTTCACACATTCTACATGTAGGCCTGTTTCAAATGTGAGCAAAAATCAAGTGACTGCTTCAGAATGTCTAACCTCACATGTAGCATTCTATGCCAAAGATTCTGATAGTATGTCAAATGTGATATGTCACAGGAAGTTAAGTGAAGTTGCAGTAGAGTGCTGGATATGCAATTGTGAAGATACAGTGGCTACAAAGGCTAACACACTGGACAGGTGGAGAGCGCAAGGGCTCTGAATTTCCCTCCTGATTGCACAAGTGACCATGGTGATGAAAAGTAACAGCGAGAGAGTTTATTAGAGTTCATTCATCTGTTCAAGCAAAGGTACCCCATGTTTAAGGCGAGCGATTTGATCTACAGTGCCTAGCATAGCCTGGAAGACCCCACCCAGGGGTAGGCCTGTAATGTGACCCTTGCTTGGTGATCAATGAGGAGGGGAACAAGGAGGACGTGACAACCACTCCATCCCCCCCCCCACCTTTGTTCACTTTTTTCTCTAAATTACAGCTCCCCTATGTACCAATATAGCATTATTATACAGTACTTCTTTTGCAAAAATAAAACAGCTTTCCATTTATTTTACGCACGCATACCTCACTGACTTTATGACAGTTTCAAAATACTGCTCAATTACTTCTGTCTTACTTCCTAGACAGACTTTAGGTCATGACACAGGAAGGAGTTGACCAGCCTAGGGTAGATGATGCAGGGTGTGTGCTAATAATAATAATAATAATATCAGCTGGTCAACTCCTTCCTGTGTCATGACTTAAAGTCTATCCAGGAAGTGAGACATAAGTAATCGAGCAGTGGTTTGAAACATCCATAAAGTCAGCGAGGTAAGCGAGTGTAAAATAAATGTAAACCTGTTTTATTTTTGCTAAAAAAGTATATAAATGCTATATCGGTACATAGGGGAGCTGGAATTAATACAAAAAAAAGGAAAAATCGAGGGATTTATTGATGCTATACATTTTTCGAACCAGTTTCATTAGAACTGCCATAACGGTCTCCTGTAACCACACTCCTAATGTCAGTTTGGGTGTTCATTATATACAAGATCAACAAATGAGTTTCACACGTAGAATTTTGCACCCTGCGATTTCATCACATACAATGAAAAGAAGAAGCTGTATGTTAAACACTGCAGTTCATTTATCTCCACTTTGGAATTTCTGTGGTCGAAGGACTTGGCAATGGCTATTACTGTTTCGATATACTATTGTGCAGTAAACTTTAGGTATTTATTCGAAAACTGCCCAGGCCTCAGCGAGTTTTATTTTTCTTTGTGCACAACCAATTGCTTTTAAAGTGATTTATTAAAAGTGATGTTTTACTTGTTTTCTCTGATCTTTTCAATATATACCCTTGAGTAATCCCTAAATTTAATGTTCTTTCCCTGACCCTAAGCCATATCAGAACATAACTCATAACGCACTATGGCTAACTTAACCCGCAGCCTAAAGTCATACTAATGCCTGGTATTTTTTTACCTAATAAGAAAAATAGAGTGTTTATAATTACGGTACCTGATCCATGGAAAGATATTGCACAGAGAAAGGCCTTTACCTCCCCTTCTGATGTCTTCTCCCGCCACTGTTGGCTATTGAAACCACTACTATAAAAATATCCACTTTACAGGGCTACCACAGAAGTTCAAACATAAAGAAAAAACAAAAGAAAAAAGTGTATATCTACGTATATGCAAATAACATATATCTTTTTTTATAAAATGCTGGTAGTTTTAAAGACACCAAACACATATTAAAAACATAGGTATATCTATTAAAATCAAACTCTCCCTAAACAATCCTTCTAATAGGAGAAATGGATAAATACAACCTAAAGCATAAATAAGCTCGCTAATAAGTGTATTAAAATAAGATGGAGTATAGGCTGAAATTACATAATCACTTTGGAAAGAAACAGTCCATGTTGAAGAGTCCAAAAAATAAAAATAAAGTTCATCAAGGAATATAAGTAGGGACACAGGAGCACAGGAGTGCCAGCAACTCAGGGCAAGCCTCTTGTTAGAAGCAGAAGCAGTCTCCAAAGTACATGCAGAAAAAAGAGAGAACGCAGAAGCGCCTTGTCTGCCTACGTCTACGATATTTAAAATGTTTGTAACCTTAAAAAAAAATTCACTGCCAGCCCCTCTCTTTTATGCAGCCATAACACATTGTGTAAGTGTTTGTTGAAAACGAAGCATTTAAACACTTTTTTTCAGATCTTTTCTGGCTGGTCACGTGACTCCCAGCCGCTCTCCTACTCCATCTACCGGCTATAGTAGAAGGGGCTGAGATCTCCCTCTGATGTCAGCTGGGGAGGTCACGTGACTGCTGTGCTGGCCACTCAGCCCCTCCCGCTGTAGCCATTAGATGGGGGAAGAGAGCGGCTCGGAGTCACGTGACCGGCCTGAAGAGATCTGTAAAAGGGTATTTACAGGCTTCATTTTTAACAAACACTTACACAGTGTGTTAAGAGAGGGGCTGGCAGGGAATTTTTTGTACAGTTTACTTTGCTACTCATTGCGGCATGAGGGGGGCAGAGATGGCTCACACACACAGGAGCTGACAGACAGGGAGGGAGGGGAGAGCTGTGGATGACGAAGTCACGTAAACTGACCACAGTAATTAGGACTCAGAAGCCACAATTACCATGGCCAGCACACAGAGGGGGACACAGGAACAGGCAGGACCAGCCAGGTTTTTTACAGCTCAGAGAGGGGCAGATTAGACAGCACAACCACTGTGCTGTTTAATTTGCTATAAGGGAATAGGAGCTTTTTTTTTTTTAGGGGTACAACAACTTTTTGTTATTTAGTTTGCCATCTAACAAGACTTTCTAGATAAACCTATACTATTTAATGATTTACTTCCTGCCCCGTAGATACTCATAGCATCTCTGCTTTTTATTGTTATGTTACACAGATGTTTTTATGTTTCCATGTATCATGTACCATGCATTTCTGATTGTAACCAGTATATAGTGCCATATGTAGAAGGCACTATGGACCTATACACATTGCTTGACAAAAAGCACGCCTGACAGGTCATTCTCAGTGCGCATGCTCAGAAACGCATCATAACACGCCCAATGACTTCATCACGCCTGACGCTGCACTCCACAAATGCTCCAGCCCTGTCTCCTGGTTCTCCTCCACACACAGCTGGCCTCCGGGATCCAGACAAGCCTGCAGCTATGCACCAACAGTGCGGGTGGTGACCCCTATTCACCGTAGATGGACTTTGATATGCGTGTTTTTTATCCTGACAAATGTGAGTTGCCTATATCACTTTCTCTATAATAAATAGTTAACAGTCTGTACTTAGAGGCACTTCTGTGTTCTTTCTTTTCTAATAACAGTTTTAAACATGCAGTACATATCATCAAAAATGGAAAAAAAAGATGTATTAATCACATTTAAATAGTGCTCTTTCAGGATATAAAAGATCCTTGTTCTAAGTTACTTGAATATGTGTATTAAGAATGTTTTTGTTGGTCTTGGAGTCCATAAAAATAGCTGTAGAGCCTTAAATCATAAATATACGGTCATCCACTTTATTCATGAAAGCTCTTTAATTATAACATTTTCAGATCAAAATCAGGAAAACTCATCAACAGCTTCATGCATTGCTAGAAATATTCCTCAAAGGCAAATATATATTATAATTTAAAAGAACCTTTAATGGCATGATCCTCCAGACATAATAGTTGCATCCATAAACTTAAACCAGCACGCTGGGGATATTTAGTAAGTCAGTAAATACTTTATGGATGTTATCCGGATGCTCTTTGCACTCTAAGTATTTAAAAGTCTTATGCCGCATACATACGATCGGAAATTCGGCCAGCAAAAGACTGATGAGAGCTTTTGGTCGGAAAATGCGACCGTGTGTATGCTCCATCGGACTTTTGATGGCAAAAGATTGAGAGCATGTTCTCAATTTTTCGGTCGGAAAAAGTTCCTATCCGCAAATGCGATCGTCTGTACAAATTCCGCCGCGCAAAATTCCTACGCATGCTCGGAAACAATTTGACGCATGCTCGAAAGCATTGAACTTCATTTTCTCGGCTCGTCGTAGAGTTGTACGTCACCGCGTTCTTGACGGTCGAAGATCAGAGAACTTTTGTGTAACCGTGTGTATGCAAGGCAAGCTTGAGCGGAATTCTGTCGGAAAAACCATCCAAGTTTTTTCCAACGGAAAATCTGCTTGTGTGTATGTGGCATTAAGGTGATTTAAATCTGTAGTATGAAAAGGGATATCCACCCATAAGTCTCTACAGAGACCACCAAGACCACATATGTATGGCTTGTATTTTATCACCAGGTCTCCGGTGGATTTAACCTGTAATCTGTAGTAAAAAGGAATGTCCACACAGGTTTCTACAGGGACCACCGAGACCACATATGCCCGGTTAACATATCACTCATATTGCTAGGAGTTCAATAAATAGATGACCATAAAAATAAAAAGGTCACTCACTCTCATGAGACATCAGATTGAAGAGATTTCATTCCATGTGTAAACGAAAAAGTCCATCCATCCAAGAAGAATATAGGGAACATCACCACAGGATCAATGGGAGAGGAAAAATCATCTAACCAGTTTTGTTGGTATCCCAACTTCCCCATAGACTGCCCAGGCTTTTTGTCTTATATTTTCACTTGATGATTGAGGAGCAACGGAGATACCTTTGTACAGAAGCATAGTCAATCTGGGGAGAGGGTAATGTTAGATGCATTAGCAAATTTAGATGGACTTGATCAACAAATTGAAGCCAAACTTCAGCTAACACTTTTAAGGCAGTAACAGTTTGTTTTTTATGTTTGGGAAAAAAGAGTTTTCATAAATGAATAAAAGCTGACCGTTGTATATGCCCCTCTCATTGTTAAATGGTTAGACACAACCTTCTAACTGCCACTTTTGCTGGAGAGTTTAGTCTGCTAAAGGAAGTTGAACAATAAGAGACTTATGCAGGCCATACATGAGTCGAATTCCGAACAAATTTTCTTTAAAAAAATCCGAAATTTTGTGCGTTTTGTTATCCGATGGTGCCACCATTGATTTCGAAATTCAACCAACCAAGCCTTTAATTTCCCCTCATGTTGCTACAGAAAGTAATTTTCGTGGAGGGAATCTTCTTTTCTTTCTGGGATCTTTCTTTTCTTGCGCTTTTTCAATTATATTTCTCACATGATTCTCCCGTTATTGATTAGAAAATAGTTTGTTTTTCAAAAAATTTCCAACATGCCGAACACCTAAATTCAATGGCTGCACAAAAATCGGACGTTGCTGTGGCCCACTAAAGGTGCGAAATTCGAACAAAAATTCTTAGATAAGATTTTCAAAAGAAAAATCTTTTGGAATTCGACCCATGTATGGCCAGCCTTACTGCCTTGATTACCAGGTGAAAATAAAAGGAAAAAAGACTACCGGTAATTATAAAACGACTGCAGTGACTACATCTAAGAATTGGTAAAATGCATTTTTGGTTTTGGTTTTAATACAGCTTTAATCCGTTCCAAGGAATAAATAGTAATAAAAAGATCCATTTGTATTTCTATGGATTTTCTAACTGTAAAATGGAACAAAACTTTCATATATTAAACAACGATTTGTGTATATAATAAACACCTTTTGCAAAAGAATGCCAGACGAAAGCCACACTTGAAATAGCTGAGGGCTGGAAAGCCTCTGAACATTTCACTAACAACTTCTGCAGAAAACTACAAACTAGCAGCACATAATTTATGAAATGCCAGTGTACATTAGGAGTTGCAAAGGGATATTCTCTAAGGGACAGAACAGATAACATTAATCTATTTCAAAACCTTTTCCAAGTGCGGCTGGTATTAAAGAGCACTAAACAGCGACATGCACATAACTCCAGATTCTGCTATAATAAGTGTTTACACTACGGGGACATTGCATTGTTGGTCTGAGAACTGAAATATGTGACAATATTGTTTTACAGTTAGCACTTCATTATTCAGTGAAGTGTACAGCTGTTTAAAATGAAAAACTCTTCTTAGTTTCTATCTAAATTATAGGAATACTGGAAGATTTAGTTCAGTATAGTAGTCAGTGATGTCACTACTACATCCCCTTCCCTTATATAGCTAATGTCAGCTCGGGGAGCTGTCATTTAGCTATGAGTAACTTCGGGATCAGCTGTATACTTCAGGTCATCAGGTTTTTTTTTTTTTTTGGCGAGTTGGCAGGCAGCAAACATTGTGATTGACAATGGCATGAGGGACATTTTTTAGAGATTTTAATTTTTTAAATAAAGGACTTGTCAAACATTTGGGTGTCTTTATTTCTTGGTGAAACCTTTATTTTTTTTGTGAATAAGTAGGGGTACTATGTACTCCATGTGCATTCATTTAGGGAGGGCTGGTATCTGTGGTCTGGGAGCCCCCTTTTTATTAAACGGTGCTTCCAGACTCCAATAAGCCCCCTGCCAACAGACCTCCACAACCCCCGCCCAGGATTCTGAGGAAGAGGCCCTTGTCCTCATCAACATGGGGACAAGGTACAAGCATTCCCTCCCCGCATGTTGAGGGCATGTGGCTCAGTATAGTTTAGGAGGGAGGAGCATGCTTGCCCCCTCCTTTTCCTAACCAAGCTGACTAGATGCTCGGATTAAGGTTCTGGTATGGATCTTTAGGGGGACCTCATGCATTTTATTTGTATAAGGTACAACCTTAAAATCTATAACAAACTCAAAGGATATTTTCTTTTTTAATTCTTGCTGTAGGATGTGCTTCAGCAAAAGTGACAGTTACAAAGAAAAAATGACACAGTTTAATTGGACAGCAGATAAAACTTCATTGCCAGTTTCAAACACACAGATCCCTCCACAGGTCCCCTGCTATGTATTTTGGGGGACCTTTGAGGGCTGTGTGCCATTTATTATTAAGAAAAAAAAAAAGAAACCAAGAGGGATGGTCATTTGTTGGCAATTTACGCATTTATTATTTATTGCCTTTGTAAATGTCAACGCTTTTTTTTTTTCAATCAAGTAATTTTTATTTCATTTTCAAATTTACAACAAAAACAAAACAACAACAAAAACAAAACAAAAAAAAATATTATGCCTTGCAGATGCATTTAGAATTTTGCTTTAAACCTTTTATCACATCGAATTAAATTTAATAATACATTTTTTCCCACATAAGTTTAACAATATAAAGCCAACCATTATATTATATTTAATTAAGTTACTACCCCCTGTTTGTCTGTATGTCAATATATATATTGATGTAACTAAGTTACATCAATATACATATACAGTTATCCTGTCAGCGCTTTAAACAAATCACTGCTCCCAGCTGCTTGGAATATCAAGAAAATTGACATTTACTGTATAGTTTGACAGATTCAGCTCCCATTGATTTCAATAGATTTTGGATTCGGCCTCCAAATTTATTTGAAGTTCACTGAATTCTGCCCTAACTGAACCCAGGGCAGTTCAGCTCATCACTAGTTGACAGCCTGCAAGATGAAATGCTGTCACTGGCAGCATCTTTAGGTAAGAAATCATGCAACAGATTCACAAAAACTGTATACAGTGAGGTATGAATGCCAAACTTCTCAAAATAGATTTGGGGTTTACATACACTTACATTAATTCATATTTATAGCACATTTCTCCCTGGACAATCAACCTATCACCATATCTTTGGAGTGTGGGAGGAAATTGGTGAAATCTGGTGAAATCCCTGGTGAAATCCGGTGCAAGCACAGGGAGAACACGCAACCTCCGTAAGATAGTGCCTTGACCTGATTTGAACCAATGACCCAAGGTTTGCAAGGCACAAGTGCTAATCTCTAAGCCACTGTGTTGCTACATACTATTCAGTTTCCATAATTAGTTTAATAAACAGTCATATTGTCATATTTTACATCATTTATTTAATGGTACAGTGGAACCTCGGACTACAAGCATAATCCGTTCCAGGAGAATGCTCGTAATCCAAAGTACTCACATATCAAAGCGAGTTTCCCCACTGAAGTCAATGGAAACTAAAATAATTTGTTCCGCATTGACTTCAATGGCATGCAATACCACAGTCGGCCAGAGGTGGGGGGGCGCCATAGAGCCTCAGAAACGGCTGGAAAGGCCCGAGGACACCTCGGCTGACCTCGGCAGACTTTGGAAAGACTCCATTCCTGAGGTTTGCCAAAGTCTGCCGAACTGTCCTCGGGCCTTTCTGTGCATTTCCGAACGGCACCAATCAGCGCCGCTGGGCTCCGGCGACCCCCATCTCAGGCCAAACGCGGTACTGCACACGCTTTGGCCTGAATCGTGCTTGTTTTGCGAGACAACACTCGCAAACTGAGTTACGATTTTTAAAAATACAGTGCTCGTATTGTGAAACGTTTGTTAACTCGCAATCCAAGGTTCCACTGTATTACACGATATGTGCATTGTTTTTTGTTTTGTTTTTCAAGTTACTTTCTGGCTGGATTTTATGTGCCCACCTACCATGAAGGCTTACTCATCCTGCATAGTTTAAAATAAAAATCCAGTTGGACGAGAGAGAGACAGAAATAAATAAGGGAGCTAATGCATAGTCTTGTTCTAGTAAAAATTTGTGTGCAAAATTAAAATAAAAACAAGCAAACACCATGGTAATTTCCAGGAGCTGAAAACAATGTGCCCGCTATGGATAAATCCTCAGAGGGGGTAGCTTGACTAATGAAGAACTACTGATACAAGACTGTACATCCTTTAGCTGGGAGCCACTGATACCTAGATGCCAAATTCACAGTCAACAAAGTCTGTATAGGCTGGCTAACTTAAATTGGAACTTCACCCTAAGGGGGACGTTCTGCTTTATGCCCTCCACCCCTTCTGTTTTTGGCACTTCTTGGAGGGGGAGGGAGCAGGATCTCACCAGAAGTCCCCCCCTCTTAGCTACCTTCTGGGACACGTCACAGGTCCTAGAAGGTTGTGGGGCCATTCACAAAGCGCAGAGCAACTTGAGCATGGGCAGTGGGCAGCCGGCTGTGAAGCTTCAAGGAACCACAGCCAACTGCCCATAGTAAACATGCCAACCCCGGGACCTAAAGACTGAAGAAAAAGCAATTCGGCGCTGGACCCCTGAACAGGTAAGTTCCCTATTGTTAAAAGTGAGCAGCTACAGTATTTATATCGCCTGACTTTTGTTTATTTTTTTTAAATGCTGAAAAAATGCTTTAAGGGTTGGTTCACACCAGAACGCGATGCAGGAAACCCCACGTTCTGTGTGTGTTTCCTGCACCACGTTTAAGATGCACTGCACTTGTGGCCTGTAGTGGGTGACAGTGTTATTTTTACAAATCCCTAAATGCAGGTCACAAACACAATGAGTTTGCCTGTACCAGATCGCATGATACAGTAGTACCATGCAATCTGGTTGAAGTCCTTTTTTTTTAAAGTAGTGCATGTGCTATTATTGGTGCAGTCCAGCACAATTTCAGCCCCTTCAAATGAAGGGGCTGAAATCGCACTGCACCCGGATCGCCTATGAATCGCACAGGAACCCAATGTGTTTCTGTGCATTTCATTGTGTGAACCGGCCCTAACTGTAACTATATAACTTATTTGCCTACTTAAAATGGTTTTACATAGTTTTTAAGGACATTTATGGCTTTTGTTTGATACATTGTTTTAAAAAAATATCCAAAATATCTGCTCAAATTTTTCATTATAAGCTGATAAATGAAGAATTTTTTTTGTGAAAATGCAGTTTATAATAATCTCTATTAAATGAATTAATGTATCAAGGCTGTACTCCACATTCAATGACCACCACCACACACATGCTTACAGTAGTATACAATGTAAAACCCTCATATGGACTGCAAGAGTCATGTAAGACTCTCATACCACAAAAACTGTTGTTTAAACAAAAAAAATGATTGGCAGGTCTATTATGAATAATATTATTATAATATAATACTATTACTATAACATGAAATAATTAATATTATGAATAATATTAATTAATATAATATAATATTAGTTTATTCACCTGCACAACAGTATATTTGGAGCAGCGCACAGATTAAATAAAATTGTTTTGAATAAAACCATTTATAAAAGCATCACATAAAAACTTGTCAATTGTACATGTCCAACATGTTTCATCCTATACATGCTTCATAAGGATTTACAAAGCACTTTTGTTTTGAGATGTCCGCCCATCACTTGGGGGTTTTTAGGCATCCAGTAAGAGATGCCGGTCTCCTCAAGATGCCCATCTGGAGCACATATTAGTGGACAAATTAGCCCCCAGTGGTTTCCTATCAGTCTGAAGAGGTGGAACAGTGTCACCTTCAGATTGGCAGACATACTGCAGCCCAACACTTTCCTACAAGCACTTTCAGCCAAAAAGGGAGCAGATTTAAATCCCTATGCTTTGAATTACAAATCTCCCATTTGAAGGGAGGTTGCTCCACTGGGATTACAGGCCCCAACACAGGCAGGAATTTAGCTGTGGAGTTTACTGGCTAATCATCTAGCTAGAGCTTCTGAATTCCAGATAGGATCTATGGTTGTCATTCATCTGTGTACAATTACACCTATTTCTCAAACTGTACTTTTTAATCTTGTTGCCTTTATATGGTTGATGGCTGTATTTTTTTATCTGTCTGACCAATTTCTTTTACAGAGCTTTACTCAATTTAATAAAGCCCATTTAAACTGTTTCCAGGTGGGGTTAGGGTTGCCACCTGTCCGGGATTGACCCGGACAGTCCAGGTTTTGAATCTTGTGTCCGGGCTTCAGGCAGACTTCCGAAAAATTTGTTAATTTTAGTTTCATTCGGTTTTTTTTTTTTTTTTTTTTTTTGAGTCATTCGTTATTATCACAATTTGTAAATTCCTAAAGTCTTAAATTCGAAAATTCCTAAATTCCTAAATTCGTAAATTTGAAAATTCGTAAATTCGAAAACTATAAAATTCAAAAATAAAAAATAAAATCTGAAAAATTTGAAAGAACGAAAATGTGAAAATTCTAAAAAGTAACTAACTAACTAACTAACTAACTAACTAACTAACAATAACTAACTATTAAATTATAGGCATTAGAATTTCCTTTCAAATTTGGCTGTTAGTGAACATAATGAATTTACGAACGTAACAAATTTATCCAAAGTTATAAATTATCCGAAATAATGAATGCTGCATCTAAACAAATGGAAAGGATTGAATTAATAATAAATAATAATAATAAAAAGTTTTTATTATTAATATTATTATTGTTATTTATTATTATTAATTTGTTCCGTTCCATTCTTTTAGCTACGGCATTCGTTATTTTGGATAATTCATAGCTTCGGATAAATTTGTATTTGTTACATTCACTAACAGCCAAATTTGAAAGACAATTCCAATACCTATAATTTATTAGTTAGTTATTATTTCAGATTTTTGAATTTAAGAATTTATGAATTTGCAAATTTTTGAATTTACGAATTAATGAATATTCTGAAAAATTTGTTAAACAGGTTTTCGTTAATTCTAAAGTTTCCGAATTAACGAATTTGTTGAAATTAGTTAAAAAAACAAATAAATTCCTTGTGGAAAGTGTTCAGAATCTTCTGTTAGACAACAATATATGAAATAGGGGTACACTCCAGTATCTTATTTTGGTTGATCTAGATGGACTTGTGTCTTTTTTTTAGCCTGACTAACTATGTAACTATGTAACTATATGTAACTTTTTTTCCTTCTAGTTTTAAATGAGATACTGGAGTATATCCCTATTTCATATATTGATGTCTAACAGAAGATCCTGAACACTTTCCACAAGGAATTTATGCCTCTATATTATTCATGTAACTGAATGATTAGCATTAGACATGTGCAATTTGTTTAGTTACAAATTTGTTTTTTAACTAATTTTGACAAATTTGTTAATTCTGAGACTTTCGAATTAACGAATTTGTCAAAATTCGTAAAAAAAAACAGAACAAAAAGAATAGTTACATAGTTAGTCAGGCTGAAAAAAGACACAAGCCCATCTAGTTCAACCAAAAAAAAAAAAACATACAATCCCATATACACAATCCTTCACCCACAGTTGATCCAGAGGAAGGCGAAAAAGCCCAGCAAAGCATGCCCCAATTTGCTACAGCAGGGGAAAAATTTCCTTCCTGATCCCCCGAGAGGCAATCAGATTTTCCCTGGATCAACTTTACCTATAAATGTTAGTACCCAGTTATATTCTGTACACCTAGGAAAGAATCCAGGCCTTTTTTAAAGCAATCTACTGAGCTGGCCAGAACCACCTCTGGAGGGAATCTATTCCACATTTTCACAGCTCTTACTATGAAAAAACCTTTCCGCATTTGGTGATTAAACCTTTTTTCTTCTAGACGTAAAGAGTGCCCACTTGTTCTCTGTCATGACTTTAAAATGAAAAACTCGACACCAAGTTCACTATATGGACCACTTATATATTTGTACATGTTGATCATATCCCCGCTTAATCCCCTCTTCTCAAGAGAGAATACATTCAGTTCCTCTAATCTTTCCTCATAGCTGAGCTCCTCCATGTCTCTTATCGGTTTGGTTGCCCTTCTTTGCATTGCCTATAGCAACCAACCCAGTGATTATCGTTTTTATACAATATACTATTATAACCTAAGCATGGAAGGTGGAATTTGAAATGAATCAACCAAAAACAAATGGTGTCCTAAGGGCATGATCCCATCACTAATCGTAATAGCTATAGGAACAAAAAGAGACTTTAACCATAACTCCCAGGAGACCAATATCATAGAATACATGTAAATATGCATTTTAATAAAATCACAAATGTATTTTACAAACTTTAAAAAGATGAGGAGCACCTCAAACATATCTTGAAACAGGTTACACATAGCGGATTATAAATAAGACACCCTAACAAATTGATTCCTTTGTACACATCCTATTATTTTTTGCCCCCTCAGGCTGGGGGGAAACAAACTACTCCCACATACTTTGTGTTGGTTGGTCTGTTTCTTGATTAGACAGGTATGTGCTGTACATGTTGTGTGGGTATTTAAGGTATGTAGTATTTTTTTTTACCTCTGGGTGGTATAGACAGTGTGGGGTTGAGTTACTAAAACAGGAGAGTGCAAAATCTGGTGCAGCTGTGCATGGCAGCCAATCAGATTCTAACTTTAGCCTGTTCAGTTAACCATTTCAGCCCCGGAAGGATTTACCCCCTTCCTGGCGAAGCCCTTTTTCGCGATACGGCACTGCGTCATTTTAACTGACAATTCGCGGTCGTGCAACGTTGTACCTAAACAAAATTGACGTCCTTTTTTCCCCACAAATAGAGCTTTCTTTTGGTGGTATTTGATCACCTCTGCAATTTCTATTTTTTGTGCTATAAACAAAAAAGAGCACCAATTTTGAAAAAAAGCTATATTTGTTACTTTTTGCTATAATAAATATCCCCCAAAAATATATAAAAAAACTAATTTCTTCCTCAGTTTAAGCCAATATTTATTCTTCTACATATTTTTGGTTAAAAAAAATCGCAATAAGTGAATATTGATTGGTTTGCACAAAAGTTTTTGCGTCTACAAAACAGGGGATAGATTTATGGCATTTTTATTATTAATTTTTTTCATTAGTAATGGCGGCGATCTGCGATTTTTAGGAAGGCTTTTGACACCATATTGGGACCATTGGCATTTATACAGCGATCAGTGCAATAAAAATGCACTGATTACTGTGTAAACGTCACTGGCAGGGAAGGGGTTAAACACTAGGGGTGATCAAGGGGTTAAGTGTGTTCCCTCAGTGTGTTCTAACTGTAGGGGGATGGTTTCACTAGAACATGACAGAGATCACTGCTCCTGATCACTGGGAGCAGTAGATCACTGTCATGTTGCTAGGCAGAACAGGAAAATGCCTTGTTTGCATCTCCCTATTCTGCCTCTCTGTGCCACGATCGCGGGCCACCGGTGGACATAGAGTCTACGGGACCTGTGGGCACGCTTCTGCAGTGAGTGGGGGGTGCGCGCACCCGTTAGCCGCCGATGACGGAGTGTTGTATGGGTACATCGTTTTGCGCACCCGTGCCAGTTTTCCGACGTATATCAACATGAGCTGGTCGGCAAGTGGTTAAGCTTTGACAAAAAAACTGAGATCTGATTGGTTTCTATGCAGAGCTGCTCCAGATTTTGCACTCTCCAGTTTCAGTAAATCAAGCCCCTATGTGTTTTCATAATTTTTATGTATTTACATATTTTTCCTCCCTCCACCAATGTAACAAATATAAATCCATAAATCGTTTACCAAAGTCCCAGTGTTCTTATTTCTCAAATCCACCACGTGTAATTATTTTAGTGTGCCCTCACCTCCATGGATGGACCTTAAAAAGCTTAAGAGGTCTAATCAAGTTTTTTAGACTTTGGTCCTCCTTATAGCAGCATCTATGGTCACCTTCCACTCTCTCCATAAAGGTTTGAAGTTCATAAGAAAACATATATAATGCTGATAGTGTAGTATTTTCGATCTTTTATTAATACTCAAGGTAAAGGTCCACTCACATTACTATAAATATAAACGACCTTAGATCTGTAGCATATAGCAAACTCGCAGACCCGCTGGTCTCAGCTTTCCTTCCACTACTCCAATCCTGCTCTTTTTTTTGTACATGTATAAAATTTGGATTGGGTGATTAACCAGGGGTGAGAGCAGCTTTTTTAAGCACAGGTGTAGTAGAGGGATTGAGCCAGATGGGGACACATTTACATTATTGTGTAACTTTAAGCACATGGTGTAGGTCAAAAATATTGTATGGATTTATTAATAAAAAATACAAACATCGGAAGATGGGTAGGTACCCCAGTAGAAGTCTCATAGGACAAAACGTCTGCTCTCTGTCTGCTGAGCCATGCACATTGTGCTAAATTTTATGAATTCATTTGTTATCACTTTTTATCAGCATACATCTTCAAACGATGTTTGTATTTTTTATTAATAAATCCATACAATATTTTTGACCTACACCATGTGGAAGCCTTCCTTTTGTTTTTTTATGATTACTTTCATCCACAGCTGGAGAAAAATCTTTATCGACACTACATTAGGAGATTGTGGCTGCCTCCCGGTCTACTCGCCCTCTCCTCTGCTGAGATCGTGTGCCTGTATCTTTCGACCTTTGTCCCCCAAGGGCCACACAAAAAGTGCCAAAGGCCACAAGCGGCCCTCTGGCCACTGGTAGGACATCAGAGACCTAGAAGTTCCTGCAAATACACGCAGCAAGTTTCAGTGCTTCTGCTCTGTCAGAATGTCAGGCTTAAATGATCAGGCAAATATTCAGCTATTCCTGGTAGGGCCAAAGCTTGATAATGAGCTTGCTTGTCATCTAAACTAGGATACTGGGATGTTTGAGACCTGCCACTAACTTCCTATCCCTATTCCAAATCAAAGTGATTGTAAAGGAAACCTTTTTTTTTTTAACAACCATCAAGCTATATTTACCTGCTCTGTGCAATACTTTTGCACAAAGCAGCCAAGATCCTCCTCCTCTGGGGTCCCCTGCTGGCACTCCTGGCTCCTACCCTCTGTTGAATGCCATCGTAGTATGTCACTTGCTATGGGGGCACTCGTGGAGGCTTGACACTGAGTTGCACTCGGTGTCCATTGACATGCCCATGCAGTCTGCATGTAATCATGTTTCTCGGTATACAGATTCATGAGAACCTAACATGGTCAACAAATGTGAATGCTGTTTTTAAAAACGCTCGGCAATGTTTATACATCCTGAGATTATTTAGGAAAATTATACCATGCAGAAAATTTTGTAAATATTTTATTCTATCTTATCGTGTGACAACACTGAAGAAATTACACTTTGCTACAATGTAAGGTAGTGAGTGTACAGCTTGTAAAACAATGTAAGTTTGCTGTCCCCTCAAAATAACTCAACACACAGCCATTAATGTCTCAACTGCTGGCAACAAAAGTGAGTACACCCCTAAGTGAAAATGTCCAAATTGGGCCCAATTAGCTATTTTCCCTCCCTCCCCGTGTCATGTGACTCGTTAGTGTTACAAGGTCTCAGATGTGAATGGGCAGCAGGTGTGTTGGTGTTGTCGCTCTCACTCTCTCATACTGGTCACTGGACGTTCATCATGGCACCTCATGGCAAAGAACTCTCTGAGGATCTAAAAAAAAATGTTGCTCTACATAAAGATGGCCTGGGCTATAAGAAGATTGCTAAGACCCTGAAACTGAGCTGCAGTATGGTGGGCAAGGCCATACAGCGGTTTAACAGGACAGGTTCCACTCAGAAAAGGCCTCACCATGGTCGACCAAAGAAGTTGAGTGCACATGCTCAGCGTCATATCCAGAGGTTGTCTTTGGGAAATAGACGTATGAGTGCTGCCAGCATTGCTGCAGAGGTTGAAGGGGTGGGGGGTCAGCCTGTCAGTGCTCAGACCATACCCTGCACACTGCATCAAATTGGTCTGCATGGCTGTCCTCCCAGAAGGAAGCCTCTAAAGATGTTGCACAAGAAAGCCCACAAACAGTTTGCTGAAGACAAGCAGACTAAGGACATGGATTACTGGAACCATGTCCTGTGGTTTGATGAGACCAAGATAAACTTATTTGGTTCAGATAGTGTCAAGCATGTGTGGAGACAACCAGGTGAGGAGTACAAAGACAAGTGTGTCTTGCCTACAGTCAAGCATGGTGGTAAGAGTGTCATGGTCTGGGGCTGCATGAGTGCTGCCGGCACTGGGGAGCTACAGTTCATTGAGGGAACCATGAATGCCAACATGTACTGTGACATACCGAAGCAGAGCATGAACCCCTCCCTTCGGAGACTGGGCCACAGGGCAGTATTCCAACATAATAACTACCCCAAACACACCTCCAAGATGACCACTGCCTTGCTAAAGAAGCTGAGGGTAAAGGTGATGGACTGACCAAGCATGTCTCCAGACCTAAACCCTATTGAGCATCTGTGGGGCATCCTCAAACGGAAGGTGGAGGAGCGCAAGGTCTCTAACATCCACCAGCTCCGTGATGTCGTCATGGAGGAGCAGAAGAGGACTCCAGTGGCAACCTGTGAAGCTCTGGTGAACTCCATGCCCAAGAGGGTTAAGGCAGTGCTGGAAAATAATGATGGCCACACAAAATATTAACACTTTGGGCCCAATTTGGACATTTTCACTTAGGGGTGTACTCACTTTTGTTGCCAGCGGTTTAGACATTAATGGCTGTGTGTTGAGTTCTTTTAAGGGGACAGTAAATTTACACTGTTATACAAGCTGTACACTCACTACTTTACATTGTAGCAAAGTGTCATTTCTTCAGTGTTGTCACATGAAAAGATAGAATAAAACATTTACAAAAATGTGAGGGGTGTACTCACTATTGTGAGATACTGTACATGATTCTGCATTTTCAGCCTGCAGGTGGCACATGCGTGCCGATGGTAGGCCGCTTCTGCTGTGATAGTTCACGACTGTCAGTAAAACACAGAGAACTGAGATATGCCTATGTAAACAAGGCATATCTCAGTTCTGGGAAGGGATGTATTTTGTGTCTCTGTAAAGCAGTGTTAGAATTGATCTCTTCCCCTAGTGAAAGCAGCACCAAGTACACAAAAACACTGGCTAGGCACACAATTAACCCTTTGATTTTCCTGGATGTTTAACCCCTTCCCAGCCTGTGTCATTAGTACAGTGACGGTGCATATTTTTAGCACTGATCACTAAATTAGTGTCACTGGTTCCTGCAAAGTGTCAAAAGAGTCTGATTGTCTGCCGCAAAATTGCAGTCCAGCTACAAGTCGCTGATCGCCTCCATTACTAGTATAAAAAAGAAATAATTAAGTAAAAATTCCATAAATACATCCCATAGTTTGTAGATGCTATAACGTTCACATAAACTGATCAACATACGCATTTTGTGATTTTTTTTTTTTTTTTTTTTACCAAAAACAAAAAAGAAATTAGATTTTTTAATTATTTTTTTTAATGTGTTTTATAGCAGTAAAAAATATTGTTTGTTTTTTTTTCAAAATTGTTGGAATTGAAGGTGGTGATCAAATACCACCAAAAGAAAGCTATATTTGTGGGGAAAAAAATGACATACATTTTATTTGGGTACAGTGTCACACGACCGCACAATTGTCAGTTAAAATAACACAGTGCGGTATCGCAAAAAATGGCCTGGTCAGCAAGGGGGGGGGGGTAAATCTTCCAGAGGTCAAATGGTTAAATAGGCCGCCAAAAAGTAAGATAGCTCAAGCTGAATGTTTCTGCTTATTAGTTTAGTCTAACTACTTTAGCTCACCCTGGCAGGCTCCCTTTAGAGGTAGGATCCAGCCATGGTGTATACAACCTTTTATAATAAACAAACAAGGAAATAGACTGGCAAAATGAATATATCCACATGGAATAAACTGACAAGTGCTAAAACCTGGTAGGTCACACACAGCCAATTAAAACAAATTAGCAGATAGAAATGCCAAACAGTGAACAAAGGCTACATGGTAGCAGAAATCCAGGAAATACAAGGTTATAATTTACAGAATTGAAAGATGCATCATGAATAAGTTGAATTGTGACATTACCCTCATTCCTCCTTTACAAAGTACAATCCTTGGTTCTTTTACATTTGCCAATCACCTAACTGGGAAAATATTTAATGAATTTGCAGTTTAATATCAGGGTTATGGCTGCAGCTAGGTGCCATAACCACAGTATGAAAATTTCTGCAGCTGCCGCTCTTTCTGATAAAAGTGATCCGAAGAGGCAAATCAGTCACTGGATCACTTTTAGAAGTGGGGGGAGGGGTTGCCCCTCCTGCTGCTTTCCGGTGGTTCTCTGGTTTACCTGGCTCATTGAGAAGCCCAAAAAATGTTCTGGCAGTGGCGGTGGCTGGCCACAGAGATTAGCAGAGGAAAGATGGCCTCCACTCATCTCTATGACCTAGGAGGCCCAGAGCGGCACCATGACATTGTTTCCAGTTCACGGCCAATGTAAACAAGGCCATTTTTTAAAATTTTAATGCATTAGATCAATTTTTTTTGATCTGATGCTTTCCATTGTATAGGAGAGGTGTGGGGTCTTATTTGAAAGGGATAGATTTCTGGACAGCTGACCACCCTCTTATCCTGGTAAGTTCACCGCGACCGCAATCAGAATTCTGGAGACCTCAATGACACACACACAGGCAATGTGCAAAGCAAGTCTGAAATCTTTAATAAGGGCTACAGTTTATAAAAAAGAAAACAAGAGGGGAGGTGTAGACCCACTCCTAGACATGATTGGTCGCTAAAATCTACATCAATGTAACTATCCATAAATCTGACACCTGTTCTACAACCAGATAAACTTAATTATTCCCAGAATTCCTATATTTCATTAAAATTATTTATAATTGGTTTTGTCCAATTAAGAACACCTGTGTAGAGACCGCCTGGCTACCAGCTGTGTTAAATCAAACCCTCCTCATCTTGATAAGGTTTAACTATCTTCAAGAATAACAGATTTATGACTCTGGAAGAATGAACTTTCAGTTATGTTGTTTTTCACTATACAATCCTGTGTGTATGTATACATAAGGTACTGTATTACTTACAATATATATATATATATATATATATATATATATATATATATATATATATATATATATATATATATATATATTTACACAAGTCAATTACTTTATTCAATATTGTCTACACATGAGTGTATTTCTTATTCAATGTATTTTAACAGATTTTATGAGGCACAAGTAGACCGTTCTTTGACCCTGTCCAACTTAATTAATGTACTGTACATAACTTTCCCAAACCACCTGTTATAAGGAGTTTTTATTGCTTGTCCTTGAAAACTTTTTAACTTATCTCACCAAGCTATATTTCAACTATTGTCAGAATGTTCCTTGTTTAATTAGTGAACTTAATACATTTTCGAGAACACCTGTGTACAAGTACTTGTCATAAAGCAGAGGTCATTTAAAGTTCAACACTTACAAGAACTGTAAAATGGAAGACAAAAGACAAAATGGAGTTACAGTTGATCATATACTTTATAACATTATTGACCCCAGATCTCTCCATAAAGAAGACCTATCATGCCTTATTTTTATCACAAGGGATGTTTACATTCCTTGTGATAAGGAATAAAGTGATAACAAAAATAATAATTAAAGGGACAGTGTAAAAATAACAAAAATGTAATTAAATAAATAATAATAAAAAACTTTTTTTAAAGCGCCCCGTCCCCTCATGCTCACACGCAGTGGTGAATGCATATGTAGGTCATGTCCACATATGTAAACTGTGTTCGCACCACACATGTGAGGTATCCCTGTGAACATCACAGCAAGAGAAATAATTCTAGCACTAGACCTCCTCTGTAACTCTAAACTGGTAACTTGTAAAAATTGTGTCACCTATGGAGATTTAAAAGTACTGTAGTGCCATTCCACAAGCATACGCAATTTTAAAGCGTGACATGTTAGGTATCTATTTACTTGGTGTAACATCATCTTTCATATTTAAAAGAAAAATTGGGTTATATATTGTGGTTTTTTTTAATTCATTAAAGTATAAATTTTCCAAACCAATTGTGTTTAAAAAACCACTGCTCAAATACTGTGTGAAATAACAAAATTGCAGCAACCGCTATTTTATTCTCTAGGGTCTCTGCTAAAAATATATATATATCTATCTAGATATAGATAGATATATCTATAACTATATATAATGTTTGGGGGTTCTAAGTAGTTTTCTAGTAAATAAAAACAGATTTTAACTTGTACAAAGTACTATCATTGGTTCTTATACTACCCACAGAAAATGCCTGTAAATGAAAAGAGGCAGGATCATCTGACATCACAAATGGAAAGTGGTGAAAATCTGAAACCACAGAATACAGAATAAGCCATTTAAATTAAACTAACAGGAGGGAGGAGTTTGGTGAGATGATCATACTGTAGCTATTTAGAATAAATAAAAAGGGAAGAAAAAGGAGTCTAGTGGAAACAAGTGGGAAACTATACAAAGATCAAGGTCTTCCTTTTTGGAGTGACTAACATATAGGGTATTTAAATTGCTGAAAAAAACAAAACCGAAAGTGTAGGATTTTCCAGAAGAAACACTACACATAGTATTGTGTAGCACTATTCATAAAGATGTCATGTGAGCATTGTGGTAAATATTATTTTTAGGCAAACTTAATAACAGTTCCAGCAGAATATGTTGCCAATTTAATAAAGATAATTATAACCTGCGGCATTCTGACTTGTAGCTTCTTTTCATTACACTGGAATCAGATTATAAAGAAAGATGCTGACATTAAAGACAAGATTTGTAAGCTGGTTACAGAAAGGGGAATGCACTATACAAGCTCACTTTAGGAAGTGACAGAAATCAAAGATGTTAATACCAAGCATCTCTTGGTGCGGAGCTGTGAGACCACCAGTTAGCTAGTTGGCAGAGCAATACTGTATAACTGTAGGGTTAAGGTTGTTATATGGTTCATTATGAAAAATCATTTTGGAATCCATTCCTGTTCTGTTCAATCAGATGAGAAAAATTGTGACAGAATATTCAAATCGCTGTATGTATATTTGCTTCTATCAGTGATTAAATATGACTCCTAGTTAATTGCTTACATACGCCAATCCAGCCTTGAGGAGAATGAGTGGTTTGCAGAACAGTCTATTCATCTCTAATTACAGTTTTTTTTAAGAACATAGCTCTTCTGGTCCAGCAAGAACTCATTTATATGTATGAGAATGAGAAATGCAGTGTTAATGCATTTAAAATGCAGTACACGGATCAGCTGGAGTGTGGAGGGAGGAGTCTGGTAATGGCGCCGGATAGGTACACGCCGTAGGAGCTCCAGGTCTCCAAAGCCCCCTAATGGAGTATAACGGTGACTTTCATACCCCCGCCTGGCTCAAACCCCCATCCTGCACATCCATCTCAAATCACCCCTGTGTGGCTTACCTCTCTTTGGTCCCTGTGAGCCGGAAACTGTCAAGGATGGGGGGGAGGCTCTCCTCCGCTGGCCTTGCTGGTTTGGTCTGCTCATTTTCTCCTGGGGACATCTGCCGTTGTGAGTATGGAGACCGTGGGGGGTGGAGAGTGCTCGCAAAGAGTGTTGAGGCGGGGGTGAAGTGCCCCCCCCTACTCGGGGTGGACAGGTTAGACCGGGAGGAGCGTAGGGGGCCATCAATTCAAGAGGCCGCCATGGTTACCTGGCGGATATCCGTCGCCGGTGAGAGGAGGTACTCGGGGATGGTGAGAGGAGACAGAGGCACTCGGAGATAATCGGTGGAGATCGGCAGAGACCGAGGACAGCCAAGGATAGCCGAGCAGAGCCGAAGTGAGGCCCCCCAGGGTTCCGGAGCCCAGATAGCAGAGAGTGAACCGTGGATATCTTACGGGATAGAGCTGTACAGTTCCTCCTGTTGTTAAAGTTTGGAGGAAGGGAAAGGGAGGGAGAAAGGAAGGGAAGAAGAAAAAGGGGAAAGAAGAAGGGGAAGGAACAGAAGAAAAGTGAAGTGATGAGTGCATCTCCTTTTTTTTTGTCTTGTTTTTTTTTGCTGCATTTATTGCATGTGCGATAAACTCACATAGACTGCATATCCTGCATTTACACAGCATAGCCAGCACACACCGAGCACCTAGCATAGATTTCATTTTTTTCATATACGCCATCTCTGATACAAGACTGTATTTTTATGGGTAACTCAATGTATTTTTGAGAATGCTCTATGTTTGGTGTGTCCGGTTTTCTGCAGAACTGAAGGTCGGAACACGTGAAGGAATTGAACAGAGGAGATATAAAGGTGTAAGAACTTTCAGGAAAGAATGTAGGTCCATAGAGACCATCAGTAGAAAATAGACACCAAAGACAGTCTTTTTGAAACTCTCCACCCCACCACCGCACCACCTTATTTGAACACTGTACTGTTTCACCTCCACATTCCCCCTCCACCCCGTTTTTTTTTTTTAATCAGAATACGAGGGTAGCAAAGAACAAAAGGGAAGACATGAGGGGGAAGTCGGCAAGGGGGGAAAGGTAGTAAAATCCCCCCCATCTTAGTTTGAGCCCTGGCCCTATGAGTAAATACGTGACCCAAGGAGGGAGTGGAGATAAGCAAACAACAGAAAAACAACAAAGTATCAAAGGGTGCCAAACTGAAGCAAAGGAAAACAAAGAAAAAAAGGGCCAGAATAAAAAAATTACTAGAAATAAGCACACTCTCTGAATCTAGAATCGAACAAGATTGTGAAAAAGAGCCAGAGACAGAGAGAGATGAGGAACAACAGATGAAAGCCCAACTACCAACAAAATTAGATATGGCAACTATGTTTGTGGCCCTGGAGAACTCCCTGAAAACAGAGATGGCAATAATTCCAAGGACTTGGGTCATCTACTTACAAGAGTGGAGGTAGGGGAAAAAAAAGAGGACTGCCACACAAATATAATAAAATACCTAAAAGGAGAAATAAAAGCTTTAAAGATAGAACAACGAGAGCAGCCGTATAGATTAAAAGATCAAGAGAACAGAAACAGAAGAAAAAACTTGAGAATAAGGGTTCTCCCGGAATCCACACAGACTGAGGATCTAACAGAAATAGTAAGGAAAATAGTCAACCCAATACTTGGTAAAGAAGAAACAAACCCAATAAAAATTGAAAGAGCCCATAGATTAAGAAGACCGAAGGGAATCCCAATGAAGAATCCAAGGGATATAATTGTAAGGTTCCATAACTGGGAGGAAAAAAAACTAATATGGGCAAATATGAGGGGTAAGCCCCCAGTTAAGTATGAGGCAAAGACACTGCAAATTTTTCTGGACCTATCGCAAGAAACTCTAAGAAGAAGGAGGATGCTAAAACCTCCACTGAAGGTGTTGCAAGATCACAAAATTCAATATAATTGGGGTTTCCCTGCATGTCTGATAGGTAGGAAAAATGGATGCACTGTAAAACTCAGGTTTATTGTTGAAACGAAAGACTTCTGTAAAAAATTGGAAATTCCTATGCCGGATACTCCAAGAAAGATAACCCCAAGACAAGAAAGGAATATACAAGAAGAAGAACAGTAGCAGTTGACCCCCAGGAGAAAAATATAACAAAAACCATGAAAACGAAATGAATGCAAAAAAAATGGGATGGTGGGCAGAGGGGAGGGACGGGGAGGGGGGGGGGGGGGCAGGGGAGGGAGGATAGAAGAAAGAAAAAAAAGGATACATATATGGGGAAGGAGATTTGGATAGTTATTTAGAATGTATGACTGCGCTTAAGACAATATGTAGGTGTGCAGCCCCCCTAAAGAAGGTCCCTAAAAGGTGCTTCAGAAATGAGTAGATATATAAAATGGGGTGATGGCGCTCCCTATACTTCATTGGGCAAGTAAAAAAATAAACGAATTAAGTTGGAAATAATAATAATAAAGATCAATGTGCTAGCTTCACGGCGGAGATGCCTCACCTTTTTGAGGTTATATGTATAACCAGGGGTGCTAGTACATATATGATCCCCTTACAAGGTGTATATTTATATTACTAGTGGTAATGGTATTTTGTGAATAAATATAAAAAAATCTCTATGAGTACCAAACCAATATAACTCATATATGTGTAAACTAATCAGTGTACAGTGCAATATACAGTGATAAATTGATAATTTCCATACGTGAATTTAAACATTAATACCATCATAGATAATACCGAAAATGCCCATAAACCACCATACAATTGACCAATACAATAAGTGGTATGCAACTACCAGATTAAAAGTCCATGAGCATATTGGGTGAACTGTGTTCAAAAAATTATTAGTCCATAATTAGTGTTTATAAATATCTTCAAAAACGGTGATGAGATTGTCAAAAACCGTGACTTGAATGCTCTAAATATCCTTAGTGACTGAGTGCTCCCCCTCAAGGGTCCCCACTCACCAGATCCATTCAACCCAAAAGGGGCACTACGCATATGAATGTGGCCTCCGTGATCTCCTTCTCCTGGTCGTTGAAGTTCCAGGGGCGATCCTCAGCATTCATAGGGGAGTAAAGCTTAGTCCGTCATGCACAAAAGAAAGAATAGTGGACTCCTGGTCTGTGTATCAGCTAGGCTAAATCACCCCATTTTATATATCTACTCAGGAGATTTGGATACTCGGCGAGCTCTGTAGCCACCTTTCTGACAATAGGGGAGGTTGAGCTACAGTGGCAGACAGAACACCGCCTCAGGCTGAGGAGAGCGGGGGGGGGGCAAGTGAGGCCCCAAAGAAAGAAATAGAAACTTGCTCGAAGACCGCGAAGTTTAAACACACCAAAAGGGAAGGGATGGTGATTGGGGGGGAGGGAGGAGGGGGGGTTTGTGAGGTCTCAAGTGTTTGCTGCCCTTCAGGTCCCTGTATGGGAGGAGTTCTCCCCTCTTCTCCCTGTGCTCGGGGACCCCCCCTGAAGGGTGGGGGTCCCGGGGGGGAGATGGAGAGGAAAAAAGAAACATAAATAGTATGAAGTTTATGACATATAATGTAAGAGGTTTAAATTCCCCAGAAAATAGACATATGGTACTAAGGGAACTGGAAAGATATGCTGCAGAAATAATATTTCTACAAGAGACACACATTGCACAAGATACAAACATTAAATTATACTCAAAAGTCATCCCAATATGGTACTACGGAGAGTCTCCAAGTAGGAGGGCAAAAGGTATAGCAATAGGGCTAGGGAAAAAGGTCAGTTTCATCTTAGCGGAGAGAAAGGTAGACCAAGAAGGTTGCTTCCTTTTTTTGAAGGGGACCTTACAGGGGATGATGAAGTACACATTTGCAAATGTATTCTGCCCTAATAAATACCCCAAAAAATATTTGAAAGGGATTTTAAACGATTTGATGGAATTTAAGCAGGGCTACCTAATATTGGCTGGAGACTTTAACTTAATGGACCATAAACTGGATAGTACGTCTAGTGCACTGGACAAGGAAAATTGTCCAGTGCACCAGAAAGATTGGTAAAGAAAAAAATATATAACCATCAATTGGTCGATGTTTAGAAAATCCAACACCCGAGTACAAAAGATTATACATACCACTCGACAGTGCACAACACGTACTCCAGGCTGGATTATATATATTGGTGGAGCATAGAGTTCTGGAGGCTATAATAGAAACCTCAATTGGAATAACATCAATTTTGGACCATGCCCTAGTAATAATGAAGATGGAATTGAAAGGGGAAGAACAGGGGAAAGGCCCATGGAGGTTAAATGAAGACTTGATAGAAGATGTAGAAGCAGAAAAGATTGTAAGCCCATAGCTTTGTTGAACGCCGATACAAAGTTATATGCAAAAATTCTGGCATCAAGACTAAAGAATTTGATGCCAGAATGGGTAAACGCCGACCAAACAGGGTTTATACCTGGTAGAGAGGGCAGAGATAATAGTATAAGAACAATGTTAATGCTGCAAAAGGGAAAAAACAGGGGACCCCCAGTGCTACTCCTGTCAATTAACGTGGAGAAAGCGTTTGATAGGGTAGACTGGGGATTCATGATGGACATGCTCCAACATCTAGGATTGGGACCAAAAATTATGCGCTGGATTAAAAACATATACAGTCGCCCTATAGAGATGGTAAGGGTTAAAGGAAGTATTTTGCCGCCCATTGAAATGTTCAACAGAACAAGATGGGGTGCCTGCTCTCACCAATCCTGTATGTACTGTCATATGAACCACTCTTGGCAACTTTGCAGAACAATGTGGATATAGGAGGGGCGAGAGTGGGAGAGGAGGAACATAAGGTGGCGACATACGCAGATGATATTTTACTGTATATAACTAGACCAAGGGTGACATTGCCAAATATAATGAGAGAAATAAAAAAATATGAGGAACTTTCGAACTTTAGGATCAATCCCATAAACACAGAAATACTAAATATAGGCATAGACAAAAAAGAAGAACTTGCACTACATAGGGAATTCCCATTCTCGTGGGTGGGAAAAGAACATACTTAGGAATTAAGCTGACACCTGCACTCCAGAAGCTATACTTGGCTAATTATATCCCATTACTTAATGAGATCAAAACAGAAATTAAGATTATATCAATGAGACCTCTATCCTGGATGGGAAGGATAAACGTTAAAAATGGTGATCCTCCCAAAAATAATATATAATTTCCAAATGATACCAATAGCAATACCACAAAGTTTTTTTTTGGATAATAAAAACAATGATGCTAAAATATATATGGTAAAATAAAAAGCAGAGAGCAAAATTTGCATTAACCACCAGAAATAAAAAATACGGAGGTTTAGCAGTTCCGGATATAAATAGATACTACAAAGCAGTTATTATTGCACGAATGGTAGAATGGGTGAACGAAAAAAGTGAGAAAAAGTGAGTTAAGATGGAAAACACTTTAAGCAGGACACTACTGCACAAGAATAGAGTGGAACCTCTGATTACGAGCATAATCCGTTCCAGGAGTATGCTCATAATCCAAATTACTCGCATATTAAAGCGAATTTTCCCATTGAAGTCAATGGAAACGAAAATAATTTGTTCCGCATTGACTTCAATGGGATGCAATACCGCATGCAGCTAGAGGCGGAGGGGACGCTGGAGACCCTCGGAAACGGCCGAAAAGACTTTCTACCCAAGATTTGCTGAGGTCAGCCGAAGTGGCCTCGGGCCTTTCTGTGCATTTCTGAATGGCGCCGATCGGCTGCGATTGGCGGCGTTCGGCTCTGCTCCGCTCTGGCGCCCCCCACCTCAGGCCAAAAGCGGTACTGCACACCGCTTTGGCCTAAATCGTGCTTGTTTTGCGAGACAACACTCGCAAACCCAGTTACGATTTTTAAAAATACAGTTCTCGTATTGTGAAACGCTCGTTAACCGCGTTACTCGCAACCTGAGGTTCCACTGTATATGGGTACCACGGAAGCACAGAACACTAGACTTAGAAGCACATGACCTGATTAGGAACGTATTTAAAATACAGGATTTAATCTATAGACCAGGGTAAATGGAAATACAATTCACCATTAATTTCACTCACAGGAACAATTTTTTTAACTCCAGGGAATGAGACATTTTTCGGTAGCCGAATGGAAAATGCACAATTAAAGGATATCACTGAACAAGGGACAATAAGAACATTACAGGATTTAAAGTACATAAATGGGTGGAAAATCAGTGAGTGGAAATATTTGCAATAAAACATTTGGTAAACACTCTACCCCAACCAATTAGAGAAGGAAAGAAGCTGAATCCAATAGAAAATCTTTGCAGGACACAAACACCACTAAAACACGGGATATCACAAGTATACGGAATCCTGACAGATTTAGAAGGACAGGGCCGCTCTCTTATATAAGAAAATGGGAACAAGAAATGGGTATAAAACTGGACCAACAAGTAGAGAGAATGATAGGAGCAGTATATAACTACGCAACAGATATAAACACAATAGAAATAAATTACAAGTGTTTGGTGAGATGGTACAATTCATAAATACCAACAGGATAGATCCCCACAATGTTCGAGGGAATGTAAACAAATCGGTATAATTAACACACATGTGGTGGGAATGTCCAAAAATAAAAGAATACTGGCAAGAAATTCAAAAATACATAGGAGAGATAACTGGTGAAAAGATATTAAACAATGTACAGACATGTTTGTTTCATGATACAAAAGTAACAAAAAAGCACTATAGGACAACATTGACCACATTTCTGTTAAACGCTGCAAAAGGGAGAATACCAAAGAAATGGTTATCTGTAGGAAAACTAGATACAGTGGGGACGGAAAGTATTCAGACCTCCTTAAATTTTTCACTCTTTGTTATATTGCAGCCATTTGCTAAAATAATTTAAGTTAATTTTTTTCCTCATTAATGTACACACAGCACCCCATATTGACATAAAAACACAGAATTGTTGACATTTTTGCAGATTTATTAAAAAAGAAAAACTGAAATATCACATGCTCCTAAGTATTCAGACCCTTTGCTGTGACACTCATATATTTAACTCAGGTGCTGTCCATTTCTTCTGATCATCCTTGAGATGGTTCTACACCTTCATTTTAATCAAGCTGTGTTTGATTATACTGATTGGACTTGATTAGGAAAGCCACACACCTGTCTATATAAAACCTTACAGCTCACAGTGCATGTCAGAGCAAATGAGAATCATGAGGTCAAAGGAACTGCCTGAAGAGCTCAGAGACAGAATTGTGGCAAGGCACAGATCTGGCCAAGGTTACAAAATCCTTAAATGGAAGACATTTGGGATGACCAGAACCCTTCCTAGAGCTGGCCGTCCGGCAAAACTGAGCTATAGGGGGATAAGAGCCTTGGTGAGATAGGTAAAGAAGAACCCAAAGATCACTGTGGCTGAGCTCCAGAGATGCAGTCGGGAGATGGGAGAAAGTTGTAGAAAGTCAATCATCACTGCAGCCCTCCACCAGTCGGAGCTTTATGGCAGAGTGGCCCGATGGAAGCCTCTCCTCAGTGCAAGACACATGAAAGCCTGCATGGAGTTTGCTAAAAAAACACCTGAAGGACTCCAAGATGGTGAGAAATAAGATCCTTTGGTCTGATGTGACCAAGATAGAACTTTTTGGCCTTCATTCTAAGCGGTATGTGTGGAGAAAACCAGGCACTGCTCATCACTTGTCCAATACAGTCCCAACAGTGAAGCATGGTGGTGGCAGCATCATGCTGTGGGGGTGTTTTTCAGCTGCAGGGACAGGACAACTGGTTGCAATCGAGGGAAAGATGAATGCCGCCAAGTACAGGGATATCCTGGACGAAAACCTTCGCCAGAGTGCTCAGGACCTCAGACTGGGCCGAAGGTTTACCTTCCAACAAGACAATGACCCTAAGCACACAGCTAAAATAATTAAGGAGTTTCAACAACTTCACAACAACTCTGTGACTGTTCTTGAATGGCCCAGCCAGAGCCCTGACTTAAACCCAATTGAGCATCTCTGGAGAGACCTAAAAATGGCTGTCCACCAACGTTTACCATCCAGTCTGACGGAACTGGAGAGGATCTGCAAGGAGGAATGGCAGAGGATCCCCAAATCCAGGTGTGAAAAACTTGTTGCATCTTTCCCAAAAAAGACTCATGGCTGTGTTAGATCAAAAGGGTGCTTCTACTAAATACTGAGCAAAGGTTCTGAATACTTAGGACCATGTGATATTTAGGTTTTTCTTTTTTAATAAGTCTGCAAAAATGTCAACAATTCTGTGTTTTTCTGTCAATATGGGGTGCTGTGTGTACATTAATGAGGAAAAAAATGAACTTAAATGATTTTAGCAAATGGCTGCAATATAACAAAGAGTGAAAAATTTAAGGCGGTCTGAATACTTTCCGTCCCCACTGTATAAAGGAGTGGTTTGAAAGAGTGGATTACATCTGTAAAATTGAATATTTAAGCAGTAGAGACATAGGACAAGTAGAAAGATATAACGGTATCTGGGGAAGATGGACAGATTTTAAATGTTCAGGGAAATATGTGGAAAGGATGATGGAGGAGGGCAGCAAAGCTTGAAACAGGAGGGATGGGTGATGGCAAACCAGACAGGGAGTAGGAGGGTGGGGTGAGTGGGATGGGGAGGGAGAAACAGGAAGGGAAAGTATGTATTTTGCAAATCAGTTACAGATGTTAACTGTATCTTTTAGTTTTTGCCTATTTTCACATGGAAAAAAAAAGGGAAAGTTTATACCACAATGATTTCAGACTGTGTTGGAGACAGTAAATGAGCATCAAGCTGAATAGTCTCTCGATAGAGTTTTTCTGAAGTGATTAAAAAAAATGCAGTACAACAGTCAAAAATCTGGGCAATTTAAACCAAGAGTACAATAAAAAGAAAAATACACAGAAGTTGTATCTAGTAGTAGTTTGTCACATTCAACTGGACTGGTTCCGTAATGTTAATGACATTTTGTAGCTTATCCAAGCCACTTCTAACTGAAGATATGGCTTGGGTAAGCTACAAAACCTGTTTAAAATCATAGGAAAGGTCCAGCTGAATGTGACCAACTACCATTAGATACACACTGGCATGGATAAATAAGACTCTTTACAAACAAAGAGAGGATACCTTTAGTAAATTGCCTTCTGCATTTCAAAATGACCAGCAGATCCGGAGACACGTGAAAATATGCATATGCAAATGTTGACTTCTTCAAAACTCAAGGTTGACCTTGCCCACCTCTTACCGCCAATGCACATTTGTACGTCATTTTGCCCAGAACTTTAAAGTTGAACTCCAGGGAAAAAGCTAAATACATAAATCAAATATGTGCTGTTCTACCTATCAAAGGGTTTGTATTTCTGTCCATCCAATTCCAAGATTTACACTCTGCTGTCTGACCATGGAGTAGTTAATCTCATTGTCTCGATAATCAGAACACCTTGTTTTCAGCATGTAGAAATGTTCAAAAACATCATTAATTTCGTATGACTTGTTGAACTGCTAATTTCACAGTAGGGGAAACACCTTTATAGTTCACCAAGAGTCTTGCTGCCTCTGTTCAGTAATTATGTGAAAGCACCTTGTTTTTTTTTTTCTTTTTTATAATTACTTTTGAATTTGACTCAAAATGAACCTGTGTTCCACAGAGTAATTAAATGTTGCCAGCTTGCTATCAGATGTTTACAATGGCCGTGGTGATCTCATCCATGGTCTGTTAAGTTCCTAATTGCAAAAAAACAAGTGTTAAATGGACATGATGAGATGATTGGTAGTAAAGTAGTTGAAAGAAAATTATCACACAAACAAATCTAAATGTGCAAAATAGCCCAGCTCCCACTCAGTTTAGGTGACTGGTTAACGTAGAAACAGGATCACCACCCCCTCTAAAACCTGATACAGCTGCCGTGACTAATGAAACCCCAGCTAGAGAGTAAGCACTACATGAATAGAATTAAACCTGGCCCCAGATATTTTAGGGCATATCATCTTTAGGAACAATCCAGCTGCTAAAGTTAATCTGAAAGGAAATGCAAGGTATTAATCTTACATGCACAGTGGTGGGCTGTGTTTGAAACTGCAAGTTTGTGGGAGATGCTGTCATGTTTGATAGGTGTGGTGCCACCAGTGTACAACACTGTAACATAGGCACCCTTTAAGTGAAACTTTTGTTTTATTGAACAGTAACTATATGGTGTTTGGTCATTTTTAAACGACTTTTAATATATTTTTAAACTTTTTACATCAGATTTACTATATGTGCAGAATTGTTGATTCACAAAAAAAAATACCTCTAAGGCTGGGTTCACACTATTGCGAATTGGACGCAGGATCCCCGCATCCAATTTGCAACAGCAGGAGATTGTGAATGGCTCTCTATGGAGCAGGTTTACATAGCTCCGATGCGGCTCCAGTGTAAATTTGCCCTGTGCGTCTTTTGGTCCGTTTCAGGTCCAAATTCAGCCCAAAATTCTCGGAAATCGGACATGAAATGGTGAACCAGGACACACA
Source organism: Aquarana catesbeiana (assembly GCF_042186555.1). Taxonomy (NCBI): domain Eukaryota; kingdom Metazoa; phylum Chordata; class Amphibia; order Anura; family Ranidae; genus Aquarana; species Aquarana catesbeiana. Next base: position 134,123,727 of record NC_133327.1, on the reverse strand, counting down.
GGACCCCATGCTGGGAACCGCATCGGTATTAGGTGAGAACCGAGCCTAAGTTAGCTAAAGAGAGAGCAGAGCAGTGGCAGAGTGACTTCAAGTGCATTTAAACGTTTGCAGCCAAACTGTGATAACACCTACTTTACATTTGTAGCACCCTCTAGTATGCTAGATTAGGTAGTGATAGTTTTTTTTTGTTAGTGTAGGTAAAATGTTTGGCTTGTCTGGCAGTGCCTGAAAAGGTGGTGCTGGGATCAGTAGCCACAGGAGAATAGCTGGACACTAGGACTTTCTACACACCAAAAGGCCAATGGTGCCTGTAATGGGCTTTTGCTGGATCTCATAGAGTGCCCTGTCAGATCCCATCCAAACCGTGTTCCTGCTTGGTCTGTGATTTTGTTCTGCATGCAAGATTGTGCAGAAGTCAGAAGAGGCGTGTATATAGAGACTGTATATATTTGAGTGTCCCTGAAGACATTATTCAAGTCAATGGGCATCCCATAATACCCCTAGCCCCATCCAAGTTTTATCCCCTCAATAATACAAAAAACCAAAGCACTGGACTGTTTTCTGAGTAGAGTGTGCTGTGAAAATGCGATGTGCCTGGCTGTGCAGGGTGGAGGATCCCATTCTACTTGCGATAGATAGTATGTCTATGTGATGTGATGTGTCAATACCATCTTTTGGAGAACACCAGTAAAGTGTGAAAAACTATATCTTTTGTGTGGACATTCCTTTTTTTTACTATATAGGCTAATGGCCGGGGATGTCGTGGGAAGGCCTCTGGCAAGGAGATGGGCACAATTTATCATGGGGAGAGGGTACAAACAGGTGTTTTGTTGTTCTATCCTAGAAAAAGCAGGATGGAGACTTGTACCTGTTGACGCCAACATCCAGCCAATCAGAAGCGCTTTTACACCTACACCATGTGAATCGATAGAAACATTCAGCCCGTAACCTAGGATGGCCAGGCATTCCCTTGCTCCTCCCTCTTCCTACCCCCTCCCTACAGACTGGCTTGTACTGTTAACTCTTTCCCTTGAAAAACGGAAGTTGGAAGAAGCAGCAGGAGCCAGTAGCACTGAAAGATGTTGACTGCATGCTCTCAGGTGGAAATTTTAACATATAGTTTACTGGGGAATGTTTTTTCATTGTGTTCAATGTGTTACACTAAACAATGTTGAAGGTTCATGTCAGTACGACTTGGCTGATATTTCTTCGTCTTCATGCACAGATGTCTATGCAAGTCACACCTGAAATTGGCAAAAGTGGTGCTGGAAGTACTTTTTCAAATCGGCGAAGCACTGCAAAGTTGGCGTCACACCAATTTGAACAGTTTCATTGCCGACAATAGGATGTGACTTGTCATGTGATTTGGACCTGTCAAATCGCATGATAATTTGAGTTGGTGTGTCGGGGACTAATACTACTTTAACAATGCAAAAAGGGGCAAAATGAAAGGTTGTGTATGCAGAGCAGAACTATCCTAAACAGATTGTGAAGCTGTATAAATTAAGCTGATAGGAGCAATGTCTCTGCGACTCAGTAAGGACATTAGGTGCCAACGCAGCACAAACTCTATAAGCATTTGTAGCCACAGATACTACAGAAAAATCAGTACTCCCATAAACAGTGACGTATACAAACAGCTACTTGCGCTTAGCCTTAGTGGCTCTCGCTCTCAAGTCTAGGATAGGTTTGGGTACACAGGCAAACAGTCCCAGGGCTGGTACCATAGGCAGGCAGCTGGCCACCCAACCTAAAGCGTAGTACTCTGCTAGGAAAAGGAGCAGAGCTTTTTGCAGTGGCTGTGTCCTCCATGGGAGCTGAGTGCTATTGAACTTCAACCCCACATACAAGGACCAACAATGGAGTACCGCAGGGGTAGGCAACCTCGGCCCTCCAGCTGTTTTGAAACTAAAACTCCCATGAGACATTGCAAGAAATTGAAAAGCACAGTCATGACTCTTAGAGGCAGAGGCATGATAGAATTTGTAGTTTCACCATAGCTGGAATGGCGAGGTTACCTACCTCTGGAATACCATATACCTGAAACGTGCAAAACTTTTACCCTCTGGGTGTGTCCAGGAATCCAGGGGCTTATGGGAACCATGGGGATTGTGGGAAAAGGAGTTAAAGGAGTCAATGCGTACATCTGCATGTAAAGGGACACTTCACTACAGGGCCGCCATCATAAATTTTTGGGCCCCTTACACAGCTTTAGGCCTGCCCCACGCCCCTCCAGCCTGACCACGAACATTCTCCAGGGCTTGCCCATGGGCCATCTCACTGAATCCACACACCGCTCACCTCACATTTTTATATGTCACCTCAGGTGACATGTTGCTGACCCAGAGGAGCACAGTACAGGCAGCTCCCACGAGGGGTGCACATGTACATAGTAGCCAGAGGTGGCAGTATGGAGCTCGATGTCTAAGCTTAATGACACAGAGAGCAGTAGAAGCTGCAAGATCATTTCTATAGTGCACAACACAGCTCCCCTTCATCCGTCCTGCCTTCTTCTGGCCCGGGCGGGCCCCTCGGGCCCCTTACAGTTGCATCGGCTGTACCCCCCTGATGGCGGCCCTTCTTCACTATAAAAAAACACATATATCATATAAAAAATTCCTGTGCTGTAGTGAACCACAACACACAAACGTGAAGGGCACTGCATTACCAGAAATAGTGTGGGTACATTTTTTCATGCTCAAGGCTCATTAATTGATCATTTAAGTAACTGGGATCCCCTAAAGCAATTCATGTCGCAAAAAAACTCTGCACACAGTCTAGTTTAACAGGTATACAAGGAGGGGTGCATAGGCTCTGCGTCCAGGTCCATGCACTAGTCCTTGTGTACCTGTCAAACTTGGCTGTGCAGGTGAGTCCGTCTAGCTGATGTGCTCCCTTTTCCTTGTATGGGCTGCCTGCATGCAGCTCAGGAGTAGGAGAGAAACACAACCAAATGTCTCTTCACACTCTACGGCAATGTTTCTCAACTCCAGTCCTCAAGGCGCCCCAACAGGTCATGTTTTCAGGATTTCCCTCAGATGAAACGGCTGTAGTAATTACTAAGGCAGTGAAACTGATCAAATCACCTGTGCAAAATAATGGAGAGCCTGAAAACATGACCTGTTGGGGTGCCTTGAGGACTGGAGCTGAGAAACACTGCTCTATGGGACTGAGCACCCATGTGAGCGAACCCTTTGTATTTCTAAGAATCTTTTTGCTTGGGAGTTTTGAGCTGTTATATTGTGTATTATTGAGACGACAAAGTCAGAGAATGATTGTATTGCATTTCCATTACAAGTTCTGTCTCTTTGCAGAGGAGGTGTAGGCAGGAACACCTGTTGACCAATGTTACATGCAGCCAAACACAACAAACTCATTATCCTCAAAGGGAATCTCAGGACACAGAACTAAGTAAGATGAAAAGAGGTGAAATGGATTTTAGATGCTTGGAAGTAGAATTCAATTATCACTGTAAAATGTGAATATATGAAATTTTTACCTGATGAAAATTTCGCCAACTACCATGCAGAATAAAAGCAATGGGACAGATTATTAAAGCAGGAACTTCAGGCAAAACAATCTCACTAATAAATGTGTACTGTGGGTAGCTAGTTACCAGTACCTGTTTTGGATTTTAGGTGCATTGTTTGGAAGAACACATACTGTTTGAAAGAGTTTAAAGCAGAGCTCCACCCAAAAGGGGAGGTTTCACTTTAAGTCCTCTTCCCTGACACATTTGGCAGGTCATTTATTTGGGAGGAGGAGCAGGTATCTAGTTTTGACAAGTACCTGCTCCCACTTCCATTCAGATCGCCTAGGCGATCCAAGCGGAAGTTCTCCTCTCCCCCTCCCTCCCTGCAGTCTTCTAGGACACAGCACAGGTCCCAGAAGACTGTGGAAAAAAGGAAAAGAAAGGCGCCTCTAAGTGCAGTATGTAAAATTTAATAGAGTGCACAAAGGGTTAAAAGCACTTACAAGATTGTTGAGTGTTAAAAGACATGATAAAATCAGGAGTCCTCATCTGTGGCATGTGTCCATCCTCAGCACGGTGGTAGAGAGCAGTGTAGAGCCGTCCAGCAGCTGTAAAGCGTTCTCATGCGTGTTGAAAAGAGGAGGCAGCAGGGAAGCCTGTATTCACTGCGGGATACACAAGGCTGATGGTGTCAGTGTAGAGAAGGGGGTGGTAACGCGTTTCGGAGCATGTGCGGCTCCTTCGTCAGCCGTGAATCCTGTTACCTGTGAACCTATTCCTGACTCCTGTTATCCACCCGGCTTGTTTTGACCATCCCTTGAACTCCACCTGCACTGACCTTGGCATATCCTATGACCAATCTCCTGTCTTCTCCTTTGGCTACTGTTTCTCTGATCTGGTTCCAGACCTGGCTTGCCTCCTGACTACATTCCTGCCTGTGCCCTGCATCCAATTTTCCTTGCAGTATATGACCCAGCCTGCCTGACCTTGCCTACTCTGTTTATGTCACCTGCACCAGCTGCCTACCTGCCGGCCTTCCTGCTGAAGCCTTCTGGCGACTTCACCAGCCCTGCAAGGACATCCGCCCTGCTGCCTACTAGACTTCTTGGCACTCGTGCGACTCTGCACTCCTGCGCTTTCTGTCCACACTATCAGAGGCCACGAGTCAGAGGTGTAAGGGAGGCCTTCCTCATCCAATCAGGCTCTTCTACCAGGTACATGATAGTACAAAGCAGCCATGTCTGAGCCTGGACGAGCAACCCTCCCGGTGGATCAGCTGAGCCATCACCTCACAGCACAGAATCTGCAGAAAGGTTACAGTCAGCTTAGGGAGCGAATCCATGGACTCTCTTCTCCCACGTCAGCTCCCACCTCATCTGCATCTGTGGAACGTACTCCTACACCTACTATAGTAATGCTGCCATCTCAACCCCGGGTACCAACTCCAGAAAAGTTCTCAGGCGATCGCAGCAAGTTCAGGACTATTTATAACGCCTGTGAACTGTACTTTTCATTACAACCCCAGACCTTTTCTCTCAAGGCCACTAAAGTGGGATATGTAATTTCCCTTTTGCAAGGTGAACCTCAGTCCTGGGCCCATCATTTGCTGGAAAAGAGTAACCCCTGTCTGTCAAGTCTGACCTCATTCTTTGAGACCATGGTTCAACTTTATGAGGATCCCCTGCAAACCCCCACAGCCGAGGAGGCCCTACATGCGCTCCAGCAAGGCCACAGAGCCACTGAGGACTATGTGACAGACTTTAGACGCTGGAGCGCAGATGTCGAATAGAATGATGCCGCCCTCTGTTACCAATTCCGGCTAGGTTTATCTGAATCTCTGAAAGATGAATTAGCCCATGTAGGGGTAACTGGTTCCTTGGAAGCATTAATAAACCTGGCGATCCAGATTGGCAGATGTCTAAGAGAACACAGGACTGAAAGATCGGCTGGGCAGCTCCAGCCTTCAGGGATGTGGCCACAAGTTCCCAGTCCGCTAAGTTCAGTACAGCTCGGCACATCTCACCCCTCTCTCGCTCCAGAGGAACGCCAGTACTGCCAACAGAACCACCTGTGCCTGTACTGTGGAAAAGGTGGCAATTATGTAAGGTCCTGTCCAGCCAAGATTCACAGATGCCTGTCCTTCTCTTCAGTCCTTGCTGCCTCACGGGTCTTCTCACCTGGCTATTCAGATCTCACTACAACTTCCAGAGGGAGTCATTCAAGCACCCGCTATTGTTGATTCTGGGGTCTGCAGCTGTTTTATCGACTTGGCTTTTGCCTTACAACATAAGGTTCCACTGCAGCTGAGATCTCATGGACTTTCGATTCACCTAGCAGATGGGTCACGCATTAAATCTGGTCCTGTCACTCAAGAGGCTGTTCTATTACCTGCCACCATATCCGGTACTCGCAGAGAACTGTTACGTTTGGATGTCATAGCTTCGCCCCTGTTCCCTATCATTCTGGGTATGCCATGGCTCCAGGCAGACAATCCCTGCATTCATTGGGATTTGGGAAGAGTCAAGTTCCTTTCTTCTTACTGCCAGCAACATTGCTTCTCCAAACCATCTACCCACCTGTCTCCTCTGCTATGTATGGACTCTGATACTGAGATAAGTTCTTCTATTTCTGCACCTTACCAAGACTTTTCTGACATGTTCAGTAAGAAAGGAGCAGATACTCTCCCCCCTCATAGGCCATATGATTGCCCCATCGAGCTCCTCCCTGGGGCTGAAATACCATTCGGGCGAATCTTCCCGTTGACGGAACCTGAACTTGTCACCTTGAAGGAGTACATTGATGACAGCTTAAGGAAAGGTTTTATTTGTCCTTCCACATCCACCCGGCCAGAGCTGGGATTTTCTTTGTCGAAAAGAAAGATCAGTCCATTCCCCCGTGTGTGGACTACCGGGACCTCAATAAAATAACGATTAAAAAGCCTTACCCCCTGCCTTTGGTGCCAGAGCTGTTTCAGAGATTCCGTTCTGCCGTCATTTTCACGAAATTGGACTTACGTGGGGCATACAACTTGGTGTGTATTCGTAAAGGTGACGAGTGGAAAACGGCTTTTCGTTCCTGATTTGGACACTTCGAGTGCAGGGTACACCTTCAGCTTCAGAAACAGCACAGATCTTTATTAAAGAATTTGTTAGACTGCATTGACTTCCTGTAAAATAGCGTGTCAGACCGCGGGGTTCAGTTCACATCTAGATTTTGAAGAGCCTTGTGTGAGACCCTGAAGATTGACCTGCCTTTTTCCTCAGCGTACCACCCACAAACCAATGGTCAAACTGAAAGGACCAACCAGACGCTTTAACAGTATTTACGCTGTTTTTCTTCCTTCTTGCAGGATGATTGGGTGGCACTATTACCATTAGCAGAGTTCGCATACAATAACTCAGAACATTCTGCCATCAAGCAATCCCTGTTTTTTTGCCAACTACGGGTTTCATCCTTCATTCCTGACCACCACAGCCCCTGAATGTCCAATCCCAGCAGTTCAAGACGCAATGGATTTCTTCAGTTCTAACAAATTGGGTCCTAAATTTGTGGGACCGTTCGCGGTGAAGAAGAGGATCAACAACATGGCCTATGAGTTGGCACTACCAGACTCTTTTAAAATTCACCCAGTGTTCCATATGGCTCTTCTGAAGCCTGCATGTTCGGACCCATTTCCTGAACGGAATAGCGGTCCCCCTGAGCCTAAAATAAGTTCTATTGACAGATATGTCTAATCTTTTTTTCTTTTTTTAATGCACAATAAAAAAAAATGTGGAGAATAATAGTTGGCTAATGTATTCTACTTCAAATGACAGTTTGGGAGTAGTCAGTTACATTTAAAAAAATAATACAATGTATTTACAATGTAAAATTAACAAGGGACACCAACATAGTTGTATCTTTGTTCTTAAAAACTACCAGATAATAGTGTTGTGGTAACTTGCCCAAATAAAACAAAACAAGCATAATAATATTATGCTTGATATCACTAGAAAATAAAAGCCTTTTAAAATACGTTTGGCAGTATCACCAGCAAAGCAGCTTCATTATTATCCCATTAAAGAAGAAGACAATTGTGTGCTGCATTTCGAGATTTTATCATTTGCCTTGTCACGAATGGTAATTCTCCATTACGAATGCAAGTTTATAAGACCGACCGCTTCTGGCTCGTCCCTGCTTCCGAGAATGCGTGTTTGTACTTTGGACTTTGGTCTGACGGAATTGTGTACACACGATCAGAAAATCTGATAACAGACATTTGTCCGAGGAAAATTTATAAGCCTGCCATCCAACATTTGGACGCAGAAAATCTGACAACAATTGTCCGATGGAGCATACAAACGGTCGGATTTTCCGCCAACAGCCTGTCATCACACAATTCCCGTCTGAAAATCAGATCGTGTATACAAGGTTTAAGAATGAAAATCCAGGCTATGGGACTGAACAGAACCAGATTAAGTGTATTGGGTTGTGCCGCAACTACCCAGCAACTGCAACATATTACCTCCTCCCTGCATGTCAAACAAACTTTTCAGAGGGGTAGCAAGGACTACCCCATGTCAGAACAAGCCCTCATTGTTCTCATCGTCCTGCACAATCCTACGCATGTGCCAGGCATTATCATAGAAAAGCAACATCACCTTCCTTAAGCATACATCAACTTAAAGTAAAAGTTAAGTGGCAATGTCCATTATTTTATTAGGCCAGGCAGAGTCTAGAGGGGCACTTGCATATGTATTATATTTGGGTCTCAAGTATTACTGTCATAATAGCATAATAGCTTATTTAATTGCAAGATAAAATTAAAAGATATTATACCATAATGGGGCTATTGTTAATTAGTTAGTATAATTGGTTAATATGTTTTTTTTTTAATATTGGTTAGTTCATTTGTTAGTATAAATTCTCCTGTGGTGGGTAAATGTCCCTGTTATATTGGTGATCATTATAAATTTCTGTTACACTTGAGGTCAGTATAAGGTTCCCTGTTACACTAGAAGTCAGCATAATTTCCATGCCTCATTGGCACATAGTTGGTGTAAATGTCTTCATTACGTTTGTGTTCGGGGGCACATTGGTGTTCAGTAAAGTACCCCCCAATCATCGTGTTCAGCAGAAGGCCCTAGTATATTGGTGTCATTGATTGAAATGCCTCTGTTTGCTGGAGTGAGTAGGAAAAGGGCCTCATTCATTGGAGGTCAGTGAGAAAAGGACCCCTATTCATTGGTGGTGTGGGAGAAGGGCCCCAAATTAAACTTGTGGTCAATGGTTACTTTTTCTGCAACAGGAGCTTCTCTGGACATGCTAATTCCTTCACCTTCTGAGCCAGAACTATAAAACTGTTCAGGATCCTTTCATTTACTGAAATGTACAACCTAAACCTGCAGCTCATCCCTGATGCCAACTATTAATTTTTTATGCCCTAAATTTTATCTACGATTCATACAGTATTTTAGATTAAAGCTGTAGTAAATACTGCTTGGACAGTTGTACCTACAGGTAAGCTTATAATAAAGCTTACCTCTAGGTACAAGGAATATCTCCTAATCGTGTACCATTTAGAAGATATTCACTGTTTATGCAGCTGGTGATATCACAAATGCATGCGCTCTCAGGGGACAGCATACTTATGTTGTCCTTTCAGTATTCTGTGCCATGGCTATGATGTCATCGCTGCTCAGCCATTAAAAAGGCCAGAAAGAAGATTGGGTGAAGATGGAAGCCCTGTCAGAGGTGAGGACAGTTTTATGGTAAGTCTTCGATATGCATAATAGTACATTATGCTGTTAACTTGGAGGGGAAAGATTTTTTTTTTTTAACTACTGTTTTAATAATTTGGGATCACACATGTCTTTTTCAGAGGCTGTTTGTTTTTTTTTGTTTTTTTTTTTTGTTTTATTGCTTTGTTTCTTCAGATATACAGTATCTCACAAAAGTGAGTACACCCCTCACATTTTTGTAAATAATTTATTCTATCTTTTCATGTGACAACACTGAAGAAATGACACTTTGCTACAATGTAAAGTAGTGAGTGTACAGCTTGTATAACAGTGTAAATTTGCTGTCCCCTCAAAATAACTCAACACACAGCCATTAATGTCTAAACCGCTGGCAACAAAAGTGAGTACACCCCTAAGTGAAAATGTCCAAATTGGGTTCAATTAGCCATTTTCCCTCCCTGGTGTCATGTGACTCGTTAGTGTTACAAGGTCTCAGGTGTGAATGGGGAGCAGGTGTGTTAAATTTGGTGTTATTGCTCTCACTCTCTCATACTGGTCACTGGAAGTTCAACATGGCACCTCATGGCAAAGGACTCTCTGAGGAACTGAAAAAAAGAATTTTTACTCTACATAAAGTTGGCCTAGGCTATGAGAAGATGGCCACCGTGCTGCAGCTCAGCTTCAGGGTCTTAGCAAAGGCCATACAGAGGTTTAACAGGACAGATTCCACTCAGAACAGGCCTCGCCATGGTCCACCAAAGAAGTTGAGTGCACGTGTTCAGTGCCATATCCAGAGCTTGTCTTTGGGAAATAGACGTATGAGAGCTGCCAGTATTGCTGCAGAGGTTGAAGGGGTGGGGGGTCAGCCCGTCAGTGCTCAGACTATAGGCCGCACACTGCATCAACTTGGTCTGCATGGCTGTCATCCCAGTAGGAATTTTGCCTACCAGCGCCATTCAGCCAACGTACATCATCGTGTGCTGGTTGGCAAGCAGTTAAAGCGGAACTTCAGTCATTTTTTCATCTTTCCATCTATTAAATATTAAATATTAAAACATTTTTTTTCTGCCAGTAAATACCTTATACAGCCCACTTCCTCTTTCTTGTCTGGTAAAAAGCTTAGACTTATGACATCATGCACAGCTAGACTCAGTGGAGGGAGATTTCTGCAGCATATTTGGCAAGTACAGAATCACAGTATATATAAAATAATATGCAAAGTGGTTGGAGGGAAGCTTCAGATTGGCAAAGATGTTTTTATTACAAATTATGTGAGCAGACTGCAGTTCCTCTTTACGTTAAGAAAGCTATACATGGTTTACAAAGTGGCTCTGTATGGTATCAAGCAAGGGGAGGAGTAGAGAACCAAGGGTTACTTGCCCGAGGAGGCAGGGCAGGCATCAGGGGGGCCTGAAAACATAGTGCTGCCACACCAAGATAAGGTAGATCCCACTCACAAGATATTCAAATAATCAGATACAGAGATCTTTTTCTTAACGGCAGTAAGCATGCATCTCCTTGTATGGAGTGGAACCAACCAAATTTTACAGATTTAGCCTCAAATGTCTAGAGATGGCCAAAAGAAGGTCATTCCCTCCAAATAAGGGACAGTGAGGAACTATGGTTTAACATTGACATTTCAGGTAAAAATTTAAAGAACATTGGTATAACAAATCCTTGAGGTAGAGGCTGGTAAATTTCATTTTAACACTTCAAGTCTACTTGCACACTAGATTGCATACATCCAATCCCAGTGTTTTAGTGCGCCTGGGAAGCACAGGTGCAGAGTTCTGTCTTCCTGCCTGCAGCCTGTCAAAGTCTATGGCAAGCTAAAATACGTGGTTGCTAGACAAGGTTAAACCTTGTACTGTGTGGTACTCTAATAATTCTGTATCACTCAGTACAGAGTTCAGCTCTTTCCAGCAGCATATTTTATCCTGCCATAGACTGGTGGGCTGAAGGTGGTGGTGGCAGTGGTGTATTTAGGTTTTGTGCTGCCCTAGGCCTTACTAAACTTGTGCACCCTCTAATTTAAATATGACCCACCCCTTACTGTCAATGTCACGCCCCTTCCTGTTTAAGACCCGTCCTGTCATCTGCAAACCACGCCCCTTCCTATTTAGGCTCCACCTTTTCCTCTTAGAGCCCCACCGCTTCCTCTCTGTACATTAAAAGTGGGTACTAAGTGCAGCCTCATCAGTGCCCATCAAAGCAGCCTCATTAGTGCCCATCAGCGCAGCCTCATCAGTGCCCATCAATGCAGCATCACCAGTGCCCATCAGCGCAGCCTCATCAGTGCCCATACATGCAGCCTGATCAGTGCCCATCAATGCAGCCTCACCAGTGCCCATCAGTGTAGCCTCATCAATGCCCATCAATGCAGTCTCACCAGCGCCCATCAATGCAGCCTGATCAGTGCCCATCAATGCAGTCTCACCAGTGCCCATCAGCACAGCCTCATCAGTGCCCATCAATGCAGCCTCATCAGCGCAGCCTCATCAGTGCCCATCAGCACAGCCTCATTACTACCCATTAATGCAGCCTCATCAGTGCCCATCAATGCAGCCTCATCAGTGCCCATCAGTGCAGCCTCACCAGTGCCCATCAATGCAGCCTCACCGGTGCCCATCAGCGCAGCCTCATCAGTACCTAATAAGGGTCTCCAATTGCATTCTAGTTCCTCTTTAGGCAGCTGTTCGCATTGGGCCAATTTGGCAGCAATGGCACCGTCCGAATTGGTGCGACGCCGACTTTGCAGCGCTGCAATGATTCCCAAAATTACTTCCTGTACTACTTTTGGTGACTTTGGGTGTGATTTGTATGGACATCTGTGCATGAACCCACACAGATGTCTGTCAAATTGCCCCCCAAAGTTGGACTGCATTGCCAATTTGAAATCGTGTGAGTTCAGCTGAACCCATGCAATTTCAAACTAGTTTTAAAAACGACCGTTTTTTCAGGAACAGTGATTTTAATAATGCTTAAAGTGAAACAATAAAAGTATAATGTTCATTTAAATTTCGTACCTGGGGGGTGTCTATAGTATGCCTGTAAAGGGACGTTCCGCGGCTTTCGAATTTGCTGGGAACACCCCAAATTGTTCGCTGTTCGGCGAACGGGCGAACAGCCAATGTTTGAGTCGAACATGAGTTTGACTCGAACTCGAAGCTCATCCCTAGTCAGCAGGATAGGTAATAGAAATCCAGACTGATCTATGATCAGAAATCAGAAGAAATCAGAAGAAATCAGAAGGCAGCATTAGCCATACAGGTAGCTATGAAAAGTTACCACATATATACAAGTAAACACTAAGGGCACTTTTGCACTGGGGCGTTGGGGGCGTCGGCGGTAAAACGCCACTATTTTTAGCGATGCTTTACAGTTGTGTTTGGTGCGCTTTTTGGCTGCTAGCGGGGCACTTTTAACCCCCGCTAGCAGCCAAAAAAGGGTTAAAAGTGCCCGTAAAGCAGTGCTTTGCCGGCGTTGCCATTGATTTCAATGGGCAGGGGTGCTTTAGGAGCAGTGTATACACCGCTATCAAAGCGCCTCAAAGAAGCTGCTTGCAGGACTTTTTTGAGCGTCCTGACAGCGCACTGCTCCAGTGTGAAAGCACTCAGGCTCTCACACTGGAGTGACAGAAGTGGTACTTAAGGCTACTTTCACACTGAGGCACTTTAGAGGAGCTATAGCGCTAAAAATAGCGCCTGTAAAGCGCCTCTCCTGTCACTCCACTGTGAAAGCCCGAATGCTTTCACACTGGAGCAGTACGCTGGCAGGACACTCACAAAAGTCCTGCAATCAGCATCTTTGAGGCACTGTAGGAGTGATGTATACACTGCTCCTAAAGTGCCCCTGCCCATTGAAATCAGTGGCACCGTCAAAGCACCGCTGCAGCAGTATTTTGCGGGCGCCTCTTAACCCTTTTTAAGGCTGTTAGCGGGGGTTAAAAGCACCCCGCTAGCGGCTGAAAAGCGCCGCAAAAATTAAAAGTAAAGCGCCGACGCCTGTCCGCCCCAGTGTGACAGTGCCCTTACAGGGCCTGTAAAGCATCTCAGTGTGAAAGTAGCCTAAGGTTTTAAATGCCATTGATTCCAGAAGCACCAGCCTGCAGATATTGAGCTATAAAGAGTTAACCATATACTTAAGCAGCACTGTACATGTGTCCATTGATGCAGAGAAGAAAAGCACAGTCTTCCCCTAGCACCAAGGACACAGAGGGTTAATTATCAGACAGTAGTCCCTATTTCAGATAACAGGAGATAGGAGAAACAAAGTGAAAGCAGAGGTGTGAGGTTTGTAAGGAGAGACAGTGAGGAGGGTCCATATCTTACTTTCACTCCCTCCAGGACATGCAGAATGTAGCTGGGTCTGCCAGCTGAAGCCACAATCTGACTGATCTAGAGGCTCCATCTGCATCTGGAGTCACAGCACAGGAGGCTGACCAGTACTCTCTCTGTTCCCCTGTCTGTGCAAATCGTACTAATCGGGACACAGAGCCATAGTAGTTACTTTGTGGGTTATAGGCCACCTGCAGGCGCTGGACACTGGCACACCCTAAACAGGAAGTTGCCTCCCTATATAACCCCACCCATACCGGGAGTACCTCAGTTTTTTTCGCCAGTGTCTAAGGTGTTGGTCACGAGTAAAGATGTACTGTGCTGAGCTCCACTGGAGCAATCCTTGATGGGGCAAGCTATGCAGCCGGATCCATTCAAAGTGTCTTTTAGGCCGAATTGAATGGTACCCGGGCCTCGTGGTGGAAGAAACGATTTTTTGCCTGTAACGCTTCTCTTTTTAGAGAGCTGGACCCCGGCATCCAGTACTTTGGTATTTTAAGCCATAAAGTTTTACTGGCGGGGTGCTATTATGGGTCCAGGAGTGTGGGTTCCCCGAGAGTCCCCAGTTCCTGAAGGTTTGCTAATGGAACCCACCATGAAGGGTGAAGATTGGGTCTGTTGGTTTTACCACAGAAAACCCTGCGGCCGGAAAGGTAAGTGAAGTTTTTCTAAGGAATTTTTAAAATTTTCTTATGAAATGTCTCCTTTAACCACTTAAGCCCCGGACCATTTGGCTGGCAAATGACCAGAGCACTTTTTGGGTTTCCGCACTGCGTTGCTTTAACTGACAATTTCGCGGTCGTGCGATGTGGCTCCCAAACAAAATGGACGTCCTTTTTACCCCACAAATAGAGCTTTCTTTTGGTGGTATTTGATCACCTCTAGGATTTTTATTTTTTGCGCTATAAACAAAAATAGAGCGACAATTTTGAAAGAAACGCATTATTTTCTACTTTTTGCTATAATAAATATCCCCCAAAAGTATATGAAAAAACAATTTTTTTTGCTCAGTTTAGGCTGATATGTATTCTTCTACATATTTTTGGTAAAAAAATCGCAATAAGCGTTTATTGATTGGTTTGCGCAAAAGTTATAGTGTCTACAAAATAGGGGATAGTTTTATGGCATTTTTATTAATAATTTTTTTTTTTACTAGTAATGTTGGCGATCAGCGATTTTTATCATGACTGCAACATTATGGAGAACAGATCAGACACTTTTGGTGCTATTTTGGGACCATTCACATTTATACAGCGATCAGTGCGATTAAAAATGCGTTGATTACTGTGTAAATGTGACTGGCAGTGAAGGGGTTAACCACTAGGTGGCGCTGTAGGGGTTAAGTGTGTCCTAGGGAGTGATTCTAACTGTGGGGGGGAGGGGCTATTTGTGACACGACACTGATCACTGCTCATGATTACAGGGAGCTGTGATCAGTGTCAGTGTCACTAGGCAGAACAGGGAAATGCTTGTTTACATCAGCATTTCCCCGTTCTTCCTCTCCGTGAGACGATCGCGGGTATCCCCGCGGACATCACCCTCACGGAGCTTGCGGCACGCGCATGCATGCAAACCTCTTCTTAAAGGGCAATATGCAGGTACGTTAATATGCCTGTACGTGCATAAACTCCATTTATACTGGCTGCAAGTTGTCAAAGGGACACAAGAGCAAAGAGGGGCATGAAAGAGGTTTGGTGACACAGGCATTTCCTATTTACAGGCATTCCTATTTTGACACATTTACTATTCGCATCAGGCTGAGCATTAATAGTAGCGTCAGTGGCTGGACTATTGCTAAAGCAGTGGATACGATCCTTTTGGTAGTACCTCTGCTTTTGTGCATCGGGCTATGATCGGAAGGGGGACTAGAAACACTCCAAAAGAGGACTAAAGGGATCTCCCTCAAGCTCTGAAAGCCTAAAACTTATCTCTACAATGGCATCCTCCCCTGAGAGGGGATGGCTGGTCAGAGTGAGCCTTCAGGGGCCATGGAATGTTTGCAACTGTTTACAACACTGCAGCCCCTGCCTACATTTTTAAAAAGGTTTTTCTCAGCCATGATAGGATGGGAAAAAGGTTAGCGACTTTAATCGCATTCCAGAGTTCATTCCATTACCCCAGGACCCTCAAACTGAGGATCTGGGGGCGGGAGAAAATGTTTTCTCCCAGAGGACCGTGAACAGGCTGACGACTCCTCTTCTGAGGGGTCATATGCGGAAAATCAGCTTCACATTGTGGGTGCAATTTCTTGCTGAATTGGTCCACTCCACATTTTATGCTACCCTTCACTGAGTGTCCACTTCTTGTTTTGGGTTCGTTAAAGCCTCCTCAAAGCTGTTCATGCCTTTCCTGTCCATTCATTGTTGGGAAAGATTATGTAGTCTGAGTGGGATCACCCAGATAAGCATTTTTCCCTCCTAAAAAGTTTTTCACACTTTATCCTATGGAGGAAAAAACTTTCTAAAGGTAGAAGATACCAGCAACTGACGTTGCTATATCTTCTGATTAAAAGTTTGACTTGTCCGGCAGACAATGCTCAAATACTTAGGGATCCAACGGATAAAGAGTTGGAATTCCTGTTAAAAAAAACAAAACAAAAAACATATGTTGTTTACCTGACAGGTTGAGTGTCTCAACCTGTGCTGACAGTAATTGGTATATGTCAAATCCTTGAGAGACCAGTTTTAAACAGGTGCTTAAAGTTATCCCTGTTCAGCAGGCCCAGGTTCTGGCAAGTTCCTAGTAGCTTTATGTTGGCAATAGACACTATGAGAGATTCTATCTTCAGGCCTCACGCCTTTCGCTGGGCTGGTACTTATGTATAGAATACTATGGTTGAAAAATTGGTCAGCCGAAGCGTCATATAAAAAAAAAAACTCCTGGCTGGTTTTCCTTTTTGCGGTGAACAGCTGTTTGGGATATCTTGGATAATTCATCCAAAGAATTTCCACTGGAAATTCTTTGGATAATTCATCCAAAGAATTTCCAGTGGAAAGGTACCCCTTTGCCATTTAAGAAAAGGAGTAAATGTATTTCATTTAAACAAGCTCCTTCTCCAGTGCCAGGGGCATCAGCCTTCAAGCAGTCACGACGGCTTCCGCCATCAAGTTCAAGAGGTAATCCTCAGGGACAAAAGAAACCTACAAACAAGATACTAAAGCCTCCTTATAAGGGGGTGTCCCCGCTCGCTCAGGGGGGAAAGACTTCTGCAGTTCTCAAGGGTCTGGCAGAAAGAATGTCGAGACAGATGGGTGGCTTCTTCAATAGCTGTAGAGTACAATCTGGGGTTTCCATCTCCTCGTTTTCTCAGATCAAACGTTCCTAAGATCCAGAGAAAAAGAAGTCTCTCTTCTAGCATTGGACCATACTTTAGCAAAGAGTGGTCATGCTGGTCCCCATGAAAGAGCTGGAGTTGAGGTTTCATTCAAATCTTTTTCCACGGAAAAAAACAAATGGAGGTGTCAAACCCATTTTGGATATCAGGAATCTAAACCGGTTCCTGAATATTCGCTCTTTTTCTCATGGAGTCAATCCAATCAGTTTACTCCATCTTACAAGGAGGAGAACTTTTAATGTCGATCGAAGTCAAGGGTGCATACCTCCATGGGCATATTTCCCTGCTCACTAGAAATATTTACTTTTTAAGGTAGAAATTCTTCATTTTCAGTTTGTAGTTCTGCTCTCGTTCTAGCTACTGCACCTTGAGTGTTTACAAAGGCTTTGGCTCCTCCTTCAGCCAGACTAAGGGCCCAAGGTATAACGATTATAGTTTACCTAGATGATCGGCTCTTGATAGACCAGTCGGTAGCCCACTTAGACCAAAATATGGTCACCACATTAAACTACCTGGAATACCTAGGTTGGATTCTCAACCTAAAGAAATCTTCCTTAAAACCATTAAGGAGATTAAAATACTTGGGTCTATTCATAGATACATCCAGAAAAAGGTATTCTTGCCCCGGGCAAAGATCAGCACTATAAAGGAACTGATTAAAGTGGTCGAGGCAAGATGAATCCTTCTATTCAGCTTGCATGAGGAAAAGATGGTGGCTTCATTCAATTCATTGATTCATTCATTCATTCCTTATGCTCAGTTTCATTCGCTGCAAAACAGTATCTTATCGGCTTGTAACAAGAGGGTTCAAGCTCTAGATTTTTCAATGTGTCTGACTCCAAAGGTGCAAAAGTATTTTTCCATTTGCAGTTTTTTGGTTATTAACGCAAAACAGTGGCAGGGCTGTGGGGGTTAAATGTATAACAAAAAATTAAAGTCAATATAATAGCGGCAACCAGTACAGGACATGCCAACTGTGGTGGTTGCCGCTATTATATTGACTTTAATTTTTTGTTATACATTTAACCCCCACAGCCCTGCCACTGTTTTGCGTTAGCATGGCTCTTGCCTCGGTTTTGTGCTGGGGTTTCCTTCCTCAGCGCGGGAGCTGCGATGCGCTCCTTGGACCCTCCCCCTCCTCCCCCTTGGGAGGTTCGGGCGGGTACCATTCTGTGCATCGGCGCCACGGTCCCTACGTCATGCGCGGGACGTTCCAACCAACGTCACCGCGCTGACGCCTGGAGCGTCACCTGCGTGACTCCCCTTTGGGAGGGGGACGGTTTTGGCGCCAAACACTGAGCGATTCCTCAGCTCAGATGCGGACGCCGCCCCCTCCTCCCGCTAGGCTCAAGCACGTGGCGTTGGCGGCATATATTTATATGTCCCCCAATCTGAATGGGCCGTTCATTTGGCCTGTCTCCGATTGGGGTCTCTACACACCAGCTGTTCTTCTCTTGCTGTTTGTGCTTTACCCTTAGCATCGGGTAAGTCTTCGGATATTGGGCTCACTCTTTCTGTTTCACTCCTGCTCTGTTTCACTGCACATCTTGTCTCATCCATTAGCCATTATCTATTTCTCACACTCCCTCCTCCACAAAGCACACCATTTAGATCTGCACTAGTCACCATCTTCATTGTTTCACTATGATTTTCACAATATTATTTATCAAGATTACACATAAAGGTATCTATTACTATTAATTTCATAAATATCATTTACATCATACCAATATCATATATAATGGTATCTTTAGATACATTATTTTTACATTACTCAATATTATTAATTTGACTATTTCTATAATATTATCTACTGATATTATATACGAGGGTATCTTTGGGTACATTATTTACACATTATTCAATATTATTAATTCCATTTTATATTACTAACATTTACTATTTATAAATTGATATTTTGTTCCCAGATATCCCTTCATTCTGACAAGCTCTTCACTATTATTTCTGTCACATGGACACCATCCCATTATCCGGACACTGCCATTCCATCACCCGTTGCCACCCAGACATATTATGCTGCCTCAGCTCCCGTGCTGGGGTTTGTTGCCTCTGGCTCACTCCGTGCCATTTGCCGTGCGTCGCACTCAGTGCCAGGGTTGGTAAGTGTATGTCTTCTGACCAACCACGTTGTGATTAGATCTATTTTACTCCTCTCTATTAAGATGGAGATTTATTATATGTATATATCTTACAGGTTTGTACTGCATCAGCTCCTGATGAGTGGAGAAAACCATCCACGAAACGCGTCGAGCTACACTTGATGCTTCAACCTGTCATCAGTATATTTTTTTCTAACCTTTTATATCATTGTGCCCTTTTCACACCAGGTCTCGGGCACACCACTTCGGGTACCCTGTATGACCATTATTATTATCATGTGATTTATACTACAGCTACCAGGTTCCGGGCATGCCACTTCTGGCACCTATCATGATCATGATTATGAATATTATCATGGCTATGCGATTAATTCCAGTTACTGTTGTACCATTAGTTTTGCAATTATCATTTATCGAGTATGATTTTATATCTACTGCATGTATTTTTCCATACTATATGCTTCATTGTTATATAAAAACATATATGTGTGTTGATATGTGAAATTCCTGTTACTCTATTTACTATGACTAATAAATTAATATTTCTAAACCCTCCGCAATCCAACCGCTTCATTTAAAGTCCCAACTTCCCTGTTTGTTATATACCTGATTCCGGGATGGAGGCGACAAGTGCGCCTCATTTAAAGTCCCAAACTCCCCTCTTTATGCCAAATTCAGTCTCCTTTAAATAGCGATTTGTGGCGCCAAGTGCTGTCACGAAGCGCGTGCTTCCCTGCGCGCGTCCGCGTGCCGTCATTCGCGCAAACGGCTTTTCTAATGGGAAACCTACACACAGGTATTCTTCTGTCACTCTGTTTGCTGGAAAGACTTTCTTGACATTGTCCCCCTTCAATGGGCAGGCTCCGGATGCCCAATTGAACCATCTTTCTTGGGTGGGACTTTTTAAAGGCTAGAATCAGTCTTTCAGTGTGGATATTGGACTCCGGTTCCCAAGAGTTCTCCTCTGCGCCATACCCTTTCAATTTTACCAGGTACTGGACCTGGTTATGTCTCTTCCTACAATCCAGGATGGATTCAACCTCAAATTCTTCCTCACCGTTGATGAGTACTGGTTCAGGAGGACTGGTATTCTGAGGCAAAGGGGTCAGGAACTGTGGGCTTAAGTAGGGCTACATGGAAAACTGGATGTATCCGAAATGATTCTGGTAGCTTTAATTCATAGGCCACATTGTTGATCTTCCTTTTTCCTGAGAAGGGGCCCACGAATTTAGGGCCCAATTTTTTAGAGGGGCATGCAAGTTTCAAATTCAAGGTGGACAACCAAACTTGATCTCCGGGTTCTAGATTAAGCTCCCCCCTCCTCCTCTTGTCAAACACCTCCTTGTTATATTCTTGGGTCCTTGTCATTGTCTCCTGAAGTAATTTATCATTTGCATCAAAGAAATTCAGAGTTTCTTGAGCAGCTGGTACTGTACACCCTGGAATGTTGTTGGACAGAAACAAAGGATGAAAGTCGTAATTTGCAAAAAACAGGGACTGTTTTGTGGCAGAGTGAACAGAGTTATTACTGTATATGTGACTTCAGCAAGCGGTAGTAGCAGTTTCGGCTGGTGAAGTTTTAGGATGGGGGGGTGCCAGACCCCGCCCTTCCTTTTGACCCCTCCCACTTGGTGAAAATGGGCGTGGTTTCAGCTAAATAGTGGGCGTGGCTCTAAGGTGGTGTGGTTAGCGTCTGAGATGAACGAGGGATGGAGGGAGAGGGAGAGAGGGATGGAGGGACAACAGGCCCAGAACCTACACAACAATAGAAATATGTGTATTCTAGAAAGTTTAACAATCAGCAGATAAAGATATTCCAAACACCTGGTGTTAGCACTTCAATCATCCTGACACCATGGTTGCTATGGTGTCAGGATGATTGAAGCGCATTATTTCTATTATTACATTGTAATATAAAATGAAATCATTCAACTCGCCATAATGCAGAATCAGTGGGAGCCCTGAGCGTGTCACTAGCCACGTCGCCTGCCACCAGATGCCATCAGGTGTCCCCAGCGGAGTCTGTCCTTACATGCAGCCTGTGTCCCATAAAATGCAGCCTGTGTCACACAAAATGCAGCCTGTGTCCCACCAAATGCAGCCTGTGTCCACCAAATGCAGCCTTGCCTATGTCCCCCAAATGCAGCCTTGCCTGTGTCCACCAAATGCAGCCTTGCCTGTGTCCACCAAATGCAGCCTTGCCTGTGTCCACCAAATGCAGCCTTGCCTGTGTCCCCCAAATGCATGTGTCCCCCAAATGCAGCCTTGCCTGTGTCCCCCAAATGCAGCCTTGCTGTGTCCACCAAATGCAGCCTTGCCTGTGTCCCCCAAATGCCTGTGTCCACCAAATACCTGTGTCCCCCAAATGCAGCCTTGCCTGTGTCCGCCAAATGCAGCCTTGCCTGTGTCCCCCAAATGCAGCCTTGCCTGTGCCCCCAAATGCCTGTGTCCTCCAAATGCCAGTGTCCCTCAAATGAAGCCTTGCCTGTGTCCCCCAAATGCAGCCTTGCCTGTGTCCACCAAATGCAGCCTTGCCTGTGTCCTCCAAATGCAGCCTTGCCTGTGTCCCCCAAATGCAGCACAGCTGCACTTACCTTGCTGTGTGTTGTCCTCTCCAGCGGTGTCTCCTTCACATCGGCGATGGAGCGGCATACTTTCTGTTTCCCTCTCCCAGGCGCAATGGGCAAAAGAAAGCAGGAAGTGACATCTAACTGAGATGTCAATCAAACCGCCTGGCCGTAGTAATAGATACTACAGGCGCCAAGTGGAAGCTACTCGGCGCTTCAGAAAGCGCCGCAAGGCGGCCCGCAAATGAAGCGCCACGTCTGCAATCTCGTGATTGCATAGACATGGCGCTTCCCATAAGTGCACTGTGTCCGTTGTCGCACTGTGTCCGGCGTCCGAACACAGTACACTTAAGGACCTTTTTGGTATTTTTTTTTTAAAGGGTCAGTTTAAAAAAAATTTTCGCCACTGGGTAGTAGGGATGCCCAATCATCCTGGGAAAATGATGAAAAACAACGTAAATATTGCTCAAGCATTTGATTTGTTCTCTCCGTCTGGCCATTAGTTTGGGGATGATAGGCAGAAGAGAAGGAAAAGTCGATCTTCAGGAATAAACATAGTGCTCTCCAGAACTAGGAAGTAAACTGTACACCTCGGTCTGATACAATATTTGCAGGGATACCGTGGAGCCTCAAAATTTCCTTAATGAAGATTCTAGCGGTTTCAGGGGCAGAGGGTGTACCCCTCATGCGCAAGAAGTAAGCCATTTTGGATAATCTATCCTCCACCACAAAGATGGTAGTGCATTTTTCTGATGGTGGCAGCTCAATGATAAAATCCATGGAGATCATCCTCCATGGCCTCTCCGGGACAGATAGTGGCTTCAACAGACCCCATGCCTTTGGACTTGCTGCCCTTATTCTGGATACAGATGGTACATGATTCTACATCTCTCCTGCAATCCTTCAGTAACTGTGGCCACCAAAACGTGCGCTGGAGGAGTTCGGAAGTCTTGTGCATGCCGAAGTGGCCGGCCAACTCATGGTCATGGCAGGAACTAAGGACGGTAACTCGCAAATCCTGAGGTACAAAAATTTTGAACTTGTACCACAATAGGTCATCTCTTGCTTGTGGAGTGACATCAGGCGGAGGAGAAGCCCCTATGGAAGCCTGTCTGATTTGAGATAGCAAGTGCCCTTGGAGCATGAGAAAGTACCCTGAGGGTAGGATGGTATCTGGAGGTAAGGGAGCTTCAGATTCACTGAACATCCGGGAAAGTGCATTGGGCTTCGTATTCTTCGACTCTGGCCTGTAAGTGATGTGGAACGAGAATCTGGTGAAAAAGAGTGCCCACCTGGCCTGACGTGGTTTCAACCTCTTGGCAGCTTTCAAGTACTCCAGATTTTTGTGATCTTGTTATAGACAAGAATTGGATGTGCTGCTCCCTCCAGGAGACATTGCCACTCTTCAAGTGCGGCCTTGATTGCCAATAGTTCTCGGTCACCTACATCATAATTCCTCTCTGCTTCGGATAACTTGCAAGAGAAGAACGCAACTGGGTGCAAAAGAGCCTTGGGCCCCTGTCTCTGGGAGAGTACTGCTCCGACTGCTATAGACGCAGAACTCTGGGCTTGTGTCTTTATTGTGGGGGCAAGGGTCATTTTCGTGACTCCTGCTCACTTCGTCCAGGAAACGCTTAGGTCTAATACATTTAGAAGGTGGAGTATTGGACCCAGAAACATCACCTTCTCGTCTTCTTCTTTCGGTGTTCCTCCATGTAGGCCCTTCTCCCCAATCGGTCCTAGCATATCTGGACTCCAGGGCTGCCGGCAATTTTATGGACTGGAGAACTGCTTCTTCTATGAAGCTTATCCTTTCTCCCCTCGCTACACCACTGGTAGTCTCGGCAATTGATGGCACTGTGCTCCCAGGGGGCCCTATCCGTTTCCAGACGCTACCTATTAGGATGTCGGTAGGGATACTCCACCAGGAGTGGATTTCCGTCCTCATTCTACCCAAGGCCTCTACCCCCATTGTATTGGGCCTTCCTTGGCTACAGCTCCACTCTCCACATGTGGACTGGGTCTCTGGGCAGATCCTGGCTTGGGGTCCTTCGTGTTTCTCATCCTGTCTTCTCAAGGTGGTCCCCAAGGAGAGACTTCCCATTGCTACCACATCCGTATCTTCTGATCTTCCCTCGGCATACAGCGATTACCGGGATGTGTTCTGTAAGAAGTCTGCTGAGGTGCTTCCTCCCCACAGATCTTTTGACTGTGCCATTGACCTTGTTCCTGCAGCAACTCTACCCAGGGGTCGTACCTACCCTCTGTCCATTCCAGAGACCCAGGCCATGTCTGAGTATGTTGCTGAGAATTTGGAGAGAGGTTTCATCCGGAAATCCTCGTCGCCTGCAGGAGCAGGGTTCTTTTTCGTTGCTAAAAAGGATGGTACCCTCAGACCCTGCATCGACTATTGAGGGTTTAATGCAGTGACTGTCAAAAACCAATACCCCTTACCTCTAATATCTGAGCTATTTGACAGGTTGAAGGGGGCTTCCATTTTCACCAAGTTGGATCTCAGAGGCGCATTCAATCTCATTAGAATACGGGAAGGTGACGAATGGAAGACTGCGTTTAACACTAGGGACGGACATAACGAATACCTGGTTATGCCTTTTGGTTTGTGTAATGATCCAGCTGTGTTCCAGAACTTTGTCAATGAAATCTTCAGGGATCTACTATACCAGTTTGTTGTCATCTATCTGGATGACATTCTCATCTTTTCTGAAAATCTGCTTGCGTACAGGAATCATGTCCACACCGTACTTCAGTGCCTTAGAGAGAATAATCTCTATGCCAAGCTGGAGAAGTGTTCCTTTGAATGTCCTGAGGTCCTGTTTCTGGGATGTTTTGTTTCTAGTATGGGTCTTCGCATGGATCCCGGAAAGGTCTAGGCCATTACCAACTGGCCCCTTCCTGCTAGCCTCAAGGCCACGCAGCGCTTTCTTGGCTTCACAAATTATTATAGGCAGTTCATAAGGAATTACTCTTCCATTGCCGCGCCTATTATCGCTTTAACCAAGAAGGGTACGAATGCCAAAGACTGGCCTCCCGAGGCTGTCTCTGCGTTTCACAATTTGAAACAGGCCTTTGTTTCTGGACCTCTCTTGAGGAGACCAGATACTGAGAACCCATTTTTTATTGAAGTAGACACTTCTTCGATGGGGGTGGGAGCTGTGCTTCTTCAGTTCTTTGAGAAGAGACGTCAACCATGTGCGTTCTTCTCCAAAAAATGTTCTCAGGCAGAGAGAAATTATGGCATTGGTAATCGGGAACTTCTCGCAATTAAATTGGCATTGGAAGAGTGGCGTCATCTCTTGGAGGGTTCACCTCACTCCATTACGATCTTTACTGATCACAAGAATCTACAATACCTACAGAATGATAAACGTCTGAACCCCAGACAGGCCAGGTGGAGTCTCTTCTTTTCTCGTTTTAAATTCATGATTACGTACAAACCTGGTTCCTGCAACGGTCGGACTGATGCGCTCTCTAGGTCATTTGACACTTTGGACGAGGAGTCCACCCCTGATCCTGAGCCGATCATTCCGACCTCATGCATTGTTGCCCATTCTACCACCCTGGAATCAAAAATTCCTCCTGGCAAGACCTTTGTTCCCACGGAGCTAAGAGCTAAGATCCTTCGTTGGGGACATGATTCCAAGGTGTCAGGTCATGCTGGGTTCCTCCGATCCTTCCTGCTCATCAGTCGTCTCTACTGGTGGCCTAACCTCCGCTTGGATGTTAAAGATTATGTTAATATAACAAAAGACTGATGGTCAAAAGAGATTCTTCAACGAGGAACACACTGGTCTTTAGAAAAATACAAATAGGTATGCTTTATTAGATACTATAAATAACAAACAAAAAATGCAAGTAAAAGTTCATTTTCTTCCACCAAAGTGTAAATGAGTAAATACCATATACAGACACACCATCCACACACTCCTCATTCACTCCAGTTTATCCATACTAGCGGCAATTAGCCTAGAACCTGTTCACGGACTGTAGAAAAATGATACACTACTCCAGGACGTGTATGAAAATAGAATGGCAGTCACTGTATCAAAAATAAGAATGCATTTGATGCAGATGTAACAAATTTCCCAAGTAGCGGCCGTTTGGATGTCAGGGAACATAAGCTATCCTTATATGTAACTATAGAGCATGTCTGTCTGACAATATGCCGCAAGTCCTTATGAAGGGAATATTAAAGAGTCTATGATGGCATCAAATCTGATTTGTGGCCAGAGTATGATCATAGCAATTCTATGAGGTGGTTTTCTCAAAAATGTAATTTGGAGTCGACTGGTCTCACCTGACTGTGGTCATCCGCTCAATCATGGAACCGTACCTGAACGGGGATCCCTGGATGGTCCAAAGGGAATATATGTCCTCACAGTTAGGTAGTGTGACTGGTGGAACACCAATTTTCAAGACCTGATTGTTTGTTGGGAAGACTGTTGATACTTCGCTGAGCTGGGGGACCACACTGCTCAGTATACGCTGCAGACGGGACAAGCTGAAATAGGCAGCCGCACAGCATAAGGAGCAGAGTCCAAGTGGGTCGGCTCTAAGTGGAAGTGGTTGTATTCTTAACCATAAGATATGTCTTGGATGATGGTAACTCAAAGGCACCAGTATCTGGCCTGTAAATAGTCCATGAGGGAGCTCTCATAGAGAAGCACAGAGACCAGGTTGTAGAGACACCACAAAGATCGTCCGTGAAACAAAAGTTGCGGAAATAACTGGAAGGTGGGAGATGATCAGGAAATCATTTCCAGATGGTTGCTTGTATATGTGGGGGCGTCCAGCTAACGCGTTTCAAATGAAATTGAAAACGCTTCAGTTGGACGCCCCCACATATACGAGTAATTATCTGGAAATAATTAAAAAACTGAGCAGGAAGGTGGGACTTTGAATGAGGCACTAGGTGTGTAGAGCCACGCGCCTCCATCCCCGATAATTTGGACAAAAAAAGGGAGCAGAAACGTGGGACTTTAAATGAAACATGCACTCCAGGAGACAACACAGCGACCATGAACATAGCAGGTATCCAAGAATAGAGCAGAACCAAGAACAAAGGATCCGCTAGCATGCGGGACAGGTGCCTTGGTGTTACCGTGGAATCAGTTTTACTGTTTTATGCATTTTCTCCTTTTCTGCCTGCATCCACGACTTCTTCGCAGGATCAAGCAGGAAGGGAAGTCGATGATTCTTGTGGCCCAGCGTGGCCCAGAAGATCTTGGTATGCAGAGATCGTAAGGTTGGCGGTAGGGGTCCCATGGACCTTACCACCATGTCCAGACCTTCTCTCACAAGGTCCAGTATTCCATCTTACCTTTAAAATGCTAAATTTAATTATTTGGCTATTGAGACCCACATTCTAAGGAAACAAGGGCTGTCAGGTTCAGTGGTATCTACCTTGGTTAATGCAAGGAAGCCTGCCTCCATAATCATATATTATGGAGTCTGGAAAGCATACTGTATGTCTCCTGGTATGAAATCAGGGGTTGACACCCCAGGAAATAGGTCATAGGTAGAATCCTTGACCTTCTGCAGATGGGGTTAGAAATAAAACTGGCCTTGAGTACTTTCAAAGGACAGGTCTCGGCCTTATCGGATTTTTTCATTGACCACTTGCTTCACATTCTCTGGTTCGTAGCTTTATTCAGGGAGTAACACGGCTTAATCCTCCGGTTAGGTCACCCCTGAACCCTTGGGACTTGAATTTAGTTCTGTCAGCATTACAAAAACAGCTTTTTTTTAGCCGATATGACATATTCCCTTGGTCCTTTTTTTGACAAGGAAACTTGTTTTTCTGGTAACCATATCTTCTGCAAGAAGGGTATCAGAGTTGGCTGCTCTTTCTTGTAATAATAATTAATATTCACAAGGATAAGGTAGTATTGCGTCCTCATCCTAACTTTTTACCAAAGGTAGTATCAGGTTTTTATCTAAACCAGGATATTGTTTTACCTTCATTTTTCTCCAGAACCTTATTCTATGGAAGAAAAATCACTACATTCTCTTGATGTGGTGAGAGCAGTCAAAGTCTACTTTAAAGGCGACTGATCAGATTCGGAAAACGGATGTTTTGTTCGTATTGCCTGAAGGTCCTAAAAGAGGACAGTCAATATCGAAATCTACTATTTCTAAATGGATTCAACTAGTAATTGTTCAAGCTTATGGTTAAAAGAGGTAGATTCCACCCTCTCAAATCAAAACGCACTTCTCTAGGGCTGTTAGTGCTCCGTGGGCAGTGCATCACTAAGTCTCCATGGCTCAAATCTGCAAGGCCGCAGCTTGGTCTTCAGTTCATACATTTACCAGATTCTATCAGGTGAATGTAAAAAGGCATGAGGATATCGCCTTTGGGGAGTAGTGTGCTGCAGGCAGCAGTATAACTCCTCTAGTCTCATGTTGCCCTAATTCTGTTTGTGTCTCCCTCCCCTCATTTGGCATTGCTATGGGACATCCCAGATAGTAACTACTATGGCTCTCCCGTGATGTACGCTTAAAGAAAATAGGATTTTTATAACAGCTTACCTGTAAAATCCTTTTCTTTTGAAGTACATCACGGGACACAGAGGTCCCGCCCCTCTTTCTAGTATACACGTGTATTTCTTTGCTACAAAACTGAGGTACTCCCGGTATGGGAGGGGTTATATAGGGAGGCAAATTCCTGTTTAGGGTGTGCCAGTGTCCATCACCTGAAGGTGGCCTATAACCCACATAGTAACTATGCCATACTATGGCTCTGTGTCCCGTAATGTACTTCAAAAGAAAAGGATTTTACAGGTAAGCTGTTATAAAAATCCTATTTTTTCATGCGGGGGGGCGCCCCCCGCAAAGTGTCGGCCTAGGCCAGAATACAGCACTGGGTGGTGGGCCTGGTTGCTGCACCTGCCGGGACTGGATGCACACAGCTTAATGCCTAGTATACAAGTGGTCCAAAAAGTACAAAAAAATAAATAAATAAAATGCCAGCAGGAGTTTCTTGCCAGATTTAGACATGCCTGGGAAGACTGGATGTGATCTGTGACAGAAGATACAGCGAGCAGAACTTACACAGCACAGACTTTAGGAAGTTTACTCCCACTGCCCTCATGCTAATCCTGTATAGAGGTGTGTGGGTTCATTTTGTAGGTGATTACACAAAGCTCAGATTAACGTGAACTTTCTGACAGCACAATTGCTTTGTTTACTGTATATCATTAGTACTTCACTGAATGCTTTAGCTGTTGCCTAAAATTGCTCTTTAATGGCAAATAACGTTTTGTGCTATGAATTCCCACACAGTCATGTTCTCAAAAAGTGATTATTTTCAATATAGCTTAATACATTCATTAAAATTGCATTTTGCAAAACAATATTTTCTTTTTCACTTAGATTCTGGCTGTGAACACCTGAGAGTGATTGCTTTAAAAACCCAAATGAATAATCATACATGAATTCTAGCTCATCTCATTTTACAGACATCTAACCATTATCCCACACTGTCTGGTTTCCTCTGCTGAATGAGCATATTATAGACACCTCTGTACTACCTGCAGATATCAAGCACTTGCAGACTGTGTTGGTCTGCCATCTGGCCCAGAAATAATTTCAGAGTACAGCAAAAATGCAAGTTTTTTTTTTTTTCTTTTGCAATAGTATAGCAATAACAATTTCAACAGTATAGAACACTTAGATGGCTTCTGCACAGAAAAATAAGGTGTTGTAGGGATAGATATGGGAATCGCCTGCAACCAGACCAGATGTCAATGTGATAAAAACTCTTTGCTGGAGTAGGGGTATCTCTGCCCAGAATCGTTGAAAATTGTATGGCACTACTACAAATGCATACATGTTTTGATATACTGAAAATAATCTCCTTTTTTCAGACTGGCCTTTTTCTACTGGGTGAATTCTACAGAAGTAATGAAATGAGTAAAGGATACCATTACTTCAAAAAAGAGTTCAAATACTCTTCTGCTCTAGTAACCTTTCACCATCTTCACTACTTTCTTCAAGCTCTTTGTTGTGGGCTGAATAAACTAAGCATATGAAGCAGACAGTATTCTCCCTCCAATAACATATTCTGAATTTAGGGAGGTAACGCATAGCTTTAAAGTGAACATGCCTTCATTTTAAATGACAGACCAATATAGATGGGATCTAAGGGTGACTCTGAGTATAGTTAAATAGCTTGTAGCACTCATTGTGCCTTGAGGCGATTCAGTTCGCATTTGTAGCGCTTTACAAATCATTCATTCATTCATTGGAAACTCCAAAACTCAGGATGCTCTGGTAATAAAACAATAACCAGTTCATGCTTGGTTATGCCCCCAAACTCCTTTGGGACTTTACTATCAGTCAGGAAGGCTGTCCATCATGAGGATAGTTCAATAGTGATGATTTAGGAGAGCACAGTTTGGCACTGCTTCAGGAGCTGCATACTGGAACTTAACCTAACTTAGTATCTTTGTGGACTTGGTGGCTTCTAAAAACCTCTACAAAGCACGAAAAAAGACATGCAAGCACATTAGGCATGAAGATGATAACCCCTGCCAGTGTACTTCTATTGCATCCTTATGTAGTATACTAACTTGGCTTTTCGCTTCAACAGTCAGTCCCCAGCCCAGCCACTCTCAACCAATGGTCCATGAAACCTAGAGTTCCGCTAGAGCAGTGGCGGCTGGTGCTCAATATTTGGAGGCTGGGGGCGGCAAACCAACGCCACCCCCCCCCCCAAGGGAGACGGACAGAAAGGAAGAAACCCCCCCACAGAAGACAGACCGGAAGGTGGCGATCACCCCCCTGACGGGAGACGGACAGGAAGGTGGCGATCAGAGGCCTCCTTACCTTAGGAGGCAGATTACAAGAATCCGGGGTAGGGCTGCTTCTCCTCGCTTCAGCTACTCCCCACTTCCTGATTAGCTGGTAGGAGAATCAGGAAGACAATAGCGAATATTATTTGCTATTGTTACACAACTGGGTGGGCTCAGGGTGCAGTGCGTTGCGACCCGAGACCACCCTTTTTTGAAGCCAGTTAGAGCCTCAGGCTCTAATCATGTGCTTCATAAAAAAAAAAAAAAAAAAAAAAACATTGAAATCAATACATCTGGTAAAAAAAAAAAAACATTGAAATCAATACATCTGGTGCCCTGCATGTAGATTAGGGGCTGTGTGCATAGATTAGGGGGGTGGCGATCCTGCTCCCCATATGGACGGGCTGCTACTGCTCTAGAGGTTGCTAGGGATTCTTTGAACTTTGGCTGATTGGCTTCCCATCTGATCATACTGGTATAGTTCTGGGGCCTATGCCACTTGGCAGAGCCAGCATCATGACACCAATAAACTTTTTGACTGCCTGTAAGGGTGGCATTCCCACTATAATTGAAAGGAGAGCATTCTTTCCTCTGATTCAAAATGCAATGCTTTCCCACAAACCCCCAATGAATTATGGGAGTCAGGGGTTCCCCTTAATGTTTATGTAATGTATATTTATTTTATTTATTTATTTTTGTTGCTCTGTTGCTACTCTTGTAAGGTGACCTTGGGTGTTCTGAAAGGCCCCTATAAATAAAATGTATTATTAATATTATTATTCTTGGACCTGAAGATTATTTCAGGAATTTTTCTGTGGTATGATGCAGTGCTACAAGTGTATCCAGAGTTGGACAGAAGTCAGGGAAAAGGGTAGTGACAACACCAATCTGGAGAATATATTAAATTGATATGAGGCATCGTAAGTGAAATCAAAGGTCTATCGTGTCCATGGTAAAGTAGATCTCCCTGGAAGAGATATGAAGCTGAAAAGGTGTCCTAGATACTTTGAACACACATGCATGTGATCACGCTGAGTCAACCAGAGCTGATTAAGTGGACATAACTTTTAAAACTTAATGCTTTACCATTCTTTGCTCTTGTTCATCTCTCATCTCTCTTCCTAAGTTTGAGGTTCCAAATGTCATTATGCTAAAATGTTTATCACTAAAAATGCACACTAATGTATCCGACCGTATTCTCTTTTGGATTTGACCAATGTATCTCCTCTTGATTTGCCCTATAGGCCAAACTAATGCCACGTACACACGATCGGACTTTCTGGCATACTTGGTCCGGCAGACTTTCTGACGGACTTTGTCCGCCAGGTGCGCCGGACTTTAAAACGGACTTGACCACACACGACCGGACTTTCCGGCGGGCTATGTCCGCCTGTCTTTCCGACGGACTTTCGCCGGAGTTACGGCGGACTTTCAGAATGAACGGACTTGCCCACACATGGACAAGTCCGTTCATTTTCAACGTGACTCAGGTACGATGGGACTAGAAAAGGAAGTCAATCTTGCCTTTTATCGGCGAGATTGACACCTTGCGAACCCCGTCGCGGGTCATACCAGGCCCTTAGGTCTGGTATGGGTTATAAAGGGAACCCCCTACGCCGAAAAAACGGCGTGGGGTCCCCCCTAAAATCCATACCAGACCCTGATCTGAGCATGCAGCCCGGGCGGTCAGGAAAGGGGGTGGGGACGAGCGAGCGCCCCCCCCTCCTGAGCCGTACCAGGCCGCATGCCCTCAACATGCCCAAACTTTGACGTTTTTGGGGGCGTGGTCAACATCACCCGGTGACCACGCCCCCAAAAAGTCACAGTCCCAGCATGCTCAGGGACTGTGACATCATAAGGGGGCGGGGTCTCCGCCTATATAAGTCACAACAGAGCGCTCAGAGAGCAGTCCAGCCGGAGAGAGCGTCGTGTCAACATCTGGAGAAGAGAAGAAGACAAGAAGCCCGGAAGTCCAGGCCTCCGCTGGCAAAAGAGCGGCATGAAGACAGCGGAGGAGCCGGCAGAAGAACCGGAACCCCCTGGAGAAGAGGTCAGAGGGAGCGGAGAAGAACCAACCAGACGTCGGGAGAAGAGGAACTGGAGGGTCCCCCGAAGCCAGAAGACGACCCCCGAAGCCGGAGGAAGACCCCCGAAGCCGGAGGAAGACCCCCCGGAGCTGTTTAATAAATTATTTTAAAAACCTGTGTAGTGTGTTTTATTATTGACACTTTTTCTCTAATTGAATGGGTAGGGGTACCATGTACCCCATACTCATTCACATAGGGTGGGGGGCCGGGATCTGGGGGCCCTCTTATAGGGGGCTCCCGGATTCCGATAAGCCCCTCGCTCGCATACCCCGACAACCAATGGCCAGGGTTGTCGGGAAGAGGCCCTTGTCCTCATCAACATGGGGACAAGGTGCTTTGGGGTGGGGGGGCCCCGCGGGGCGCCCCCTCCCCCAAAGCACCCACCCCCCATGTTGCGGGCATGCGGCCTGGTACGGTTCGGGGGGGGCACTCACTCGTCCCCACCCCCTTTGATGACCGGCCGGGCTGCGTGCTCGGATCGGGGTCTGGTATGGATTGTAGGGGGGATCCCACGCTGTTTTTTCGGCGTAGGGGTTCCCTTTAAAATCCATACCAGACCTAAGGGCCTGGTATGCCCCGCTCTTGCCGCAATAGGAAAATGTGTTTTTCCTATTGCAGCGAGCGCGAAATGCAATACCCTGTCCTTGCGTCGTATCTGGTCCGTTGGACCAGCATACAGACGAGCGCGCTTTCCGTCGGACCAGCACACAGACGAGCAGACTTGCCGTCAGAATTTGAGTCCGACGGAAAGATTTAAAACATGTTTCAAATCTAGGTCCAGCGGACTTTTTGGAAAAAGTCCGCCGGAAAAGTCTGCCGGAGCCTACACACGGTCGGATTGTCCGGCGGACCAAGTATGCCAAGTATGCCGGAAAGTCCGCTCGTGTGTACGCGGCATTAGGCAAACAACTGCAGCTTGTGTGCAGTATGGTGTGTACAACCCTACAATAAAACCTGAAGACAAAGGCACCTGTTTAGGGGAACTATGTGCCAATGGATATAAAGTAACACAAAAATAGAACTAAATTTGGCACTACCGTAGTACTTTGAAGTATTAGCAAAACAATTTTGCACATGATTAACCGCTTCCGGACCAGCCGCTGCAGTTTTACTGCGGCAGGCTGGCTCCCCTGTGCAAAATCACGTTACTGCACCAGATCTCGTGGGGTCCGGATAGCAGGCGCGCGTGTGCCGCTGCACAGGGGGGGTGCTGATGCTCGTGGCCAACGGTCGCGATGGCTGCCAGCCACGAGCGATCATGACCAGGAGACACAGAACAGGGACAAGTGTGTGTAAACACACACTTCCCTGTTCTGTTCTGACAGGAATGACAGATTGTGTGTTCCTATTAGCTAGGATTAGGAACCACGATCTGTCACTTCCTGTAGTTAGTTCCTCCCCCTTCAGTTACAATCACCTCCCAGGGAACATAGTTAACCCCTTCACCGCCCCCTAGTGTTAACCCCTTCACTGCCAGTGACATTTTTACAGTAATCAATGCATCTTTATTCGCACTGATCGCTGTATAAATGCCAATGGGTACCAAAAATGTGTCAAAATTGTCCGATGTGTCCACCATAATGTCACAGTCATGATAAAAATCGCAGATCGCTGCCATTACTAGTAAAAAAAAAAATAATAATAAAAATGCTATAAATCTATCCCCTATTTTGTAGACGCTGTAACTGCTCAAACCAATCAATATAAGCTTATTGCGATTTTTTTTTTACCAAAAATATGTAGAAGAATACATATCAGCCTAAAATGAGGGAAAAATTACTTTTTTATATATATTTTTGGGGGATATTTGTTATAGCAAAAAGTAAAAAAAATGCTTTTTTTCATAATTGTCGCTCTTTTTTGTTTATAGTGCAAAAAATAAAAACCGCAGAGGCGATCAAATACCAGCAAAAGAAAAATCTATTTATGGGAAAAAAAAGACGTCAATTTTGTTTGGGTACAACGTTGCACGGTCGCGCAATTGTCAGTTAAAGCGACGCAGTGCCGAATCGCAAAAAGTGCTCTGGTCAGGAAGGGGGTAAATTCTTCCGGGGCTAAAGCGGTTAAAGATAAATGTATTGAAATACACCATGTATAAAAAAAGTATGTTATTACAAGCAGTTAAAAGCAGATAATGGATACAGATATATGCATTTCAACAGCTATGATTCAATTAACAGAAAGCAATGGGGTATGTGATATCCTGTTGGCATAGACCGAGGTCTGTTTGTTAAAGCCTAACTAGAATAGGGAAGAGTTAACATTTCTGTTTTTTATTTCTGTCCTTGAACCCATTTGAAAGATTTCTCTCACCTCCTTTTGACGTGGCAACTGCACAAGTAATGGAGGATTGCTGGCATCACTGGGACATGAAGACAAATACAGCAATGAAAACATTATCAGATGTTTTAACCCTTCTGCACTCTACATAAATCGTGTTTTTTTGTCTGTGTCCACATAGGAGCGATTTTCCATCACTTCCTCTCCTAACATCTTTTCAGCAGGGACCAAGCAATAAAAAGTGACAGATGCTTAATCCTTTCATGTTCTTTTAAAAATAATTGGCTGGGGTTGGACTTTAATTAGAAAATAAAAATATTATGCAACAAGGAAATGAACCAACTGCTAAATAAATAGTTGATTATTCTCCAGGAATTAACTAATTTATGCACATTTAAATAAATATATTTAAAATAGCTAAATCATAATTGAAAACATATAATTTAAATATTTTTAAAGTAACTACATCATAATTTAATAAATAGAATTGAATTTTATTTAAAAGTAACTAAATCATAATTGAATCATAGTAGCTGGGTCATAGAACCAAACTGAATAATTATTCATCTATATTCCAAAGTTGTTTATACTGTAAACATGGCATTTATTAACAACAAAGAAAGGCTAATTATTGAAAGTAAGTACATTATGTCTAAACTCAAGGCAAACACCTAAATACACACAAGAAATACACATCTGAGAGAGGTTTTACCTGCCAAAGGATGCGTGCTTCTGTGCATTCCTTCCTGAGATTTCACATGGCCAGCATGCCAACCTGACTATTCTCTACTGCAATTAAAGTGGCACTAAGCACTGGTGTAGCACTACCCCTGCAATGGCCGCTGATAACTGGTTTCCCTACTCCTGCACAACCAGGCCACACACATTTCTCACTTCCATCCACACACAAGAAACCGTCTATTAACTTGTTTTTTTTTTTTTTTTTTTTAGGGGTGATAGCTTGAATGGGGAATAGGAATTATTGAATGGCCAGCTTGACTGAAACAATAACCGGGGACAACTTCCTTCCTATGTACAAGATACTGAACTGTCCTCCTTTCTGGACACTGACAATCTTTGGTGATTAAAAGCAAAAGCCCCTTGAGGACTAAGAACTCTTATGCCCTGTACACACGGTCGGATTTTCCGATGGACAATGTCCGATCGGAGCGTGTTGTCGGAAATTCCGACCGTGTGTGGGCGCCATCGGACATTTTCCATCGGATTTTCCGACACACAAAGTTGGACAGCAGGAGATAAAATTTTCCGACAACAAAATCCGATCGCGTCAATTCCGACCGTGTGTGGCCTGTTCCGACGCACAAAGTGCCACGCATGCTCAGAAGAAATTCCGACACGGGACAGCTCGTTCTGGTAAACTTAGCGTTCGCAATGGATACAGCACTTTCGTCACGCTGCAATGTTCAAAATGGTTTAATACAGCGCACTCTCTTCTTCTTTATAATGTGACAAGAATTAAGTAGTTTTGATGCTCATATTCACACACACTTCTCACAAACTTTTCTTTGTGTTTTTTTAGTGGGATTCCCTCAATATATTGTTATTAGTTGTCACATCTGACAGTTTTATATTTTTTATGTTTTTTTTTTTTGGATTTTAAGCCTTTTTTTTTCTTTAATGTTTGGATTTTTTCCAAGGCTGATCTTTGTTCAATGTTATTTTTATTTTTACTCCAGAATATTTTTGTGTGTGTTTTGTGTGTCAAGTTACCCCAACACCATTGATATCTTTTATTATTTAATCTCCAGGAGATTTTTTGTTGTTGGTGTCCCTTGTTCATTTCACATTGTATATTTGAAATGTACCTGAATCCTCACAAACAAACTGTCATTTTTGAAGGAAAACACATAGGAGAGTATAATTCAAAACAAAAATCCTTTATTAAGGGATCAGAACCAAACAAAGAGGAAGGCAACACTGGATCAACAGCAGAAATTAGTGAAGCCTGGGACCCCCACGGCAGACATCAATTCTTCAACATCAAAATTGGTGGCCTGAGGAGTCCATATCTAAGGGAGGGCAGTCTGGTCCGGGATTCACAGAGACTCGGATAGCAGCAGATGACATGTGTGTCCCCAGGCTGTGGTACCACAAGAGGCTGCATTTTTTGGCCGACCAGACTGGACCCAGGGCAATCGCTGTCTAGTCTTCCTTCCACGCTTCATTCCGGGCTGTGGCTGTGCAGTTGGAGATGTGGCAGGAGGAGGAGTAGGACCTGGAGGAGGAGGAGGACTGGGGGGACCTGGAGGAGGACTGGGAGGACCTGGAGGAGGACTGGGAGGACCTGGAGGAGAGGGAGGAGGAGGACCATCCCAAAGCTGTGTGTGAGGTGTAATTTGGCCCCTCATACCTTTCTCCAGAGCCTCTGATATGAGGGCCTGACACATGGCTTTTTGGCCCTCCTCCATCCTCTGCATTTTATATGCTATGAATGCAGCAATGTTCTCCTGCATGGTGTGTGGTGCTCCCAGGACCTCTGTAGCCCTCCAAAAGAATCTGATAGCCGCCTCCTTTAGGGCACTCGTCCTACTGCCACTTTCTGTTTTCAGGGGGGGTGGAGGGACCTGCAGATCAGCCAGCCGGCTCGGCCCGGCCACCTCCTGGCTGAGACTTCCCTGTGTATGAAAAAGGGACATAGTTGTAATGTTTTGCATCATCAATCACAATCCTAAATTAGTACTCCCAACTAACATCTAGTTAACATCATTGATTGGACAAGCAGAAATATTTAGAGGAATGCTATACCTGGCTCAATCTGGGCTCCTCCACATGTGGCCTGGAAGGCCCAGGTTGGGCGTCAGAAGCCTCAGCCGGGGGGGAAGGAAGCGTGGAAGGAAGACTGGAGAGGGATGGCCTGGGTTCAGTCTGGCCTGCCAGAAAATGCAGCCTGTCGTAGTACAACATCCTGGGGACATAGATGTCATCTGCTGCTCCGGATCTCTGTGAATCCAGGACTTTCTTGCGCTCCCTCAGATATGTGCTCCTCAGGCAACCAATTAATATCTTTAAATAAGTGATGTCTGCCGTGGGGATCACCTGCTTCACAATTTCACACAATTGCTCCAGTGCTGCCTTCCTCTTTGCTTGGTTCTTGAAATGGGGGTGGGTAATCTCCCACAGACAGGGCAGCTCACTTAGCATATCAATGAATAGTGACATGAAGTCAGTATCTCTCATTAAGATATCCATGTTCACTGCAAGACACAACACAAGACAAAGCCTAATGTCAGACAAAACTCTCCTAATCTTGTTACAATATAGGCCTCAATCTAGAAGCAGTATAGGCACAAGTTTGTCTCTTACCTTCGTTCTTACGATCGGCGCGTCCAATGCTCCTTCCTCTGCTCACAGATCGTACGTAATACGCACGCATGTTACGCTTTATACACACTGCGCATGCGTGTAACTCCGCCCGCCCCTGACGTTCTTTCTAGTGTATTCCCCGCCCCTTTTCGTTCGGCGCAGTGGGTGAAGAGCATGATGGCAGAGTTACAGCAGGTGCATGCTAATTCTAGCAATGAGGAGGAGGAGGAGGAAAGCCCGGATCCAGGCACGTCCCGATCCAGAAGGAGACGTTTTAAGGCCACAAATATGTCGTTTGGGGAGATGTTGGAGATGATAGACATCATGAGGAAGTCCGACTATGACGGAAAATATGGGCCTTACCCCCACCCCAACATCCGAAAGGCCAAAATCATTGGTAAAGTGGTCCGGAGTCTGGAGAGGAATTTCGGGGTACGAAGATCTAAAGATCAGCTCAGGAAGCGGTGGTCGGACCTGAAGTTGAGAGAGCCAGAGCAGTACCGAAAGATCCGGAGAGTGCTGCAAAAAAGTAAGTAGTTGTGCTGTGTTCCTATTCTTTCTGTCTTTATTACGTTCGTTCTGCTCCATATGCTTTTATTAATTGTAACGTTAAAAAGGGCAACTTTAATGTTCATGGGCCCATTATTCGTTCGTATCAAACATTTTTATTTCGGCCTCTAGAACACCATTGTTTAGGCCATATGCATTTTCACACATTTTTTGGGGCCTACTTGGATGCCAAATATTTGTTTGTGTAGATGGGTTTGTTACTAGAATGAAATGACAACTAGATTGTGTGTAAGGAGAGGACACAGAGCAGCTGTTTTCACATCTGGACATTGGAGCACTAGTGTGGGACCCCAGAACACCATTTTTATTAGGGGGGGCACACAGGTGCTCCAGTGTATACTATAGGGGGGTCTCCATCTGTGAAGCTTGTACCAAACAGGTAAAGTATTGCAGCTTGACAAAGGGCAATAAAAAAAATATACATCTTGGAACTCGGCTAAAATAGACAATTGTACCCCACTTCCAAGCAATGTTTCCTATTTCTAGTTCTGCCATCAAATATCTGTGTGCTAATTATACCATTTTTGTTTTACATAGGGGAGAAAAGACTCGGAGGACACCCCTCATCCCAGGAGACCACAGACCCCCCACCTATGGAAGAAGGTGAAATACCCCCAAACGAAGAAGAAGAGCAGGAGGAAGAAGAAGACGTGGTGGAGATTGGCACCACAACAGGTGAGTGTCTGCGACCACAGACTCAGGTAAACGAGATGGATGGTGGCAGATTTTTGAGACCTTTTTTTTGTTCTTTATCTCTTTTTAGGTGATCGTGATGTGAGGGATCCTGAACGCTTTACTTCAGAAAGTGCCCAGATCCTGATCGGGGAGATCATGGGGTGTAATCTCCAATTGCAAAACATCCAGAAACAAATCAGTGATGTTATTAAAAAAAATAATAACATCATTGATGTTTTGGGGCGAATTTAAACCCCACAAAATCACCTGTTTTATTGTGGTCCAATCTTCCAAAAATTTTTAAAATGTTTAGAAAAGCCAAATTTGGAGGATGCACACAGTGTGCCAACATGTGCTATCTGCCATCACGGGAGATCAATGGACGCGTTTTGGGGGTGCAACACCTTCCTCAATTATAAAGTAGCGGTGAGGAAGGGCTTTCTCCCCCAAAACACGTCCCTTGATCCCCCCTGATGGCAAATAGCACATGTTGACATTCGTAAATTGGTGTGCATCTTCCAAATTTGGCTTTTCCAGGGGTGATTTCCCCCCATCTGAACGCTATATCAAACCCAGTTCCTAAATACTGATGTCTGATATAGCCTTCAGGTTTTACCTAATGTGAACTTTGTAAGTTCAAGTTTTTTGGCTTTCTTGTTGGTTTTACACAGGCCTGTTTTATCTGAAATGGTTATTTCGAGTTTTGATAATGCTACTGCAAAAATTGTTATACAACAAACATGTTGGTTTGTTTTAAAAACCTTTCGTAAATGCACATGTGATTGTGCAGGTATAAAAAAGTGCCTTACTCAAGAATGTGTGGATTATTGTCTCAACACTACAACACTTTTGGGGTGATGTAATTGCTGTTTTATGCAAAAATGGGGGTTATTTCCTAAGGGAAAATACACTTTGCACTACAAGTGCAGGTTCAGTGCAGTTGCAAGTGCACTTGTAGTGAAATGTGTTTTTGCATTTAGGAAGTACCAGCCAACAGTGTTTTTTATAAGGTTACCCAATCACGCCATTTTCTGCACTCCACACATTTCTGTCAGGGTCAGCTAAAACAAACACAAGCAGTAAATGGCCACAAAGAATTTTCTTTTGGTTGTTTTTTATTTGAAAAAGGTGTCACAGATTGTCTGGCATATTGATAGCCCCCCTACCCGCAAAGAACTCCAGGTATTGTAACCGGACATCACGGGCATTCAGGGAGGGCAAGCCAGGACGGCCGCTTTCAAGCGCCGTCAGTGTTGATGGATTTGGGATTCCGGCCTCAGGCCCAACTGAGCCAGCATAGTTGGCTGAATGTTTTCGTAGAAAATTATGGAGAACACAGCAGGCAAGTATTATATGGTTCAGTTTATACTCCGCCATATGGATGGGTGTCAGAAATAATCGGAACCGGCTGGCCAGGATTCCAAATGTGTTCTCCACCACTCTTCGGGCTCTGGCCAGCCGGTAATTAAAAACCCTCTGTTCCGGGGTGAGGGTCCTCATCGGGAATGGCCGCATCAGGTGGTCCCCCAGCGCAAACGCTTCATCAGCAACGAACACAAATGGGAGACCTTCAACATTGTCCTCTGGAGGTGGCAAGTCCAAGCTGCCATTCTGGAGACGCCTGTAGAACTCCGTCTGGGCGATCACTCCACCATCGGACATCCGGCCATTCTTCCCCACGTCCACATACAAGAAGTCGTAATTAGCCGACACCACCGCCAACATCACTATACTATTAAACCCCTTGTAATTATAATAGTACGACCCCGAGTTGGGTGGTGGGACGATGTGGACGTGTTTCCCATCAATTGCCCCTCCGCAGTTAGGAAAGTCCCACCGCTGGGCAAAGTGGGAGGCCACAGTCTGCCATTCCTGTGGCGTGGAAGGAAACTGTTGAGGAAAAAACAATAAACATTACTATTTTTTCACAGAAACATGGCAAGCAGATTAGACACAAACATTATGGGGCAACCTCCAGATAGCATTTATTAAGGGGAATTTAACAACAACAAAGTATAAGGTACACCTATCATATCCCCCCCCCCTCTCATGGGCCATTTCTAACATTATAGGGGGGGAACTCTTGGACAGGTAACCCTCTTCACTTCATTTAGAGATGAATGCCTAAATAATGGGTATTACTTGGAACAGCCCCTCCTTAGTTACACTATTGGCAGCCCACTGGACAGGTAAGAAGTGTCATAATACAAAGATATAAATACACACTGTACACATTTGAGCACATTTGGACATTCTGCTATTACCTATCAAGATCATAATAGGATACAAGAACTTTAAACATTACCATTGGAAAGTATACAGGCAGGCCCTTGCACTACATGCTTTGGGCAATTCATCCATAAATCTGAGCACTAAAGAGATGGGTATAGTGTGTATGGGTTTAGCAAAGTCAGCAGATAGATTATTGAGGATAGATAGAGAATTGGGATCAGCTGACTTAGCAGTTGGGGGAGGGAGGGTTACAAAAATTTTGGGGACACCACAAAAAAAAGCCTCTGGCCCTCTGCCTGAATTTAAATCAAAAATAACATTTCCAAACATTTTAGGGGGTGTTTGGGGTAAAGCACTACTATGGAGCTGAAAAAATACATTGTTAAGTGACTACATGAGGTGAATATAGGGCCAGGAGACACCATGCTGGGGAGGTTATTGAAGGGCAAATATGTATGAAGGACCTACAATAATAATTATATAAAAATCCAGCATGCATGAGGACAAAGGGGACATTCACTGCATACTACAATCATGGTAATTAGGGAATGAGGAAAGAAATACAATATATTAGCAAACATTCAATACCATAAAATGTGATATAAAAGGATAAAAATCTTACCTTCATATACTCCTTCTGCAGGACCTGGATGATGGCAGAACAGGTCTCTGGGATAATGATCCCCAGAGCCTGGGGGGAGATGCCTGTCGAGAACTTGAGGTCCTGCAGGCTTCTCCCTGTCGCCAAATACCGCAGGGTAGCGACCAACCTCTGCTCCGGAGTGATAGCTTGCCTCATGCAGGTATCCTGCCTGCTGATATAGGGGGTCAGCGAAGCCAACAGACGGTGAAACACGGGGTCCGTCATCCGGAGAAAGTTCCTGAAATCATCAGGATTATTCTCACGGATCTCACGGAGCAAAGGCATATGAGAGAACTGGTCACGCTGAAGCAACCAATTCTTGGTCCATGAACTCCTCCCCACCCTGTTCATGGACTGGACTTGTGTCAAGGTCAGGACCCCAACACCAAGCCCCCGCACAGCACGAACTCTACGAGGAGTACGCATATGAAACATGGCTAGAAAACGGTTGGCTGCTCAGAACGAAGTAACAGAACGCACTGAAGAACAGCAAGGCCTGTGAAGAGTGACCTGAAAACCAGTAACGAACGAACAAGAATACAGTGACTAAAGTCACGCGGAACTTGCTTGCACGCACTGAAGAGCAGATACAAACCCACAAGCACAAACTGAACGGCAGAAAACGATCTGAAAGCCACGAGTCTGAAAAAGCGCGAATCGTCTCTCACCAAACTTTTACTAACACGAGATTAGCAAAAGGAGCCCAAAGGGTGCCGCGCTTGGTTCTGAACCGGCCTTTTCTAGTCTCGTCGTACGTGGTGTACGTGACCGCGTGGTTGTCCGACAACTTTGTGCGACCGTGTGTAGGCAAAACAAGTTTGAGCCAACATCCGTGGGAAAAAATCCGAGGATTTTGTTGTCGGAATGTCCGAACAAAGTCCGACCGTGTGTACGGGGCATTAGTCTCTTTTAGAAAATAGCACAGTGTGTTGAAAGCTGTGTTCATGAGTATCTTCAACTCCACCGCAGAAACTGCTCCCAGCTCTACTGCCTGCAGGAACTACCAACCCACCTGGCTGCTCCGAATATCTCCCAGGGCAAGGTATAGGAAGGGTTAGGCACAACGCTGTCCTGAAAGGCTTGCTGCACTTGGCAGTCTCTCCCCTTGTGAATCCCTGGGTGTGCTGATGTACTCACTATGTCCTCCATGCTCCCTGCTGCTCCTTAAGTAAGATTCCTTCCAAAATATAATGCTGTCCAGATCTTCCCATGCCAGCCCGAGCCCAGCCAGCCCCCCTCCCAGACCCAGGGGTCCCTCCTAGGCCACTGACAGACACCTCAGTACTCCATATTCCACCCAACTCCTCTGCTAGCATGGCTCCACCATATTTAAGGGCTGGCTCAGCCACCCTGCCAGGAAATTCTGCATGGGGATTGGCCTAGCTCCCTTAAGTATGCAGATCAGCCCTCCTGGCCTGCGCCCACCAACTTCTAGAAGTTTTTCCAAACTTCCAAATCTAGGGGGAGGTAACAGAGATCTGCCTCTGTAAAGCCATCCAGCCTGACCTGCAGTAACCCTGACCCAATTTCTGACTCACAAACTAACCATGAGTCATACCTAAATTTGCCTGCACTAATCTAGTAGCACACTAAAGAGTGCTACACTGGTTTAATAAAATCTATTCAAGTATGTATTCTCAATGCAAAAGAGACCTTTTATTGCTCTCAGCCTCCTCCAAATTCCCAGATTCCTTTTTTTTTTTTTTTAGGGGGTGGCTTCATGCTTCCTCCATAACACATTACAAGGAGGCAGACAAACACTAATGCTCCGTACACACGGTCGGATTTTCCGATGGACAATGTCAGATCGGAGCGTGTTGTCGGAAATTCCGACCGTGTGTGGGCGCCATCGGACATTTTCCATCGGATTTTCCGACACACAAAGTTGGACAGCAGGAGATAAAATTTTCCGACAACAAAATCCGATCACGTCAATTCCGACCGTGTGTGGCCTGTTCCGACGCACAAAGTGCCAGGCATGCTCAGAAGAAATTCCGACACGGGACAGCTCGTTCTGGTAAACTTAGCGTTTGTAATGGATACAGCACTTTCGTCACGCTGCAATGTTAAAAATGGTTTAATACAGCGCACTCTCTTCTTCTTTATAATGTGACAAGAATTAAGTCGTTTTGCTGCTCATATTCACACACACTTCTCACAAAGTTTTATTTGTGTTTTTTTAGTGGGATTCCCTCAATATATTGTTATTAGTTGTCACATCTGACAGTTTTTTATTTTTTTTTTATTTATTTTTTTTGGATTTTCAGCCTTTTTTTTTCTTTAATGTTTGGATTTTTTCCAAGACTGATCTTTGTTCAATGTTATTTTTATTTTTACTCCAGAATATTTTTGGGTGTGTTTTGTGTGTCAAGTTACCCCAACACCATTGATATCTTTTATTATTTAATCTCAAGGAGATTGTTTGGTGTTGGTGTCCCTTGTTCATTTCACATTGTATATTTGAAACGTACCTGAATCCTCACAAACCAACTGTCCTTTTTGAAGTAAAACACATAGGAGGGTATAATTCAAAACAAAAATCCTTTATTAAGGGATCAGAACCAAACAAAGAGGAAGGCAACACTGGATCAACATGAGAAATTAGCGAAGCCTGGGACCCCCACGGCAGACATCAATTCTTCAACATCAAAATTGGTGGCCTGAGGAGTCCATATGTAAGGGAGGGCAATCTGGTCCAGAATTCGCAGAGATCCGGATAGTAGCAGATGACATCT
Organism: Aquarana catesbeiana; assembly: GCF_042186555.1. NCBI lineage: Eukaryota > Metazoa > Chordata > Amphibia > Anura > Ranidae > Aquarana > Aquarana catesbeiana. The sequence goes on along the minus strand of NC_133327.1, from coordinate 134,078,821 downwards.
GTGTCCCCAGGCTGTGGTACCACAAGAGGCTGCATCTTTTGGCCGACCAGACTGAACCCAGGGCAATCACTGTCTGGTCTTCCTTCCACACTTCCTTCCGGGCTGTGGCTGTGCAGTTGGAGATGTGGCAGGAGGAGGAGTAGGACCTGGAGGAGGACTGGGGGGACCTGGAGGAGGACTGGGAGGACCTGGAGGAGAGGGAGGAGGAGGAGGAGGACCTGCAGGAGGAGGAGGAGGAGGACCATCCCAAAGCTGTGTGTGAGGTGTAATTTGGCCCCTCATACCTTTCTCCAGAGCCTCTGATATGAGGGCCTCACACATGGCTTTTTGGGCCTCCTCCATCCTCTGCATTTTATATGCTATGAATGCAGCAATGTTCTCCTGCCTGGTGTGGGGTGCTCCCAGGACCTCTGTAGCCCTCCAAAAGAATGCTATAGCAGCCTTCTCTAGGGTACTCGTCCTACTGCCACTTTCTGTTTTCAGGTGTGGTGGAGGGACCTTGATATCAGCCAGCCGGCTCGGCCCGGCCACCTCCTGGCTGAGACTTCCCTGTGTATGAAAAAGGGACATGGTTTTAGTTGTTGCTTCATCAATCACAATCCTAAATTAGTACTCCCAACTAACATCTAGTTAAGATCATTGATTGGACAAGCAGAAATATTTAGAGGAATGCTATACCTGGCTCAATCTGGGCTCCTCCATGTGTTGTTGCCTGGAAGGCCCAGGTTGGGTGTCAGAAGCCTCAGCCGGGGGGGAAGGAAGCGTGGAAGGAAGACTGGAGAGGGATGGCCTGGGTTCAGTCTGGCCTGCCAGAAAGTGCAGCCTGTCATAGTACAACATCCTCGGGACATAGATGTCATCTGCTGCTCCGGATCTCTGTGAATCCTGGACCTTCTTGCGCTCCCTTAGATATGTGCTCCTCAGGCCACCAATTAATATCTTTAAATAGGTGATGTTTGCCGTGGGGATCACCTGCTTCACAATTTCACACAATTGCTCCAGTGCTGCCTTCCTCTTTGCTTGGTTCTTGAAATGGGGGCGGGTAATCTCCCACAGACATGGCAGCTCACTTAGCATATCTATGAATACTGACATGAAGTCATTGTCTTTCATTAAGATATCCATGTTCACTGCAAGACACAACACAAGACAAAGCCTAATGTCAGACAAAACTCTCCTAATCTTGTTACAATATAGGCCTCAATCTAGAAGCAGTATAGGCACAAGTTTGTCTCTTACCTTCGTTCTTACGATCGGCGCGTCCAATGCTCCTTCCTCCGCTCACAGATCGTACGTAATACGCACGCGTGTTACGCTTTATACACACTGCGCATGCGTGTAACTCCGCCCGCCCCTGACGTTCTTTCTAGTGTATTCCCCGCCCCTTTTCGTTCGGCGCAGTGGGGGAAGAGCATGATGGCGGAGTTACAACAGGTGCGTGATAATAATTCTAACAACGAGGAGGAGGAAAGCCCGGATCCAGGCACGTCCGATCCAGAAGGAGGCGTTTTAAGGCCACAAATATGTCGTTTGGGGAGATGTTGGAGATGGTCGACATCATGAAGAAGTCCGACTATGACGGAAAATATGGGCCTTACCCCAACCCCAACATCCGAAAGGCCAAGATCATGGCGAAAGTGGTCAGGAGTTTTGAGAGGAATTTCGGGGTACGACGATCGAAAGATCAGCTCAGGAAGCGGTGGTCGGACCTGAAGTTAAGACAGCCAGAGTAGTACCGAAAGATCCGGAAAGTGCTGCAAAAAAGTAAGTAGTTGTGCTGTGTTCCTATTCTTTCTGTCTTTATTCCGTTCGTTCTGCTCCATATGCTTTTAGTAATTGTAACGTTTCAAAAGGTCAACTTTAATGTTCATGGGCCCATTATTCGTTCGTATCAAACATTTTTCTTTCGGCCTCTAGAACACCATTGCATTTTCACACATTTTTGGGGGCCTACTTGGATGCCAAATATTTGTTTGTGTAGATGGGTTTGTTACTAGAATGAAATGCTAACTAGATTGTGTGTAAGGAGAGGACACTGAGCAGCTGTTTTCACATCTGGACACTGGAGCACTAGTGTGGGACCCCAGAACACCCTTTTTATTAGGGGGGGCCACACAGGTGCTCCAGTGTATACTATAGGGGGGCTACATCTGTGAAGCTTGTACCAAACAGGTAAAGTATTGCAGCTTGACAAAGGGCAATAAAAAATATACATCTTGGAACTCGGCTAAAATAGACAATTGTACCCCACTTCCAAGCAATGTTTCCTATTTCTAGTTCTGCCATCAAATATCTGTGTGCTAATTATACCATTTTTGTTTTACATAGGGGAGAAAAGACTCGGAGGACACCCCTCATCCCAGGAGACCAGAGACCCCCCCCCCTCTGAAAGAAGGGGAAATACCAACCCAAGAAGCTGAGCAGGAGGAAGAAAAAGACGTGGTGGAGATTGGCACCACAACAGGTGAGTGTCTGCGACCACAGACTCAGGTAAAAGAGATGGATGGTGGCATATTTTTTTGTTCTTTATCTCTTTTTAGGTGATCGTGATCCAGAACGCTTTACATCTGAAAGTGCCCAGATACTCATCGGGGAGATCATGGGGTGTAATCTCCAATTGCAAAACATCCAGCAACAAATCACTGATGTTATTAAAAAAAATAATAACATCATTGATGTTTTGGGGCGAATTTAAACCCCACAAAATCACCTGTTTTATGTTACTAAAATTTTTACAATGTTTAGAAAAGCCAAATTTGGAGGATGCACACAGTGTGCCAACATGTGCTATCTGCCATCACGGGAGATCAATGGACGCGTTTTGGGGGTGCAACCCCTTCCTCAATTATAAAGTCGCATTGAGGAAGGGCTTGCTCCCCCAAAACACGTCCCTTGATCCCCCCTGATGGCAGATAGCACATGTTGACATTCGTAAATTGGTGTGCATCTTCCAAATTTGGCTTTTCCAGGGGTGATTTCCCCCCATCTGAACGCTATATCAAACACAGTTCCTAAATACTCATGTCTGATATAGCCTTCAGGTTTTACCATATGTGAACTTTGTAAGTTCAAGTTTTTTGGCTTTCTTGTTGGTTTTACACAGGCCTGTTTTATCTGAAATGGATATTTCGATTTTTGATAATGCTACTGCAAACATTGTTATACAACAAACATGTTGGTTTGTTTTAAAAACCTTGCGTAAATGCACATGTGATTGTGCAGCTATAAAAAAGTGCCTTACTCAAGAATGTGTGGATTATTGTCTCAACACTACAACACTTTTGGGGTGATGTAATTGCTGTTTTATGCACAAATGGGGGTTATTTCCTAAGGGCAATTACACTTTGCACTACAAGTGCAGGTTCAGTGCAGTTGCAAGTGCACTTGTAGTGAAATGTGTTTTGGCATTTAGGAAGTACCAGCCAACACTGTTTTTTATAAGTTTACCCAATCACGACATTTTCTGCACTCAAAACATTTCTGTCAGGGTCAGCTAAAACAAACACAAGCAGTAAATAAGAATAAGAATTTCTTTTGTTTGTTTTTTATTTGAAAAAGGTGTCACAGATTCACTGGCATATTGATAGCCCCCCTACCCGCAAAGAACTCCAGGTAGCGTAACCGGACATCACGGGCATTCAGGGAGGGCAAGCCAGGACGGCCACTTTCAAGCGCCGTCAGGGTTGATGGATTTGGGATTCCGGCCTCAGGCCCAACTGAGCCAGCATAGTTGGCTGAATGTTTTCTTAAAAAATTATGGAGAACACAGCAGGGAAGTATTATATGGTTCAGTTTATACTCCGCCATATGGATGGGTGTCAGAAATAATCGGAACCGGCTGGCCAGGATTCCAAATGTGTTCTCCACCACTCTTCGGGCTCTGGCCAGCCGGTAATTAAAAACCCTCTGTTCCGGGGTGAGGGTCCTCATCGGGAATGGCCGCATCAGGTGGTCCCCCAGCGCAAATGCTTCATCAGCAACGAACACAAATGGGAGACCTTCAACATTGTCCTCTGGAGGTGGCAAGTCCAAGCTGCCATTCTGGAGAAGCCTGTAGAACTCCGTCTGGGCAATCACTCCACCATCGGACATCCGGCCATTCTTCCCCACGTCCACATACAAGAAGTCGTAATTAGCCGACACCACCGCCAACATCACTATACTATTAAACCCCTTGTAATTATAATAGTATGACCCCGAGTTGGGTGGTGGGACGATGTGGACGTGTTTCCCATCAATTGCCCCTCCGCAGTTAGGAAAGTCCCACCGCTGGGCAAAGTGGGAGGCCACAGTCTGCCATTCCTGTGGCGTGGAAGGAAACTGTTGAGGAAAAAACAATAAACATTACTATTTTTTCACAGAAACATGGCAAGCAGATTATACACAAACATTATGGGGCAACCTCCAGATAGCATTTAATAAGGGGAATTTAAAAAGGCCAAAGTATAAGGTACACCTATCATATTCCCCCTCCCCCCCTCTCATGGGCCATTTCTAACATTATAGGGGGGGGGGAACTCTTGGACAGGTAACCCTCTTCACTTCATTGAGAGATGAATGCCTAAATACAGGGTATTACTTGGAACAGACCCTCCTTAGTTACACTATTAGCAGACCACTGGACAGGTAAGAAGTGTCTGAATACAAAGATATAAATACACATTGTACACATTTGAGGACATTTGGACATTCTGCTATTACCTATCAAGATAATAATAGGATACAAAAACTTTAAACAGTTCCATTGGAAAGTATACAGGCAGGCCCTTGCACTACATGCTTTGGGGAATTCATCCATAAATCTGACCAGTAAAGAGATGGGTATAGTGTGTATGGGTTTGGCAAAGTCAGCAGATAGATGATTGAGGATAGAGAATTGGGATCAGCTGACTTAGCAGTTGGGGGGAGGGAGGGTTACCCAAAATTTGTGGACACCACAAAAAAAGCCTCTGGCACTCTGCCTGAATTTAAAGCTAAAATAACATTAACAAACATTTTAGGGGGTGTTTGGGGTAAAGCACTACCATGGAGCTGATAAAATACATTGTTAAGTGACTACATGAGGTGAATATAGGGCAGGAGACACCATGCTGGAGAGGTTATTGAAGGGCAAATATGTATGAAGGACATAAAATAATAATTACATAAAAATCCAGCATGCATGAGAACAAAGGGGACATTCACAGCATATTACAATCATGGTAATTAGGGAATGAGGAAAGAAATACAAGATATTATCAAACATTCAATACAATAAAATGTGATATAAAAGGAAAAAAATCTTACCTTCATATACTCCTTCTGCAGGACCTGGGTGATGGCAGAACAGGTCTCTGGGATGATGATACCCAGAGCCTGGGGGGAGATGCCTGTCGAGAACTTCAAGTCCTGCAGACTTCTCCCTGTGGCCAAATACCGCAAGGTAGCGACCAACCTCTGCTCCGGAGTGATGGCTTGCCTCATGCAGGTATCCTGCCTGCTGATATAGGGGGTCAGCGAAGCCAACAAACGGTGAAATACGGGGTCCGTCATCCGGAGAAAGTTCCTGAAATCATCAGGATTATTCTCACGGATCTCACGGAGCAAAGGCATATGAGAGAACTGGTCACGCTGAAGCAACCAATTCTTGGTCCATGAACTCCTCCCCACCCTGTTCATGGACTGGACTTGTGTCAAGGTCAGGACCCCAACACCAAGCCCCCGCACAGCACGAACTCTACGATGAGTATGCATACGAAACATGGCTACAAAACGGTCGGCTGCTCAGAACGAAGTAACAGAATGCACTGAAGAACAGCAAGGCCTGTGAAGAGCGACCTGAAAAACAGCAACGAGCGGGCAAGATCGCACAGAAAACTCCGATACGAACTGACTGCACGCACTGAAGAGCAGATACAAACCCACAAGCACAAACTGAACGGCAGAAAACGATCTGAAAGCCACGAGTCTGAAAAAGCGCGAATCGTCTCTCACCAAACTTTTACTAACACGAGATTAGCAAAAGGAGCCCAAAGGGTGCCGCGCTTGGTTCTGAAAAGGCCTTTTCTAGTCTCGTTGTATGTGGTGTACGTCACCACGTTGTTGTCGATCGGAAATTCCGACAACTTTGTGCGACCGTGTGTAGGCAAAACAAGTTTGAGCCAACATCCGTCGGAAAATATCCTAGGATTTTGTTGTCGGAATGTCCGAACAAAGTCCGACCGTGTGTACGGGGCATAAGAATCAATGTCATGAAAATACGATTACAGGACCACTAAGTAATGTATATGTATGGATTACTTTTTGAGAATAAGGATATTGTTTAGGGTCACTTTAAAGTAATTATGAAGGTAATACTTTGTTTTTCTATTTTGAATAAAGTCGGGGGAGTTTATAACATTCACAGGAAATGTGAGAAAATCACTCCAAAGTGAGGGAAATCCCTGGGTAGTCACCAGAATTAGTGTTCCCATTGGAAGATTTCCCCTTTATTCCTGTTCTGATAGCCACTCAAAATTTTGGACTTTCTTTCATTTTCAGCTGCCAGGGAGGGATGAATGGGAGCCGCTCTCCCAGAGAAAGAGAGTGTGGAGGAACAGAGGGGGTGGCCAGATCATTATAGCGTAAGAGAGCGTGGAGCGTGGAGTGTGGACCCCGCACCTGTGACAGACAGAACGCCAGTCCAATGCCAGGGCGCGTTCTGTCTGTCCCAGGTGTGGGGTCAGGAGGGCGGGGCTGTGTGTGACGGCGCATGGACTGCAATTGTAATGTAAGCTGTTACAGCGGGCAAACCCCGCTCTGTGATCAAGCCGGATCTCTTCTTCCTTTACGCTCTCTTCCGCTATAATGATCCGTCCGCCCCCTCTGCACAGGTGAGGCTGCATGATGGACATAGGTGAGGCTGCAATGATGGACACAGGTGAGGCTGCATGATGGACACAGGTGAGGCTGCAATGATGGACACAGGTGAGGCTGCAATTATGGACACAGTTGATGCTGCAATGAGTGACACAGGTGAGGCTGCATGATGGACACAGGTGAGGGTGCAATGATGGACACAGGTGAGGCTGCATGATGGACAAAGGTGAGGCTGCACTGGTGAGGCTGCAGTGATGAACACGGGTGAGGCTGCACTGGTGAGGCTGCAATGATGGACACGGGTGAGGCTGCGCTGGTGAGGCTGCAATGATGGACATGGGTGAGGCTGCACTGGTGAGGCTGCAATGATGGACACGGGTGAGGCTGCACTGGTGAGGCTGCAATGATGGACATGGGTGAGGCTGCACTGGTGAGGCTGCAATGATGGACACGGGTGAGGCTGCAATGATGGACACAGGTGAGGCTGCATGATGAACACAAGTGAGGCTGCACTGGTGAGGCTACAATGATGGACATGGGTGAGGCTGCACTGGTGAGGCTGCAATGATGGATATGGTGAGGCTGCACTGGTGAGGCTGCAATGATGGACACAGGTGAGGCTGCACTGGTGAGGCTGCAATGATGGACACGGGGGAGGCTGCACTGGTGAGGCTGAAATGATGGACACTGGTGAGGCTGCACTGGTGAGGCTGCAATGATGGACACGGGTGAGGCTGCACTGGTGAGGCTGTAATGATGGAAACGGGTAAGGCTGCACTGGTGAGGCTGCAATGATGGACACGGATGAGGCTGCAATGATGGACAAAGGTGAGGCTGCATGATGAACACAAGTGAGGCTGCACTGGTGAGGCTACAATGATGGACATGGGTGAGGCTGCACTGGTGAGGCTGCAATGATGGACATGGGTGAGGCTGCACTGGTGAGGCTGCAATGATGGACATGGGTGAGGCTGCACTGGTGAGGCTGCAATGATGGACATGGGTGAGGCTGCAATGATCGACACGGGTGAGGCTGCACAGGTGAAGCTGCAATGATGGACACTGGTGAGGCTGCAATGATGGACACAGGTGAGGCTGCATGGGTGAGGCTGCAATGATGGACATGGGTGAGGCTGCAATGATAGACACGGGTGAGGCTGCACGGGTGAGGCTGCAACGATGGACACGGGTGAGGCTGCATAGGTGAGGCTGCAAAGAGGGACACAGGTGAGGCTGCATGGGTGAGGCTGCAATGATGGACATGGGTGAGGCTGCATGGGTGAGGCTGCAATGATGGACACGGGTGAAGCTGCAACGATGGACACGGGTGAGGCTGCAATGATGGACACGGGTTAGGCTGCACAGGTGAAGCTGCAATGATGAACACAGGTGAGGCTGCATGAGTGAGGCTGCAATGATGGACACGGGTGAGGCTGCAATGATGGACAGGGGTGAGGCTGCACAGGTGAGGCTGAAACGATGGACACGGGTGAGGCTGCATAGGTGAGGCTGCAAAGAGGGACACAGGTGAGGCTGCATGGGTGAGGCTGCAATGATGGACACGGGTGAGGCTGCAATGATGGACACGGGTGAAGCTGCAATGATGGACACGGGTGAGGCTGCATGGGTGAGGTTGCAATGATGGACACGGGTGAGGCTGCATGGGTGAGCTGCAATGATGGACACAGGTGAGGCTGCACTGATGAGGCTGCAATGATCGACACAGGTGAGGCTGCACGGGTGAGGCTGCACGGGTGAGGCTGCAATGATGGACATGGGTGAGGCTGCGTTAGTGGGCACTGGTCACGCTACGTTGATGAGCACGGGTGAGGCTGCATTTATGCACGGGTGAGGCTGCATAGGTGAGGCTGCAAAGAGGGACACAGGTGAGGCTGCATGGGTGAGGCTGCAATGATGGACACGGGTGAGGCTGCATGGGTGAGGCTGCAATGATGGACACGGGTGAAGCTGCAATGATGGACACGGGTGAGGCTGCATGGGTGAGGTTGCAATGATGGACACGGGTGAGGCTGCATGGGTGAGCTGCAATGATGGACACAGGTGAGGCTGCACTGATGAGGCTGCAATGATCGACACAGGTGAGGCTGCACGGGTGAGGCTGCACGGGTGAGGCTGCAATGATGGACATGGGTGAGGCTGCGTTAGTGGGCACTGGTCACGCTACGTTGATGAGCACGGGTGAGGCTGCATTTATGCACAGGTGAGGCTGCATGGGTGAGGTTGCAACGATGGACACAGGTGAGGCGGCGTAGGTGAGGCTGCTAAGAGGGACACAGGTGAGGCTGCATGGGTGAGGCTGCAATGATGGACACGGGTGAGGCTGCAATGATGGACACGGGTGAGGCTGCAATGATTGACACGGGTTAGCTCTGCACAGGTGAAGCTGCAATGATGGACACAGGTGAGGCTGCATGAGTGAGGCTGCAATGATGGACACGGGTGAGGCTGCATGGGTGAGGCTGCAATGATGTACACTGGTGAGGCTGCAATGATGGACACGGGTGAGGCTGCACGGGTGAGGCTGCAACGATGGACACGGGTGAGGCTGCATAGGTGAGGCTGCAAAGAGGGACACAGGTGAGGCTGCATGGGTGAGGCTGCAATGATGGACATGGGTGAGGCTGCAATGATGGACACGGGTGAAGCTGCAATGATGGACACAGGTGAGGCTGCATGGGTGAGGTTGCAATGATGGACACGGGTGAGGCTGCATGGGTGAGCTGCAATGATGGACACAGGTGAGGCTTTACTGATGAGGCTGCACTGATGAGGCTGCAATGATCGACACAGGTGAGGCTGCACAGGTGAGGCTGCAATGATGGACATGGGTGAGGCTGCGTTAGTGGGCACTGGTCACGCTACGTTGATGGGCACGGGTGAGGCTGCATTGATGGGCACGGGTGATAAAGTTGTTAATATTTATTTGTGTAACTTAATTCTGCATAAAAGATTTAAGGGTCATTTCATGAGAATTTATGAGGGCGTGTATAAGGGCAGGGCATGGTAGGGGTTGAGTGGGGCAACTGGTGGCAAGTAACCCTTAAGGTGAGGGTGCAATGATGGACACAGGTGAGGCTGCATGATGGACAAAGTTGAGGCTGCACTGGTGAGGCTGCAATGATGGACATGGGTGAGGCTGCACTGGTGAGGCTGCAATGATGGACACGGGTGAGGCTGCACTGGTGAGGCTGCAATGATGGACACGGGTGAGGCTGCACTGGTGAGGCTGCAATGATGGACACGGGTGAGGCTGCAATGATGGACACGGGTGAGGTTGCACAGGTGAAGCTGCAATGATGGACACAGGTGAGGCTGCATGAGTGAGGCTGCAATGATGGACACGGGTGAGGCTGCATGGATGAGGCGGCAATGATGGACATGGGTGAGGCTGCAATGATGGACATGGGTGAGACTGCAATGATGGACACGGGTGAGGCTGCACGGGTGAGGCTGCAACGATGGACATGGGTGAGGCTGCATAGGTGAGGTTGCAATGAGGGACACAGGTGAGGCTGCATGGGTGAGGCTGCAATGATGGACACGGGTGAGGCTGCATGGGTGAGGCTGCAATGATGGACACGGGTGAAGCTGCAATGATGGACACGGGTGAGGCTGTATGGGTGAGGTTGCAATGATGGACACGGGTGAGGCTGCATGGGTGAGCTGCAATGATGGACACAGGTGAGGCTGCACTGATGAGGCTGCACTGATGAGGCTGCAATGATGGACACAGGTGAGGCTGCACGGGTGAGGCTGCAATGATGGACACGGGTGAGGCTGCGTTAGTGGGCACTGGTCACGCTACGTTGATGGGCACAGGTGAGGCTGCATTGATAGGCATGGGTGATAAAGTTGTTAATATTTATTTGTGTAACTTAATTCTGCATAAAACATTCAAGTGTCATTTCATGAGAATTTATGAGGGCGTGTATAAGGGCAGGGCATGGTAGGGGTTGAGTGGGGCAACTGGTGGCGAGTAACCCTTCAGGCCTGGCTAGTTGGTTGATCAACTTTCGGAAGAGCCAGATGCATCTGACCCAAATGTTGGAGTATTTAGGAGTACAATTCGATACGGATCGGGGTCGTGTTTCTCTTCCTCAGAGGAAGGTCCAGGAGATCCAGTCTCAGACAAAAGCAGTGATGGCCAGGCCTTCTATGATGGTGAAGGAATGCATGCAGTATCTGGGGGTTCTAGGTGGCGCAGAAGGAGGTTTCAATGCAACTTTCTTCTTCAGTGGGATCGTCACTCTTTGTTCCAGAAAATCTATCTGCCAATTCCGATAATCTGGTCCCTGGTTTGGTGGTCAGTAGCTCGCAATCTTTCCTGCGGAGTTCCGTTGAAGGCCTCAGAACCAATAGTGGTGACGACCAATGCCAGTCTGGCAGGCTGCGGGGCACACTGCCTGGGACAGCAGGTTCAAGGCCAATGGAACCTTTGTGGGGCAAAGAGTTCAAATTTCCTGGGATTGGATGCGCTCTCTTAGCGTTCCAACCTATGTTGCGAGGTCGAGCTGTCAAGATGCTTTTGGACAACAAAACTACGGTGGCTTATGTGTTTCATCAAGGGGGCACAAGAAGTCACCCTCTCCTTTAGGTGGCATGTCAATCTTCCTATGGGCAGAGAAGAATCTCGGCTCTCCTACAGCATCTTATCTCCCAGGGCCTGGGGATGTTTTAGCAGATCGCTTGAGTCGAGGCTTTGGAGATCACAACAAATGGGGCCTCAACCCCAAGTACCTACGCAAGATCCTCAGGGTCTGAGGGACACCTTCGATAGATCTTATGGCATTGGAGGAGAATTGTCAACTGCCTTGCTTCTTCTCCCGGATCTGGCATCCACAGGCGTTGGGTCAGGGTGCTCTGTCCAGGTCTTGGAACTTCCCCTTGGTGTATGTGTTCCTGCCGCTTCCATTGGCTCTCAAAATCCTGCTGAAGATTCAGCGAGAAAGGGTCACAGCAATAGTAGTCCTACCTTACTGGCTCAGGGAGACGTGGTTCCCTCTGGCTTGGAGGATAAAGTTGGGCTCACCAATCCCACTGCCTCCTTGTCAAAATCTCCTTCTGCAGATTGGGGCCTGACACCCGAACCGCAGGAGGATGAAGTTAATGACTTGGAAGTCAGAGGGGCCTTAACTGGCTTGGGTCTCTCCGGCGGTGTAGTGGAGACATTATTACAGGCTCATAAGAGGTCCACGAATGTAACCTATCACCGGATCTAGAATACTACAGAAAGGGGTTGGGACCTTGGATCTCCTTCAGTATCTAACATTTTGGAGTTTCTACAAAGTAGTCTCTAAGGGTTAGCTTATAATTCCCTGAAGGGTCAAATCCCCGCCTTGTCGGCTATGTCGTGTACAAGATATGCTCTACATCCGTTGGTGATCTGATTTTTAGGGGCAGCCATAGAAATCAGACCTCTATTGAAACCGTTTTTTCCAAAAGAGGTCTTAACATTAGTCTTGGGAACATTGCTGGTTCCTCCGTTTGATCAATCTTTCTCTTGTTCATTATTTCTTTTAACAGTTTTTTGTTTTTTACTAGCCGTTGCCTCGGCCAGAAGAGTCTCTGAGTTGTGTGCCTTCTCATCTAAAGAACCATATTGTTTGGTGCTCCCAGACAACATAGTCCTTAGGCCGATACCGAGCTTTCTACCTAAGGTGGCCACATCATTTCGTATGAACTGGGAGGTCATTCTCCCAGCCTTTCTGGCAGATACAGCTGATGATGAGTGGAGTAGGTTAGACCTGGTCTCTGCGGTTTCAACCTACCTGAAATGGACTAAAAGCTTTTGAAAACAAGATCAGCTGTAGGTGTTCCCAATGGGGCCTGAAAAGGGTATGGCAGCAACATCCAGAGTTGTGTCTTCCTGGTTTGTCAAGACCATACATATTGCATACAAAATGCTGGGCCTTCCTCCTCCTTCAGAGACCAAAGCACATTCGACGAGGGGTATGGCAGCATCCTGGGCAGCATACACGAAGGCCGCCCCTGAGGTAGTTTGCAGAGCAGCAAGCTGGAGCGCGCCCAACACCTTTTATTAGGCATTATAGGCTTAATATGGCTTGTCCGCCTGAGGAAACATTTGACTCTACTCTCCCTTCTTAATATTGCTTGGTACATCCCATAGTAGGCTGACATGGGGAGGTCCAGGAATAAGGAAAATTGTTATCCATACTTACCGTAATTTTCCTTTCCTGGATCCTCCCCATGTCAGCCGGGGATTCCCACCCAGTTTATCCGTCGCGAGGCTGGGCTTTTTTTTTTTAACACTGGTGTGGGCAGACAGCCGTCCTTTATGGGCTAAAAAAGAGGTGGTCCTGGAGGGGTCAAAGGGGCGGAGCTGACCCATAGTAGGCTGACATGGGGAGGATCCAGGAAAGGAAAATTACGGTAAGTATGGATAACAATTTTCCTTAATTTGTCAGTCCCCCCTCACACCTGTATATTTGTCAGCCCCCAATACCTGTATATATGTCACCCCCTCACACCTGTGTATATGTCAGCCCCACACACACACCTGTATATATGTCAGCCCCCACACACCTGTATATATGCCAGCCCCCCACACACACCTGTATATATGCCAGCCCCCACACACACACCTGTAAATATATCAGCCCCCCACACACACACCTGTATACATGTCAGCCCCCCACACACACACTTGTATATACAGTATGTCAGACCCCCCCACACACACCTGTATTTATGAAAGCCCCCCCACCACACACCTGTATATATGGCAGCCCCACATATACACAAATCTGTAAACACACAAGGCTCTGGCCCCTCCCTGTACACAAACAGCCCCCCTCCCTTTCCTTCACAGAACCTACTTGTAAAGAAGATCTTCCTACCTGGTCCCAGCTTGTTTCACAAAGCTGACATGTTGCGGACACAGAGAAGCACAGTACACAAGTGGTGCACATGCACATAGTAGCCAGAGGTGGCAGTAAAGAGCTTGATGTATGAGCTCAATGCCACAGAGAGCAGAATCAGTCAAGATCGTTTCTGTAATGCACAGCACAGCTCGCCTTCACCCGTCCTGCCTTCTTCTGGCCCGGGCGGGCCCCTCGGGCACGGGGCTCCTTACAGTTGTAATTGCTGTACCCCCCTGATGGCGGCCCTGCAGAGCTGTGATCTTCCTTAAATCGTGTCATTTCCTATCGGGAAATGATGCGACTTCTTCACACAGTCCTGCCCACTGACACAGGCGAGGGAGGAAGTGATGCAGAGCACCGCGGAGACGGAAGTAGCAGATTAGGAGCCACTACCTAGCAACAGGGCACTTCTGGTAAGTAAAAAAAAAAATTTCACTCCAAATGTTTTTTTAGTATTAATAAAGGACTGGGAAAATGTAAAAATATTTTTCAGGGGGGGACAAAGAGTAAGAATAAACAATCTCTTCTGGGTAAAGTTTGTTAAAAACGATTTTAACAAACTTTGCCTACCCGTTTTTGCTCTGAAGAAATAGCTATTTCTTTGGCCAGACTGATTCCAGCATGATTCTCAATGAGAGGGTCTTGTTCATTATAATCACCTGTTGCACACTCTGATGAAAAACGTTGCAGGGTCTGCATCCCTTTAGAAGTAACTAACCCATAGGGAGTATCTCACCAAAACCAAAATTCCTACTGCAGGGAATACCCAAAATCTGACTTGTATCTTAGTGAAGACTTCTAGGAAAATCATTGACCCAGTCACAGAAGCAAGAAATTACATTTTTGGACGAGGTCTGTACACCAATAGTGTACAGAAAGCCTCCGGGTTGCCATACTGTGAATTGCAGTGCTGCAGACTGAAAAAGATAAGTTTTTTTTTTAATTAACATTAAACTACAACATGGCTTGTGTAGCAATTGCATGTGTTATATGATTTTTTATGTGTTTTTTTTCCCATGAAAGTGGAGTTACCCTTTAAATTAGGTGTGAAGGCGATGGCAGTTGGAAGGAATGAAATGTAGCAGAGTCTTAGTTAATGTGGTGGCTGGCGAGAGACCGCCCGCTGCTTATCACTGCATGGCGCCATTTTATCAGGAACAGAGTAGGACACTTTTATTTGTGTTCAAGAGAAATGGAGGATTGAAAATCAACATTCCTATTTAATACAGCTTACTGCATTTCTACTTTACACTTTAAAGTTTAGACATTCGAGACACAAGATACATTTTACATTTAAAAAAAAAATCTTAATTGTTAGAATATCTAAACAATGAAGACATATAACGTGGGTTATCTGAGTGCTCCTTATTTGTTAATACTAGGTGATGGGTTTTGGGGCAGTTCAGGGTTCTGCCCCTTTAAATATGGTAATGGGGGATCTGGATGGTACCAACTGGATCCCAGGGAATGTTCAGGAAGGCTGGGAAGAGGCTATAAAAGGGTCCCGGCAGTGTCAGCTGACCTTTCGGCGTGCAGAAGATCTAGGAACAGCATGCAGTCCCTCGTTGAGAAGTTTGTGGACCTTGTGGAGAGAGCGGGTGGGGTGGCTGCGTCGCTGCCTTTTGCTAGCTGAAGAGGAGGCCCGGCGGGAAAGCCAGTGGAGGAGTCAGCTGCCAGAGCGTCTGCAGGGGGCGGGGACGGAGCTGGAGGGTCTCTCTATGGCAGCAGCATTGGTGGAGGAGTCGCGGCCAGCGAGCGGCCGGAATAGGAGGAAGAGGCAGGCATACACACCGCCATTAGTTGCCACCCGCTGGAGGCGGGGACAGACCAAGTCGGGGGCGGGAGGAGTCCCCCAAGTTACAGAGCGACCAGCGGGAGCAAAGGTGGACCGGTGGTCCATGCAGGAGCTGTTCTCAGCCTTCAGAAGACAAGCGGGGATGCTTCCTGTGGTTGCCCAGCTGCCTGCCGTGCCTCCAGTGGATGCCCATCTCCCTGCCATCCCTCATGCTGCGGTCCAGGTGAATGTCATCCCTCATGCTGACGCACAGCTACCTGCTGTCCCTCCAGTGGATGCACAGCTCCCTGACATTCATCATGCTGATGCCCGGATGCCTGCTGTCCCTATGGCTTGGGATCCCTCCCGCTGTGGGTGTGAGCCCCCCCCCCCTTGGGGGGTTCTGTCTGCTTTGGCTACCTCATTGTATGCCTGTCTGAATTCTGTTTCAGCTCCATCTACTCCTGACATTCATCATGCTGATGCCCGGATGCCTGCTGTCCCTATGGCTTGGGATCCCTCCCGCTGTGGGTGTGAGCCCCCCCCCCCTTGGGGGGTTCTGTCTGCTTTGGCTACCTCATTGTATGCCTGTCTGAATTCTGTTTCAGCTCCATCTACTCCTGTCATTCCCCCTGCTTCTGGCTCTTCTGTCACCCCTGGGGATCTTCCCTCCCAGTCCAGTGTGCAACTCTCTTTAGTTGTGCCACCCTGGCCCTGTGTTCCCAAAGTATGTCTGAAGGAAGCTCTCCCCTGTGAGGTATCCCCCCTGGGTTTTCACCTCAGCTTGTCGGTTAAGGAACGTATTTGGAGGGGGGAGTTTGTAAATATGTTATCCCTAATACCTACATTCAAGGAGTTTGCTAGTAGACCTGAGCAAAGAGGGGAGGAGAGGAGAGAGGAGTATAGGCGCAGGCTGGTGCCCAGGTCCTTTTAAACCCTGTTACAGGCATATTGTATTTTTTAGGGGTCATGGCGAAAAAGCGGCCAGAGCTGTGTGGTGGCCTCTTCCAACATTTGGATCGTGTTTTTAAAGCCTATAGGAATTTTGTTGAGTTGGGTTGGTATTACTACGACAAATCCTTCTGCTAAAAACTTTCGGTACATCCCACACTCCGTTGGGGTATGAAGGATTGTAGGATGTAGGGTTGTGGCTCAATTTAATTCTGCCACAGAAGTCTTTTGTGAGCAAGCAGCCTGCTGCCTCAGCGGTGGCGCCTGCTTACAGGGGGGGTTTTTGCTTAGCATTCAATGAGTGGCAGTGTCGTGGAATGCAGCCTGCAAATATTGACATGAGTGTTCTTTTTGCAGGGGTTCCCATCTGTTTCTTAAGTGTGCGAAGAAAGCTGGTGGGCCTTCTACTGCACAGCACGATATTTTTCACAAAAGCCTGCATGCCGATGAGGCTGGAAAATATGCGCCCTTGGCTGGAGCGCTATCCAGACAGAGAGAGGGCCCAACTTCTTCCTAGCGGTGTCCTTAATTGTTTCCCTTTGCCTGCTTTTTGGGGTGAGGGGTGTGTGGTGGTGGAAAATTTGAAATCGGTGCATCAATTTCTGCAGATGGTGTATGAGAAGATTGCGAAGGAGATTGCTGAGGGTCGAGTGGCGGGACCTTTTCTGGTCCCGCCGTTTAGCAACTTTCATATTTCTCCTTTTGGGGTGGTTCCTAAAAAGGAGCCGAACTCCTTTCGTCTGATCCACCACCTTTCATTTCATGGTGTTGATGGCTCCATGAACAACGAGATCGATGGGTCGCTGTGTTCCGTGACGTATGCTACTTTTGAGGAGGTGGTGGTTAAGATTAGAGCTTTCGGTCCAGGAGCCCTTCTGGCCATTGCTGATATCAAGTCAGCCTTTAGGCTTCTGCCTGTCTCTCCGCTGGCCTTCAATTCCCTGGGGTTTTACTCTGATGGGAGTTTTTATTTTGACAAAAGCTTGCCGATGGGCTGTTCTTTGCCACAAACTTATTTTGAAATGTTCTCCACATTTTTGCATTGGGTAGTCGGTTCGAAATCCAGAAGAAGGTTTTGTTGAGGGATATGCAGCCCTTGTTGGGCCTTTTGGCGTTTGTGTGTAAGGTTATGCCGGTAGGGCGCATTTTTTCAAGACGATTGTACCTCTCTACTGCAGACTAAAAGTCCCCCTTTTCTCATTTGCGCCTCACTGCTGATCTTAAAGAGGACTTGATTATGTGGGCAAATTTTATGGAGGCATATAATGGCGATATTTTTTCAAGCTGACTTTATTCCTGCTCAGGATTTTTTGTTATTTACGGATGCAGCTGGTTCCAGGGCCTTTGCGGCTATATGGCGGTTGCATTGGTGCTGTGGGGCCTGGCCATAGGCTTGGATTCAGAAGAAGGCTACCAGGAATATCGTGCTATTGGAGCTATTCCCGGTGGTGGTGGCTCTGGAGCTCTGGGGTGCATCCTGGTGAGTACTGACAATAAGGGTGTACTGTTTGCAGTAAACTGCCTATCCTCTGTATCTTTGATGGTTGTTCTTTTTTTGTGATCTGGTTTTTCTTTGCCTAAAATTCAACATCTGGCTTAAAGCTCAAGATGCTGCAGGTTTTTCTAACGTGCTCACGGACGTATTGTCTCATTTCTAGATGTCCAGGTTTTGGCAACTTCTTCCACAGGCGGACAAGGTGGGTTGTCCTTGCCCAGTGGGACTATGGGAATTGATCTGAAGCTGGTGCAGGAGGCCATCCGGAACCCAGTGGCTCCCCATACTTGGGTTAATTATGAGGGTGCCTGGAGGAAGTTGCTGCATTGGATTTTTGCTGATGGCCGGGGTTTTAGTCCTGGGTCCCTAACGGAGCAGGCACTTTTGTGTTTTCTGGTGTCTTTAATGGAATACGGTTACTCATATGGTCATGTGGTTAAAGTTATGTCCGGGGTTTCCTTTTTCCTTCGCCTCATGGGTCTAGCTTCTTGAATGGCGTTCTTCTCCATTAAGCAGGCTTTGAAGGGGTATCGGAAGGCAAAGTTCTCGCCCGATGGTAGACGACCTATTTTGTTAGAGCTTTTAGCTGATCTTTCTGCTGCCACTCAGGTGGTGTGTTCTTCTTGTGATGAGGCCCTGCTGTTTAGTACAGCATTTTTTTTGTTGTTCTTCAGGGCCTTGCAGATATCCGAGCTGGCTCCGCTATCCAGGCATGGTTCTTCTGGTAATATTTTTTAACATGTATTGATTAGCGATACTTTGGTACGATACTTTTATATCTCCGGCGCTCGAAGACCGACAAATTGGGGATGGGCGCTTGGGTGTCATTGGCTGCCAGATCAGACCCCTCTATCCGCCCGGTGAGTCCGGTTAGGCAATTTTTGGCGGTAAGACCTCATTGCACAGGCCCCTTCCTGGTGCATTTGGATTCCCACTCCTTGAGTAAGTTCCAATATGACGCAGTATTGAAGAAATGTCTTGCTCATCTAGGTCTTAAGCATTCTCATTTTTCTTCCCATTCTTTTCGTATAGGAGTAGCTTCAGAGGCCTCCAGATTGGGTATCCCCCTTTGGGTATTAAGGATTTGGGTAGATGGAAGTCTAAATGTTTTCAGTTGTATGTGCCTCCCAACCTTTTTCTTTGACTCATTTCAGGTATACAGCGTTGTGTTTGGATAATAGGACAGTGTTTATTGAGCCCAAAAGTGAGTAGCTTAGCATGACTTCACCATCTATTGGAAAGGGGTGAGAGGCATGCACTGGTGTCAGCTGTACTGGCATTTGTCTCAGTTGTTTCAAGTGTGGCCCGTACCCTCCATTTTAGTAGTTCACTTAGGGGGTAATGATCTGGGTAAGGTAAAAATTCTGGATTTGATATTTATGATTAAGAGAGAACTTCAGCAGTTACGTTTATCCTCCCTAGGTACAACCACGTTTTTTTAGAGATCATCTCGAGGCTTTCCTGGTGGTCTTCTCCTCAGCATCAGGCTTTTGAGAAAATGAGGAAGCAGGTCAACAGGGCCTTGGAGAAGCACATGCGATCCTTAGGTGATTTGTCTTATAGGCACGTCAATCTGGAGGGTGGCATCCTGGATCTGTACAGATGGGACGGGATGCATCTCTCAGATGTCGGTCAGAATATTTTAAATATAGGTTTGCAATCTGGCATCGAAATGGCCGCTGTTGTGGGTTAGGCTGACCTTGTTTGCAAGGTCGGCTGGTGGGGTCTTGATTAAATGTTATAACTTTGATTATGGCTCGAGTTCTAAAAACTGAGCCAAAAGACTGAAGTAACTTGTGTATTGTACCATGATTAATGAATAAATGAATATGACTAATTATGTTGTTTATGTTACCACCAATAAAGTGCCGCAGCCATTTTTTGCCACGTTTGCTTAATGGTTTTAATGGCCCTCTGATCCCTCCTGTATTGATTTGTATTGTAAGTGTACTGTCTGCCCTCATGTTGTAAAGCGCTGCGCAAACTGTTGGCACTATATAAATCCTGTATAATAATAAAAATAATGGTTTTCTTTCTTGTTAAGATGGTTGTATTAGGGGACTGTTGTTGAGAGGGATGAGGTGTGTTCTGCAATCCTATGCTAACATAGTTCTCTGCTTCCTGCTGGGCACATCAAGACATCGATTTCTAGAGAATTTCAGGCTGGAGCATCATGTGATATTAACACCGATACTGCTCGCTCGCCTGTCAGGCTGGAGACAAGAGATGCTTCTTTTATGTTCTTTTTTTTTTTTTTTTTTTTATCATTAAAGAATTTTTATTGAAATTTCCATACAAATAACAGAAAAATTAAAGGCAGCTGGTTTTGGTATATAACAATCAGGTACAGCAGTAAAACATTTACATCCTAATCTCAATCAAAGTTATGGACAATAGTCATACAAATGATCAATTAAAGCATACATAAACAGTATAGTAACACTCCTGTTTACCCCATTGGGTTCTAACTGTAAACAGGCGCTAACTAATATAATGACAACATTATCATGGACAATTCAAGAAATTAGAAAAAGAGAGAACTGTGAAGCCTTGATATTACTCATGGAATAATACTGAAATATGGTTTAAGAACTTCAGCTCATGTTTTTGAGTGAGGTAGAAGCTCTAGGGTGACTGATCCATATTTGCCACAATTTCTCAAACTTGACTGTGTTGTAATTTTTATATGCCAACATTAACTCATATTGAGCTGGTGTATTCAACCTTATAACAACATCAGATAAATTCGGTGCTTCGTTAGATTTCCATAGTTTTGTTATAGTCAGCCTTGCTGCTATTAATACATTTGCTACTACTGTTCTATATTCTACAGAGTAAAGATCCAGATTTATTCCTAAAATGGCCATTGCGGGAGTAAGGGGACTTTTATATTCTTATTTACAAAAATTCACCACTTACAAATTGTAGATTTATGCAAAAGAATTGTCCATGTATAACATCCATATAAAAATACAATTGTTTTCATGGGCATGCATATTCACTTCTACTTAGAAATACAAATCGTTCTTGGAACGGTATTTTTAGTGCTTGTCATTAAAGTTTATATAATTGCGAATTGAATTGTTCCTCACCTGCATTTCATGTGTAATGTAAATGGATCTGAACGTAGTTGTATTGTATCCTAGGGGCCCATTCACACACAGCTCCATTTTGGTCCATACCATAACATTTAGCTGTGTGAACCAAAACAACAAAAAATTTGAACCCGCAGTCCAGCAGTAATTTACATTGTTTGCATGTAAACATTTGTGTTAACAATTACATGCGTGTTAGCAGGTTTGACAGATCACACCCTAGGGGCCTCTGAGAAACTGCAAGCCAAGTCACTTACTTTGTTGTGGGTGTTAACACTTTCAGGGCAAAAAACCTCTTCACCCATATAGCCCCAGACACTTACAGAGGGACTGCATCTCTTCTTTAGCTGGCAGCTAGGTCTGTTCCTACTTGCCCTGACACATGACCCTGAACCAAGGGTTAAATGTGTTCCCTTGGTGTGTTTTTAACTCTGTGGGGGAAGTACTGACAGGAACAACACAGAGATCACTGTTCCTGATTACTAGGAACAGATGATCTCCATGTTCTCCCCTGTCAAAATGGGGATCTGCCTTGTTAACATAGGCAGATCCCTGTTCTGCCTCTTTGTGAATTGATCGCAGGTGGCCGGCAGACATCGGGTCCGCCGGACACACACATCGGCTCCTCCGTGCAGCGGGCGCATACGCCCACACTATCTATTGCATGAAAGAACGTACAGGTACGGTGTTTCACACAATAGAGCCGCCGTGCTGCAGTATACATGCGGTGGGCGGTCTTTAGGTGCTTAAGAAAGTATTGCTGAGCAAGTGCTTAACTCTGCCAGTTTGTCTCATGCTTAAAGTGGAAGTAAACCCATCCCATTAAGGGCTCATTTACACTTGCTTTGACTTCAACACACGTTAACGGCTAGTTTACACTTGCTTCAAACATTGGCTTCGGATAGGCATTGTTAAAGCTCTCTGAACACTAGTCAAAGCCCCTGTCACTAAATAAAATAGTTATGCCTATGTGGGGCTTCAAGCTTGCTTGAAGAGCCACTGAAGCCCCACCAAAGCCTCACCGAAGCCCCACCAAAGCCGCACCAAAGCCTCATCGAAGCCCCACTGAAGCCTCATCGAAGCACCAAGCAAAAGCAAGGTGTAAACAGGACTGTAAGCTAACCATTTTATTTAGGCCAGTGCCATGAATGTAAGGGCTCATTTACACTTGCTTCGGCTTCAACACACATTAACGGCTACTTTACATTTGCTTCAAAACAAGGCTTTGGACAGGCTTTGTTAAAGCTCTCTGAACACTAGTCAAAGCCCCTGTCACTAAATAAAATAGTTAGCTTACAGTCCTGTTTACACCTGCTTTTGCTTTGCTTTGCTTCAAAAATTATACCCCATGTAGCTTTAGTGGTGCTTCAAAGCCTCCTGAAAGCCTCCATAGAAGTCTATGGCAAAGCTCGCTTGAAGCCCCACTGAATCCCCACCAAAGTCTCACCGAAGCCTCATCGAAGCCCCACGGAAGCTCCACTGAAGCTCCATCAAAGCCTCATCGAAGCCTCATTGAAGCCTTATCGAAGCACCAAGCAAAAGCAAGGTGTAAACAGGACTGTAAGCTAACCATTTTATTTGGTGACAGGGGCTTTGACTGGCGTTCAGAGAGCTTTAACAAAACATGTCCGAAGCCATGCTTTGAAGCATGTGTAAACTAGCCCTAACAGTCACAGTTGTGTTCTCAACCAAACGGTCAAACCATCCAATGGCTGGTATCATAACTGATCACATCATGGCAGTTGAAGATTAAACAGGCCAAGATGGCAGTTTCCTTGGCTGAAAATTATAGAAGAGGGTTTACTTCCATTTTAAACTCTGCACCTTTTTAGATTCCACCCTTGGGCACACACAGGGAAACCACCGTACTTCTCTTCGCAAGATCTTGCACACCATGACTACAGGCTTGGTCCACAGTCTTGTGACTTACCAGAATGTTCACTTGTAATACATAACCTCAAGGTTTAACTTGGTTACATTTGCACTGAATGGATACTTTTCTTAACATGGAGGGTTAAAGATGGCTTGCTCCCAACTCCCAGTTCTTCTGAAAACACCATGAATGCACCCACAGTGATACACTCAAGTCTTTTCACAGTAATTCAAATCAGGCAATTCTTCATTAAGTAAAACAGTGTTTACTGAGTAATGCGTTGGTTACCCTAAAAAAAAAAAAAAAAAAAGATCTTGTCCCTTTAAAGCATAAATAACAGCCCCCTGTATCACCTGCAATACCTGGCTGATTCGGCCTGGTTCTGCCGTCCCCTCTGTAAACTGACCATGGTTTATCATGGCTGCTGAGCCCTGATACCATGGTCAGTTTATGCGCCTTCGTCATTCTCTCTCTCCTCTGTCCTCTCTCCCGTCCTCTCCCCCTCTTCCCTCTGCTCCCTGCCTGTCAGCGCATGACAGTGCCCACCCCTCCCCTCCTGCTGCTATCATAACTATGATTTTCTGGCAATCCCCTGTGTTAGATAATGCAATGTCTCCAGTGTCTGTGCTAAAAAAAAATGCCCCTGTATACCTTATCCAAGCACCGCTCAGTGCTCGCGTGACCGGCTGCCTCTCTCCTCCTCCCGACTGATGTCAGTAGGGGATTCTTGACCCCTCTCGCTGTAGCTGTCAGATCGGGAGAGGGAATGGCGGGCTGTCACGTGAGCGCTGTGAAATAAGGGTATACAGGGGCATTTTTTAATAAAGCACAGACACTGGAGACATTGCATTATTTAACACAGGGGATTGCCAGAAAATGATAAAGTGGGTTTACAATCACGTTAAACTTCTTTACATGTTGAGACAATTTTACAATAAATACATAGCAACTTGAGATGAAACAGATTCTTCCTTTACTGTACAGCAGGGGTCTCCAAACTTTCTAAACAAAGGGCCAGTTTACTGTCCTTCAGACTTTAGGGGAGTCGGACTGTGGCCAGTGAGAGGAAAAAAGGTCTTGATGTCAGTGGGAAAAAATAATGCCCCATTGTTTGTTTCAGAGAGAGTAATTGAGTCCCATTATTGGTGTAAGTGGGAGGAATTGTGCCTCATCGTTGATGTCATTGGGCCCTATAATTGGTGTCATTGAGATCAATCGTGCCCCATTGTTGGTGTCAGTGGGAGGAGTTGTGATCCATCGCTGGTGACATTGGGAAGAAATGGGCCCCCTTCATTGGTGTCAGTGGGAGAAATTATGCCCCATTGTTGGTATCAGTGGATGAAAATAATGCCCTGAGGGCCCGAAAAAAAAGGGAAGGCCCCCGGACTGCAGTTAGGAGACCACTACTGTACAGTATAATTGGCTGTGCTGTTGCTGGCTGATCTTTGCACCCTGTTGTGTTGCTGCCCTTACCTTAACCTAAACAAATTCTTTCACTAATAGTTAGTCCATGCATGTGGAACCTGGTTGGGTCTCACTGAAGGGTGGGTCACCAACAAAGCTGATCACATCTTTGAGACAGGTCCTCTCACAACCGTTCCCATGCCCAGACAGCCCATGAGGCATATGTCCTCACACACGGGAAGTGACACATACACAGGGGAAGAAATGACTATACAGAAAATCTTAACCCCTTAAAGTGCCAGCCATAATTTAAAGTTACAGAACACAAGAATACAACTCAACAAAAAAACACATTATAAAGTAGGCACCAGCCTACTTGCATACAGTGTAAATGAACATGGCCATAGCTCTGCCTAGTGAATTCCGGACCAGGGGGAGATGTAATCATCAATAAAGTGTAGGCAATAGTGCATTCTGAATGAGTGAAGGCCGAGGTCATTCTGCACCTGTGCTGCTGACTACATATGGTGCTTATATTTCCCCGACCCTAAATGATTCACGTCATTTACTAGGCAGCAGCAGTGTAGGTGCATGAATGACTGAAGACTGAGGTCATTCTGCATCTGTGCTGCTGCTACTGCCTAGTGAGCAACCCCATTAAAGTCATTCAGGGCAGGGGGAGATGTAAACATTGTACAGCCCATACACACAAATGCCCTTGTATATAATAATAATGTGACCTCTGTAGATATTAAGTCAGAAAAACAACTTCTTTTTATTACTGTCTCCCATGTCAATAAGAGTACAAATATGCAAAACTATATTTAAAACCAATATACGGGTTAGCAGTCCTACATCCAGCACCAGTCAGTACTCCAGTGTGATGGACATCCTGAGGACTGCAGCTTTGTGGAAACAGATACTTCATTACATGTTTCTTTTAATGAGGGCCCTCACTGTCTGCTTATGGACTCAAAACAAATTGAATGCACCGGTATGAATGGTACTTATTGAAAATCATGGGGGATGACTTGTCATGCAACAAAGTCCAAAGTCTCAGGAAAAGTTGCACAAGTGTGAAAGGGGCCTCAGCCTGACTTTTCTGAGTGATTTTAGAGACATCAGTGCACTTTCCTGCACAGATGTCTAGTGTAATCACTTAGGTCCCAACAGTCCCTGATTTGGAACAAAGTCCCTCGATCCCTCTTTCCTCCTCATTTGTCCCTCATTTTGTTCTGATCTATATAGTTATATATAAAATGCACTTTTTATCTTTCCCATCTTTCATCTAATTTCTAAATTGCTGCATTTGTAAATTTCCAAAGCCAATCTAAAGGAAAAATATTGGTTTAAAAAAAAGCACTTGGGTGTTTAACTAATCATTTTTTTTTTTTGGAATAATTCTCTTTTAAGGAGGTGTGTTAGGGGGTGTGTCCTATGCCTACATACATTTGTTAATAGGTGTTCCTCATTCCCATCTCAAAAAGTTGGGAGGTAAGAAATCGCCCCCTGAAGTCACCCAAAGTAGTGCAGGAACTACTTTTGGTAATCGGTGCGGAGTCGCACCAATTCGGATAGTTCCATTGCCGTCAATAGGTGCCGATTTGGCCTGCAATTTGACATGTCAATTCAGAGCTATGTGAACATGGGTGAAGTTGCATAAATATGAATGGAAATCATGGGGGGCAACTTTTCATGCTACTCTGAGGTCCAAAGCTGCATGAAAAGTCACCCAAGTGTGAAAGTAACCTAATGAGATTAATTGATAACACCTTTGAATTAGGCCCCATTTGCACTTGTTCTACCTTAAAATTGCACAGCTTTGCCGTGGCTTGAAGCAATGCCTGTGTAATCTTGTGGTGTATGGCCCTTGAATCGCATCAAAGTCAAACCAAAGTAGTGCAAGGATGAATTTGCCCACTTTCAGGATGCACAAGTGACAATAGGGCCTAATTCAAAGGTATTATCCATGAATCTCATTCACACTGCTGCAACCTGAAAGTCACACTATTTTGCTGCTGCAGCTTGGCCCCAACTTCTGGGAATGCCTGTGTAATATAGGGACTTATGTACCTCAATTTGCATGAAATTCACACCAAAGTAGTACAGAGACTACTTTGTAGTTGGTGCGACTTGAAGTAGCACAGATATGAATGGTTATCATTGAAAATTATGGGGTACAACTTGTCATACAACTCGGAGGTCCAAATTTGCTGGAAAAGTCACCCAAGTGTGAAACAAATCATATATATATATATATATATATATATATAAAGGAGCTCTCATTTATATTTGCATAGTCCTTACTGATTTACATCAGCAGAACAAATGCAGGAAGTGATGTGTGCACATGGGCCAGAAGCAAATGTGTGGTGATAACAAATAAACAAATCAATGAACCCCACTCACATCAAATCTAACTACCACATCCACCCCCACATTGCATAAGCACAAGTACATATCCTACACTTACCCGGCCAATGAGCAGCACCTCCTCTTTGCTAAAGAAGAACCTTGCCATGTCCACCTAGATGGAGATCCTGACCAGCACAGAAACTTCCGGATGACTAATTTCTGGGTCAGTAGGTGAAACCACGCTCTTTTGATCGCAGCTGCGAATATTTGATCGCAACCACAATTCGAATTTTTTATTTTCTTGCAGATGTGCAAATTTGTATTTATACATATAACGATATCTGAAGGCAAGAAGGAGTTTGATAAGAAATGGTGTCCCTGGGATTGCAGCAGGTGAATTACAAAGACAAAGGCCCAGTTTGAGCTGTGGTTCACACTGACAGCGGTAGGAAATCCTGCGAGTTCAGCTGAACTCACACAATTTCATTCCTGCATGTCAGTGCCATCTGCGGGGGGGGGATTTCAGAGACATCTGTGCAGGTTTCTACAGAAAAATTACACCCCGAAGTTGCCAAAAGTAGTAAAGAAACTAGTTTTGGAAATTGCGGCACCGCACCGATTATTAACGGTGCAATTGCCGCCGATTTGGCATGCGATTTGACATGTCAAATCGAATCAATGTGAACCAGGGCTGACACATACAACACTGCCTATCCACCAGCTGAATTCATTACCTGCAATTCTACACATCTGTTATGTACAAAGACTCCACCTAAACACCTTTATTATTTACTTGCAGGTGTGCTGAAGAGATTAGGTTTTTTGGTGCTCAATTATATCTTATAATTTCTCTGGGTATAAGATATTGCACTTCCCCAAAACCACCACCCCCAAAAACAATGAAAAAGAAGAAAGAAAAGAGAACAACAAACAAGCTCAACAATGTACTTTTATTTTGCCAGCAGAAACAAAATTATGTACATTCATTTACTAGCATAAAAAAATATTCTACATGATATATGGTGCTACATTTATCAAAACAGTTAGCAATTGGGTTTTAAGGGCCCTGCTCATAGGAGCTTACAATGTAAAATTTGTCCAAACCTTAGAGTGGACATAGCTTTACTTTCAGTGTATAACGGGCAACACATTTCATAGTACAACTACTCACCCACAACCCACATCCCATTTTTATCTGCAAGATTATAGAAACATACTTAGTCATTTTTCTTACAAAGCATTCCAACATAATACTAAAACATAGTACTAAAACTAATTAAAACATATTCAAACTATAACACCCACCACCACCCCACAATCCACACAC
The DNA here is from genome assembly GCF_042186555.1 of Aquarana catesbeiana. Classification (NCBI taxonomy): domain Eukaryota; kingdom Metazoa; phylum Chordata; class Amphibia; order Anura; family Ranidae; genus Aquarana; species Aquarana catesbeiana. The sequence continues at coordinate 134,050,808 of NC_133327.1, read as the reverse complement.
ATACATTGGGGAGTATGTTCTGCTGGAAGCTGCATTTCTGTGTACATCATTAAGCAATGAGATCAAGAGTAGAAGGTCAGCAGATGCTCCCAAACCATGAATGCATGGTCAGACAGGAATACACACACAACATTGACAGCATGGCCACATAAACCCACTTTTGATGGAAAAAATGCACAAGAATTTCAACAAACAGTCCTAGTTGGGTCATTATGCACAATATCATTCCTTCTCCCCCCACAAATCACAGCAAAAATCCTGGCCTCTTCACAAGCCAAACAACCCCCCCCCCCCCCCCCACTGCAGCCCTTTATATAAGATAGGTTGTATTGTTAGCAGACTAACACATGCCCAATAAAAGTACATGCAAACCAGTATCTTTCAATCTGTCTCTTCATGTATGTCTAAAGTGATTGCACCTGATGAGGAGGAACACATAATACTATTTGCAACTGTGTTAGCTATTGGCTATGTGCATCAAATCTCCAACTACAGGCCAAAGATTGAAGTCCATTTGCATGCACATAAACAAAACAACAGTTTTCTAAGCATATGTACCTGTGCAGTGTATACCCTACAATTTTAAATGTCCAAGTCCCTGGGCATGATTAGTGCTAAGAAACATTAACATCAGTTCCTGGCTGCAATGAGCTTCCAATCTAAAGTCCAAAACTAACTTTCTTACATTAGAGACTATTTCGACAGGAGATAAATAAAATGCCAGCATGTCTTTGGATTGTGGTGAGAAGCCCACACAGGGAGAACATATAAACTTCAACACAAGCATTAGCATGTTTGGGAATTGAACCAGTAATCCCAGTGCTGCTAGACAGAATTGCTACCCACTTAGCCAGTGGGCAGCCTCACACATGTAGTCTGCATCTCTGTGGTTTCATGCACTGATGTTGGATAAGAAGGCCTGGCTTACAGTCTATGCTCTAATTCCTCCCCAAGGTGTTTTGTTGTGTTGAGGTCAGGACTCTGTACAGGCCAGTCAAGTTCCTCCACCCCAAACTCATCACTCATCCATGTCTTTATGGACCTTGCTTTGTGCACTGGTCCAAATCATTTGGTGGAGGGGGGATTATGATGTGGGGTTGTGTTTCAGGGGTTTGGGCTTGGCCTCCTAGTTCCAGTGAAGGGAACTCTTAAGGCATCAGCATGCCAAGACATTTTGGACAAATGCTCCCATGCTCATGCTCCCAACTTTGTGAGAACAGTTTGGGGATGGCCCCTTCCTGCTCCAACATGACTGCACACCAGTGCACAAAGCAAGGTCCATAAAGACACAGATGAGGGAGTTTGGGGTGGAGGACCTTGACTGGCCTGCACAGATTCCTGACCTCAACCCGATAGAACACCTTTTGCCTGAATTAGAGCAGAGACTGCAAACCAGGTATTCTCATTCAACATCAGTGCCTGACCTCACAAATACACTTCTGGAAGAATGCTCAAACATTCTCATAGACACACTAAACCTTGTGGACAGCCGTCCCAGAAGCTGTTATAGCTGCAAACGGTGGGCCAAATCAAATTTTAACCCTACAGTGTGTGTAAAGGCAGGTGTCTCAATACTTTTGCCTAGTGTATTTGGCAAGATTTACAATGGTAGTGGAACCCTTCTACACCTGAATCAGGAGTCATGTTTAACTACATAGAGAGATGGGACAACTTCTCTACATGAAGCGGCATGTTTGGGATTCAAACCCAGACCCTCAGAGATGTTAAGCAGAAGTTCAAACCTCTAAGCCACGGAGCTGCCACATCCTCCTACACATAAATACACATATACTGCATTTCTTTGGACATATAGGAGGTGGAATTACATTAATCTTCTTGATTTATTCTGTGAAATTTGGTGGCTCTTGGTGGGTGAATGTAGAATAGGGATGTTACCCTCTAATTTTTGTGAATTACATTTTTATTTCTGATGTGGGTACACATATCACATTTTTTAGGCTCAAATTATGATTATTTTGAAATAATACAAAACACACAAAATTGTGACTGATTTTAAATTTGCATCATCAATGGTATTGTTTTTGGTTTGTAAAGACACCTGTGTGAGTTTGGGTAAGGATTTTTGTGAGATGGAGAGTAACAAGTAACAGTGACAGAGAAAAATATATTTTACCAAAACATCAAAACATTCCACATTCTAGCATCCTTAAAAACAAAATAGTTGAAGTAGAAGCAGCATTGATGCAAGGAAAATTTATTTCGGAGAAATATAGATTTAATCTCAACATTAAAAGTATTTATTTGGGGAAGTTACAATTAGAATCAATGGCTGAAACTTGCATTGAACTACATAGCGCCGATTTTCACTCTCAAAAATGCATTTTACCCCAGTGTTATTTTTGGTATTTGCTATAGTGCCCTGTAAAAAAGCCATGGGAGTTAAAATGAGAGTAGTTTGCATGTCTGAGCATGCTCAGTTGTGCTGGCACCTAATTGTACAAAAATGAATGAATGAAGTGAATTCGATTTTGGGAGAATTTTTTCACCAGCGCTATAGTGAATACTGTTTTAGCGCTAATTAGCGCGATTAGCACTAATCCGCGGCAATTAGCACGAATTAGCGCTGCGGCTCTATAGTAAATGACCCCCACAGCTTCCAGAGTTCAGTCAAGTTCTTAGTTTTCTGCAAATGATAAGAAGAGAGTACTTCCTATACTTATCTGTATTGTTACATTTAATGACACCGTGATGGTTGAATATAGGTGAGTTGTTCATGTGGGTATAAACCCTGGGGTATGTTCCCAACACTTATTTCAGTAGAGGAAGGGGGTGAGTGGTGAAACATTTTTAACATCACAACAAGTACAAGTCCAGTTGCATTGGACTAACTTCTACCAGGTATAACTTGACTCGAAAAATTAAAGGCTTTACATGTATACATATCTGTATCAATTATGTAGTAGTTTTCATACAATCTATATACTTTTAAAGTCCTAACTACTGTATGAACCCCACTAATTGGCCATTTGAACAATGAAAAAAAGAAGAATCCTTAAAATGCTTGATGTGCTCCCCCTTTTCTTCATAAATCTTGGAAATCCTCCACTTTCAGTGGGTTTCTTGAGCTAAGATTACGTGAAGCCATTGAAAGGATGATGAAATGCATTTTGAAATTCTAAATGAGGAGACCCCTGGTAGACCACACTGAGGGGCTTTTTGAAAGCGAAAAACCATGTTGCTATGTAACCTATGAAACAGAATTGCAATTAAAGAGCTGCTTAGATAATATACTTTGTGTGAACCTTAGACAATGATCTCTATGATCTCTGATGAAAAAGTGATAATGGTTATGAGTGATGATTTTCAGGCTGACCAAGTATAGCAGGATACAATTCAATAGGCAATATGAAGAAAAGAAATACAACTTTTCAACTTCATGGGGCTTCAATGAGGCTTTGGTGGGGCTTCAAGCAAGCTTTGCCATAGACTTAGAGGCTTTGAAGATGCTTTAAAGTACCACTGAAGCTATATGGGGTATAATGTTTGAAGCGAAGACGAAGCAAAGCAAAGCAAAAGCAAGGTGTAAGCAGGACTATAAGCTAACCATTTTATTTAGTGACAGGGGCTTTGACTAGCGTTCAGAGAGCTTTAATAAAGCCTATCCAAAGCCTTGTTAAAGCAAGTGTAAACTAGCCGTTAATGTGTGTTGAAGCCGAAGCAAATGTAAATGAGCCCTTAAGGAACATTACGTTACTGAAGAAAAATAAGTTAAATAAAAACTCAGCAAATCACTATTTGTGTATGATATATAAATATAAAATTACCATGTAAGAAAATAGTTATATAGTTACATAGTTACATAGCAGGTGAGGTTGAAAAAAGACACACGTCCATCAAATCCAACCTATGTGTGTGATTATATGTCAGCATTACATTGTATATCCCTGTATGTTGTGGTTGTTCAGGTGCTTATCTAATAGTTTCTTGAAACTATCAATGCCCCCCCCCGCTGAGACCACTGTTTGTGGAAGGGAATTCCACATCCTTGCCGCTCTTACAGTAAAGAACCCTCTACGTAGTTTATGGTTAAACCTCTTTTCTTCTAATTTTAATAAGTGGCCACGAGTCTTGTTAAACTCCCTTCTGCGAAAAAGTTTTATCCCTATCGTGAAATCATATCCTCTCTCAAGCGTCTCTTCTCCAGAGATATAAGTTCAGCGCTCGCAACCTTTCCTCATAACTAATATCCTCCAGACCCTTTATTAGCTTTGTTGCCCTTCTTTGTACTCGCACCACTTCCTGAGGACTGGTGCCCAGAACTGGAGAGCATACTCTAGGTGTGGCCGGACCAGAGTCTTATAGAACACAATAAGCACACTTTTCCTGAAAACAGACTTGTGCTACACCTATAGATCTCTTTTAAATGTAGTTTTATACATTAACATACTGTTCCTCCATAGATCCAGTCTGTCCCGGACTTGTCACCATTCACAGGCAGCCTAATTCTTCAATAGGACACAGGAGTTGAATCCAACACAACTTTACTTTTAAAGGTTCATTGCCGATTATGTTTTTCCAGTCTTTAAATGTATAAGAAGGCAATACCATTCATATGCCCTGTCTCTGTGAAGAACTAAGGGCTAGTTTATACTAGTGTTAACCCCCCTGAAGAGTGATTCACAATGGATGTGAATCACTTCAGAGGTACAGACACAAAAGTCCTGTGGCTGTACAGCCATAGCCAAAAGATTTGAGAATGACACAAATATACATTTTTACAAAGTCTGCTGCTTCAGTTTTTATGATGGCAATTTGCACATGCTCCAGAATGTTATGAAGAGTAATCAGATGAATTGCAATTAACTGCAAAGTCTTTCATTGCCATGAAAATGAATTTAAAGCGGAGTTCCACCCAAAATTGGAACTTCTGTTTTAAGATATCCTGACCCCCTGACATGCCACATTTTACATGTCATTTTTTTTTGGGGGGGGGGGGGTAAAGTAGTTTTGACAGGTACCCAGCTCCCACTTCCGCCCAAGCCACCTAGGTGACTCCTCCTCTTCCCCTCCCTCCCTGCAAACTTCTGGGACAAATCACAGGTTCCAGAAGACTGCCTGGCCATTCAGGACATGCAGCGTGACTCGAGCATGCGCAGTGCGCACCTGGCTGTGAAGTCACAAGCTGTCACAGCCGAGTGCCCACACTTGCAATGCCGGCACCGGGGAGAGGCAGGGGAGAGAACGGAGGCTTTGGGCAGCCACATCGCTAGACCATGGGACAGGTGAGTTTGTGTCTATTAAAAGTCAGAAGCTACACTTTTTGTAGCTACTGACTTTTAATAAACATGGGTCCAGCTGGAACTCCTCTTTAATCCCCCAAAAAACATTTCCACTGCATTTGTGAAGAAGGCTTCAGGGTGCCCAAGAAAGTCCAGCAAGTGCCAGGACTGTCTCCTACAGTTGATTCAGCTGTGGGATCGGGGCACCACCTGTGCAGAGCTTGCTCAGATATGGCAGCAGGCAGGTGTGAGTGCGTCTACACGCACAATGAGGCTAAGACTTTTGGAGGATGGCCTGGTGTCAAGAAGGGCAGCAAAGAAGCAACTTTTCTCTAGGAAAAACATCAGGAACAGGGATTGGACTTCTGAGGACTGGGGTAAAGTCATTTTCTCTGATGAATCCCCTTTCCCATTGTTTGGGGCATCCAGAAAAAAAAACTTTGTCTGGAGAAGAAAAGGTGAGCACTACCATCAGTCCTGTGTCATGCAAACAGTAAAGCATACTGAGAACATTCATGTGTGGGGTTGCTTCTTAGCCAAGGGAGTGGGCTCACTCACAATTTTGCCTAAGAACACAGCCATACATAAAGAATGGTAAAAAAACATCCTCCAAGAGCAACTTCTCCCAACCATCCAAGAACAGTTTGGTGAGCAACAATGTCTTTTCCAGCATGATGGAGCACCTTGCCATAAGGCAAAAGTGATAACTAAGTTGGCTTGGGGAACAAAACTTTGACATTTTGGGTCCATGGCCAAGAAACTCCCCAGACCTTAATCCTATTGAAAACTTGTGGTCAATCCTCAAGAGGCGGGTGAACAAAAAAAACTCCACAAATTCTGACAAACTCCAAGCCTTGATTATGCAAGAATGGGTTACCATCAGTCAGGATGTGGCCCAGAAGGTGATTGACATCATGCCAGGGTGAATTGTAGAGATTTTAAAAAAGAAGGGTCAACACTGCAAATATTAACTCTTTGCATAAACCTAATGTAAATGTCAATAAAAGCCTTTGACACTTATGAAATGCTTGTAATTATACTTCAGTATACCATAGTAACATTTGACAAAAAGGATCTAAAAATACTGAAGCAGCAGACTTTGGGAAAAATTATATTTGTGTCATTCTTAAAACTTTTGGCCACGGCTATATATTATTTTCTGTTGCCATTACAAAGAAAAGATGAAAAAGTGTTGATTGGTTTTAACAGTTTCCTGTTCCAAGAAATATCCTGATGTACAAAGAGAATACAGACAATGCGCAGATGTATCCACCATTGCCGGAGTCACGTTGATACTTATTCTATACCTTCCATTGAAAAAATAATAACGCCGCATGGCAAAAATAAAACACATGCAATTAAGTGAAAAATGACCTAATAATCATGGCAAACACATACAGAGATAAAAAGAAAACGGATGAATTAGATGTAGGAAGAGAAGAAGGTCATTCTCAGTGGATGTAACATACTGTTGTACACATCTTCTGATTGCCCTCTACATTTCCTAATTCTCCCTCTCCACATCCATAAAGCATTTCAGAATTGTGTGGCTCCCTGGAGTTAAATCCATATTATGTGATCTGGAGAAAATCCCCCTGCGGGAAATGTGACTGGCCATTCTCTGAGCCGAGGTGAAATTCTAATTTTCCAACTAGCTGCTTGAGCATTGTATCTGTATTAACCCCTTTAATGGCAGTAGGGTAGTTATCTGCACAGATACATTGGGGGGGGGGTATGAGTATCAATGGCAAAGCTACGGTTTGGGCTGATGAGGTTCTGTGTCAGATTATTACCTTGCCTGGTTAACAGTAGGGATGAGCTGAACACCACCCGGTTCGGTTTGCACCAGAACATGCGAACAGACAAAAAATTTGCGCGAACATGTGAACGCTGTTATGGGACACGAACATGAAAAATCAAAAGTGCTCATTTTAAAGGCTTATATGCAAGTTATTACCATAAAAAGTGTATGGGGACCCGGGTACTGCCCCAGGGGACATGTATCAATGCAAAAAAAAGTTCTAAAAACAACCGTTTTTTCAGGAGCAGTGATTTTAATAATGCTTAACCTCCCGGGCGGTAACCCCGAGCCACACTCGGGATTGCATTGCAGAATCCTGGTCCAGGTTACTTACCTTGTCCCCAGGAACCTGCGATGTCCCCCTGCTGTGTCTGCGGGCTGTGTTCTCCGCCCAATGCTCTGTGTGCCGGGCTCCATTCCTTGCGAGCGCCGTGATGCATGGGGGCGGAGCCCAGCGGCAAATTCAAAAAGTACACAAAACATAACACATACAGTACACTGTAATCTTACAGATTACATTACTGTATCTAATCATTACATCTCTCTTTTGTCTCTAGTGCTTTGTCCAGTGCCCTGTCTGTACTTTTATATTTTATATACTGTTCTTTCTGCCTGGAAACTTGAGATTGTCCTGGGCAACCAAAAAGTGTCCCTGTATGTCAAAAGTAGTTTTTGACCAGTTAGAAAACAGCGATAGTAAATTAGAACACTTGCAGAATTGAGCGATAGTGAACCGTGGGGAAATTCACTTTATTATTATTTATAGTTATTACTATTATTTATAGTTATTTATTATATTAAAATTTATGATTTCGTGTTTCAAATTTTATCATACCCGGGATGTCTGGACAGATTTAAGTTTGTTATTACTAACAATTACAGACCTACAATGTAAAACGCCAAATTTCTATGCAAAACAATGTACCGCTTTGAGATCAAAAAAGCTAACATAATCATACCGCCAGGGTGGCTACAGTGAATCTGCCGGTAAAGTAGTGCATCTTTCCGATGTTTATTACAGTACCGCAGCAAAATGACATTTCTAAAGGAAAAAAATGTAATTTAAAATTTCTCGCGGCTGTAATGTATTGTCGGGTCCCGGCAATATAGATAAAAAAACATTGAAAAAAACAGCGTGTGGTCCCCCCAGTCCATACCAGGCCCTTATCCGAGCAAGCAGCCATGGCAGGCTAGGAAAGGAGGGGGACGAGCGAGCCCCCCCCTTCTGAACCATACCAGACCCTGCCTGCCTCTAACGTCACATGATGTCAGGAGGAGCAGGGTCACCCAGTTACATCACTGGGTGGCCCCGCCCTTGCCTATATAACAGCCAAGAGACAGCAGTCGGCGGGATGCCTCCTATCAAGGCGGACCTTTTTTTTACTATTTTTCAGGTCCTTTGGGCGCCATGATTGAAGATGGATGGACATCGCAGGCCACTTTTTTTTTTAATAAAGGAATTATCAAAAACTGTTTCCTGTTGTATTTACTTTTTTGACACTTTTTTTGGTGAATGGGTAGGGGTACCCTTACCCATTCACATAGGGTGGGGCCCGGGATCTGGGGGCCCCCTAGTTAAAGGGGGATTCCAGATTCCGATAAGCCCCCGGCCGCAGACCCCCACAACCATTGGGCAAGGGTTGTGGGGATGAGGGTCTTGTCCCCATCAACATGGGGACAAGGTGCATTGGGGGGGACCCCAAAGCACCCTCTCCATGTTGGCGCTCGCTCGTCCCCCCCCCTTTCCTGGCCTGCCATGGCTGCTTGCTCAGATAAGGGTCTGGTATGGATTTTGGGTTGACCCCCAAGCCATTTTTTTTTTATTTTGCCACGGGGTTCCCCCTAAAATCTATACCAGACCTGGAGGGTCTGGTATGGATTTTGGGGGGAGCCTCATGCCATTTTTTAAAATTTTGGCAAGGGGTTCCCCCTAAAATCCATACTAGACCTAAAGGTCCTGGTATGGATTTTGGGAGGGACCCTCACGCCATTTTTTTTACATTTTGGCATAGGGTTCCTCTTAACCACTTCAATGTTAGTTAATTGAGCTAGATTGCAGCAGCCATCATCTCTCCCTGCTGGCTGCTGCCTGTCACAACAGTCAAACAGTAAACATCAGAGCCCAGGAATGCTTCCCCCAAGCTCCTCCTTGGCTCTGACATGTCTTAGTGTCTTATGATAAAACACAAAGATGAGCCTTTGAGGAAGGGCATCTCCTGGCCCTGACATTGAGCTGTGCTGTATTAGAGGTCTTTGCTGGGAGGCGAGATTTGGTAGGGGGATCTGTGGATTTGTGAGGGGAATTTGAAGGGTAGAACATTTGTACTAAAGGTGGGGGGGGGGGTTGCTTGGAGGGGGGATTTGAAGAGGGGATAAGAGGATATGTACTAGAAGGTGTACAGGGGGAATATTAGGTAACCCAACAGAGGGATTTATGCTGGGAGGAGAAATTGGGGGGGTGGATTTGTGCTAGAAGGGGTGTATGAGCAGGGAGGAGTGGATTTGTGCTGGGGGGGGGGATGGGGTAATTTCGCAGTGAAAGAAGTGGACATTTCCCAGTGCAATAAGCAAAATCCAAAGGACAGTCTAACTGCCACTGCCAGTTAACAGGAAGCATTATCTATAAAAGAGGCCTGTCAATTAACACTTAGACATGTGAGTTTTTAAAGTTACATAAAACAACTAACAGACTTCCAAATAGGACAAATAGTTTGAAGCTAAATTGCAAATAAAAGTACAACAAATAGCCAAAAGTATTAACAAACCAAAGCACAAGGACATCACCAAACCCTTAAATCGGTATTAAACCCAAAATGTAACATATTGCAGTTTAACAATCATTAAATGTGGTAGTGTGGTGTGCATTCACTTTCTTATTCTAGGCTTTCTTCCCTCTGTTTTTCACCTGGTGATTTGGTCAGTAACAATCCTCCTGTATTAGAGTGTCCCCACTCTGGATGAAGGAGCACAGGAGCACAGCAGACAGCAGCATTGCCAGTCTGGAGGGGGGGGGGGCACTATTAAATGTACTAGCAGATTTAAATTCAATAATAAATTGAAGCCAAACTCCAGTTTACACTTTATAATCAGTTACAGCAAATCATTTTTTTTCCTTTGGAGATAAAGGTGTTACACAAATAAATAAAAGCTCCTCATTGTAAGCAATATAATAAATTATAATAAATGTTTTTGGCTTCTGGGTTTAATACTGCTTTGAACAGACATGAACAGAGGAAGTCGGTTAAATTACACCACCTGTCATTCAACCCAGAAGATTGATGACATCTAGTGGCAGAAAGAAATTAGTGCAGAAGGGCAGCTCCAGATTGAAGGTAAATATAACTAAAGTTGCTTTTTTTATTTATTTATTTTTTATGTCAAAATATGTAATAGTTTAGAATAGAGTAGGCTATAGATAAGGCCATTGTAATTGTTTTTCTTTTATTGTTTATATGTATATTATATATACAGTATATTTTTTATTTTATTGAAAGCAGGACATATACATTACAATGGTATATGTTGTTATAGGGGAAAGGGGTGCTACAAGGCAGTAGATAAAATCTGAATATCTGCTTCAAAATCAGACAATACAGTACCAAGTGAAGAACCATGAACGTATATGTAACACAATACTGAGATGATGGCTTTCAGAAAAGATCAACTGTCCGTGGACAGAACAGGAAGTAAGAGAATAAATCTCCAAAGCAAGGGAATTTCTCCTTACCTCCTGCTTCTTTGACTTTCTGTGTTGAAAACAATGGTCCGATAATGAGGGTAAATCCCTCCAGCGACGAAAAAAAATAACAAGGGTTATAACCCTTTGAAGCCAAACTATAGAAAACGAAAAAGTCTTCTCTTGCAGTGGTGCTGTGTTGACACCTAGGGGGCTGGGTACAGCAGTTTTACTTACTTGTTGCTCTGCTCGATCAGGATCCTCTGCTCTGCTAAACTGGTCCCCTCAGCCTCTTCTCCCCTACACCCCAGCAGGCTAATTATCAAGACCAGTGCAGTGCCCATGTGGTTATCAATGGTCATCAAGACCAATGCAGAGCCCATATGGTCATCAATGGTCATCAAGACCAATGTAGTGCCCATATGATCATCAATGGTCATCAAGACCAATGCAGAGCCCATATGGTCATCAAGACCAATGCAGACCCCGAATGGTCATCAAGACCAATGCAGAGCCCATATGGTCATCAATGGTCACAAATACCAACGCAGAGCCCATAGCCATAAACTGGACATGAGGATTCCAAGGAACAGACTATTGCCTGAATGGAGGGTAGCTCCGTTTTCCAAAAGAGTGAAGTAAAAGTAAGTAAAAATGCTTTTCACATCCTCTAGACTAAAGTTCACCCTTGCAGCGTAGGTAGAGCACCACTGCAATTGAGGACTTTTTTGTTTTCCAGAGTCCAGCTTTAACATTCTAAACAAAAGCATAAAATATTGATGTTACTGTACATACACTTTCATTTTTATTCAAAAAGTGGATTTCTGTTCTAAAGTAAAATTGCCCAGCAGGTATACAGGGGTGGGTAACCTATGCTCCTTCTTTTCACAGTTTTGCTTTATAACACTGACATATCAAAATGTCAATATGAAGAATTCGAGTTATATCCCCACCAGTTTAGAACAGGTTGGGATTTGATTGGTGGTTGGGTAGTAATGCCAAGCCTTACTGCTGACACTGATAGATCAGGCCCACAAAAAAAAAAACGGATCTACACAGCAGAGTCTTTTTGTCTTGTTAAGAAAGAACAATCAGAATTTTTTATTTTTTTAAGGATGACAGATAATGATAGCTAGTGCTAGCACCAAAGCCATTTATAAGTAGGCTAAAGGGGCACCATTCGTCAGATAATAAAGGCTGTGTTCTCTACAAATACAAACCATTATGAACATCCAATAGCTTTCAGCAAACATACAATGATGATGCTATGATTTTCTTGTCAGAGATACATTTTCAGTTATAGAATGACCTGCAAGTTCTATCACATAGTGTGTTCTGAATGCTGATCATGGCTTGGTATTTGAAGGAACTTGCTGCAAATCCTATAACATCTTTCCAATATTGATTCTGTGCTGAAGAGAACTAAGAAGAGGTACAGTATGGAGTGGACAGAGCTCCGGGAAGGAGGAGAAAGTGAATGAGTTTTTCTGAAAATAAGAATGTGGGAAATCACCATTGATTTAAAGCTAAACTGCAGGTATGGTTTTACTTGTAAATTTCTAAGAAATAAAAGGCATTCTCTGATTGGACAAGGTGGAGACTGTGATGTCACTACCCCCCCCGCCTCATACGATCAGAACACTGTGGGGTTTATTTACCAAAACTGGAGAGTGCAAAATCTGGTGCAGTTGCACATGGTAGCCAATCAGCTTTTAACTTCAGCTTGCTCCAATAAAGTGGAATTTTAGTCAGAAAATGAAGTCCTGCTAGATCACTTCAGACTGGCCCATTTTTCAGGTATAGCTATATAAAAATAAGTGTCTATACTATTTAAAATCCAGTAATACACTGTCTCACTCTGCTCTGCACATGCTCAGTTGCTCTCCATTTTTAAGCACTGCTGAGTTTGTAGAGGACGATTTGCTGACAACCTTAAGGAGGAATTAAACACGCCTATCCCAGAGGCATAACTAGAACCTTCCAGGCCTGATGCAAGGAACGATGACAGGCCACCCTCACCTCTGGTCCTGGGGCCCATTCCAATGATCCTGCGGTCCTTTTCTCCCATTGCGGGCCCTTGATTATGGTCCTGCAGCAGGACCCCTTCCTGACATCTTGGGTAGGGTTGCCACCTTTTCTTCAAACCAAAACCGAAGACTTTAGCAGCGCACAACAAATTATTTTTTGTAGTATACACTATACATATACAGTATGTTCAAATTGTATATTTTTAATCAAAAGAGAGTCCACAGAGTTCCGCTTTACATCTGAACATGCAGAGTTTTCTTTTTACATCTGAACTTGCAGAGTTCCCTTACACTGTAAGGGAGGACTATGCAGACTCTGATATAACGGAGAACTCTGGGGACTTTGATTTAAGGAAGAACAGTGAGAACTCTGATGTAAGAGGGAACACTGCAGACTTTGATATATGGGGGTCCCTGATACCTGGAGCCCCCACTTACATCTTAGTTCCCAGCATTCCTCTTTAATCAGGGTTCCCAGAGTCCCTGTTACTTCAGAGTTTGCAGAATTTCCACTTGCACCGTAAGAGCCCTTTTACACATGCGAACCGTTTGGACCACTCATTGTTCTCTCTGAGGAGGTGGGTGTAAACAGACATGATTCCATTTACACCTGCCTGCCACATATCCAATGAAAACAGATGGATAGGGATCCATTCATTATCCATCTAGTGGATTGGATGACAGTCAGAACGGCCCATAGAGAACAGTTGGCTGTGTCTGTCCGCTCTGCACAAGTGTAGTGGACACAGACCTGTCATCCGCTTGCTCAGTGGGGATCAGTGGAGAGATCCCCCGTAGAGCAGGCAGATCTGCTTGACAGAGCCTGCCCCATGTGAAAGGGCCCTAAGGGGGAGCTCTGTGGATTGTATTGTAAAGGGGAACTCAGATGTATGGGATGCTCTGGGAATCCTGATATAAGGGGGTCTCTGCTCACCAAAACCCCCACTTACATCAGAGTCTCCCTTTACATTACAGTCCATAGAGCTCTCCCTTACATTAGTGTGCTAGGAGGCTGGCGAGATAAGAGAGGAAGGGAGGGATGCTTCACTCACCATAGATGGAGGCTTGGGCCCTGGAGTTCCACCACTGTGGTCAGCAAGCAAGGTTTACTAGCCTGTGCTATACATATACATAGGCTGGCAGAGCATGCTGGGGTTGGAGTGCACCACACCAGGAAAACCCCAGTGGGCTGCTGTGTTGATAGAGGGGCTCTCTGGAGGTGACAACACACTCTATCTTTAGTCCCCTCAATGACTGACCCACCTGTGTGCTGTTTTACTTTCAATAACTGAGAAGTTTGATTAGGTACGAAGGCTGTCCCGGAGAGCTGTGGATCCCCTGTGGAAGGTTGCAGCATCCCTTATACAAGCTGGCCTTTCCTCCACTATCTACCTGCTGATGCATTATTCGACAGGAAACTGACTGTTGGACTTTTCCTTTGCGAGGCAGGGAGATGCCGGGGATTGGAATGTGGGCGAGGCTGAGGCACACACAGGAGGAGGGCGGCATGAGGAGCAGATCCTGCTCTCTCTATCCCTTTTCTCTCCTGTCTGTGCAAGGAGAGGGGTTGGCTGTCAGTGTGGGGTCTGGGCAGTGTGACAGAGAGTATAATAGACATTCTCTGCTCAATGTTGTAGCCAGAAACCCTGGAGCCACATTTCGGGCTTTTTTGGCGCCCCATAGTGGCGGAACTCCAGGGCCCAGACACAAGTGCGACTACTGCAACCCTTGTAGTTCTGCCACTGTCCTATCCTTTACAGCCAAGGAAGCTGCTTCTGCTTGATCTGCAACTGCCATGATGCTGCACATGTGATCAGTTAGGACACCAGCCATTTGATGGTTTGACAGTTTGGTTGAGGACAAATGTGACAGTTAGAAATCCCAGCATTAAAGTTCAGATTTAAGCTTTGACAAAAAAACTTAGAAGCTGATTGGTTTCTATGGACAGCTGCACCAGATTTTGCATGATTCAGTTTTAGTAAATCAACCCTCTATGTGTTCATTGAAAAAGGTGCTCTCTGGGGGCGTGGCCTGACGAGCTATGGAGTAGGACGTCTGCATAGAGAGCTCCTCTGCCCAAAATCCTACAACAGCCATCCTGCCTGTATCCTGTCAATCCTACCCAAAAACACACCCCAGCAGAGATACCCTGGTGCCTGCAAAGCCTCTGGAGCGGTTGGATTGCCAGGAACGCTCCCCGAGGCCGCGAAAACCGGAGCGCTCCGTTCTGGGGCCGGAAATCTAGGAAAGTCCCCGGCTTCGGCCTAGTGCCTGGAGCGGCGGCCATTTTGCTCCACCCGGCGGCGGCTCCGATCCGTTCCACGGGCGTGCTGGGACCCCCCGAGGCTGACCCCTGTATACACCGGCCCCCGGACTGCCTGTGGCCCCTGAAGCTGTGCCTCTGTGCCCTGTACCAGCCTGTGGAGCGGCCCGTGGCTCTGGCCTGGCCCTGAGAGTGGCGGCCATATTGCTACACCCAGAAACGGCTCCACTAGTTCCCCTGGCCTGCCTGGCTCCCCTAGAGAGGACTGATCCGCAAGAACCTGGACCCCAGGACATCCTCAAAGAGTGCAGCACCCCGGGGGGGGGACCAGGTATGTGGTAAAGTGTGAACCTGCACACAAAACCCCCCAAAAGAAAGAGATCCTGTGGAGCGCTTCACAGGAATATTCCACCCCACGGGCTCCCCCTCCTATCCCGGGACAGAAGCAGACTATGTCCCCACCGAGACGGAACACTGGGACGGCAGACAAGCTCGCTCAATATCGCCGCCAGGACAAAGACATGCAACAAGATAATGGAGCCGGCGCAAGCGCGGACCCCGCTCCTCGGGTGACAGATACCGCCAAAGTTCTGGATGCCATAGCCGCCCTACAAGGTACCTTGACTGCAAAGATAGACGAAGTGAAAATTGATATATCCCTGATAAGACAGGACTTCTCAAAACTGAAAGACAGAGTCACAGAGGCTGAAACCAGGATCAGCAACGCGGAAGATGCCTTACACCCCATGAGACATACTACAGAGGAGATGCAGAGACAGATACAACAACTCCATGCCCATCAAGATGACATGGAAAACCGCCTCAGGCGTTGCAACCTCCGATTCATAGGACTGCCAGAGAAAGAGGAAGGCGCAGACCCAGCGACATACCTAGAAACGCTCCTGATCAAAACATACGGCCGAGAAGCCTTTTCAGCAATGTTTGCGGTGGAGAGAGCGCACCGCATTCCCGCGCGGCCACCACCACCCGGAGCGCCATCCCGCACATTCATCGCCAAATTTCTAAACTTTCGGGACAGAGACAAAATCCTCAAACTCACCCGGGAAAGAGGAAATATACAGATCGGGAATAGTCAGATTGCAGTATTCCCGGATTTTTCCAGCGAAGTGCAAAGGAGAAGAGCACAATATCAGGAGGTGAAACGCAGATTGAGGATCCTCCATCTTAAATATGCCATGTTATTTCCTGCTAGGCTGCGGGTGGAGGAGGACGGAAGAGTACAGTTCTTCGACGACCCGGCGGCAGCGACAGCATGGCTGGATCGCAGAAACGGACCCGCTTAATCTGTCTAAGAACACGTAACAACAGTGAGTACTTTCTGACTTTGAACAAAACTCGTTAATACTAGGGTCGCGGGATCCTTTTTTTTTTGGGGGGGGAGCCGGAGTCCAGCTGAGGGATATGAAGAATGGGGGCATACACAGCTTGTGTGCGGGTGGGGCGGATGGGAACAAGAACGCTAGCTCATGTGTAACGTAGCTATGGAACTTGGGGGATTATAAAATAGGATTGGGCAGGTTACCGGTTGCGCCTTTACAGTTTGAAAAGATTGGGGACAGTTTAAAGTGATCTGCTTTGCAAGACCTCTAAAGAACAGGAACGAACGCTACTATAGTATCCTGGAACAAGGGACTTAAATTAACCCGCTGCAAAGAGGGTGAAAAGGGCAAGAGGAACTCAATAACTGCAATGTGTGGTAGCCCTGAATATCAATGCTCCACGTTCGACAGGGGAACAGTCGCCCCTTTAGCAAAGTTGGATCAGCACAAAAGAAAAACTCATCTATTGCTTTTAAGAAATGTGCCTCCAGTGGAAGGTAACCGCTGGATGATTTGTTATATGCTGACAGTTTGGGTTTATATGCTCACATCAGGTTGGGGAGATGTGCAGCTGGGAGGGATGGGAACAGTTAAAGGGATATGTTACATGTTTTACTTTGGGAATATAAGAATTGTTATGACCTTAAAGTGGCTGAATAGGCAATACACAGTCAACAACAAATATGCATTAGCACACTGGTACTATGGAAAAGGCAGACTGAGGGGGTATTATCAGTATGAGATCTTACAAGATGGCAAATACACTAATCACATCCAGAAACTAACATGGCCAGTGTAAAGTTTTTAACATGGAACGTCCGCGGAATGCGGAATAAGGTTAAGCGAACCGCAGCATTAACATTTCTAAAATCACAAAAAGCAGATATTATAGCGTTAACAGAAACGCATATCACAGGTCAGATGCAGGTAGCCTTAAAAAAACCATGGATAGGATGGCTATACCACAGTACGCATACCAATCAATCAAGGGGGGTATCGATATTAGTAGCCAAAAGAGTGCCCTTTGAACTAATCGCACTAGAATCAGATAGAGTGGGAAGATACATCTTCCTACACGCCACCATAGGAGGCAACTCCCTATTGATTCTGGCATGTTATATCCCCCCCCCTTTTTCGATTGAGGTAGTATTGAAGGGATTGGCATTCATGGCACAAAACCCATCAGTTCCAGCTATTTGGTTGGGTGATTTTAACCAAACCATGAATCCAAATTTGGACAGACCAGACCTGGGAGGTGCGTCCAGGAATGTGCCGCACCAAACCAGACTCTGCAGACTTTTTACAGAATTTGCGTTAACAGACGTATGGAGATGGCAAAACCCGACCAAAAAAGCATACACATGTCACTCGGTAAGCTGCGATACGATGTCCAGGATTGATTTTATAATGGCCTCAAATGCACTGCTACCCAAAATTACAGGGTCGGGTATGGCTCCACGAGCTCTATCAGACCACTCACCTTGTTGGATAACAGCATCTCTATTAAAAGCGGTGCCCACCTCTGGGTGGAGGCTGAATCCATTCTGGTTATCGGTCCTGCCAGATCTCGAGAGCGTGGGGCAAGAACTACAGTATATGCTAAACAACTTAATAACCACAGATTCAGATACTGCAGCATGGGACAACTTCAAAAACCAAGCCAGTAGACTATTATCACTAAGAATAAACAGATTTAAAATTTCATCTAAACTGCTATTACAGATGACCACTGACAAACTACAGGAACTGGAACAGGTATACGCACAAGAACCCAATACAGATAATCTCCATAAAGTACAAATGCAATCCAGAGTAATAACCCAAATGCACATAGAGAAAGCTAAGCAACAGGTTTTTTTCAAAAAACAAAAAATTTTTGAACACGGGGAGCGAGCAGGTAAATTACTGGCATATTTAGCACATTTAAATGAAAAACCCCCAGTAGTGGTGACCCTAGCCACCCCACAGGGAGAAGAGGTGACAGACCCACACCAGGTAGCAGACATATTCCTAAACTTCTACAGGAATTTATATAAAACCCAGACAATATACTCCGCACAAGAAATTAAAAACCACCTACACAGAATTCAGTTCCCTAGACTCACATTAGAACAGGCCAAGCAACTAGACGCCCCCATTAGCCAAGACGATATATCCGAAGCACTGTCCCAACTAGCTAAATCTAAGGCCCCCGGACTAGATGGCCTGCCACTAGAATTCTACACTGCATTCCCTGAAATACTAGTCCCGAAATTGCAAAAACTATACCAACAAATATTTGAACATAAATCACTCCCTCCATCAATGCAGGAAGCACAGATAATAGTTCTACCTAAACCAGGAAAAGACCTCAGATACCCCGAATCCTACCGCCCAATCTCACTACTTCAAGTGGATATTAAGATACTGGCCAAAATTCTAGCATCCCGCCTAAACAAAGTTATTCTTTCCTTAATACACCCAGACCAAACCGGCTTTATGCCTGGGAAAAATACGGCCATGAATATAAGAAGACTTTTTCTAAATATTCAAGCACAACACGACAATCGAGGTACCAGAGTAGTGGTGGCCCTAGACACAGCAAAGGCCTTTGACTCAGTGGAATGGCCTTTTCTATGGGAATGTCTACAGGAATATGGATTCGGTCCCAATTTTGTACAGTGGGTACAAATACTCTACCAGTCACCAAAAGCACGAGTTTTCGTCAATGGTTGTATGTCAGAGCAATTTCCCCTTGAGAGGGGCACACGCCAGGGGTGTCCCCTCTCTCCACTGCTATATGCCCTGGCTGCGGAACCATTGGCCATAGCTATAAGAGCTGACATGGACATAGTGGGTCTCAGAATAGGCGACTATATAGAGAAGATCGGACTTTACGCTGATGACACGATACTCTATTTAGCGGATCAGGGCCCATCACTTCAAGCAGCTCTAGACACAATAGACAAAATGGGGAAGTTCTCAGGCCTACGGATAAATTGGGAAAAATCACAGATACTCCCTATAGACCAATTTCCCCCAAACAATATACACCCGGAACTACCATTAGTCAGAGTAAACACTATCAAATATCTAGGGGTACTGGTTACAAGAGACTTACGCGAATATACAGTCAATAACATAGAGCCATTGTTTAACATGATAAAAACCAAAACGCAAGCATGGTCCAAACTACCTCTGGGAGTAATGGGGAGGATAAATATTATAAAAATGATCATCCTACCTAAGATCCTCTACATGGTATGGCATGCCCCACTATATATCCCCATAGGGATTTTCAAAAAAATGGAATCTATTTTGAACACCTTTGTCTGGGGACATCAAAGACATAAGGTAGCTTGGAATATCCTTAAAAACCCTACAGATATGGGGGGAACATCACTGCCAGATCTGCAGGAATACTACATAGCGGCACAACTGTCACATATGCACCACTACCATAACAATGAAAGACAAAGATACAGTACACTAGTAGCGAGTAGCCAAGACAGTCCCTTATCTACCCCTCTTCAAACTATACTACGAGGGGGTCAGGTTCATAGGAAAGGTCCACAATTTAATGACGGGTTACTTAAACATCACCAACGAATATGGGGACTGGCCCAGAAAAAACTTAAAATAGGGAATATCCACACGCACACTCCTTTATGGGCTAACGACCAGCTTGTGGAACTCAAAAAAATCACAGACCCTATTATGTGGGCCAGATATGGAATTATATACCTGCACCAAGTAATGGTAAGCGCTAGGCCCAAAGCGTTTCAAACTCTTAAGGAAGAATACTCTATTCCGCAACAATTATTCTTTAAATACCTACAACTCCGACATGCCTTACGTTCTCAATTCAGAAACGAAAGTAGCATCTTGGAATATCCCCAAATCCTGGATATAATTATGGGAGCTGATTCGCAAAAATTGATATCCAACCTTTACTACTCTATAAGATTACCCAGAATTAGAGAAGTAATGCAAAAAGCCAAAACAAAATGGGAAAGAGATATAGGAGCCATTGGTGAATCAGACTGGGAGGAAATTCTAGAAAATGTTAAAGTAACATCTCCAAAACTGTCTGACAGGCTAACACAGATATACATCATCCACCAAGCATACCTCACACCTAACATAATAAGGAAATTTCAACCTACACGGCCCGTAGTATGTCCTCACTGCCAGGCAGAGAGAGGTAGCTTCTTTCACTTAATCTGGAAATGCACTATTATTCAAACATACTGGAGTCAAGTGATTAAGTTCTTACACGACCAAATGGGTTCCCCTGTGGTGCTGGATCCAAAACTGTGCATACTCGGTCTTCTTCCAGACGTGGATATTGATAAATACCAAGCCACATTTATATCTGAAGTCCTGTTTTTGGCCAGGAAAGTGATTGCTAAGACTTGGATGCAGAATGTAACCCCCACCATAACAAGCTGGAAGAGGGATGTTAATAATTCCCTCCCATACAAGCAGTTGATCTACAAACACAGGGGAAACAGTCACAAATACTCAAGGATATGGGACGGATGGTTGGGAGACGGGGAGACATGTGTATAGTAATGCGTGAAAACAAGAATATCAACACCTAATAACCAAAACGCACAACAATATAATAAACGTTCCAACTCAGTCTGTTAGAACTTTACAGAGCTATTAACAATAGATATATCTTTGCTATGCAATGCCAGCCTTGTAAGGCGCTAATGTATGTAATCGTACCACATGTGACAATATTGTATGTATCTATGCATAGATCTCAAATGTGCTGTATAAATTTATGCCTAATTTCAATAAAGACTATTTTCCCAAAAAAAAAAAAAAGGCGCTCTCTGGATAATGACAGTGCCAATTGAACACCCCATTATGGCTACTATGCAGAAGGACAGCCGCCTAGCACTAACGTTCAAGAATGAGATATGCATACCTCATAGTTGCTAACAGTCCCGATTTTCCCGGGACAATCCCTATTTTGGGACCCTCGTCCCAATCGGAGGCCGTCTTTGCCTTTTTTGTCCAGGGAAATCGGGAATGTTTGGCTCTGCAGCAGCTGGCTTCAACAAAATGGCCACCGGCGCCGCCACTAGATCATTCCCCTTGTGTTCAGTGGAGAGGGGAGGGGGCTCGATCCGTGCAGCCAATGAATTGGCTTCTCTCTTTACAATTCTGAAGCCGGGGTTAGCTGCACGGATCAGCCCCTCCCCCCTCCACTGAACACACCACGCCGCTCGTGGAGTTTGCTCTGCCACTTGTCCCTCTCCGTGTAAAGCCCAGGCCAGCAACGATGTAACTGTAATGTACAGGGGGAGGGTAGTAACTATGTACGGGGGGGGTTACTATGTACAGGCGGGGGTAACTATGTACAGGGGGGTTAACTATGTACAGGGGGGTTACTATGTATGGGGGGTAACTATGTACAGGGGGGGTAACTATGTATAGGGGGTTACTATGTACAGGGGGGTAACTATGCACGGGGGGGTAAATATGCACAGGGGGAGTTACTATGTACAGGGGGGGTAACTATGCATGGGGGGGTTACTATGTACAGGGGGGGTAACTATGTACAGGGGCGTAACTATGTACAGGGGGTAACTAGAGGGAGAGGGGTAACTATGTACAGGGGAAGGGGGTAACTTTGGCTCTGCCTGGAACACTAATGTATGGACTGAGGCTGGGGACACTGGTGTAAGGACTGACTCTGCTGGGGGCACTTGAAGCAAGGAGGGACTCTGCTGGGGGCACCTGATGCAAGGAGGGACTCTGCTGGGGGCACCTGATGCAAAGAGGGACTCTGCTGGGGGAACCTGATGGAAAGAGGGACTCTGCTGAGGGCACCTGATGCAAGGTGGGACTCTGCTGGGGGCACCTGATGCAAGGACGGACTCTGTTGGGGGCACCTGATGCAAGGACAGTCTCTGGTGGGGACACCTGATGCAAGGACGGACTCTGCTGGTGGCCGGCGACGCGTTCCCACTGATTCTGCATTATGGTGAGTTGAATGATTTAATTTTATATCACAATGTAATAATATAAATAATGCGCTTCAATCATCCTGACACCATAACAACCACAGTGCTGGGATGATTGAAGCGCTAAGTCCATGTGTTTGCAGAATCTTTATCTGCTGATTGTTAAACTCTGGAATACACATATTTCTATTGTGGTGTAGGATCTGGGGCTGCTGGCCCTCCATCCCTCGCACTCCCTTTCCCCCTTTCCCTTTCCATCCCTCATTCATCTCAGACTCTAACCACACCCCCTTTGAGCCACGCCCATTTAAGCCAAGCCCGCTATTTCACATAAACCACGCCCATTTTTCAGCACGCCACATTTTTATTTTTTCTATGCCACACCTACAAATGCATGCCCCATCCCCTAATTATAATGTGACTCTGCCTACAGCCAAAAAAGTGTCCCTAAAAATTTTGTTACAATGTTGGAAACTATGATACCTACATTGGTCCAAGCTAGACCAAGAACTATGCAAGAAAAATCATACCTAGAACTCAGCTTTACCATACTATTTTTGAACACTTTATGACACAGACACATTTGAAGGTGATTGGAAATGCTAAATGGAATCAGTATTGAAAACCACCTTCATAGCAATGGTTCAGTGACTAATGGTGACTGGCTATTATGCACAGCTGCACCAGATTTTGCACTCTTCAGTTTTAGTAAATCAACCCCCATGTGTCCAGTTTTATATTCGTAGCGCTACCCCTGTAGGGGCAGCTGGTGAATGTGGTTCTTTCCCATCCCACCCTGCACAGCCAGGCACACAAATTTCCAGTCACACGAGTAAAGAAGCAGTCCTTGCAACTTTTTTTTTTGTTTTATTAGGGGAGTAGAACTTGGGCGGGGATAGGGTGCATATAGGATACCCACTTGATTGAAGGAAATTGGTAGGGCCTTAACTATATACACGCCAGTATATATATCCTCTTCTCCTTGACCTCCAGCACATACACTTGCTTGCAGACTATCACTCCTAGGACCAGCTAGCATTGTTATAAAAAGTCTGACACTGGCTCTATCAGACCCAAAGCAAATGCCCTTTGCAGGCAGGGACTGCAGGCCCCTTTGGTGTAGCAAAAAAAAAAAATGGTAGTCCTTAGTGCTAGCTGTCCTACATGTGGCTACTGCTCCCAGTACCACTTCTTCAGGCCCTGCCAGCCCTCCTGGCTGCAGCTGCCCCTTTCCACTGTCCATGCCACCACTGTCCTCCTGACTGGCTCTGCACCCATCCCAGTCCTCTCAGGCATGCCTCCCAGTCCTCCTGACTGTGTGTCACTCACCAGCCCTCTTGGCTGTTATTTGTTTTTCTGGAGACTTGCCCAGCAGTGTTCTCCCACTGTCCTCTCCTTGCTCCTAGTGCCTCCTGGCCATGACACCTCAGTGATTTTTGGAAGCTCTAATCTGTACCCAAGTCCAGGCCCAAGGACACCCCACTCCCCTAAACTGGGGAGCTCCCTCAAAGGCCACGACAGCCTAACACTCCATCTCCAGCTTCCACCTGAACTCTCCTCCCCAGCTGGGCTGGCCCAGAGTATTTGAGGGGGCCTGCCCCCTGCCAACCCAAATTGGGAAATGGTCAGGGCCCTCAGAATACTCCAGGCAGCTCCACCTCACTTCCTTACTTACCCTCCTATTCTTCTAGAAGGTTCTAGAACACTCTAGAAATAGGGGGGATGTTTCAGTGATGCTGCCTGTGAATCATCCAGCTCTCCCTGGATCTCTGCCCAACCCAGGAAAAACTATTTTACTTTCACTTAAACAAAAAATCTCACCTCTAGCATTCTGGCAACGCTGGGGGGTGCTACATAGTCATGCACCTTCTTGTCTGTAACCCTTCTGCTGCAAGCAGAGTTAAAGTGGTTCTAAAGGCAGTACATTTTTTACCTTAATGCATTCCCTGCATTAAGGTAAAAAAAATGTTCCAGTGAAAGTATTGCCCCCTCACCCCCCCTTATACTTACCCGAGTCCCATCTCAATCCAGCACTTCAGCAGCACTGATTTCTCTCTTCTCAAAGCTCCTGCTACTGTCAATCAAATCCTGTGAGCAGAGAGTGGGGGCGGTGCCAAGCCATCTATAGATGCACACAGATCAGCTCAGGAGTGAGCCTACAGGTGCGCCCCCATAGAAAAACAACTTCCTATGGTGGTGCACTGAGAAGAAGAAATGCCTGAAGCACTATTGCACAGAGCAGGTAGGTATAACATGCTTATTATTAGCCTTTAAAAACACTTGAATGCTGTTTCTAAACACTTGTGATGGAAATTAAAGTGACTTCAAATATCCTAATTCTCTAAAAAATCAATCATAAGTATCTGCTACTTAAAGTGATTGTAAAGGCTGCTGCTGTCAATTAAAACCCGTGAAGAGAGAGTAGGGGGCGGGCTGAGTTGCACTGTTTATGTCTATAGAGGCATACAACCTGGCACAGGATCAAGCTCGCATGAGTGGCTTGTGTGGGAGGAAATTGGAAAGGGGGAGCCAAGAACGCTGATGGAAGAAGAGGCAGTTTGGGGCTGCTCTGTGCAGGTAAGTATAACATATTAATTCTTTTAGGAATAAAAATGAGCCTTTAGAACCACTTTAACTGCTTCAGCCCCAAAAGATTTTACTCCCTTGCTGACCAGAGCACTTTTTTGTGATTCGGCACTGCGTCGCTTTAACTGACAATTGCTCGGTCATGCGACCTTGCACCCAAACAAAATTGACATCCTTTTTTTACCACAAATAAAGCTTTCTTTTGGTGGTATTTGATCACCTCTGCGGTTTTTATTTTTTGCGCTATAAACAAAAAAAGAGCAACAATTTTGAAAAAAAAGCAATATTTTTTACTTTTTGCTATAATAAATATCCCCCAAAAATATATGTATTCATCTACATATGAATAAGCGTATATTGATTGGTTTCCGCAAAAGTTATAACATCTACAAAATTGGAGATAGTTTTATGGCATTTTATTATTAATTTTTCTTTTACTAGAAATGGCGGTGATCTGCGATTTTTTATCGGGACTGTGACTTTATGGTGGACACATCGGACACTTTTGACACATTTTTGGGACCATTGGCATTTATACAGCGATCAGTACTATAAAAATGATGCACTGATTACTGTAAAAATGTCACTAGCAGGGAAGGGGATAACACTAGGGGGCGATCAAGGGGTTAATTGTGTTCCCTCTCTGTGTTCTAACTGAAGGGGTTAATGGACTGTCTAGAGGAGATGACATATCGCTGTTCATACTTTGTAAACTTTGTTTACATACACAGATCCCGGTTCTCGGTGTGCCACCAGCGATCATGGGAGCACAGTGGTGATTGCGACCGCCGGGCACTCGCATTGGCCTCAGGGGCAAGCAGCGCGTGCCTGCCCCTAGTGGCCACAGGGAAAAGCGACGTTACATAACGTCATTTCACCCAGTCAAACTGCGGCAGCTGGTAGTCAAGTGGTTAATGGCCCTGTAATTTATTTTTCATGAAATTGTTTCTTATTGTGTTTTTTTTTGTCTTTTTTCTGCTGTACTGTATTTTTCTTCTACCTTGTAATGTCCTGCATGAGCTCCCAAACCTCTCCTTTTCCCTCCTCACTTCCCTTTCATTGGAATGAGCAGTTGCGTAATGTGCACTGCTCTATGCATGCTACAAATTCTATAGTCCATAGTAGCGGCGGCCGGTACATAAGGGCCGCCATCTCCATCTCTATGGGCCGCCCCCTAATCTCCATGTGGGGCGCCGGACTCATAGGTTTCTATAAGGTTTTTTTTTTAAGCACATGATTAGAGCCTGAGGCTCTAGTTGGCTTCGGAAAGGTTGGGCTTGGGGCGCAGAACCCACCCACTTGTGACATTGGCGAATCAATATTCGCTATTGTTTTACAGCTACCCCTCCTGGCCAATCAGGACAAGAGGCGGATCTTAAGACCGGATTAGCTGGGGAAGCCACAACCTGGATGGGGTAAGTGCAGACCTGGTAGGGGGAGGGTTATTTGCCACCCTCCCAAAAAAAATGGGAGCACCAGCCGCCACTGGTCCATAGTAGTCTATCCCAGGAATGAGAAAGAAAGGTTAGCAATGTTCTTACATAGAGTGGATCATGGAGAATGAACTCAACCACTCTCTAACACAAAGTTGGAGCATAGTAGCAAAAAAAAAAAAAATTAATTTGGAGGAAGCTGACAGCAATAGAAGGGACTTTTTGAGTTAAGAATACATACTTGAATAGAATGATTCTTTTTTACAGAGTTTGGTGTCACTTTAAACAGAGCAACACAGCTGTCTTCTTGTAAGTTATTATTTATTTATTAATTATGTTCTTGTTTCCTTGATTGTTCTTTCAGCTGAACTCAGGGTTTTGTCTAAATTCCAAAGCACAATACCTCGGCTGCACTGTAAAGTCTGGGTTAATCAGTTCCTTAGGAACCAATATATGATTATAAACTTAGAAAAAAAAAACTTCTATCCTGCAAAGGATTACTATATTACTATGGGAACATATAATTGTATCACATATAAAACCTTGTTCAATTAGTATTCTTAATGTGCTAACCTTTTTTTTACACAGCACTGACACGGAGGGTGCATGCCAGTTTCTTCTCACAGTTTGTGTCTATGTCAGCAGGCCTCGCTAGGCAATAGTGAGATCTGTATACCATTTAACTATTGATAACATCAGCCTAAGGACCCATTAACATTGGTCATTTAGGGCCGGTTCACTCCACAATTTTTGCATTCTGGAGGCAATTCTGAATGCGTGCTTTTGATGTGTTCCGGTGCATTTTTGATGTGTTTCAGTGCTTTTTTCCCCTTCCTTTTTTTTTATTCACCTCAATTGAGGACAAATTAAACACATGTGTGTTCCAGTGCGTTTTTGATGCATTTTGCCGTGTTCCCGATGTGCTCCACACAGATTTTTTTTTCTACTTTTGTTGACTGCACTGGAACGCACTGCACTGGTGTGAACTAGGGCCATTGGAATCCATTTTAAACACATAGGTAGGTTGCCTACTGTAATTAGCTAGCCAGTTCAGCTGCCCAAACAGGAAGAGGGGGTTAATATTTTGCCACCTTCTCGGGGCGAATTTGCAGGCTTTTCGGGGTCCAGACTCTTTTCCTGTGTATTATAAAAGGGGAGAGGTTCGGGTCCCCAGAGAATGGGAACATGATTATGTACACCTACACTGTGGATCTGCCAACCATGGACTTCACCCATAAAGACTTGTGCAGGTATGCTAGGGCAGCTGAGCTTACAGTAAAATTATTTTGAGTGCCTGGTCTGAAGTTAATCAAGGGGTGCATGTTGGGTCTTGGTATATTTCTAAAGAACCTGGGTCTGTAATTGCAAAAGGAAGGAAGAACAGCTACAGCAAACAGTCATTAGGCATGGTACCTGGTTAGGTGACAGGTCCTCCAGTAGTGAGGGGGTCGTGTGCTGATTCCCTCTCTAGCTGTCCATCTCCTCTGACCACCAGGAGCAGACGAGCATTGTTATTATTCAATGCCTGAATTACTAGGTATGCTAAGGAAAGAGTTAATGAGCACATATGGGGCCTGCTATGTGCTCAGCGAACCCCATTCTGTTACTGGGAGTGAGGTAACAGAGGTACACTGGACTGGTGGAGTGGACACAGGCTCAATACGTCCCTCCTAATCCAAACATACATCAGTTACAAGTGTGTAGTGACATGGGATGAAACATCTTATTGGGAAACTCTGTATTTTATTGGTGCACACAAGTGGCTCACCTCTGAGTCAGGGACTACCTTAATAGTGAGTTTTCACATGACCGTTGCCTCCGCCTGGTCCCGGGCAATAGTGGGCACACTTTCAGATGAGGTGTCACCCCACGCCCACACACAATCCAAGCATTTTTTATGCAGAATAAAAAGGCACTGGACTCCATCTGGTGTGAACCAGACCCTTAGACCTAATGCATGAGGCTCAGGTGTTTAGCTGTGGTTGGAGGTCCACCATTCAGCCCCACTGCTGATAGCCTGTGAAACTCCAGCTCCTGTGGCGGGACAGGGTTAGACTGTGCACCTAGCGGTAGGTGTGCTTAGGTCAGTATGGGACAAATGCCGGGGATGCAAGCAGTCTGCATTCTAAGTATTCATCCCTGGGTGCATACTGCTCTAAACAATAGTACCATGAGTGCACCACCCAGACCTGCCTGTGGTCTCTCATGCCCCATACACATGGTCTGATGGGAGCTTTTGGTCGGATATTCCGACCGTGTGTATGCCCCATCGGACTTTTTCTGTTGGCATTTCCGACGGACTTAGATATAGAACACGTTCTACATTTTTCCATTGGAAATGCCCATGGAGGTTATCCCATTGGCAAGTCCGACTGTGTGTACACGGCATTAGAGTTTAAAAGGCTGTTGGTAGCAAGGCTGGAGGGTGTGCCTGGGCTAAAAATTTAAGCCTCATACACAAGGGCTAAACACCCAGTGTGGAGGAGCCCTAATATGTAAATTATAGGCGAATATACCGCAACACAGGATGTGTTTTCTCAATGTGGTTTTGTATTATATTCAAAATATATGCAATATGCGAATCTTAAGATTTATGTCAAAGCAAAATGTTTTTGTTTTTTTTAATTTTGGATAGAGTGGAAAAGGTTGGACCCTCTGTCAAATTGTTACTGCCAATAAAGCAAAATAAGGAAACATTGGAACGATGTTGAGACTTTGATGTCAGTTCATGCACACACAGTAATAAAAGGACAAGGACATTCGCAGAGCTCACTGGCACAGGTTAGGCTGCTCACAACCGCCAAGCAGTGCTGTATTTTGGCCTACGCCGACAAGGCCCAAGCCTAGGGTGGCACTTTGCAGGGGGGTGGCAAAAATGCTGCCCCCCGCACGAAAAACCCCCCTCCTCCTCCCAAGTCACTCCAGTCACTGCCCAAGTTACTGGCTGCAGTGTCTCTCACATGGAGCAGAGCGTGTGCTCACAGTTCCCCCCTCCCCACCACACAGACAGGAGAGCAGAGAGAGAACTGGTCAGCTTCTCCTCCTGGGTTGTGATTCCAGGTGCACATGGAGCCTCTGGGGCCGGTCGGGTTGTGGCTTCAGCTGGCAGACCTAGCTACATTCTGCATATCCTGGAGGGGGTGAGAGTAAAATACCGATCAGCCGCACTGTCCCTGTTAACCGAAATTGGGAGGACTCTCTGGTAATAAACCCTCTGTGTCCATGGTGCTAGGGGAGGACTGTGCTTTTCTTCTCTGCTTCAATGGACACATGTACACTGCTGCTTACCTAAATGCTTAACTCTCAACAGCTCATTATCTGCAGGCTGGTGCTTCTGGAATCAATGGCATTTAACATCTAAGGCCGCGTGCACATGATCGGAATTTCGGCCGCAAAAGACTGATGAGAGTTTTTCGTCGGAAAATGGGACCATGTGTATGCTCCATCAGACTTTTGCTGGCCAAATTCCAGCCAGCAAAAGATTGAGAGCATGCTCTCAATTTTTCGGTTGGAAAAAGTTTCTATCCGAAAATGCAATCGTCTGTAGCAATTCGGACACGCAAAATTCCTACGCATGCTCGGAAACAATTCGACACACGCTCGGAAGCATTGAACTTCATTTTCTCGGCTCGTCGTAGTGTTGTACGTCACCGCATTCTTGACAGTTGTAATTTCAGCGAACTTTTGCGTGACCGTGTGTATGCAAGGCAAACTTGAGCAGATACCCCTTCGGAAAAGCCATCATATCTTTTTCCGATGAGAAGTCCGATCGTGTGTACGCGGCATTAGTGTCTGCTTGTATATGTGGTTAACCTTTCATAGCTACCTATATGGCTAATGCTGCCTTCTGACATATGAAGAAAAGTGTAATTTCTGATCATAGATCAGTCTGGATTTTATTACCTATCCTGCTGACTACATTTAGCCAGGTTCATACTGACTGTGGGTTAGAAATCATGTGAGTTCAGCTGAACTCGCACAATTTCAAACTGGCAATGCAGTCTGACTTCAGGGGCGATTTGACAGACATCTGTGCGGGTTTCTGAAACAAATGTCTATTCAAATCACCCTCGAAGTCACGAAAAGTAGTGCAGGAACTTCAGACGGTGCCATTGCCGGCAATAGCCGCTGATTTGGCATGCGATTTGACATGGCAAATCGCATAACAAATCGGCCCACACGGGTGCTTAAAGACGAACTGCAGTCTGCTCACATAATTTGGTATGATTAGAATGCAATTGGAGACCCTTATTGGGCACTGATGAGGCTGCGCTGATGGGCATTGGTGAAGCTGCATTGATGGGCACTGATCAGGCTGCATTGATGGGCACTGAGGCTGCTCTGATGGGCACTAGTGATGCGCTGATGAGCACTGGTGAGGCTGCATTGATGGGCACTGGTGAGGCTGCATTGATGGGCATTGGTGTGGCTGCTCACTGATGGGCACCGGTGAGGCTGCTTTGATGGGCACTGATGAGGCTGCATTGATGGGCACTGGTGAAGCTGCATTGATGGGCACTGGTGAGGCTTCATTAATGGGCACTGGTGAGGCTGCATTGATGGGCATTGGTGAGGCTGCGCTGATGGCACTGGTGAGGCTGCTTTGATTGGCACTGATGAGGTTGCATTGATGGGAACTGGTGAAGCTGCATTGATGGGCACTGATCATGCTGCATTGATGGGCACTGGTGAGGCTGCATTGATGGGCACTTGTGAGGCTGCGCTGATGGGCACTGGTGAGGCTGCTTTGATGGGCACTGGTGAAGCTGTATTGATGGGCACTGATCAGGCTGCATTGATGGGCACTGGTGAGGCTGCATTGATGGGCACTAGTGAGGCTGCATTGATGGGCACTGGTGAGGCTGCACTGATGGGCACTGGTGAGGCTGCTTTGATAGGCACTGATGAGGCTGCATTGATGGACACTGTTGAGGCTGCACTTGGTACCCACTTTTAATGTACAAAGAGGAAAAGGTGGAGCTCTAATAGGAAAAGGTGGAGCCTAAAGAGGAAGGGTGTGGTTTACAGATAACAGGATGGGTCTTAAACAGGAAGTGGCGGGACATTGACCGGAAGGGGTGAGTTATATTTAAATTAGGGGGTGGACAAGTTTGGTCAGGCATAGGGCAGCACAAAACCTAAATACACCACTACCGCCAAGGCTACCCTCCAGTGGGTATCCCAGCAGGTTACTAGAAAAAAAACACGCACCAATAGAAGAAAAACCAGACCAAAGGATAAAAGACCCCAAATTCATCTATTGGTTGAAACTAAACCCGGAATCAGAAAAAAACTCTCCCTTCATAGCAGTTTCAGTTATATTAAGAACTTGGACTCAAAATAGAGTGGACTCAAAATAGAGCTTTCCTGTGCTTCCTGAGCTTTTTGTGTGGTAAAACTAATTGCTGGATCAGGAGAGTAAGGCAAGCCATACACAGTTCGAATCTCAATATGGCTGAATGTACCAAGTTGACCGATCAATCATCTTCGGTACAACCAGCATGCCAGGTTTTATTTGTAATTATTGCTAGCGGCTGCTATAGCCTCTCTCCAGGTGGGGATTGCCTGTCTTACTGGCTAGCAGTATCTGCATGAGCAATCAAGTTAAAGGATAAGTTAACCTTATCCTTTAACTGTGACAATGCCTTTATCTTTTCTTCCCAGAAGGAGGTGTCCATATTTGTTCAGGCATCATTCAGGGTCAGCACTCCCTGGATTGAGTTTCTGGCTCATAGGCGATACTATCCTAAATTATGGTGCCTTTGCAATTCTTGCTTGTGTTCTGTCTGAGACAGATAAGGCTCTGCTGCAGTCTCTCGCATTGTGACCTACTGCAAAGTTCCAATTTACAATTGATCACTTGTGGAGGAGACTAAAGGAAATAGTTACATATGCCTGCAGCAGACTGATAACATCATCACAGCCTAGGAAAAGTATTTGACTGGAGCTCAAAGATTACTTTTTAATGACAAAAGTTTAAACTGGTATTAAACCCAAAAGCAAACATTTATTATATTGCAGCTTACCAATTCTTAGATGTGATAGGTGCATTTTTTTCTTTTTTAGTCTTTTTTCCTTTATTTTCACCTGTGATCTGCCCAGTAAGTCTGTTCTCTGTCAAAAGAGCAAGCTGTCCTGCAAATATAGCAGTTACGAGGTTAAGACAAACTAAACTACTAACAGAGGTGCTTACAACGATCAGCTTTTATTTATTTATGTAAAACATTTACCTTGCTGTAACTGCTGATAAAGTGTGAGCTGGAGTTTGGCTTCAATTTGTTAGTGTATCTAAATATTCTAGTACATCTAACACTCACCTACCCCCAGATCAACAATGCTGGTGTTCAAAGGTGTCCCTGTGCTCCTTCAACCAGAGTGGGGGCACTCTAATACAGGAGGAGTGTTACTGGCCAGATCACCAGGTGAAGACAGGGGGGATAAAGCCTAAAAAATACAAATGAAACCACATCTAATGGTGGAAAGGTAAGCTGCAGTATATTACATGTTTGGTTTTAGCCAATATTTTTGTTGTATATTGTGATATGTCAGGAATTTCTTTCATGGAGATTTGTAAAATTACTGAAATGTCCAACTTAGAAAGTTAGTAAACTGGACACAGTGTGTGTGTGTTCATTCTAGTATATGTATAATCTAGAAGAGGAATAGTCAGCACCCAGGATAAATAATTTATCCCAGATGCCAACTATTCCTCTTCTGGATTATGCATTGTAGAGGCATTGGAAGCCTCACAGTCTGAGCACCAGGTTGGAGCTGTGGATTAAGAAGGTGGTAGCGCTGCTACACCTGTTTCCATTCTAGTATGCAATATGTGATCAAAGATAAACAATAGAAATCAATGATAATGTGAAGGTATCAAGTCCATTTTGTTCATCTTTGAGGAAAATGTTCACCTTAGAGCAGGGTTTCTTAGCCAGGGTTCCATGAAACCCTAAAGTTCCTCCAGAGGTTGCTAGGGGTTCCTTGATAAATGATCACCTTCTGCCTCTCAGATAAGTTCCTTCCATTGATCTTTTTAGCTATCTGTAATGCCGCGTACACACGGTCGGACTTTTCAGCTACAAAAGTCCGACAGCCCATCCGACAGACTTTCGACGGACTTTCGACAGACTTTCGACAGACATTCAACAGACTTTTGGCGGACTTGCGGCAGACTATCTAACGAACGAACTTGCCTACATACGATCACACAAAAGTCCGACGGATTCGTACGTGATGACGTACACCGGACTAAAATAAGGAAGTTGATAGCCAGGCGGAGTTACGACGTAAAGATTTAAAGCATGTTTCAAATCTAAAGTCCGTCAGATTTGCGGCTGGAAAAGTCTGCTGAAAGTCCGGGGAAGCCCACACACGATCGGATTGTCCGCCGGATTTGGTCCATCGGCATCCGTCGGACTTTTGTAGACGAAAAGTCCGACCGTGTGTACGGGGCATAAGAGAGTAATGCCCTGTACACACGATCGGACATTCAGACAACAAAATCAATGGATTTTTTCCAATTGATGTTGGCTCAAACTTGTCTGGCATACACACGGTCACACAAAATTCTGAACGTCAAGAACGCGGTGACGTACAACACGTACGACGAGCCGAGAAAAAGGACGTTCGATAGCCAGTGCGGCTCTTCTGCTTGATTCCGAGCATGCGTGGAACTTTGTGCGTCGGAATTGTGTACACACGATCGGAATTTATGACAACGGATTTTGTTGTCGGAAAATTTGAGATGCAGATCTCAAATTTTGTGTGACGGAAATTCCAATGGAAAATGTCCGATGGAGCCTACACACGGTCGGAATTTCCAAAAACAAGCTCCCATCGAACATTTTCCGTCGGAAAATCCGACCGTGTGTACGGGGCATTAGTCTTCCCAAGTGTAAGGAGCATTACTCCCAGTGACCATCACACTAATATATCATGAGTTGTAGATATAGTCATTTTTAGCAGGGGTTCCTTGGAACCACAAAGTTTTTGCAAGGGCTCCTATGTGTTAAAGAGGTTGAGAAAGGCTGCCTATGTTTCTGTAATCAGTTTTGCTGTTTTAATAAAAATTACTGTAAACAGCCTTGGGTGGAATGAGATGGTTAAGCTTCTCAGGGAACATCCTTTAAGCTTGTTATGCTCATAAAATTATTAACTCATTATGTTCGGTTTAAAGGGATAAGCTCACATACCTCATTATGTTTAAATATAGGAAAAATAATAATTTTAATGTTGGTAGAGCTACTTTTTCACCCAGATCAGTGGAGAATGTTAATGACAAAGCATATGTCAGAAGAAGACATGAATATGCTGAGATACTTGTATATCTAGAAAAGGGGGGTTTGGCTAGATAGTCCTCAATATAATACGGCACCTCATCCCAATTAATTGTGTAACAACAGTGGGGCAAAGGTAGGGGGATTATAGCGGTGCCAGGATATTAAATACTGTAA
The DNA here is from genome assembly GCF_042186555.1 of Aquarana catesbeiana. NCBI lineage: Eukaryota > Metazoa > Chordata > Amphibia > Anura > Ranidae > Aquarana > Aquarana catesbeiana. The sequence continues at coordinate 134,016,029 of NC_133327.1, read as the reverse complement.
AGTAACACACAAGTATTAAAAATATAATATTTTATTAACAAACAGATTAAAAGAAAGGTATACAAAAAAAGTATACGCAACAAGGGTGTAAACAAACAAAGGGGGGATATACAGAACCAGCATATACAGCAATAATGCAAGAACCAGCAAGTGGTATGACGGCAGGTCTTGTTAACAGGTACTATGTTCCTACATGTTTCGCCAACATTGGCTTCCTCAGGGAAAGATGGTTATACTTGTATTAATTTCATGAATTCGGTAATTCACAGTAGGCGGACATACAATCCCCCAGAGTGAACCAAAGATCCTATCTCGCAAATAGGGTGGCTGCAGGGGGCGAAAAAAAGGGCAGTCTGTATCCTAGTAAAAACAAGAGAAAATAAGGGCGCCCAGTGTGCTGATAATCATGTGAAAAATTAAATGTGGTCACAGATGAGCAGTTACCATAGGTCCGGCGTGGCTATTGAAGAAATAAATTGGACCATGGAAATGCAATAGGTATAAGTTGGTATACTCAACACAACGGAGCTAATGCTAGTTTTAGCTGACAGCAGGTACGGGCGCCCTTAACCACTTCAGCCCCGGTAGGATTTACCCCCTTCCTGACCAGAGCACTTTTTACAATTTGGCACTGCGTCGCTTTAACTGCTAATTGCGCGATCATGCAATGCTGTACCCAAAAGAAATTTGCGTCTTTTTCTTCCCACAAATAGAGCTTTCTTTTGATGGTATTTCATCACCTCTGCGGTTTTTATTTTTTGCGCTATAAACGGAAAAAGACCGAAAATTTTGAAAAAAAATGATATTTTCTACTTTTTGTTATAAAAAAAATCCAATAAACTCAATTTTAGACATACATTTAGGCCTAAATGTATTCGGCTACATGTCTTTGGTAAAAAAAATGTCAATAAGTGTATATTTATTGGTTCCGCAAAAGTTATAGCGTCTACAAGCTAGGGTACATTTTCTGGAATTTACACAGCTTTTAGTTTATGACTGCCTATGTCATTTCTTGAGGTGCTAAAATGGCAGGGCAGTACAAAACCCCCCCAAATGACCCCATTTTGGAAAGTAGACACCCCAAGGAAATTGCTGAGAGGCATGTTGAGCCCATTGAATATTAATTTTTTTTGTCCCAAGTGATTGAATAATGACAAAAAAAAAAAAAAAATTACAAAAAGTTGTCACTAAATGATATATTGCTCACACAGGCCATGGGCATATGTGGAATTGCACCCCAAAATACATTCAGCTGCTTCTCCTGAGTACGGGGATACCACATGTGTGGGACTTTTTGGGAGCCTAGCCGCGTACGGGACCCCGAAAACCAATCACCGCCTTCAGGATTTCTAAGGGCGTACATTTTTGATTTCACTCCTCACTACCTATCACAGTTTTGAAGGCCATAAAATGCCCAGATGGCACAACCCCCCCCCCCAAATGACCCCATTTTGGAAAGTAGACACCCCAAGCTATTTGCTGAGAGGCATGTTGAGTCCATGGAATATTTTATATTTTGACACAAGTTGCGGGAAAGTGACAAATTTTTTTTTTTTTGCACAAAGTTGTCACTAAATGATATATTGCTCACACAGGCCATGGGCATATGTGGAATTGCACCCCAAAATACATTTAGCTGCTTCTCCAGAGTACGGGGATACCACATGTGTGGGACTTTTTGGGAGCCTAGCCACGTACGGGGCCCCGAAAACCAATCTCTGCCTTCAAGATTTCTAAGGGTGTAAATTTTTGATTTCACTCTTCACTGCCTATCACAGTTTTGGAGGCCATGGAATGCCCAGGTGGCACAAACCCCCCCCCCCCATGACCCCATTTTGGAAAGTAGACACCCCAAGCTATTTGCTGAGAGGCATGGTGAGTATTTTGCAGCTCTCATTTGTTTTTGAAAATGAAGAAAGACAAGAAAAAACATTTTTTTTTTCTTTTTTCAAATTTTAAAACTTTGTGACAAAAAGTGAGGTTTGCAAAATACTCACCATACCTCTCAGCAAATAGCTTGGGGTGGCCACTTTCCAAAATAGGGTCATTTCGGAGGCATTCCATTGCCTCCGAAACTGTGATAGGCAGTGAAGAGTGAAATAAAAAATTTACGCCCTTTGAAAGCCTGAAGGCGATGCTTGGTTTTCGGGGTCCCGTACGCGGCTAGACTCCCAAAAAGTCTCACACATGTGGTACCCCCGTACTCAGGAGAAGCAACAGAATGTATTTTGGGGTGTAATTTCACATATTCCCATGGCATGTTTGAGCAATATATCATTTAGTGACAACTTTGTGCAAAAAAAAAAAAAAAAAAAAAACTTTGTCTCTTTCCCGCAACTTGTGTCACAATATAAAATATTCCATGGACTCGACATGCCTCTCAGCAAATAGCTTGGGGTGTCTACTTTCCAAAATGGGGTCATTTGGGGGGGGGGTTGAACTGTCCTGGCATTTTATGCACAACATTTAAAAGCTTACGTCACACATCACCCACTCTTCTAACCACTTGAAGACAAAGCCCTTTCTGACACTTTTTGTTTACATGAAAAAATTTTTTTTTGCAAGGAAATTACTTTGAACCCCCAAACATTATATATTTTTTTAAAGCAAATGCCCTACAGATTGAAAAATGGTGGGTGTTTCTTTTTTTTTTTTCACACAGTATTTGCCCAGCGATTTTTCAAACGCATTTTTTGGGGAAAAAACACACTTTTTTAAATTTTAATGCACTAAAACACACTATATTGCCCAAATGTTTGATGAAATAAAAAAGATGATCTTAGGCCGAGTACATGGATACCAAACATGACATGCTTTAAAATTGTGCACAAACGTGCAGTGGCAACAAAATAAATACATTTTTAAAAGCCTTTAAAAGCCTTTACAGGTTACCACTTTAGATTTACAGAGGAGGTCTACTGCTAAAATGACTGCCCTCGATCTGACCTTCGTGGTGATACCTCACATGCATGGTGCAATTGCTGTTTACATTTGACGCCAAACCAACGCTTGCGTTCGCCTTAGCACGAGAGCAGGGGGGGACAGGGGTGCTTTTTTTTTTCTTTATTATTTTTTTGCTTTTTTATCTTATTTTTAAACTGTTCCTTTCATTTTTTTTTTTTTAATCATTTTTATTGTTATCTCAGGGAATGTAAATATCCCCTATGATAGCAATAGGTAGTGACAGGTACTCTTTTTTGAAAAAATTGGGGTCTATTAGACATTAGATCTCTCCTCTGCCCTCAAAGCATCTGACCACACCAAGATCGGTGTGATAAAAATGCTTTCCCAATTTCCCAATGGCGCTGTTTACATCTGGCGAAATCTAAGTCATGAAATGCTCGTAGCTTCTGGTTTCTTAGGCCATAGAGATGTTTGGAGCCACTCTGGTCTCTGATCAGCTCTATGGTCAGCTGGCTGAATCACCGGCTGCATTCTCAGGTTCCCTGTTGAGACAGGAGAGCCAGAGAAAAACACGGAAGACGGTGGGGGGGGGGCATTCCCTCCCACTGCTTGTAAAAGCAGTCTAGATGCTAATTAGCCGCTAGGATTGCTTTTAAATGTAAGCCGACTGCTGGCTGAAAAGAATGATACCAAGATGATACCTAAACCTGCAGGCATCATTCTGGTATAACCACTCAAAGTCGTGAATGGCGTACCTGAAGACAAAAAATGGTTAACAATAAAACACAGTAAACGGTAAAGTATAAAAAATTGCATACCTGAAAAGCAAACATGATAAAACATAATAACAATAAAACATTGCAGAATAGAATACAGTAAAAAAGAGCAGAACAATAGAGAGAGAATAGAGAGAGAGAGAACAATAAAACGACAACTATTTTTTTTTTATTTTATATATTTTTTTTTTTTATACACTTTTTTTTGTAACTAACTTTTATAACTGTAACCGGTTCCAGGTTCAGGTCTCTCAAAATGCGATGGCATCTTGGGAGACCCTGTGAAAGTGTGCCTAGTCTGTGCAATGCTGTACCCTACGCTAATACTCAACTAGTGTATGGTAGCATTCAAAACATTAACCAATGCAAAGACCAGGATTGTCAGGACAGGAGGGACAATAATAGCGGGTGTCACGCCTATATCCGCGCTTGCTGCAGACACGACATCTTTTTTGGGGGGGTTCGTTGGGTAGGGGTACTCGGGAGGACATAAAGAAAATGCCTCTCATGCAGCCGACAGCTTTTGGTTGGGGATGTGAATGGGGGAAGTACGGGTGCTGCAGAAGTGGTGGGTTCCCAATTAGGATTGGCGAATGCAGCAGGAAGGGCATTATGGGCACGACGGGCCTGTGTTTGTCTTCTTGGTGGCAGCAGGACACTACTTGTGCTTGCCACCTCACCAGCTTGAACTGCACTTATGGGACTCGCCACGTCACCAAGTGTTACTGCAGTGCTGGTTTGACTACGACCGGGGTGTACTAGGCCGCTGGTGCTTGCCAGTTCACCAAAACGCTACCAAAAAAACTGTTAGCGATCGCAGGGATCAGGCCTGACTCTGCAAATGCTGCAGTTATGCGTTTAGTGTTTTGTAAGTGACAGTGATCGATCGATACTGCACTTGGGTGGGGTGGGCTGGGCCGGGCGGAGGGGCAAAACGCAGGTGCTAGCAGGTATCTGGGCTGATCCCGCTAACACTGCGTTTTTGGGAACCCTAAACTGCTGGGGACGCTAGTATAGATCTGATCGGATCAGATATTGATCCGTTCAGATACTATACCACTAAGGGGGGCGTATGCTGCGTGCGTGGGTGTTAGCGGTACTGGCACTAACCTGAGGCTGCCTGGGGCTGGTGCTTGCCAGTTCACCAAACCACTACCAAAAAAACTGTTAGCGATCGCAGGGATCAGGCCTGACTCTGCGAACGCTGCAGTTATGCGTTTAGTGTTTTGTAAGTGACAGTGATCGATCGATACTGCAATTGGGTGGGCTGGGCTGGGCCGGGCGGAGGGGCAAAACGCAGGTGCTAGCAGGTATCTGGGCTGATCCCGCTAACACTGCATTTATGGGAACCCTAAACTGCTGGGGATGCTAGTATAGATCTGATCGGATCAGATATTGATCCGTTCAGATACTATACTACTAAGGGAGGTGTATGCTGCGTGCGTGGGTGTTAGTGGTACTGGCGCTAATCTCACGCTGCCTGGGGCGACGCATATCACCGCCGGGCGATCAGGGGCTAAACCTTTATTCTGTAATAAACGGCGGGTGCCCTGACACTATAAAAAATAAACGAACTAACCAGCGTCACCCGTAACAGTTATACGGTGATCAGTGGTGAAAGGGTTAACTAGGGGGCAATCAAGGGGTTAAAACATTTATTAGGTAGTATATAGGGGTTCCTGATGCTATAAAACGCTGACGGCGAACCTAAATATTTACCTTCCTAACTAGCGTCACCAGTGACACTAATACAGCGATCAGAAAAATGATCGCTTAGCGACACTGGCGACGGGGGGTGATCCAGGGGTTAAAACCTTATTGGGGGGGTTAGGGGGGTATCCTAGACCTAAAGGGGGCTAACCCTAACTGCCCTACCACACTAACTGTCACAAACTGACACCAATGCAGTAATCAGAAAAAAAAAAAACTGCTTGGTGTCAGTGTGACGGGGGGGGGGGAGGTCTGATTGGGGGGTGATCGGGGGGGATCGGGGGGGGGATCGGGGGTGTAATGTATGTCTGGCATGTTCTACTGTATGTGTTGTGTTGGTGCACTCACATTACAGTCTTCTCTCCTCGGCACCGGAACGGAAAGTGCCGAGCCGAGGAGAGATGACATCATTTCCTCTGCCTCTGTGTACAATACAGAGGCAGGGAAATGATCCCATTGGCTGGGAGCGATCGCGAGGGGGGGGCACGAATGGATGGCCTCCCCCTCACCTCCGATCGCCGGGGAAGATTTGCCGACCGCCGCAGGCACCGGGGGGGTCTGATCGGACCCCCCACCCGCGGGCAGGCAAGGACGTACCTGTAAGTCCTTTTGCCTGCCCGTGCCATTCTGCCGACCTACATCGTCGTGCGGCGGTCAGCAACTGGTTAAACTCCGGCCACCTTTTTTTCACCCCCTGCAGCCACCCTATTTGCGACATAGGATCTTAGGATCTTTGTATGTCCGCCTACTGTGAATTACCGAATTCATGAAATTAATACAGGTATAACCATCTTTCCCTGAGGAAGCCAATGTTGGCGAAACATGTAGGAACATAGTACCTGTTAACAAGATCTGCCGTCATACCACTGGCTGGTTCTTGCATTATTGCTGTATATGCTGGTTCTGTATATCCCCCCTTTGTTTGTTTACACCCTTGTTGCGTATACTTTTTTGTATACCTTTCTTTTAATCTGTTTGTTAATAAAATATTATATTTTTAATACTTGTGTGTTACTTTACAGTATTTAATATCCTGGCACCGCTATAATCCCCCTACCTTTTCCCCACTGTTGTTATACTTGCATATCATTTCCCCCCACTCCTCACCTATTCCCCCTGTGCTTGCAGGCAGGTTGAACTGTGTTTGGTTGTAGTAAGTTAGCAGATGGCCCAGGCAGGCAGGGGTTATATTGTGGAAATTCTGTTCCTAGCCCGGACACCTGTAATATAAAAAGGGGGAAGGCTTAGGTCCGAGAGCTGGTCGGCTCTTCTGGGGATTGCTCTGCTTGGTCAGATCTTCCTAGCTGTTTGTGCATGGACTGAGGACACCGGGACGTTTGTTAACAGCCAAGCCATGGGCAATGCCATAATGGACTCTCACCTCACAGGGGTATACCTGGGCAGCCACACTGCTATAGTTAGAGTCAGGGGAAAGACGTTGTCCATATTGAACTATATGCCACAACTTGTTCAGTGAAGAACATTAATTGTTATGAGCCTGGTTTGAAGTTTTTGAAAGGGGCGCATGTTGGTTCTAGCGTATCTCTCTAATGCACAATGGGGTATGAAGTAAGTCCACTATTAAGGGTTAACTCGGCAAGACAGGAAGAGGAGAGTAGTTGCTATGGATAACCAAGTGAAGGAAAAAGCTACAAGCAAACAGTCATTAGGCGCAAAAGATACCACCACATGCAGTGTGAAGATGACCCGCTTGTCATTAAACGTTCTCCCACCACTGTAGATGGCACCAACCCTTCATTATGAACAACCTGCTGAAGTCAGGTAACTAGCATTTTTAGGTGAATGAGCAATGGCAGACCTATTTTCTCCTAGTACGGGTTCCTTTTAGGGAAATATTGTCCAGAGTGAATGTAATTCCCTGGAAATTCCAATCTGCCTCCCTGCCTGTTCACTGAGAGAAGCAAATTAATCATAGAAGCTGCCGCCTATTCACATTACTATTCATTAGTGTGTAGAACTGCCCCAACTATTAACCAAGACAAATAGGGGAGGAGTGCTTCCATAGAGATTAGTGATTGCATCAGATAAAATTTCGCCTGATGTTCATAGACATATATAAAATAGGTTTCAGCACTCGCAATCAGTGAAGTCAGTGAGAAATCAATGAGGCGATTGAGAGCTTCGCCAGAATGACTTTTACTTTTGCCATGCAGGTTTAATTGATCATTTAAATACAATGGGTTTTATAAACAGTGCAGAATGTCAGTGGAGTGAAGCCCAACAGCTGCTTGAGGCAGTTTCCATTTCTGTTAAATTCATGTCATTTATTACAGCAATGTCTACTGACATTAAATGCACACGCCTAAGTTATTTCCTTTTTGGTTTTAAGTCAGACAAAACTCAACATCTGTAATATATATACTGTATACGTAGCCAGTTTACATATTTGTCTGACTCTGCATTTTGATTACCCTGTAACAGTCTTCAGCCTAGTGCATCTCCTATGTGATGTTCTTTGCAGACATACACAGCTGCTGAGTACAAATTTTCAGCCTATAATGCAACTATTTCTGGAATTTTAGGAAAAATGCAAAACTCACATACTGTAATATCAAACTTTTAAAAATAAAAGTCTTATCCATGCCACAAACTGTCTGCTATTACTTTTTTGATTAAGAAAACCTTCTTCTGTGCGTCTCTTTGGTAGAGTTTTACTTTGCAAGAAAACTGACTTACCTGACTTCTAGGCTAAACCCCACCTTCCCATCTGCATCTTGTTAAAGTGGTGTTACAGGCTATATTTTTTTGGTTTAAAATAAAAAAAATGGGCAATACTTACCTGCTCTGTGCAGCAATATTGCACAGAGAGGTCCCTTACTTTACTTTTGGCAGTTGACTGCCTGCACTGTGACATTTTTCCTACTTCGGGTGCCTCCTTAGCAAACTGGGTACTAAGGCGGCACCCATACATGTGCACTCCAGAGCTGGGCTGTGGGCATGCATAGACACACACAGCGCTGGTATGCCATGCCACCTCTCTTTCTTCCCAGTAGTTTGACTACCAGCAGCAGGAGTCTATGGCTCCATTGCCCTTGGTTTCTCCTCTGAAAGCAGGAAATGAGGGGAGCGGTGCTGGAGTCTGAGAAAGCACTTAAGTGGGTGGGTAGGTAGGACTGATAGTGATGAGGTTTTTTAACCTTAATTCCCAGATTGCTTTAGGGTAAAAAAAAAAAACATTTGACTTTAGAACCATTTTAGGTGTAAGTGTGTAAATCGAGTAAAACATTTTTTTTTTAGTTTTAGACTGGGGTAAGTTTGAAAACCCTGTCTGGCTTTTACTGCTATTCAGGGTTCCATTAGAACTATTTCCCCTCACTTACTGTCACAGTGAGAACATTAATGGTCACTGGCATGCTGTTTTTGGACAGGGAAGACGTCAGTTGCTCAGTTTCACCAGAAGACAGGGGCTGGTCAATCTGAATTAAAGAGACCCACATAGCAAAGCAAAATGTTCTTACTAATGTAAGTCATCCATGACTGTGTAATGTATTGGTTACCTAAAGTGGATGTAAACCTAAATTGAATGACATTAAAGTGGAATTAAATCCTCCTATCCTTTTCAGCCAAGGAAGCTGCCACATTTGCCTCTGTTTGATCTGCAATTGTGATGATGCTGCACATGTGATCAGTTATAACACCAGCTGCAATGCTGTGAAAAAGTATTTGCCCCCTTTCTGATTGTTTATGTTTTTGGCATATTTGTCACACCTAAATGACTCAGATCATCAAACAAATTTTATTATTACACAAAGATAACCTGAGTAAATACAAAATGCAGTTTTTAAATGATGGTTTCATTTATTAAGGCAAAAAAGCTGTCCAAACCTGCCTGGCTTTGTGTGAAAAAGTAATTGCACTCTAAACCTAATAACTGGTTGTGCCACCCTTGGCGGCAACAACTGCAATCAAGCGTTTGTGATAACTGGCAATGAGTCTTTCACCATGCTGTGGAGCAATTTTGGCCCACAGTTCTTTGCAGAATTGTTTTAATTCAGCCACATTGGAGGGTTTTCCAGCATGAACAGCCTGTGTAAGGTCATGATATAGCATGTCAATTGGATTTAAGTGCGGGCTTTGACTAGGCCACTCCAAAACCTAAATTTTACTTTGTTTGAACCATTTGGAGGTTGACTTGCTGTTGTTTTTTTTTCGGATCGTTGTCCTGTTGCATAACTCAAGTGCACTTGAGCTTGAGGTCACGAACTGATGGCCAAACATTCTCCTTTAGGACTTTCTAGTAGAGCTCAGAATTAATGGTTCCATAAATGACTGTAAGTCGTCCAGGTCCTGAAATTGCAAAGCATTCCCAAACCATCATGCTACCGCCACCATGTCTGACTGTTGGTATGATGTTCTTGTTATGAAATGCTGTATTAGTTTTATGCCAGATGTAACGGGATGCACACCTTCCAAAAAGTTAAATTTTTGTGTCATCAGTCCACAGAATATTTGTCTAAAAGTCTTGGGGATAATCAAGATGTTTTTAGGTAAATGTGAGGTGAGCCTTTGTGTTCTGCAGTGGCTTTGGCCTTGGAACTCTCCCATGGATGTCATTTTTGCCCATTCTTTCTTATTGTTGAATCATGAACACTGATCTTACCTGAGGCACGTGAGGCCTGCAGTTCTTTAGATGTTGTTCTGGGTTCTTTTATGACCTCCTGAATGAGTCGCCTTCATGCTCTTGGAGAAATTTTTGTAGGCCACTCCAGAGAAGGTTCACCACTGTTCCAAGTTAACTCCATTTGTGGATAATGGCTCACCCTGTGGTTCACTGGAGTTCCAAAGCCTTAGAAATGGCTTTGAAACGCTTCCTAGACGATACATGTTTGTTTCTAATCTGTTCTTGATTTATTTTAGATTGCGGCAGGATGTGTGGCTTTTTGTGATCTGTTAGCATGCTTCACATTGCCAGACAGCTTCTATTTATGTGATTTGTTTCAACAGGTCTGGCAGTAATCAGACCTGGTTGTGGCAAGTGAAATGTAACTCAGCTTTCTAAAAAATTGTGGTTAATCACAGTTCATTCATGATTCAGCATTGGAGGGGGTAATTACTTTTTCACATAGGGCCAGACTGAACAGCTTTTTGCCCTGATAGGGTTGAAATAATGACTTAGAGTTCCACTTTAATTGTTTCTGTTTTTTTCTTACCTGTGTACGTATCAATTGTTCTATTTAAATTGTTTGTGCTCCTTTCTTAGCTGTGTACGTATCAATTGTTCTATCAATCTGTATCTAGATGGAATTTGGAACTGCTGAATAATCATTACATGTTCGCTGATGAGAAACTCTTTGTACCTTAACCTCATTTGGTAATGCCGATAAGATTACTGCTTTTGGAACTGCCTATAAAAGAAGTAAAGGGAGCAGTCCTTTTTGGGGATGCTCAGAACTTTGATACAGACATACCTGACTCTGTGTCTTAATTCCTATATGAAGCAATAATTAGACAAAGCAATATAAACTATAAGCAACTTATTTAAAAGTTGAACCTAACATTTTGGCGCCGAAGAACAGGGACTCACCGATGATACTACAAGAGGTGGATGAACGCGGCTGACGGAACAAAAAGGAATAGGCATTCCGGGAATCACAGATCAAAAAACCTGCGCAGGTAAGAAAAAGCTTTATTTTTCTTGTATTCTGTGCTCCCCTGATTTGTGCCTATCCGTTCTGTCAGTTACGGTTCTCCTGGTTTTAAAACACCAGCCTCTGTAGTGGTGAGTCTAGAATTACTGGATATTTTAGTTTATATTGCTGGAATTATTTGTTTGTTTTGTCTGTCTTGTCTGTCTTGTCTGTCTTGTTGAGAAAGTGAATGAGCCTTGTCAAGGATGGTATGAGTTAGAAGGGGATTGCCGAACTAAGCAACGGAATGCGCCTTACCTCACACGATTGGGAACCTGAGGGCTTGTGAGCTTGGGGGTCTGACGCTTATGCTTAACCTCACATCTAACTCATAAACCATAGACGGGTTGAGAGTATAAGCCCTGTCTGCTCCATAAAGCAGGGATAAGAGTGTATGAGAGGGATTCCCAGATACGGGGAGGGAATAAGGTCTCAACAAAGTCCCGAGATCTAGTCGGATACCTGGCCACTTAAAGGAATGCTTGTATATGTTGTAGCCGCATTTTTGTATATGTTGTAGCCGCATTCTGGTTTGTTATTGGGCTAGCATATAAAGTAATTATTTATTATTGGGCTAGCATATAAAGTAATTCGGTTTCAGAAATCTCATTCCGGAGAGGTTTCTAGAATTCTAGCACCCTAGGAGGAAGGCAACGAGGAACTAGTGTAACTTAGCTGGTTTGCTATTGGGCTAGCATATAAAGTAATTATTCATTCTTGTATATGTTGTAGCCGCATTATATTGTACACTAAGTGTCCCACACGCTACCTAGGCAGGACTGTTAGAATGGGCCAGAGGAACACAAAACCCTGTCAGGGAATTGTGGCGCACTATACGGTGCCACAGATAATTAAGAACATTTATGGGAAAACCGAAGCACAGGACTTAAAGGATGTCCTTCGTAAATTTAAGGTGAAAGGAGCAGCGGGCTTAGATCCGGATGTATGGAGTGAAATAAAAAGGGACAGACAAGGAGAGGTGTTAGAGAAGCAATGGATGCGTCAGGTTCAATGCTTAATTAAGGTCTCAAATAGAGCGAAAGAAGAGGGGTGGAAGTATAATCCAGATTGTGATGGTTGGGATATGAAAGATAGAAGAACAAAAAATGTCGAGGCTCCCAGCTCAGCCATCCCACCCCCATACACTGACGTAGAACGCAAACCACACAAGATATATCCGGTACTTGAGGGGAGAGGATGGGTTTGTCAGGATTGTGGAGCACAAAACCAGGAATGGGCAGTAGAATGTGTGCATTGTGGGGCACAAAAACCTCATCCAGAAACTGTAGCTCCCGTACGCACTGATACACGCATTGTTCAGGTAAACAATCCAGAATTTGGACAAGCAGCCCATCCAAATGCCCCGCCTACTGTCACTCGTAGAATGCAAATAAGGACTTGGGCACCATGGTCGGCAGACACCCTTATGGCATTAATACAGAGCGCCCCAGACCCGGTAGCAAAGCCAGCTGCTTTTTGTAGATTTGTGACACAGTTAATGAATACACATGAAGCGACCTGGCAGGATGGGGAGGATCTATGCAGACACAAAATGACTCTGACCCTGTTTAACCAGTTTATGACAGAAATAGGTCCACACAGACCTGCAGGACAAGTTGATGGGGATGGCAATTTAGAGACAGGACATGTCAGACATATAGACTCAAGGGCCCCTTTTATTGCTAGATTAGAAGCTTTTTGTCAGGCAAAACAACAGGAGAGGGGGTCCATATCACCCATGAAGCAAATGCCAGGACAGACTGTATCGGAATTTTACTTATCTATGGAAAGTATGATGGCAGATGAGGGATTGGACTTGGCCCTGCCAGTCACAATCCGAGCCTTCAATAGACAATTTATGGAGGGATTAATTCCACAGATAAGTGAGAGACTGAAAGCCTGCACACCAGAGTGGAGGGCAACTAGAGATAGAGGGACGTTGTTACAAAAAGCGCAAGGCATAGAGGCGGACTTAGCAGAAACCAAAGGGAGGAAATCTCATGCTATCAACGCACTCGGGGGTCCCCAAGAGCAAGGTAGAGGTTCCTTTCGCAAACCCCTTACCTGTCACTACTGTAACAAGATTGGTCACATCAGACGCAACTGTAAGAAAAGAATAAGGGATGAAGGAGAGGAAGGTGTTGATTCTCCAGTTAATCAGAGAAGGAACCAGCCCAGGGACAACAAAAATAGTCATATCAGGCAGCAGGGAGATGGTCCACGAGCATGACTCACCCCGGTTTTAGAAAAATCCAAAACAACAATGCTTAAGACAAATATAACGGTTGGTAATAAGAAAATCTCTTGTTTAGTCGATACAGGAGCTTCACGCTCGTTACTTTCTGACTCTGAACTACTCCCTGGCCAAAAATCACCTGACACTTTACTAATAACTGGATATGATGGCATTTTAGCCGACGCCCCGCTTACAAAACCTCTGAAAGTTAAAGTAGGAAACCACATGTTCCTTTCACGCTTTCTGGTATCCAGAGGAGCCCCCACTAATTTGTTAGGAGCTGACATTTTGCAGAAAATAGGAGCTAACATTACCTATCACCCAGATGGCACTGTCACCTTAGCTATAGGGGATAATCAAGAACACATGGAGATGTGTAACCTGATACAATACCTAGAGGAGGAATCGGAATTGTCCGGCACACCTCCTTCAGACTTAGATCAGATTTTGTCGTCCCTTCCAGGAGAACTATGGGAAAAACATCCAGCTGATGTTGGACTTTTGCCCATACCTCCGGTTACCCTACAGCTGATTCCAGGAGCAGTGCTTCCCCAACAAAAGCAGTATCCACTTAGTGCACCCCAAGAGACGGCCATAGAAATGCAGGTCCAATCCTTCTTAAAAAGTGGAGTTCTAAAAGAGGTAAAATCACCGGCAAACACTCCCTTGTACCCGGTTAAAAAGAAATCAGTAGCCGGTAGTCCGGTTAAGTATAGAATGGTCCAAGACCTTAGAGCGGTCAACAAAATACTAGCCCCGATGACACCTTTAGTACCCAATCCACATACATTACTGTCACAAATACCATCAACCAGTATGTACTTTACGGTTATAGATTTAGCGAATGCTTTCTTTTCCGTCCCGCTTGCTGAAGAATGCCAACTTTGGTTCGCATTTTCAATCAAAAATCGGCAACTAACCTGGACACGCCTACCTCAGGGTATGGCGCATTCACCTACCTTGTATTCGCAAGCATTGCAAACGGTGTTGGGAGAATGGGTACCACCAGATTCCTGTGTATTGTTACAATATGTGGATGATTTATTGTTATGCTGCCCTGACAAAGAAACAAGTAGATGAGCACGATTGTTTTCAGCTCATGGAACAGGAGACAATGGGATTCCCACATGTTACAGATACACCGATTTTAAATGCTGAGTACACCTTGTATATAGATGGTAGTAGGTTTGCTGATGACAAGGGTAAATATCACACAGGGTATGCTGTAGTGACTGATACGCAGGTAATTGAAGCACAGGCCTTACCAGCCCACATGTCAGCACAGGAAGCAGAATTAAAAGCTTTAGAACAAGCCCTAGAATACTTAAAAGAACGAGAAGGGAATATTTACACTGACTCTGCCTACGCTTATGGCGTAGCGCACGATTATGGCCACATATGGAGGGCTAGAGGTTATCTGACAGCAGCAGGTACACCTGTAAAACATGGAGAAGGGATTAAGAGAGTCCTGAACAATCTTCAAAAGGTTAAACGAGTAGCCATTATGAAGATAGCGGCACACACGAGCGCAAAAACAATTGAGGCAAAAGGAAATGCATTTGCAGATTTGACTGCAAAACAGGCAGCTCTAGGGGAAGGAAGCCCTGAGACCTTAGCAGCGGTAGAGGTGAGTATCCCAGAACCAACATGGCAGCAGCTGAGTAAATTACAGGAGCAAGCAGGGGAGAGCGAGAAAGATAAGTGGGTCAGGATGGGAGCAGCACCAGACCTTGACAATGTATGGAGGGAAGGAGGCAAAATATGCCTGCCTGCCTCTCTGTACCCAGAAATGGCAGCGGCAGTTCACCTACCCACACACGTCAGTTCCAATTCCATGTATAGGATTGTGAACCAAGGATGGCTCGCCCCTGGATTCAGTAGCACTGCAAGAAACTACTGTGCAGCCTGCCAAATCTGTCTCCTGAATAACCCAGGACAGAGAGTAAAAACCCCACGAAAACACTAGGTCCGGGCCCAATACCCCTTCCAGAGACTGCAAATTGATTACATACAAATGCCTAAGAGCGGCCCTTGTGAATTTGTTCTCGTGTGTATCGATTTATTCTCAGGTTGGCCCGAAAGTTATCCAGTAAAATCGGCTACAGCTAAAGCCACAGCTAAGAAACTGATCACTGAGTTAATACCTAGGTTTGGTCTTCCTGAAACCATAGAATCAGATAGGGGGACACACTTTACAGGAGAAATCATGCAGAATGTGATGACCATGTTAGGGGTTCAACAAAGTTTTCACACCCCTTACCACCCACAGAGTTCAGGATCAGTGGAGAGAGTAAATGGGACAATAAAGTTAAAAATACAAAAAGCCATGCAAGAGTTAAACAAGCCTTGGCCAGAATGCCTGCCTTTGGCTTTGTTCTCTATAAGGTACACTCCAACAGGAAAGACAGGATTATCCCCATATGAGATACTTTTTGGGAATGCACCTAGATTAGGTTTATATTTTCCACAGAGTATGCAATTGCAATGTGATAGTTTGACTGCATATGTGATACAATTACAACAACGTCTAACTAAGATCCACAAAAGTGTGTATTCTTCTCTTCCAGACCCTAATTCAATAACAGGTACACATACTCTGCTACCAGGGGATTATGTATATGTAAAGAAACACACCAGAAAGACATTGGA
This sequence comes from Aquarana catesbeiana, assembly GCF_042186555.1. Classification (NCBI taxonomy): domain Eukaryota; kingdom Metazoa; phylum Chordata; class Amphibia; order Anura; family Ranidae; genus Aquarana; species Aquarana catesbeiana. The sequence goes on along the minus strand of NC_133327.1, from coordinate 134,000,106 downwards.
ACCCAGGTTTGAAGGTCCTTACCAAGTACTCTTGACCACAGCCACCTCAGTAAAGCTGGAAGGAAAACCTACCTGGATACACGCATCACATTGCAAGAAACAACCCGAGAAAACAACATGATGAAATATCTACTTACATATTTTTTGTTGAAGATTGTTGTTTTACAAATATATGCATGGACTCCTGGTATTAATGTACTTGAAGTAGAGGAAACAACAACTTTCGAATGGGCTATAGATGATCCTAAAGTAGCAAATTATTATTGACAAAGGTAGACTAGTACATCTTTCCTCACAGATACAACAGGATACTGCACCACATTGGTGGGATATATTTAGTGGAATGTCTTCTACAGCAACCAATACCTTTCACTGGTTGTTAAGTCCAATGGTAATTATTATTCTAATATTAATATCACTTACAATCACGAATATATGTGTATACAGGAAAATAAATAGGAAAATTAGGAGGATAGACAGGGTATACTGATAAGTGTGTATTGACATCACCCTACTCCTATAAAACTCCTCTTCTTGAATTTTAAGATGTTAGTAATACCTAGGGAGATGGGTTCTACCCCTCTGACAACTCGCGGTCAGGGAAAGGACTCTGGGGAAAAACTGACTAGAACTTATTCATGAGGACCCAGGGGGAAGGAGAGGATGATGTCAAAGGGGGAAATTGATAGGGTTGAAATAATGACTTAGAGTTCCACTTTAATTGTTTCTGTTTTTTTCTTACCTGTGTACGTATCAATTGTTCTATTTAAATTGTTTGTGCTCCTTTCTTAGCTGTGTACGTATCAATTGTTCTATCAATCTGTATCTAGATGGAATTTGGAACTGCTGAATAATCATTACATGTTCGCTGATGAGAAACTCTTTGTACCTTAACCTCATTTGGTAATGCCGATAAGATTACTGCTTTTGGAACTGCCTATAAAAGAAGTAAAGGGAGCAGTCCTTTTTGGGGATGCTCAGAACTTTGATACAGACATACCTGACTCTGTGTCTTAATTCCTATATGAAGCAATAATTAGACAAAGCAATATAAACTATAAGCAACTTGTTTAAGAGTTGCCCCTAACAGCCCTTAATAAATGAAATAATAATTTAAAAACTGCATCTTGGATTGTCTTGGGTTATCTTTGTGTAATATTAAAATTTGTTTGATGATCTTAATCATTTAAGTGTGAGAAATGTGCAAAAAAAAAAAAAAAACAATTCAGGAAGGGGACAAATACTTTTTCACAGCACTGTATTTGATAGTTTGACAGTTTGGCTGAGAGCACAACCAATGTGACAGCATAGCTGTTTTTGAAACTGTTAAATCAATGGGTTTAGTTCTGTTTTAATTTTGCTAAAGCACTGTGTAGGTAGGGTTAATGAACATTACTAAAGTTTGGGTGCTGAATCCGACCCCCTAGCACAAATATGCAGCCTCAAGACAGTGAGCTTTTTTCCGTGGGGCCACATATATGCGTATCTCCCTTTGTGCTGGGAACGCGCTGCACGGCACACAGACCGGGGTCTCACTGAGAGCCCCGAGAGCCCCGGGCCCCGTACTAACTGCCAATTCTGGGTGACCTGTTCACTCTGGTAGCCTCTGATTGGCTACAACAGCGATTGGTCACTGTGAAGCCCGCCCCTGTGTTTCTCTCTCTCTGTGAATGGAAAGGAAAAACAATGTACCTTTCTCTTTCCTTGCAGAGAGAAAAAAAAGTGTATGTAAAAAAAAATAATAAATAATAAACTAAAAAAATACCTAGATCAAGGTTTGATTTAGGTCAGAGCCAAGGTTAGTGTTTGGATCAAGGTCAGGATTAGTATATTTTGGGCAGGTTTTTTTTTTTTTTTTTATTCCGCATAAATGACAATTAGGGGGTTATTTACGAAAAGCAAATCCACTTTGCACCAGAAGTGCTAACTACAAGTGCAAAGTGCACTTGAAATTGCACTGAAAGTGCACTTGGAAGTGCAGTCGCTGTAGATCCGAGGGGGACATGCAAGAAAAATAAAAAACAGCATTTTAGCTTGCACATGATTGGATGATAAAATCAGCAGAGCTTCCCCTCATTTCAGATCTACCCCTCAGATTTACAGCGACTGCACTTCCAAGTGTACTTTGTACTTGTAGTTTGCGCTTGTAGTGCAAAGCTGATTTGCCTTTCATAAATAACCCCCTTAGTGTCAGTATGTTTTAGACAGGACAAAAAAGCAAAAAAAAAGCAAAATGTGCAGTATTGTTTCTGGGCTGTACTAGGGGTACAAAGAACAAATAACATACACATATGTGGCATTGCTGCGATCATCAGGAGCACAAACATTTTTTCTTTTTGGTTGTTCTTGGGTGGTAGTTTATGGTAGTAACAAAAAATATACAGCTAAATTACAAAAAAAAAAAAAAAAGTGATTTTTTTTTTTACTATTTTGGGCCAGTTTTTCTTTGATAATAAAAAAAAAAACAATCAGGAGATATACATGTTGTGAAAAAAACAAGGTATAATCCAATTGTGAACTGAAGAAAAAAAAACTGTCTTGAAAAAAGAAATACTTGTTAGAAATGAAGGTATGCAGGTGAGTGAGAATTTCAAGGGAAAAGCAAAAAAAAATTCAGAAAGAGAAGACAGCTTTTTTTTTCTATACACACAGCTTTACACAACACTTGAAAGAGTTCCCCTAAAACAAAGGCAATTAAGTAGATGCAGGAAACAGGAATAAAGATGTTAGATAAGGTGCTTGTCACTTTTATCTCCAAAGCCGCCCTAAAAGGCAGTCCTGTTTTGGAAAGCTGATTGGAACATTGCTAAATCACCTACTTCATTTAGGAAAATGACTCAGCTTCAGAACTGCTATTGTGCTATTGTTGGTGGGAGTCTAAGGTCCCTTTCACAGGGACGGCTGTTCCGCCGCTGTTAAAATCATGTTTTGTTATTTTGAAATTCAGAGAATCCTGGCACAGTGTTCACTTGCAGTTGTACATTGCAATTAGCAGCGTTTATATGCATTTACATGCGGCTGCTTTTAGTTGCGTTTGGAACATTTTTGCCATTTCTGATGTGCTTCCTGTTGTTTTTCTTTCCTTGTTGCCGCTGCTATCTGCAGGAGAAATAATACACTGGGATTACCTGCAATTATGTGCAGATATCTGCACAAAATCGCATTTAACAAAACCATTGCTAAACGTAGTGTGTGAATAGGGCCAATAGGACCTCAGCCTCCTTTCCCAGTCGATGCCTCTTATGGAGAAAGGCAGCGTAGGGCGGAGCTACGAAGTCTGACGTCACCACACAGCAGCTGACTAGCCTCAATGCAGCAGCGCTGACAAACTTTCGTATTTTTGATTTTCTGCCAATATTTTGATGCCGGCCACGTTTTTGGTTTTAATGAAGAAATTTTTACCTACTACACTATGGAGGTTTTCCTGCTTTTCTAATCCTCTTTCATGGCAAGTAATACAACTGAGGTCAGTCCGACTATTCAGATATAACAGCGTATGTGAAAGATCAGAGTCTGTGTAACCAGATCAGCTGTTCCATCCGATCAGCTGTTGCAGTCTACAGGACCTCATCACACCGCTGCCCCGGTGCCAGTGGAGGATCTTAGGCGGATAGATGTCTGAATAAGAGGACCTCTTCGGTTGTTCCTGCCTGTGGGACTGGATACATTTGAGCCTGTATGACCCCCGTGACAGGGGTCCCATACATTTGGTAAGCTGCCGCCTTTTTTCTTTTATCACACGATTCTGGCTTTCAGAGAAAGGACTGTTTCATCTAGAGAAGCACATATTTGGGTTGCAGGACTTCTTTGTAATTGTTTATTATTTTTCAATTATTTATTCCTCAAGTGGACTTTGCCATATTGTAATCATCTATATATTACTTTTTCGGATGGTTTAACATCCAATACTTGTTATTTGTTATTTGATATTATTATTGCTCAAAGGTATAATTCATACGCACACCTTGACTAGGGGAGGTCCCTTAGTCTGGTTGGTTTGACAATAGTAGCGAACCTGAATGCATTTATCATATTGAGAAAACTGAAAATTCCGTTTTTTTTAAAGTTGCAGCACTATTAGTCTTTTGTCTCAATTTCCTTTTTTCATTATTTACTTTAATTAGTCTATAGTTCACTATTTATTTATTTTTTATTTTCATGTGCAAGATTTTGTGGTTATATCTTGTTCAATTTGGAAATATTTAAAATTCACATCACGTTGTAAACATAACAGTAAGTTGGGGTTAGCGCAGATTATTTGCGATACACAAAGTTTTAATAGATCAGCTTGCTCAGATTTGTTATAAAAGGTTGCCAAAATGACAAAAATGTGACATTTTTAAAATGTTATTTAAAACTTTTATCATTTTCGTGCACACTGTATTGTCATTTTTTTAAAGCAATATTGTGTGACCAAATCCCCATATTTTTTGATAATGTTTTTTGAAAATGTCTAGGTGTTTTAAATAAGCCTTGCAGGAGGTAAATGTCTTTTTTGCATGTGTGCGCTGTAATATTTTGTTCTTTTAATTGAAAATGTAGAACGCATCATAGAAGCAGCAGTACCTATCAACCACTCAGTATTTCACCACCCAAGACTCTAAAATGTTACCTATTTGGTAACCACAAGGTGTCTTTCTTCAGGAAAGAACTAGCATTATGATTATGTTGGCCATAGACCACCCCATTGCTTATCCTTGGAGCCTTCAATGCCTGGGTTTAAAGCGATAGTAAAGCCTGCTTTATATTTACCTACAGTTAAGCCTATAGTAAGGCTTACCTGTAGGTAAAAAGAATATCATGCACCGCTTAGGAGATATTCACCCTGCATGCAGCCAATGACATCACCGGCGCATGCGCTCTGAAGGTCCAACCTACTGTGATACTGAAAATCTTGTTGAAACCGAGGGCTCCGGGAGTGACGTCATCGCGGCTGCAGCCACTCAGAGCGCAAACCTGAAAGAAAGGCCAAGGGGGAAGATGTCAACCCTCTCAGTGGTGACAGTGTGGCGCTGGAAGGGCTACTCAGGTAAGTATTTCATAACGTGCTAGTATGCCTTTGTCTTACAGGTCTATTTTTTTTATACATATTTTTTTTCTGCAGTGGTTTACTAGCTTTAAGGAAAACAATCTCAGTTTGGACAAGAACTTCTTCTATGTCAGCACTGGGCTTCACTCAAGAAGTGTCATCTGTCACTCAGAAAGCTCATACACTTGACCTTGTTTTCCATTTGAGTCAAAATAACCCGGTTGTATGGTCAGACCACCATTTTAGTGCATTTCCATCCTGCTCTTCCAACTAACACCAACCAGAAAGAGGAACTTGTAAAATATCATCCATTAAGGCAGCTGTCTGTTAACTGCTAACTGTGTCTGAGGTAATACTGTACAACCAGAAGCAGGACCCCTGGTCTATTTATACAGCAAAAATGTCACTTCTGCTTTTGAATCCATTGCTTCTGTTAAGCCTCCCTCCTCACCCTGCCTCGCAGCTTGGTACGATAAGCCTGTGAGGCAACTGAAGCAGAAGAGACATAAGCAGAAAGGGCAATGTAGGAAAACACAAACAGAACAGGCCAAAAATCCCTGAATCAACATCTTAAGGATTACCAGACCATTATTGGACAAAAAATATCAGACTATCACACAAAATTGCCAAGCAAGTAAGAAACTTGCTCAACTCCTTCACAGTATTAAATGTTGTGTCACCCAGTTAGCCTGAAGCCGAGTCTGAACCTCTTGCAACAAAGATGTGAGGAGTGCGTTCATTACTTTACAAGCTCTTCAATCAGAGATGGAATCGGGGCTGGTTCACACCAGATGCAGTCCAGTGCATTTAATTACAGTGTTTTCTATGTATTTTAAGGACCCTAGTTCACACCAGTGCAGTGCACAAAAGTAGAACATGCCGCATTTTATTTCTATGGAACGCATCTGGAACGTGACAAAATGAACAAAAAATGCACCTGAATGCACATTTCCTGATTTGGGAAAAAGGAAAAAATGCATCCGAACACACCTAGTGCCATTGATTTACGCAGAGCTTTACATATACACTCACCGGCCATTTCATTAGGTAGACCTTACCAGTACAGGGTTGGACCCCCTTTTGCCTCCAGAACTGCCTTAATTCTTTGTGGCGTAGATTCAACAAGATGTGGGAACATTCCTCAGAGATTTTGGTCCATATTGACATGATAACATCATGCAGTTGCTGCAGATTTGTCGGCTGCATATCCATGATGTGAATCTCCCATTCTACCACATCCCAAAGATTCTCTATTGGATTGAGATCTGGTGACAGTGGAGGCCATTGGAGTACAGTGACCTCATTGTCATGTTCACGAAACCAGTGGTGAGATGATTTGAGCTTTGTGACATGGAGCATTATCCTGCTGGAAGTAGCCATCAGAAGATGTGTACATTGTAGTCATAAAGGGATGGACATGGTCAGCAACAATGCTCAGGAAGGTCATGGCATATAACGATGCTCAATTGGTACTAAGGGGACCAAAGTGTGCCAAGAAAATATCCCCCTCACAATTACACCACCACCACCAGCCTGAACTGTTGATATAAGGCAGGATGGATCCATGCTTTCATGTTGTTTACGGCAAATTCTGACACTACCATCTGAATGTCGCAGCTGAAATCAAGACTCATCAGGCCAGGCAACGTTTTTCCAATCTTCTATTGTCCAATTTTGGTGAGCCTAGGCGAACTGTAGCCTCAGTTTCCTGTCAGCTGACAGGAGGTGCACCCAGTGTGGTTTTCTGCTGCTGTAGTCCATCTGCTTCAAGGTTCAATTTGTTGTGTGTTCATAGATATTGTATATGGTATTCTGCATACATTGGTTGTAACGGGTTGTTATTTGAGTTACTGTTGCCTTGCTATCATCTCAAATCATTCTGCCCATTCACCTCTGACCTCTGACATCAACAACGCATTTTCGGCCACACAACTGCCGCTTACTGAAAATGTTCTCTTTTTCGGACCATTCTCTGTAAACCCTAGAGATGGTTGTCTGTGAAAAAAAACAATGGATTAGCAGCCTTTGAAATACTCAGACCAGCCCATCTGGCACCAACAACCATGCCACGTTCAAAGTCACTTAAAGCCCCTTTCTTCCCCATTCTGATGCTCAGTTTGAAGTTCTGCAAGTCATCTTCACCACATCTAGATTCCTAAATGCATTGAGTTGCTGCCATGTGATTGGCCGATTAGCAATTTGCGTTACCAAGTATTTGAACAGGTGTACCTAATAAAGTGGTTGGTGAGTGTATATTATAACATTCACATCAGTTCCTGCCCTCAAGGAACTTACAATCTAAGGCCCCTAGCTCGCATTCATACATACACATACTAGGGCCAATTTAAACAGGAGCCAATGAATATACCAGCATGTCTTTGGAGTGTGGGAGGAAAACCATGCAGGTACTGGGAGAACACACAAACTCCAGGCAGGTGATGTCATGGTTGGGATTTGAACCAATGACCCTAGTGCTGTTATGGAAGGAAGTGAAGTGCTAACCATTTAGTCCCTGTGCTGCCCTTTTTGTTATCTGAACTATCCCTTAAGCCAGAAAAACAGTCAGATTCCCCCCATTCACCTCCCTACACCCCCAGGGCCCCGCATTAAAGACTTTGGACATTTGACAGTATGATGTTGAAGAAACCATTTTAATCATCCAAGGGCTTAATCAAACTTCAAGTGCCCTTGACCCAGGTCCAACATATCCTATTTTAGCATGCATTAACCCAGGGTTATCCAACCTGTAGCCCATGGGCCGCATGCACCCCAAGACGCTTATGAATGCGTCTTGACACAAAATTGTAAACTTACTTTAAAATATCAATTTTTTGGAGAATGTTTTGTAAAATTCCATGTACACTCTGCAAACACTTGAAGCCAAAGAAAAATGTGACAGTTTCTCTTTACTGGAGTTTTATAAGTTTTATCTTCCTAATAAAAAATCTCTCACTCTTTCCAATCACGCCTTATTGATGTAATCGGTTTTCGGCAGCACCTATACTTGTGAGCAGCTATTTTTAAGGATGAAGCATATGAAGGACAAAATTAGAACCAAAGGGACCACCTTGAGAATTCATTGAGAATTGCTACTGCATCCATCAAACCAGATATTGATGCCTTTGTTTATCAAAAACAGTTTCAAATATCACACTAGTTTTATGTTACCCTCTTTTACTTTTATAATAAAAAATAACTACAAAGAAAGTTTTTAAAAAGTTTTATTACTCAGATAGATACATTATCTATATCTGATCTGCCCAACCTTTTCTGTTCATCAGCTATCCTCCTTGTTAGTGTATTTTATGTGTTTAAAAAATATAAAAATGAAGGAACACTATTGTCTTTTAAATGTTACAAAGAATATAACAGAATATGTAAAAAGGAAATCATGGACACAAAAATTCAAAACGAACTACAGATAGCAAAAGATAGTAGGACAAACCCCAAAAAATATTTCAAATATATTAACCACTTAACAACCGGCCCATAGCCAAATGACGGCTACAGGGCGGTTGTTTAACTCTGGGAGGACGTCCAGGGACGTCCTCCCAGAATTCTGCTCTCGCGCGCCCCCTAGGGCGCGCACTCGAGAGCATCCGTGATCGCCGGGTCCAGAGGACCCGGCGCATCACAGATCCCGGTAAATGGCCGCTGATCGCGGCCGTTTACCATGTGATCGCTCCGTCAAATGACGGAGCGATCACATGTAAACAAACCGGCGTCATCTGATGACGCCGGTTCCTCTCCTCCCCCTCTCCTCCCCTCCTGTGTACCGATCGGTACACAGTGACCGAAGAGGCGGATGGATGGATGGCTGCAGCGTTGTGGGCTGCATCTGTAGTGCCCACAGCGCTGCACAGAGACATCCAGCCATCCATCCATCCATGCTCAGCCATCCCTACTACTCTGTATGCCCTGCAATGCTGTGCAATACTCTGCAATTCCCTCTGCAATACCCCGCAATACTCTGCCATACCCTGCAATACTCTGCCATACCCTGCAATACTCTGCCATACCCTGCAATACCCCGCAATACTCTGCCATACCCTGCAATACCCCGCAATACTCTGCCATACCCCGCAATACTCTGTCATACCCTGGAATACCCCGCAATACTCTGCCATACCCTGGAATACCCCGCAATACTCTGCCATACCCTGGAATACCCCGCAATACTCTGCCATACCCTGGAATACCCCACAATACTCTGCCAATACCCTGCAATACCCCGAAATACTCTGCCATACCCTGCAATACCCCGAAATACTCTGCCATACCCTGCAATACCCTGAAATACCCCGCAATACTCTGCCATACCCCGCAATACTCTGCCATACCCCGCAATACTCTGCCATACCCCGCAATACTCTGCCATACCCCGCAATACTCTGCCAATACTCCGCAATACTCTGCCAATACCCTGCAATACTCTGCCATACCCTGCAATACCCCGCAATACTCTGCCATACCCTGGAATACCCCGCAATACTCTGCCATACCCTGCAATACCCCGCAATACTCTGCCATACCCTGCAATACCCTGAAATACCCTGAAATATCCCGCAATACCCAGCCATACTCTGCAATACTCAGTGATACCCAGCCATACTCTGCCATACCCAGCCATGCTCTGCAATACCCCACAAAAATCTGCAATACTCTGCCATACCCAGCCATACTCTGCCATACTCTGCCATACCCAGCCATACTCTGCCATACCCAGCCATACTCTGCCATACCCAGCCATACTCTGCCATACCCAGCCATACTCTGCAATACCCAGCCATACTCTGCAATACCCAGCCATACTCTGCAAAACTCAGTGATACCCAGCCATACTCTGCAATACCCAGCCATACTCTGCAATACTCGGTGATACCCAGCCATACTCTGCAATACCCAGCCATGCTCAGCCGTACCCAGCCTCTGTATGTGGCCAGGCTGTGGAAGTCTCACACATGTGGTATCGCCGTACTCAGGAATAGTAGGAGAATCTATTTTGGGGGGTCATTTTTGGTATGTACATGCTATGTGTTAGAAATATTGTATAAATGGACAACTTTGTGTTAAAAAAAAAAAAAGCGTTTTAACCACTTCCCGCCTTCCGTCATACGACGTCCTTGACTTTGTGCGGGGATATCTGAATGATGGGTGCAGCTACAGGCATCATTCAGATATCATCTTTTTCAGCCGGCGATTCCCTACACCATAAGAATGATCGTAGCGGCTGTTACACTGCTTGATCGTTCTTACGGGAGGCGAGAGGGGACGCCCCCCCTCCCGCCGCCCTCCGGTGCTTCTACCAACTCACCGCTATGATCGAAGCCAGGATCTTTTTTTTTTTTTTTTTTTTTTTATTTCAGGAACAGCCTAGAGGTGAGATGTGGGGTCTTATTGACCCCATATCTCACTGTAAAGAGGACCTGTCATGCCATATTCCTATTACAAGGGATGTTTACATTCCTTGTAATAGGAATAAAAGTGATCAAAAATTTTTTTTTTTTGGAAAAAAGTGTCAAACTATAATAAATAAAGTAAAATGAACAATAAAAAAAAATAAAAATTTTTTAAAGCGCCCCTGTCCGTGTGCTCGCATGCAGAAGCGAACGCATACGTAAGTTCCGCCCACATATGAAAACGGTGTTCAAACCACACATGTGAGGTATTGCTGCGATCGGTAGAGCGAGAGCAATAATTTTGGCCCTAGACCTCCTCTGTAACTCAAAATTTGTAACCAGTAAAAAATTTTAAAGCGTCGCCTATGGGGATTTTTAAGTGGTGAAGTTTGGCGCCATTCCACAAGCGTGTGCAATTTTGAAAGGTGACATGTTAGGTATCTATTAACTCGGCGTAACTTCATCTTTCATATTATGCAAAAACATTGGGCTAACCTTACTGTTTTGTTTTTTTTTTTAAGCAAAAAACAGTTTTTTTTCCAAAAAAAACGCAATCCAAAAATTGCTGCGCAAATATCGTGCGAGATAAAAAGTTGCAATGACCGCTATTGTATTCTCTAGGGTCTTTGCTAAAAAAACATATATAATGTTTTGGGGTTCTATGTAATTTTCTAGCAAATAAATGATGATTTTTACATGTAGGAGAGAAATGTCAGAATTGGCCTGGGTGCTCCAGAACGCCTGAAGGTGCTCCCCTGCATGTTGGGCCTCTGTATGTGGCCACGCTGTGTAAAAGTCTCATACATGTGGTATCACTATACTCGGGAGTAATAGCAGAATGTGTTTTGGGGTGTAATTTGTGGTATGCATATGCTGTGTGTGAGAAATAACCTGCTAATATGACAATTTTGTGAAAAAAAAAAAAAGAAAAAAAAAAAACTTGATTTTGCAAAGAATTGTGGGAAAAAATGACAACTTCAAAAAATTCATCATGCATCTTTCTAAATACCTTGGAATGTCTTCTTTTCAAAAAGGGGTCATTTGGGGGGTATTTGTACTTTTCTGGCATGTTAGGGTCTCAAGAAATGAGATAGGCCGTCAGTACTTCAGGTGTGATCAATTTTCAGATATTGGTACCATAGCTTGTGGACGCTATAACTTTCACAAAGACCAAATAATATACACTAATTTGGGTTATTTTTACCAAAGATATGTAGCGGTATAAATTTTGGCCAAAATATATGAAGAAAAATTACTAATTTTCAAAATTTTATAACAGAAACGAAGAAAAATTTATTTTTTTACAGATTTTTCGGTCTTTTTTCTTTTATAGCGCAAAAAATAAAGAACCCAGTGGTGATTAAATACCACCAAAAGAAAGCTCTATTTGTGTGAAAAAAAGGACAAAAAATTCATATAGATACAGTGTTGCATGACTGAGTAATTATCATTCAAAATGTGAGAGCACCAAAAGCTGAAAATTGGTCTGGTTATTAAGGGGGTTTAAGTGCCCAGTGGTCAAGTGGTTAATAGTAAAAATGTCAGGTCTGAGCATGTAGGCCCTTTACAAAATAATCTAGAGTGGGTGACTGGGGACAAAGAGAAAGCACATTTATTAAATACATTCTTCAGTTCTGTGGGGATGGTATTGACACAGCCCAAAAGTGATCTGGTCCAGAAATATTTAGACAGAATAAAGGTGGATAAAGCACCTGGACCAGATGGTATCCTAAAAGAATTGAGCTCTGTCATTTCAAAGCCATTGTATATAATTTTTCAGGACTCATTAATGATGGGAATAGTACCACTGGATTGGCGTAGGGCCAATGTGGTGCCTATATTTAAAAAGGGAACAAAGTATTTACCAAGTAACTATAGACCTGTTAGTTTAACTTCTATAGTTGGGAAGATACTAAAGAGTTTAATAAAAGACCATATAGATGAGTTCTTCCTGGAAAAAAAATATTTTAAGCAACAGACAGCATGGATTCATGAAAGACAGAAGTTGTCAAACAAATCTGATTTCTTTTTATAAAGAGGTAAGTAAAACCTTGGACACAGGGGTGGCTGTGGACGTGATATACTTGGATTTTGCAAAAGCATTCGATACAGTTCCCCACACGCTCATATGTAAGTTAAAGTCTACAGGCTTCGAAAGATCAATTTGTAAACTGGCTAAAAGACAGACTTCAGAGAGTAGCGGTTAATGATTGTTACTCTGAATAGTCTAAGGTTATCAGTGGTGTACCCCAAGGTTCAGTGTTGGGACCCTTACTTTTTAATATCTTTATAAATTAGATAGGGTCTGGGATTAAAAGTACCATTTCAGTCTTTGCAGATGACACCAAGCTATGCAGTGGAAAAACAGCCTTAGAGGATGTCTGCAATTTACAAGCTGACCTCAATGCACTGTCTAATTGGGCGACTATGTGGCAAATGAGGTTTAATGTTGATAAATGTAAAGTTATGCACTTGGGGGCTAAGAATATGCATGCATCATACATATTAGGGGGAGTACAACTGGAGGGATCTGTAGTGGAGAAGGATCTGGGGGTTTTGGTAAATCATAAGCTCAATAATAGAATGCAATGCCAAGCTGCAGTTTCCAAAGCGAGCAAAGTCCTTTCTTGTATTAAGAGAGGTATGGACCCCAGAGAGAGAGAGAGATAATTTTTCCCCTGTACACAACATTAGTAAGACCTCATCTGGAATATGCAGTTAAGTTTTGGGCACAAGTTCACAAAAAGGATATAGGGGAACTGGAGAAAGTGCAGAGAATGGCAACCAAACTGATAAGAGGCACGGAGGAGCTCAGCTATGAGGAAACATTAGAGGAACTGATTCCATTCCCTCTTGAGAAGAGGAGATTAAGGGGGGACATGATCAACATGTACAAATATATAAGGGGTTCATAAAGTGAACTTTGTGTTGAGTTATTCACTTTACGGTCAACACAAAGGACAAGGGGGCACTCTTTACGACTGGAGGAAAAGAGATTTCATCTCCAAATACGGAAAGGTTTCTACACAGTAATAGCTCTGAAAATGTGGAATAGACACCCTCCAAAGGTGGTTCTGATCAGCTCAGTAGATTGCTTTAAGAAAGGCCTGATCCACGGAAATCATATTGCCTCTCGGGGTGATCAGGTAGGAATTTTTGCCCCTGCTGTAGCAAATTGGATCATGCTTTTCTGGAGTTTTTCACCTTCCTCTAGATCAACCGTGGGTATAGGATTGTGTACATGGGATTGTATGATATTATTTTTTATTTATTTGTTTATTTTTATGGTTGAACTAGATGGACTTGTGTTGTTTTTCAACGTGACTAACTATGTAACTATGTAACTATGTGTGGCCCAAGACAATTCCTCTTCTTCTAATGTTGCCCAGGAAGGTCAAAAGGTTGGACACCCCTGCCTTAACCACATTATCCTAGTGGCCCAAAAACTTTTACAGTGCTCGTCGATACAGGGATCTTCCCACACCAACTTAAGGAAGCCATTATCAGACCATTGCTAAAAAAGGTTTCCTTGGATCCAGAGATCTTGGCCAAATACAGACCAGTGCCAAACCTACACATTTTAGGAAAGTTTATTGAAAAGGCAATGGCTAACACTTTGGGATTCTGTCTTTCAAATAACAAAATCTTTGACAAATTTCAATCCGGTTTTAGGAAAAAAAGCAGTACAGAAACAGCACTGGCCCATCCAGTGATTGCCCTATATGTATCTTTACTAGGGATGAGCCGAACAACCCCCCGTTCGGTTCGCAGCAGAACATGCGAACAGGCAAAAAATTTGTTCGAACACGAGAATACCGTTAAAGTCTATGGGACACGAACATGAACAATCAAAAGTGCTAATTTTAAATGCTTATATGCAAGTTATTGCCATAAAAAGTGTTTGGGTATCCGGGTCCTGCCCCAGGGGGACAAAAATGCTAAATAAAGTTTTAAAAGCAACCATTTTTTTGGGAGCAGTGATTTTAATAATGCTTATAGTGAAACAATACTAATAAAATAGTCTTTTAAATATCATGCCTGGGGGTGTCCTTAGTATGCCTGTAAAGTAGCGCATCTTTCCCATGTTTATAACAGTGCCACAGCAAAATGACATTTCTAAAGGGAAAAAATGTCATTTAAAACTGCTCATGGCTGTAATGTATTGTAGGATCCCGGCAATATAATGAATGAATGAATGAAAGACTTGTATAGTGCTACAAATGCGAACTGAATCGCCTCAAGGCACTGATCCATCCTGTGTTGTCCTGCATATTTAGAAGAGGTGGGTCTTGAGTTTTTTTCTGAAGGCCCGAGTTTTCTTTCATGCGGATGTTAATGGGTAGAGCGTTCCATAGCCGAGGTCCTTGGACTGCGAATCCTCGTTCTCCTTTTGATTTGTAGCGGAACTTGGGGATGTGGAGGAGGTTTTGGTTGGTTGAGCAGAGGCTGCGATTGGGTGTGTAGTGTTTTATTTTCTCGCAAAGGTATCGAGGAGCATTTCCTTGTGTGCATTTGTGGGTGAGGCAGAGGGTCTTGAAAGTGATCCGATCCTTCATGGTTAGCCAATGTAGGGTCCTCAGCGATGGGGAGATGGATTCCCAGGGTTTTTCTCCCATTACCAGTCTTGCTGCCCTGTTTTGGACAACTTGAAGGTGTTGAATCTGGTATTTAGGTATGTAGATGGGGTTTACGTAGTCGA
The DNA here is from genome assembly GCF_042186555.1 of Aquarana catesbeiana. Lineage (NCBI taxonomy): Eukaryota > Metazoa > Chordata > Amphibia > Anura > Ranidae > Aquarana > Aquarana catesbeiana. The sequence continues at coordinate 133,984,979 of NC_133327.1, read as the reverse complement.
AACGGGAGTTGAGTCCTTTTCTGGAATGAAGGAGATGAGTCTACGTAGCAGGCGGAGGAGATGGTGATATCCGCTGACTACCGATCCTATTTGGCATCGCTGAGTCGAAGATGAATCCGAGACTTTTAGCTTTGGTGCTTGGGCAGATGGTCTGTCCAAGGATGGTGGGTGGTGTCCATGGGAGCTTGGTTTTTGTATTTTGGTTTGCGTGGAGGAGAAGAAGCTCTGTTTTGGATCCATTGAGTTTGAGGGAACTCGAGGTCATCCAGTCATCAATCGATGAGAGGCATTTTTCTAGTCCTTGATATTGGTCTTTTTGTACGGTTATGCGAAAGTAGAGTTGAGTGTCATCTGCGTATGAGTTGAAGCATAGGTTTGATTTCCTGATGATTTTGAGGAGTGGGCGGATGTAAATGTTGAAGAGCACGGGTGACAAGGGTGATCCTTGAGGGACTCCATAAGAAATTGCGCGAGGTTCAGAGGTGAAGGCTCCTAGTTTCACTATCTGTGAGCGATTTCCTAAGAAGGATGCGAACCATGGTAAATCTGCATCTGTGACTCCTGCTACTTCTGTGAGGTGGGTGAGTAGAGTATTGTGGTCCACTGTGTCGAACGCTGCGCTGAGGTCCAGCAGTACTAGGAGACATGATTTTCCGTCATCTGCTGCTTCAAATGCGTTGTCTTATATTTTGAGGAGTGCTGTTTCTGTGCCATGGCCTGGGCGGAAGCCTGATTGAAGTGGGTCCAGGAGTTTGTGTGTGTCCAGATGGAGTTGTAGGTGTTGTACTACTGCTTTCTTCATAATCTTGGAGATAGTGTTCAGGCTTGTTACCGGTCTGCGATGGTTCGGATCTTTGGGGTCCAGGTTGGGTTTCTTTAGGAGGGGTTTGACTATGCCTTGCTTGAGGGCGGTCGGACAAATCCCTTCTTTGAACGACTGATTTATGAGGTGTGTTATGGTAGGCTCCAAGATATCGGAGCATTCTTTTAGGAGTTTTGTGGCGATGACGTCATTTGGTGATGTCCTGTCTCGGAGGCTTCTGATGATGTTTTTGGTGGTGTCCGTGGAGATCGGGATCAACGAGAAATTCGGTGATTGTGTGATGTTCATATCGATTGTATTGATTTCCTCTTCTTTCTTTAGTTGACTGAGTTTGGTTGTCTTTTTCTGTTGAATTATTTTCTGAATGTTGTCGATTTTGTTGATGAAAAAATCCGATAACTCATTGCAGAATTCTTGAGTTTCGTTTGCTGGTGGCTCTAGGCAGGTAGGGTTCATAGTCTGAGCGACTAGTTTGAAAAGTTCAAAAGGGTGGTTTAAGGCTTTTGAGATGGTGTTTGAGAAATGTTCTTTTTTTGCATTGAAGATTGCTTTGTGATATTTCTTGGTGAGTACTATGTAGCTTGTGTGGTTTTCCTTTGTAGAATTTCTTCTCCAGGCTCTTTCAGCTCTTCTACGTTCTTGCTTCAGTAGTGTCATTAAACCATCCAGAATTTTTTTTTACGGATGAGTGCTCTACGTTTCGGAGTGACTGAGTCTGCTGTTTGTAGTATTGCCTTATTTAAGGAGTCGAGTGTTTGTCCCGTTGAGTGGTTTACATTTAGCATTGCCATTTTGTTTGATAGAATGTTTTTGAAGAGTTCGGAGTGTGGTTTCTTCTGAGATCTTGTCCAGTGTGTTGTTATTGGGTGTATCGGTTTTTGGAGGGTGGAGTTGGTGGCGATTTTGATAGCGTGGTGGTCCATCCATGGAAGCAGTGCATTGTCGAGTATGATGATGTCCATGTTTTGTTTGAAGATGAGGTCCAGAGTGTGCCCTGACCCATGCGTGGAAGCATTTATCAGTTGCTAAAGACCTAGTTCCTCTAGTTGGTTTATGCAGGCGGTGGCGATGTGGTCTTGGGTGGAGTTTGCCCAGAGGTTGAAATCCCAGAGAACCAGAAAGTTTCTGGATTTCAGGGTGTGTATCGAGATGAATTTGGTGAAGGGTATAAGGAGATTTGTCTTCGGTCCTGGTGGTCTGTAGCATAGCAGTATGTGGATGGTATCTTGGGGTGTTGTTTGAAGATGTAGAGTAAGTGTCTCCATGAATGGCACTGAGTTCTGTAGCGTTGGTTTGACGAGCACCTTTTTTTCCTATTCTATGCTCAGTTAGTATTCTGTACTTCTCTGGCACTAATTCTGTTAGGATAATGTTGCAGTTGGGTGTTAGCCAGGTTTCCGTGATGAAGAGGCAATCTATGTTGTTTTCGGTGATGAAGTTGTGGACTTCCTGTCTGTGCTTGACTGCAGATCTGGTGTTGATCAATATAGATAAAAATACCAAAAAAAATGGCATGGACGTCACCCCCAAAATCCATACCAGGCCCTTCAGGTCTGATATGGATATTAAGGGGAACCCGCACCCAAATTTTTAAAGAAATGGCATGGGGGCCCCCAGGCACTATATACTCTAACAGCAGTATATATACTATACGGCCAGCCCTATATACTCTGCAGAAAATTGGGCCTTATGTATTGGTGGTACCAGAACACTGTAAGCCCTCACAGTTACTCTTGTTGGGTGCAGGAATGGGCCCTGCTGTGAAATATTATATCAAGAATTTTAATTACATGCCCCTGTTAAACAGGGCCAGAAAAATTGGGCCTTGGGCGGTGGTGGTGGTGCCACAACACTGTAAGCCCTCACAGATACTCTTGGTGGGCACAGGAATAAGCCCTGCTGTGAAATATTAGATCAAAAATGGTAATTACATGCCCCTGTTAAACAGGTGCAGAAAAATTGGGCCTTGGGTGGTGGTGGTGGTGCCACAACACTGTAAGCCCTCACAGATACTCTTGTTGGGCGCAGGAACGGGCACCCGCTGTGAATTATTATATCAAAAATTGTAATTACATGCCCCTGTTAAACAGGGGCAGAAAAATTGGGCCTTGGATACTGGTTGTGGTAATTGTAATTACATGCCCCTGTTATACCAAAAATATTGTTGGAAGCTAGCATCATCAAGATTGAGGAGGAATAGGATAGTCAGCATAGACGGTCTTCAAGGGATCCCACATACATAGCAAATTCAATCAGTTACATCAGCATCAGGTGCTTCATAGCTGCTGATCCAAGACTGATTTTTTATGAATGTGAGCCTATCAACGGAGTTTGTGGACAGGCGCACTCTTTGATCCATTACAAACCCTCCAGCAGCACTGAATACGCATTCAGAAAGCACACCGGATGCAGGACAGGCCAGTAGCTCAATTGCATATTGAGCAAGTTCTGGCCAGTGGTCCATCCTCAGAACCCAGTAACCCAGTGGATGCTCTGTTGCAAAGGTCTCCAAGTCTGCTCTTGCCCCTAGATATTCCTGCACCATGTAATGCAGATGCTGGCAATGGTTGCTTGCAACAATCAGACCTTGGCACTGAGGACTGAAAAATTGTTTAAAGGCATCGGTCAGCCGGCCACCTTCACTGCTCTTCCTCTGACTGAACGAAGCCTCAGCAACACATTGTCCAGCACCAGGAAATTGTAATCTCCCAAGGTCTGGAGATGCGTTGCACAAACCTTTCTTCAAGGCCTCCTGAAGATTTTTCTTCCTCTGGTCCCTCTGCAAAGGCAGAATTAGATCTGCAATCTTACCCTTTTAATGTGGATCAAGAAGGGCTGCCAGCCAGTAATGATCCCTCTCCGTGATATCACGAATCCTAGGGTCCTTTAGGCTTTGAAGAAACAGGGAGGCCATGTAGTGTAAGTTTGCAGAGGCATTCGATTCTGAGTCCTCTAAGGATTACATGATCCGTAACTACCTCCTCCCAGCCACATACAACTCCTTGGGTTTCTGGGGACTGAAAACCATCCCTTGAAGACTGCTGCTGAGTGTTATCCTCTACATCCATGCTGACACAATCCTTTTCCTCCTCCTCCTCTTCTTCCTGTGTGTTTGGCGGGCCCGCAGGAATGCTGTCTGGATAAAGGGGGCCTCAAGTGCCCTGTCCATGATTCCAGGAAGCATGTGCTCCAACAGGAAGACTAGAGGGACAGTGTCACTGATGCATGCATTGTCGCTGCTCACCATCCTTGTGGCCTCCTCAAATGGTGACAGGACAGTGCATGCATTCTTGATCAGTAGCCACTGGGGTAGCGAAAAGAAGCCAAGCTCCCCTGACCCTTTCCTTATGCCATTCTCGCACAGGTACTCATTGATGGCCCTCTGCTGTGTGTGCAGCTGCTGCAGCATTGCCAATGTTGAGTTCCACCTGGTGGGCATGTCACAAATTAGGCGGTTGGTGGGCAGGTTGCATTCCCTTTGAATGTCAGAAAGCCAAGCGCTGGCATTGTATGACCAGCGGAAATGACCACAGACTTTTATGGCCTGCCTCAGAAGAGCCTGTAAGCCTGGGTACCTGCTCAAGAACTGCTGCACCACCAAATTCAGGACGTGTGCCAAACATGGAACATGGGTCAAGTGTCCCTGTCAGAGGGCGTAAAGATGGTTGGTGCCATTGTCGCATACAACCATTCCTGGCTGAAGCTGGCATGGCGTCAACCACATCTGAGCCTGCCCCTGCAGAGCTGACAGAATCTCTGGCCCAGTGTGTCTCCTGTCCCTTAGGCAGACCAACTCAAGCACCGCATGGCATCTTTTAGCCTGACTGCTTGCGTAGCTCCTTGAACGCTTACGGAGCACCGCTGGTTAAGAGGACAAATCTGTAAGAGAGGTCATAGAGGAAGAAGAAGAGGAGGGGGTGGAGGAGAGAGCTGTGGCAGAATCACCACTAGCATTTTGGAGGCGTGGTGGCAGAAAAAGCTCCAACACTGAACCCTGCCCTGCATCCTTCCCAGCTGCCAGCAGAGTTACCCAGTGCCCCGTGAAGGACAGGTAACATCCCTGCCCATGCCTGCTGGACCATGAGTCAGTGGTAATATGAACCTTACTACTAACCACCCTGTCCAATGAGGCCAAAACATTGCCTTCCACATGCCGGTAGAGGGCTGGAATGGCCTTCCGTGAAAAGAAATGGCGTTTTGGAACCTTCCACTGAGGTACAGAACATTCCACAAATTCACGAAAGGGGGCAGAGTCTACCAGCTGAAAAGGCAGCAGTTGCAGTGCTAGCAATTTGGCCAAGTTAACATTTAGATGTGGATGGGTGTAACCAAATTTCTTTTTACGGTTCAGCAACTGGGGTAGGGAAATTTCCCTGCTGAAATCAGATGGTGGTGTACTACTGCTAGCAGATTGGCTGCAAGTACTTGGGACACCTATTTCTATACCTTTATTCCTCTCAGTGCAGGTTTATGAGAGGACTGGAGGTATAGTAGGGTTGGTGATCCCAGATAATTAGCAAGGAGAAGTCAACGTTTTTCTTTGATGTGGGTCTTTCAAGTGCTGTTGCCAACAGACTGTATTGCAGGTCCCCATATGTCTGGTCAAGCATGTGGTGCCCAAGCGTCTGCTGTTCTGGCCACGCTTGATCCGCTTCAGACATAGGTTGCAAACAGCAACAATGCGATCTGCTGCACACTTATCGAAAAAGGCCCACACCAAGGAACTTTTAAAAGTCATCAGGGAGTCAGCAGCGCCCTGCACCTGCAGAGCTCTGCGGTGTGATGCAATAGGATGGCTGTCCTTAAGCTGCCCCCTAGAGGACATTCTGCCTCGTTGGCAAGGTGCCTCCTCCTCTCTTCTCTCAGGTACCCAAGTACAGTCAGTGACCTCATTATACCCTCCCTCCTCGTCACTGGTGCAAACTTGGCAGTATGCTGCAGCTGGGGGGAACATGACGGCCAGTTTCTTGTCCTTCTTGGGCACCCCCTCTCTCTGGGCTCACGTTACTCCCTTCCTTAACCTGGGAATCAACATTGGAGTCTTCAAATCGCTGCGCATCCTCCAGAAGCATGTACCTGACACCGTGGTTAAATAATTCTGGGGACTCCTCCATGCATGATGGTGGGGCTACAAAATGAGTGACTGTGGACAAGGAGCTGGTGGAATAGGCTGCTTTGGCAGCTGCATTGGAAGGCAAACTACTCTGAGCCTGCGTAACAGAGGATGAGGAGGTGAGGATGGCTTTGTTATCCACTCCACCATCTCTTCTGCATGTTGTGGCTCAACAAAAGGACAAGAGTGCCCCACAGCCACCTGCAGAGGATGTACCATGTCCCAGACCATCACTGTTGACTGTAGACACAGAGGCTGCTTGCCCTCTTTTAGTGGCCTGTGAGCATCTGCCTCTCCTTGGTGGCCTATCGGACATGATGTATTTTTTGTTTTGCAACACCACACTACACTGTATTAGATACTGTGTACACTGCCTGCACTGTATTAGAAACTGTACAACGCCTGCACTGTATTGTGTACTGTGTACACCACCAGAAGTGTAGTAGAAACTGTATACACTGTATTAGATACTGTGTACACCGCCTGCACTGTATTAGAAACTGTGCTACGGCTGCACTGTATTGTGTACTGTGTACACCACCAGAAGTGTAGTAGAAACTGTACACACTGTATTAGATATAGAATATATATATATATATATATATATATATATATATATATATATATATATACACACAATAGTACACCACGGAATGCACACTTGATATAGGCTACACATATATATATATATTAATACACTGCCTGCACTGACTGAATATCAAGTAAACACTGAATATATAGTCTATGCTAAATGCAGAGTATATATATCTATATACTAGACTGACTGTGTATATATATATATCAAATACACTGCCACTAACTGAATAACCTGCCTGCTTAATATAAACCAAGCTATCTCTCTGTCCACGCCAACAACACTACACAGGGCCGCTGTGTAAGCAGCCTTATATAGTGTGGGGCGTGTACTTAGTCCCCCTTAGCCATGATTGGCCAAAGCACCTACAATATGAAACTCATTGCTATCCCTTGTGCGAAAAAACAGCCCCGCATTTACCTCAGTATTTTACCTGTAATAGAATGCAAAACATACTCACCTTTCCAGCTGTCCATACTGCTAAGTCTGCACTGAATCCAACATTTCTGAGAGTGTTCCTCTCCTGAACCTTCTATAACTCTCTCTGGTATATACTGTTATTCCCAATGTCACTACTTTATTCTGTAATGGGTGGAGGTCTGAGGGAAAAACTGTGAGAGCTGAGGAGATTGACACACCTGCAACTGCTTGTGGGTCAGTTTTACTACATTGGAGCAAAAATTGGCAGTGTTGATATAGGATCATGCTGTGCCTTTAAGCACAGTGTGACATGATGGTGGGGGGAGCAGACGGACCATTGCATCCTGTCGAGAAAGGCAGGGGGTGGGTCACAGCTGTAATCCCACTGAAAACCAATGAAAATTATATCAGTTCCTCGTTGGAGCAGCAAGCAAAAGGTCCCCACCCATCCTCCTCTTTTTCTCTTCACTTGTTCTGTTTGATGTATCATTTGCTTTTGTATGTGTACATGTTTTTCTGCTGGCATGTATTTTATTTTGATGACGAAAAAAAAAAAAAACTTTTCCGTTTGTCTTCTAATTTCCTATTTGTTTGTATACTTTTTTTTTCGTTGTAGGTGCATTGTGTGTATCTTTCACCTGTAGTTGGTATCATTGTCACAGCAAGTGGTGTCCCTTGGCTGACTGAGATGGCAGTACAAAGTCTGGAGGATCTGGGCCCCAGCCTGGAGGTTATTGATGAGGACTAGAAGTGGAGCAAAAACTGGTCGGCTTATCAGTTACAGTATGTTTTTAACATTTATTGCAGGTGTGACAGCAGGCAGGTAAAAATCACCTGGTTGCATCCAGGATGGAAAATATGTATGCCCTAGGTTCAGGCTTTATGCTGACTTATAACACTAGGGGGGATTGCTGGGAGTCCTGCAGGGGAAGAGTTAATGAGCCCAGCTGAAGTAAGTGGGCTCATTAAGACCTCTACAAAAAACCCCAGAATGCTTAGGGAGATGCTCCATCCTGGAACCAATTCTGTGTGTGTAGACTGGGGAGTGTGATATCTGTCCTGTGCAGTGAGTTAATGCCTGTGTGGCAAACTTCTAAAAGAGAGATAGGGACTGGGGCAGCACAAGGCTGCACCCAGTTGTTAGATAGGGAATCTACGTGTGTAGTAAGTGGTCAAACTGACCAGGATTTCTTTTTGTTTTGCTGTTATATTTTTCACTGCATATAGCATAAATAAACCGCACCTTTGTTTTTTCACCTGCAACGCTGTCTGCTGTGCCTGATTTTGTGTGGTGAACCCAACCAGGGGGTCACACACACCCGCTGCTGAGCTAACCCCCTTACACAGGTTTTGGAACGGCTGAAGCCCTGGTAAGCTCCCGAACCAGAATAAGCGGTTGCGGGCAGTATTGGCATCAGGTAGATCTGCGTGATTAATCCTTAACCGGTCCCCCGACCGGCGCACGCCGATGTACGTCGGCAGAATGGCACGGCTGGGCAAATGGGCGTACCTGTACGTCCATTTGAATTGCCCGCCCGCAGAGGTGATCAAATACCACCAAAAGAAAGCTCTATTTGTGGGAAAAAAAGGACGTCAATTTTGTTTGGGAGCCACGTCGCACGACCGTGCAATTGTCAGTTAAAGCGACGCAGTGCCGAATCGCAAAAAACGCTCTGGTCAGGAAGGGGGTAAAATCTTCCGGGGCTGAAGTGGTTAAAAAATCATGATCTTGATTCAACCCCCCTCACGATCTTAATCCGGCAATTCCACGATTCCCTGCAGAGCCGTTCTTAGATCAGTGATCTCCAAACTGAGGTTCAGGGGCAGGATGTGACCCTTTGTTTGGTTTTATCTGGCCCTTGGGGAAATATTTCATCCTCTGACACCAATAATTGGGCACAGTTCCTCCCAATGACACCAACGATGGGGCACAATTCCTCTCACTGACACCAAAGATTGGAAATTGTTTACTCCTACTGATGCTGGGACATTTTCTACTTCCAATGGCTACAGTCTGCCCCCCCCCCCCCCCCAAAATTTGAAAGACAGTAAACTGGCCCTTTATTAAGTAAGTTTAGAGACCCTTGTTTTAGATCAAAGGGATGAACTTCGGTCTGTAAATGAGGGCAGTTTTCATTACTTAAAGAGGAACTACACAGCATATGAGCACCATAAACCAAAATCACTATTTAATTTTTAATACTCAAAGCAAACCCCAACTCCCTTTCATCCACGTCTCCATGCTTTATTTCGCTGAGAAATCACTTTGAAAAACACCCCCTAGCATTTCTGGCTGTGGCCATCTTGAGTAAAGGCAGATGATTCATCTACCATTTACTTCCTGGAATCCACCTGCCCTTAGCTCATGCATGCAGACAGGAGGGTGTGATTAGCTGAAAAAAACGCTCCTTCCCTACTGAAGACTCCTGGATGTATGACACCATTTGCCTAGGCATGGAATGCAGGAAACAACTGAAGAAATGTGAAAAAGGGTTTAAAACAAGCAAATACAATATCCTTTACTATCCATCTACTAATGCTAGCAGCATAACAATTTAAAATAGTAAAATGTAACCTTGGCCAGATCTGTGCCTTGCCACAATTCTGTCTCTGAGCTCTTCAGGCAGTTCCTTAGACCTCATGATTCTCATTTGCTCTGACATGCACTGTGAGCTGTAAGGTCTTATATAGACAGGTGTGTGGCTTTCCTAATCAAGTCCAATCAGTATAATCAAACACAGCTGGACTCAAATGAAGGTGTAGAACCATCTCAAGGATGATCAGGAGAAATGGTCAGCACCTGAGTTAAATATATGAGTGTTACAGCAAAGGGTCTGAATACTTAGCACCATGTGATATTTCAGTTTTTATTTTTTAATAAATCTGCAAAAATGTCAACAATTCTGTGTTTTTCTGTCAATATGGGGTGCTGTGTGTACAATAATGAGGGGAAAAAAAATGAACTTAAATGATTTTAGCAAATGGCTGCAATATAACAAAGAGTGAAAATTTTTTAAAATTTAAGGGGATCTGAATACTTTCCGTCCCCACTGTGTGTGTGTATAATATATATATAATAAAATGGCGGTTGTTGCAATATTTTATGTCATAATTTATTTGCGCAGCAGTCTTTCAAAAGCCATTTTATTGGGAAAAAATACACTTTAATGAATTTTTTTTAAAAAAGGAAGCAGTAAAGTTAGCCCAGTTTTTGTTGGTATTTTTTGAAGCTGTGGCCGATATATATATCATTCCAACAAAACAACTGTGTAAGTGTCATTTTTGTTCTCAGGGGGCATAAGGTAATTGGGAAAGGGTTGAGGTTATCGGGGGAGTAAAGATGACCACTCCATCAGTCATGGGAAAGGTTAGTATTTACTGCTTTCTTGTACAGGTAACAAATACTTTCATCATTTAATTTACGTATTATTGCTAATTTATTAATTGTAGGAAATTATAATTTTTCTCAACAAGGTGGATAGAAGTCCTGCTCACTGCTGGCCCCAGGGCCGATCCTGGACGGGGTGCACGGGGTGCAGTGCACCTGGGCGCCACAGAGGTGGGGGCGCTGAAGCGCCAGAGTGCTCCCCTCCCTCCTCCTCTTCCTTGTCCGTAGGCGGCTCTCTCTGCTGGTCGCCACTGCCGCTGTGTTTCGTGCCGAAGCCCATCCCCCCCTCCCTCCTCCTGTCAGAGAAGGAGAGCGAAATGAGATCGGAGCAGCTGTCTCTGTGTGATAGACCAGCCGTGCAGTGACGTCACTGGGGGGGGGGGGCGGCTCGTGCCCGTGCCCAACGTGTTCCAGTTCTCATCCTCCTGTGTCTCACTCCCACCTGCTGCCCAAGCCTGACAAGCTCCACCCGGGCGGCGCGGCTGCACACTGTCCTCTCCTCTCCAGCTGCTGCCAGGTGTTTTAAATTAGCCTAATGTAGGGGGGTGGTTTGTCCTGGGGGGTCTATACTAATGTAGGGGGAGGGGTTTGTCCTGGGGGAGTCTATAATAATGTAGGGGGAGGGGTTTGCCCTGGGGGGCTATACTAATGTAGGGGGGGTGGTTTCGCCCTTTGGGGTCTATACTAATGTAGGGGGGTGGTTTGTCCTGGGGGGTCCATACTAATGTAGGGGGGGGTGATTTGTCCTGGGGGGTCCATACTAATGTAGGGGGGTGGTTTGTCCTGGGGGGGTCTATACTAATGTAGGGGGGGTGGTTTGTCCTAGGGGGTCTATACTAATGTAGGGGGGTGGTTTGTCCTGGGGGTCTATACTAATGTAGGGGGGTGGTTTGTCCTGGGGGTCGATACTAATGTAGGGGGGTGATTTGTCCTGGGGGTCTGTACTAATGGAGGAGGGGTGGTTTGTCGGGGGTCTGTACTAATAGAGGGGGGTGGTTTGTTCTGGGGGGGTTGGTACTAATGGAGGGGGGGTCGTTTGTTCGGGGGTCTGTACTTATGGAGGGGGGTTTGTCCTAGGGGTCTGTACTAATAGAGGGGGGGTGGTTTGTTCTGGGGGGTCTGTACTAATGGAGGGGGGTCTTTATTAATGGAGGGGGGTGGTTTGTTCTGGGGGGTCTGTATTAATGGAGGGGGGTGGTTTGTTCTGGGGGGGTCTGTACTAATGGAAGGGGGTGGTTTGTTCTGGGGGGGTCTGTACTAATGGAGGGGGGTGGTTTGTTCTGGGGGGTCTGTACTAATGGAGGGGGGGTGGTTTGTTCTGGGGGGTCTGTACTAATGGAGGAGGGGTGGTTCTGTAATAATGGAGGGGGGTGGTTTGTCCTGAGGGGGGTCTATACTGATAAAGGGGGGTGTTTTGTCCTGGGGAGCTTTATACTGATGGGGGGGTCTGTACTGAGAGAGGGGTTTATAATTAGTGGGGGGTCTGCACTGACGAAGAGGGGTCTATACTTAGTGGAGGGGGGTTTGTACTGAGGGGTGACAATAGTTGGTGGAGGGGGTGACACCATGTTTTACCGCACTGGGTGACACCAAGCCTAGTGACACCACTGCAGCCGCGGGCTCTTATTTCCCCTCTCCCTCTCCTCCTCCTCTCCTCCTCGTGCGCGCTGCTGTACTAGTGAGCGGCGCACTATGTTTCTTCCCCGGCCTTCATATCGGAGCAAAGAAGAGGATTGTGGGACAAGTAGTCCCGAGGACTGGCAGCCCCACTGTAACATGGAAACTGCAGCCCACACAGCATGCTCAGCTGAATGGGAGAGAGAGAGAGCCAGTAGCCTGGGAAAGCTTTCAGGGAAGTACACCCAGGACTCCAGAGGGAGAGGACAGTGCTGAGAGAACACCATCAGTGAGAGAACCCCACTGCCCTGCGCCACCAGAGGGAAAGCCACACAGCCTGGCGCCATCCCTGGTGGAGAAAGGAATGGAGTCATTGCCAGAATACAGATCTGGGCTCTACCCAACGGAGTCACCACGGGCAGTTCAGAGTGAGCAGACTCCTGATCAGAGAGACCATTGTTGCTGTATCACTGGGTCAGGTAAGAGGGCCAATCGGCCATTATCTACTAACGTTCATAAGAACTGCAGTCTCTGACCATCTCTTGTAACATGTCTGCAGTCTCTGACCATCTCCTGTAACATGTCTGCAGTCTCTGACCATCTCCTGTACCATGTCTGCAGTCTCTCACCATCTCCTGTACCATGTCTGCAGTCTCTCACCATCTCCTGTACTATGTCTGCAGTCTCTGACCATCTCCTGTACTATGTCTGCAGTCTCTGACCATCTCTTGTATCATGTCTGCAGTCTCTGACCATCTCTTGTATTATGTCTGCAGTCTCTGGCCAAATCTTGTATTATGTCTGCAGTCTCTGACCATCTCTTGTGTCATGTCTGCAGTCTCTGACCATCTCCTGTACTATGTCTGCAGTCTGTGACCATCTCTTGTATAATGTCTGCAGTCTCTGACCAATTCCTGTATTATATCTCCAGTCTCTGACTGTCTCCTGTAGTATGTCTGCAGTCTCTGACCATCTCCTGTACTATGTCTGAAGTCTCTGCCCATCTCCTGTACCATGTCTGGGAGCTCTTTCTAACAGACTCTCTAACAGAAGCCCTCTCTGTGTGCATCAGAGAGACTCCCCTCCAGGTCTCATTAGTGTACGCTCTTCCTGTATTTGCTTTATTGTTAAGAGATCACGGGAGGATCCTAGGGTAACAAAGGGGAGGAGTTGGTAAGATGACCACGCCCATGTGGGGGCGCCAGAAATATTTCTGCACCTAGGCGCCTGTGACCCTAGGATCGGCCCTGGCTGGCCCTGAAAGAGGGGACAAACGACATAGTAGAACAGGGGTCTCAAACTGGCGGCCCTCCAGCTGTTGCAAAACTACAAGTCCCATGAGGCATTGCAAGGCTGACAGTTACAAGCATGACTCCCACAGGCAGAGGCATGATGGGACTTGTAGTTTTGTAACAGGTGGAGGGCCACCAGTTTGTGACCCCCTGTAGTGGAGCTTTATAAAACAAGTGGTGAGCTGTAGCTTATTGCTGTACATTTACTCAGATAGACAGACTTTCCTGAACACATGGCAGGCTCAGTTTATTTCTGTGGATGAACAGCACTGCAATTCATACATCTCTCGAATGAGTTCATAAACAGACACTAGACATGCACAGGGATCCATTGTGACCTCCAGTTTCTGTGCCTGCACTCTTCTGTGCTATGTGTGAATGACAACTCAATTGGTTGCTCAGGAAAAGCTCAACCTGAGCTCAGGAAATATAGTTACCAATCATATATCCTTTACTGTTCTGTCTACAGTAGTTGTGATTGGTTGCTATGGGGTTAATAATGAGGGCTCATCACCATTGCTCTCTTTTCTTTCTTATTGATTCAGCCATACTATGGGAGATGATAGAAACAAGCAAGGAAACATCTGGATTTCTGAGGCTCTTGAGTGCTCTCTTTCTTTCCCACCAGGCAAATTAATATTCCGTGTTTATTGAGTCACATGTTAAAGCATTATACGAAGAGTAAATAAAGAGATATATTCATTTTATTTATTTTCTGAACATGCCTAGACATGGAACTGTATGATTTCCAATGTTTGGTGTGGTCTCTATCTGTTACAATGCATTTTCTGCTTGGATAAGTCACTGAAATTTCAGGAATATGAAAGGCAAAATTTTTCACACTGTTTGCTTTACGTATACATGACTGAAAATTCAAAATAGATTAAGAATGCACTTCAATGCTATGTGTGATATTATTAATGACCACCATAATTTTGCTCCAATTATAAGCTTAAAGTGATTGTAAATGATCACCTTGTAAAACAGCCCATTTATTTTACAACTGGTATACAGTATCTCACAAAAGGTGAGTACACCCCTCACATTTTTGTAAATATTTTATGATGTCTTTTCATGTGAACAACAATGAAGAAACACTTTGCTACAATGTAAAGTAGTGAGTGTACAGCTTGTTAAACAGTGTAAATTTGCTGTCCCCTCAAAATAACTCAACACACAGCAATGTCTAAACCGCTAGCAAAATATTTATAAAAATGTGAGGGGTGTACTCACTTTTGTGAGATAATGTAAAAGGCAAAATGTGTATAGATATTGTGACGGGAGTCACTTTGGGTAGGGTGCCCGAGAACTCCAGTCTCATCTGTGCTAGTCGGACTCGCTGTACAGCCACACTGGAACATTATATATTGTGTGTTGTCTCACGCTGTTGGACTCTTTGCTGGGTTGTTTCGGGTGTGGTTGTATTCCATTGTTTCATTGTGTCTGTCTGCCTTGGAAGAAGAGTATATTATGGGATGTATGTCTCTGTGGAGGGGGGGGGGGTTCCTCCAACACCTCTCCTTGTTGATTGGACAGTTTACCCCGCCCTGAATTCCAAATGGAGCAGTGATTGTCCCCTGAGTTGTATATCAATTTTGTACATGTGTTATAATAAAGCGTTTGATATTTTTCACCCTACACTGAGTTACGGCTAGTGACTGGGTGGGCTAAAGGGTCTTGGATCGTGTGGTACCGAGAATTTATGGCGGACACACTTCTGTTGAGGATGGAGGTCCGTTACAGATAGAGAGAGATATATATATATATATATATATATATATATATATAATATAAAAAAAAAAAAAAAAAAAGTAATGTTAATAAGTGTTTACATTCCCTCTGTTCTCTGCTGCATAAGAGCTGGAGGGAGGAGAAGCAACTGATCTTCCCAGTGAATGGCTGTGCATGGGACAGGGGCGGATCCAGGGGGGAGACGGAGCAATTGCTCCCCCCCGAGAAAATATTACTGACTCTGAGGTCTACGCGCCCCGGGTAACCAGACCCACAGTCAGGACAACTCACAGCCATTCTAAGCATGAAGAAAACGTCTGACATTTGGCCTGTGTTTTGGTACCCTGTCCAACAGAAGCTGGCTGTTTGGCCGGCTTCTGTTGGGTGAGCATGCTAGAAAACCAGCAGATGACCGGCCAATGGCTGAGAGCACTAATCGGAGTGTTCTGATGGGGGGGCCATCGGCCTATCAGACCACAACAGTTCAGAGGGGGAGAGCTGTCAGTTAATTTTTGTTCAACCCAAAAAAACGCATAGTATGAATCAGGCTTTAGTGTGGTCAGTTTTTCTGTGTCAATCTTTTTATTAAAGTAACAGGACGGGACATTGTTGGGTAGCACACAGTAGTACTAAATAAAACTGTCAACATAAACTTTACATAATAAAAGGGAAAAAATAAAATTGGCAACAATAGTAGATAAAAGATGGTAAGGTTTTTGCTATGAACCCGTAAACAGTTCACAAGTAGGTGTGACAAACTACAGTAATGTGATCGACCAAGTGTAACCTCTATAGTACCAGTCAGTAAAGTTGTGTCTCTATCCAGACATCAAAAGAAAAATCTCCTGAGGTAGTTTGTCATGAGCAAAACCTTGCAATTAAGCTTAGAACGAGGATAAAGGCCAACAATACACCAGAAAACTAAACAATTAAAAATTTAAGATATAAAGAGAGAGAAAAGAGGAAGGAGAATAGGAAACAGGGAGAGGAGAAAAACAAGGCAAGAAAAAGAAGAGTGAGAGCCCGTCCATCCAGAATCCCATCCAGCCATTGAACCGGTGTCAGCCTTAGGTGCTCGAGACCTAAAGATAAGAAAGCCAGGGGGTCGATATCCTTTTAAATAGGGATTGTTTGTCCCGCAGGACACTGACCAGTTTTTCATGTAACATGATCCAGGTTAGCTTTCACTTCATGAGGGCTAAAACAATCATGGGGCTTTTCAAAAAGGTTGCAGTGGCTTTTTGCTGCCAAGAACATGTAGTATATTAGATTATGAATGGATCTCAGGATATTATTGACAGGTTTGTTGAGTAGCACGATCCGAGGATCTTTTGTAATGTTAACCATAGTGACCGTGTAAATTAAGGAGTGGACCCGTATCCAGAAACGCCAGACCTTGGGGCAGGCCCACCATACGTGGAGGACGGAACCAATCCGGTCACAGCCCCTGAAACAAGAGGGTGGCGAATACGGGTACATCTTCGCAAGGCATTCTGGTACCAAGTACCATCTCGCAAAAACCTTTTACCCTGCCTTGATCAGGGCAACATTCATAATGCCCTTGTGTAGGCATTCAGTCCAGGATCACCAATCCTCGAACTTTAGGGGCCATGCCCAGGTCCTTCTCCAAGCAATTTGAAAGGTGAGTTTTGATGAAGGGGAGACAAAAGATTTGTATAGCATGGATATGCATCCCCACTGGAGAGTCTCTTGTATGCATCTGTTTTCAAATTGTGTACGAGCTGTGTGGTCAGTTTTTAGTAGGAAAGCAGAGGGGCTGACAGGAACACCAGGTATTTCACACAAAGAAAGTAATACAAAGAGAAAAGGATACATTTTCATACAAGTACATGGTACAGCAGGCACATATCAGGAATATGAAATGCTGCGGTAACAAACGCTTTAACAGTAAAAACACAATGTCATGATCTGACCCGAGAATTGCAGTGTTTCTTATTTATTGTAAAATCAATCCCGTTTTTTCATCATCTTGTGTATGAGCAGTTTTCTTTTTGTGATGGGTAGTTGGATGTTAGTGGATATGTGCCTGCCTATATCCGCCCACACCCGCTAAGGTCAGTAAAAATGGACCTGGAAAAACTTGTTGTGTTCGGTCAGCCTAACCTGAATAGACCTGGACATGGCAGATATAGATGGATGTGTGTATGCTTACATCCAGCCACCCATAGGGATGCACTGCAGTTGTTTTTGATCTGAGTACTATGGGGTCAAAATTGCGGAAATGTGAAAGGGGCCTAAACGAATACCTGTACTGGTATGTGTGCTGTCACTGCTGATTTTTCTGAAAATGCTGGTTGATTGGCTATTGTTTCAACCCTCTGGCTTTGTTGCTTTTTGAGACCCAGACAAAGAGCAAACATGCAATTAAGTATATGAAGATCATGTACGAATTGTAAACAAATTCAGCATTTTTTTTTCTCAAGAATCTTTTAAGAGATAGCAGGTAAAGGTGTCCATAATCATTAGATGAAAGTCTCAGGCAATGATTTAATGTCTGTAAGTTAAGCATAGATGCCCTGACCAGAGAAAAAATATTTTAAGAGTAATGCCCTGTACACACGACTGGTTTTCCCGTCGGAATAAACTCTGAAGGTTTTTCTGACGGAGCTCTGATGGAATTCCGCTGAAACTTTCTTGCGTACACACAATCACACCAAAGTCCAACCGTCAAGAGCGCGGTGACATACAACACGTACGACAGGACTAGAAAAAGGAAGTTCAATAGCCCGTAGCCAATAGCTTCCGTCTCGTACTTGCTTCAGAGCATGCGTCGTTTCTGGTACGTCAGAACAGCATACAGACGAGCGGTTTTCCCCGACAGGTATTGGTTCCGTCTGAAATATTTAGAACATGTTATCTTTCTAGGTCCGTCAGAATTTTCAACGTAAAAAGTCTGATGAGGCATACACACGATCAGAATATACGATGAAAAGCTCCCGTCAGACTTTTTCTTTCGGGCACTCCGCTCGTGTGTACGGAGCATTAGGCTCCGTTCACACTGGTGCGATTTCAGATGCAACTTAAGTCGCACAGAATTGCATGACAATGGAAATCATACTGTTTTCAATGCTGACTGTTTGCATCAATGCAAATCAGCATCAACCATTTTGGAAAAGATTCCTATACTACTTTGGTGTGATTCCAGCATGATTTTGGACCCATAAAATATGCAAACCACTTCAAAGTAGCATCCTAGTTGCTTTACATAATCACTTTGAAAGTTGGATCAAAATCTGATCATAGCAGTATGAACCTGGTCTATTATGCCTGGCCACACTATCCATTTTGTTTCGTTTAACCCAGTGGGCTGAACGAAAAAAAACTGAGGAGCTCGCTGTACTAACTATCCAAGGACCCCCCCCACCAAAACACACTGGTCGGTGCTGCCACAATACGCTGTGAGGACAAATATAATCAACCTATGTTCCTAAAGTAGGTCTAACCTGAGCACGTGGATTTTGAGCGTACCACTAGAAGCCCCGATGCCAATATCTTTCTCTCCCTCTATGCTTGCGTCTCTGCATGGAAAACTAGAATTAACTGCCCTCCCCATTAGGGAGTGACACCAAATACTAGATGTCCTAGCCCTCCTTACCCCATACCTCCTTGTACATCATTGGATGAAACAGGGTGGTAAAATACATTTATTCTCCTATTAAAACCTTCCCAACATTCCAACAAAAATTCCAATTACCCTCTCGCACTCACTTTACTTATACCCGTATAACACACTGCCTATCCAGGATCCCTAATCCCCTATACACTCTACCTCAAATTGCCTACCTTTCTAATACTCACATCCTGCAGAAAGGCATCTCGATTTTCTATGCTTTGATCAAACAAAAACAAGTATTCACTAAATCCAAACCATTCCTGCTATGGGAATTGGATCTAGAAACTACTTACATGGAGCAACAATGGTCAAGAGCTCTCAGATCCGTATATAGAACCACCTATTGTTCTTCACTATGGTAATTAAAGCAGAAAATCTCTCTAAGGTGGTACTTAACCCATAATAGAATGGCTCACTTTAAACGACAAGCGTTTCCTCTTTGCTGGAGAAATTGCGGCAACGCATGGGACATTTTCCATATTTTGTGGAAATGCCCAATCCTTCACTCCTACTGGCATGAGATTTTCGAGATTATATCTGAAGTTGCCCACAACCACACTCCTTCACCTGACCTGGCATTGTTGAATTGGAATATAGAATCCATTGATCCATCCACCAGACACTCTGTTACACACATATTTGTGGTGGCTAGACTTAGTATCACAAGAATTTGGAAGAATTCCTGCCCTCCCACTGTGTCAGATACTCTAGAGTTATTTTACAAGCACTCTTCCTACAAACTTATGATAGCCTCTACCAAACGTCTCTACGAAAATACATTACTCCTTTGGCAACCTTTGTTGCAATGGCTACCTTGATTTATGTATGTTATCTCTGTATGCTTAAGAGAAGCCCAATTCTTTCCCTTATCAGCTGCTCTCCCTGACACTTTAGAAGTCCCATCAGGGAATTAATCCTTGTCAGTTGACTAATGTACTCATCCATTGACATCCCACTGGAATTACCCTTTTGTTACTTTTATATGTGTTACATTATTGCAAATGGTTCTCTACTCATCACTAACTATGTGTAACTATGACCAGATATTTGTAATCTTGAACTCCACATTTGAATTACTACTATTGTTGGAATATTTATTTACTGTTACTTGTTATTCTTTTGTTTATTCTTTGTTAACTTGTGAAAATTCTCAATAAAAATTATTGAAACAAAAATGCACAAACGATATGCATATCACAGCCTACTTTCAGAAAGCAGAACACCTAAAGAACTAAAAAATGTTTGATTTTGTATTGTATGTCACATCAAAGTTATTCAAATAAACTATATTTTATAATTAATAAAGTAAAGTTGATATTAGAGTAAATTACACACAATTACAGTATAACTAAAGGCAAAACTTTTTTTTTTTTTAGTTTTGGATAAAGTGGAGAGGGATTTGGACACTTGTCAGTTTTTATTGCTGTCTGTGTCCCATTAAGGAGATTCATCCTCTCTATTTTGAAAGTGAAAGTAAAAGAATATCACACATTTTTGGTTGTCCCCAGAAAAGTCATAGAGGGGAAATCTTCCAATGAGGGACACTAGGGTCCCCAAGGAATGCCATTAATTTGAAGGGATTTCATCTCTTCCTGTTGGCTATGGGACAGGAAGTGAAGGGAAATCTCAGCAATCTGACAGGGGTTACAGTATAACCCTCTCTTGCTCTATCCAAAATGAAAAAAAAAAAAGTTTTGCCTATAGTTTTACTTTAAATCTTGAAATGTCCTACTAACAACAACAGAATAAACTGTATTAAAATTATTGATAACAAATATATCAAGACTTACATTTTGCCTATATATTTGAAAAATTAAAAAAAAAAAAAATACTATAGTATGCTATAGTATAGTTAGATGACTTACATTATTAATTCATACTGTCACCTGTGTAAGTGTATAGGTACAACTTAAAGCTGCAATCTGGGCTAGGTAAATCTTGTCTAAATAAAAGAAAAGTGCCTTTAGGCATCTTGACCCCCTTGTATATTTCTTCCAGATCTGTGCAGTAATCCATCATGAAAAAACTCTAGCACTTTACATGAGTTTCCTATAATACAGACTAGTCACTGCTGCTCTTTCTCTTGTGCAGGATGACTGGTCTTGTATCCACCCCCGTCTGTAATGGGTGGACTCACTGGGTTCTATCCACATGCATTATCTCTACACAAGCTGTGCAACATAATGATGATGATAACATCACTACGTATCTTTCAATAAAAGTTTTTGTGCCCAGAGTACAGCTTTAATGATGAGTTTATGTTCCTTTGGGTATATCTTTATGAATATGTAGATGTTGATTGTAGACATTTTTTTATGTGTGCTTGGTGGTGTTAGGTCCACTTTTATGAAAAAATCAGGGTTCTAAATTGACACCTGATGACTCTCCTCTGTGCTGCATATAGAGATTAGAGACAGAGCTTCCCTGTTCTCCTCCTAACCCAATTAATGATGCAGCACTACTGAGAATAAACCTGGAATTGCTTAGGACTGCATACCTATACATTCAATCGGTGCAGAGATCGATGATCGTATGTTACCTGATTCTCATCTAGCAATTAGGAAACCTACTGTCCATTTTGAAAGAAAGAAGAAGACAGAGCTGGCCAGGAGAGGAAAGCCACCCAGAGCTGTGGCTGGAGCTTACAAGGTAATGAGGTGGCCTTTTAAGTACTACAAGGGAACCCATGAGGGGCACAGTGTGGACAGTTTTGTATTACTGCTTAAAAAGCAGAAGTCCAGAATGACAGCCCATGTGTTACCGTACTTTTAGTACAAATTTCTTTTAAAACCAAATACATTCTTAGCTTTTGATCACAAACATTCCTGTCTTCACCCTCTTTTCCTGTTCAGCAGGACGTTTTCATGGGGCTCTCTTTGTACTTGATGGGGAAGTGTTCCTCTCATAAAGGGTAATTTTCTCGTTTCAGTAGCCATCACTCCTCCAATGTGCACTGAGAACACCCTTCATTTCCTTGCTGCCGGTGTTCAGCTGCTGACCTAATGCTCAGTCAGTGAAGATGCTGCTGCTGATTCTACAGAAAGACAGGTTGATTCCAAACAATTATTTATCTGCATTGTCAGGAAACATTTGCAAGAGCTGAGGATGTACTCAGCATCCCTCAAGAAGGTCAGGAAATTCTATAGTGCAAGTGGGAGAAGAATGAAGGATAAATCCATCCAAAATTGATCAGTGGATATAGATGAGTTTCCAATTGACTCTCAGGCTCCATTGTGGAAATATTATGTCAGAGTTTCCAGCTTTGTAGTCATGCTGCAGACATCACCAAGCCAAGATTTTTTTTCCCCGGAATTTCCTGCTTTCCCTGGTTATTACAGCAGAGCAAATTAGAAAGGTGAGATGAATTCAACACTTCCACCCTCGCCAGAATGAATCCAAAATGAACAGTACACATATTTTTTTATTAAAAAAATATGGTAAACCCAGCCTATCATAAAGGGATTTTCTGGGTTCTCCAATATAATCATATTACCATTATGTAGCATTTCTTTGACAGGCTTCCCCATTTGACTCATTTTGTCTTCAGGCCATTGTAAAGTTTCTCATGAAGCAAACAAATGTACGGTTGTTAGGTGGAGACAGGATAGGCTTCTCTGTGGAGAAGGTTTTCAGAGATCACCTAAAATTGGACAGAGTAGGAGATAGTCAGACAGATTGGGGTAAGGAGTTCCAAAGGATTAGAGAGGCTCGGGAGAAGTCCTGGAGGTGAGCATGGGAAGGGGTGACAAGGGAGCTAGAGAGCAGGAGGTCTTGGGAGGAACGAAGAGAACGATTTGGTTGGTATTTTAAGACTAGGTTAGTGATGTAGCTGGGGACCAAGTTGTGGATGGCTTTGTAAGTTGTTAGTATTTTTAATAAAATTTGTTGGGTGAGCGGAAGCCAGTGGAGGGATTCAGAGAGGGGTGGCAGACACTGAGTGGTTGGTAAGGTAAATGAACCTGGCAGCAGCATTCATGATGGACTGAAGTGTGGATAGCCTATATAAAGGTAAGTCAATGAGGAGGGAGTTGCGGTAGTCAATGCGAGAGATGACCAGGCAGTGAATTAGAAGCTTTGTGGTGTCGTTGGTTAACCACTTGCCAACCGCAATACGTATATATACGTTGCTGTTTGCAAGTGGTTTACTGGGATTATGGCTGAAGATATCAGCCATAACCTCAGGTATTGTTTTTTTTCAGCCAGCGGCTAGCTTTCTCTTGCAAGCATTCCGAGTGGCTGGAACACTTTCAGAAGCAGTGGGAGGGGACGCCTGGTGTTTTTGGGGTTTACCGTTTCCGCTGGCTCACCTAAAAAACTGACGGTGTGACCGGCTGGTCAGAGAGGCGATAAAAAACTAGATCGTCTTTGATCACCTCTACAGCCTTGGAGGACTGGAGCGACGTCATGATGTCACTTCCGGTCCAGAGTGGAAGTAAATAAACAATTTTTTTTTAAAGCAAAAGATCAAAAAACATTTTTTTTTTTTTGATCTTTTGCTTTTAAAGGTAAAGGAGACATTTGGGGTCTTTTTGACCCCAGATCTCTCCATAAAGAGGACCTGTCATTCTTATTTCTATTACAAGGGATGTTTACATTCCTTGTAATAGGAATAAAAGTGATAAAAAAAAAAGAAAGGGACAGTGTTAAAATAAAAAAAATGAAAGAATGAAAAAAAATAAAAAAAATGAAAAAAAAAAAAACTCAAAAAAAAATATAGATTAAAAAAAAATAGTTGTCGTTTTATTGTTCTCTCTCTCTCTCTATTCTCTCTCTATTGTTCTGCTCTTTTGAAAAGAGGGAACACTTGGGAAAGGAAAATAGCTGCACACCCGAAAAGGAAATTGCAAAAAAGGGTTTTTGTCCCCCAAAAACAAAGGGGTTTTCAAGGCAGCAAAGAACTAATACAAAGGTATACAATGTTAATGGTTTTATTTAAAACATAAGACAGTAGAGTAAAAACCATGAACTGTGTACAAAAGTTGTAAGAGGCACAGAAGCATGTACAGGGCTATACAAAAATAATGCGATGAACAAGCGCTTGGATAGTCCTGACGCGTTTCGACCCCATCGGGTCATCTTCAGAGGAAATGCATGCGCTGTTGGAAAGTTGTATGCATAAAAATAATATCAGTACAATAATGCACAGTTATATGTAGTAATTGTATAAGTCTTTAGCATAGTTTCCAAAAGTGTGCATGTAGCCAAGTCTTCTGAGCCTAAGACTTTCAAAAAGCCTCCACCATCCGGTCCCAGCCTGGAGTCCCCCGGCCAGCCACCACCCCAAAAGGGGGGAGTCAAGCAGCAACTGTGCAACTTACGGTGAATTACACATTTGGGATGCCCCGCATATGGCAAAGGGCGTGTGTGGGTCAGCGGCACCTGTGATCTGTTGTTCTGCTCTTTTTGTATTACTGTACAACAGAAGCAACAGAATGTATTTTGGGGTGCAATTCCACATATGCCCATGGCCTGTGTGAGCAATATATCATTTAGTGACAACTTTGTGCAAAAAAAAATAATTTGTCACTTTCCCGCAACTTGTGTCAAAATATAAAATATTCCATGGACTCAACATGCCTCAAAGCAAATAGCTTGGGGTGTCTACTTTCCAAAATGGGGTCATTTGGGGGGTTTTGTGCCATCTGGGCATTTTATGGCCTTCAAAACTGTGATAGGTAGTGAGGAGTAAAATCACGCCCTTAGAAATCCTGAAGGCGGTGATTGGTTTTCGGGGCCCCGTACGCGGCTAGGCTCCCAAAAAGTCCCACACATGTGGTATCCCCGTACTCAGGAGAAGCAGCTGAATATATTTTGGGGTGCAATTCCACATATGCCCATGGCCTGTGTGAGCAATATATCATTTAGTGACAACTTTTTGTAATTTTTTTTTGTCATTATTCAATCACTTGGGACAAAAAAAATTAATATTCAATGGGCTCAACATGCCTCTCAGCAATTTCCTTGGGGTGTCTACTTTCCAAAATGGGGTCATTTGGGGGGGGGGTTTGTACCGCCCTGCCATTTTAGCACCTCAAGAAATGACATAGGCAGTCATAAACTAAAAGCTGTGTAAATTCCAGAAAATGTACCCTAGTTTGTAGACGCTATAACTTTTGCGCAAACCAATAAATATACGCTTATTGACATTTTTTTTACCAAAGACATGTGGTCGAATACATTTTGGCCTAAATGTATGACTAAAATTGAGTTTATTGGATTTTTTTTATAACAAAAAGTAGAAAATATCATTTTTTTTTCAAAATTTTCCGTCTTTTTCCGTTTATAGCGCAAAAAATAAAAAACGCAGAGGTGATCAAATACCATCAAAAGAAAGCTCTATTTGTGGGAAGAAAAGGACGCAAATTTTGTTTGGGTACAGCATTGCATGACCACGCAATTAGCAGTTAAAGCGACGCAGTGCCAAATTGTAAAAAGTGCTCTGGTCAGGAAGGGGGTAAATCCTTCCAGGGCTAAAGTGGTTAAAGAGCCCCCATCCCTTTGTGCTTGTGTGCAGAAGCGAAGAAGTAGAAGTTGTGCACGCATATGTAAACGGTGCTCGCACCATAAATTGGAAGTATGGCCACTAATGTTAAAGCGAGAGCAATAATTCCAGTGCTAGACCTCTTCTGTAACTCTAAACCGGTAACCTGTAAAGGCATTTAAAGCATTGACTATGGAGATTTTTAAGCATCATAGTTTGTTGCCATTACACGAGTGTGAGCAATTTTAAAGTGTGACATGTTAGGTATCTATTTACCTGGCTTAATATCATCTTTCATATTATGCAAAAAATTTGGAGTATATATTGTGTTTTGTTTTTTTTAATTCATTAAAATATATTTTTTTCCAAAATATTGCGTTTGAAAAACTGCTGCGCAAATACCATGTGACATAAAAAATTGCAATGATCGCCATTTTATTCCCTATGGTCCCTGCTAGAAAAAAATATATAATGTTTGGGGGTTATAAGTAATTTTCTAGCAAACAATACTGATTTAAACCTCTTCTTTAACTGGTTAAGAATGGGCCTTTTTTTGGAGATGTTGCTAAGGGGGGGTGGGGGGGGGGGGGTGTCAAGATTTGGACAGTGATTGAATATGGGGCTTGAAAGGAGAGTTCAGAGGCACCCTGGAACTAGTTGATGGTTGCACCACTGATCTAGACAGAGAAGTTAGGGGATGAGGCACATGGGGGAGGAAATATGAGCTTGGATTTGGATAAATTGAGTTTGAGGAAGTGGTGTGACGTCCAGAGTGACATGTCTGTCATGAAAATTTGCCAGTGTATCAAACTTTGCTAGTCCTCACTATCTAACACTCCCCTCAGACTTACCATGCTACTGTTCAGCTGCCCGGAGTTCTCTATTCATGACTAGAACATATCTGTGGTCAAAATGTAAAATCCTATATTATAGTTCACATTGTATTTTAATTATTTCTAGCCTACTCCTCTTAACCTGAACCATCCTGAAGTTTGTAAACTTACTTTGTGAAGATCCCCCCACATTTACTGATTTCTGTGACACGTATTTCTATATCCTGTGTATAGGCCATCCTGTGTCACAGAATTCACAGAGCCTGCCTTTTGAACTACAGAGGTGCTGGGAGGAGGAGTTTCAGGAGGCGGAGTCAGAACAGAAATCACAGCTTGCAGGTAACAAGGTACCATGGAATATGTAGTTCTTAGAAATTGAAAATAAACAGCAGAGGAGAAATTACCATGAATTCAGGGAGTCCAAAGAGATGGCAGACAGGCATCACTCACAACATGAGAGGAGATTTTTCAAGTAAGCTTTTATTAGATTGTCAAATATGATTGTTTGTATTGCTATATCTTATAAAATGAAGGTGTATGCTATGGCGCTATCCATATTCTCCAATTATAATCCATATGTATGTAACACTCTCTAGTGTGTGCTACTAGCAGTGAGTGTAGGTAAAAGCATTTGTCTGGCTCTGGGATAAACCTGAGTCACTGAATCTGGGTCAGGGTTACTAGAGTTCAGGGCTGGATGACTCATCCTGGCAGCTTTCTGGTCCCTCCCACTGTTTTCAGAATATTGGAGAATGTTCTGGAACTAGTGGGTGGAGGTGAGGGGGAGCTGTCTTGGATATTTATGGGCCCTCAGCCAATCCCCAGGAGTAAGCCTGGCAGGAGGACCGAGAAACCCATAAATAGACATGGGCCATGCCAGCAAGGGAGTTTGGGTGGAAGATGGAGAAGCAGTGCTGAGGAAGGCTGTCGCTGGCCCTTGAGGAGGAGGAGGATTTACCTCAGGCTGGAGCTCGGGAGGCTGGCCTGGAAGGATCCCACCACAGGAGGCAGTTGGAGGGATTCAATCCAGAGAGGCAGCAGAGAGAGCAAGGAGAGACAGTAAGTAGATCAGCACGGTGCAGGGACAGACAAGGGGAGAGGCTGCCAGCTGGAGCAGTGCTCTCTTTAAGACAGCGGTGTGCCAAGTCTTCATCAAACCTTGCCCTGGGTAATCTCCATGTGCATGTCAGTCAGGAGGACTGGGAACAAGAAGACAGCCAGGTGCGGCTGGTGGCAGTCAGGTGGGCTAGCATCCTGTGCAAGCAGTGGAACTGGAATCAGTGGCCATAGGGAAGCAGAAGGAGGGGTTTATGCTGTTTTACTCCATATGTGCTACTTTTCAAGGGACTGAGAGTTCCTGCCTGTAATGGGCTGTTGCTAAACTGACAAGAAGAGTAGCAATTCCCTCAGGAGTGAACCAGCAGAAGCTGTGCAAAAGAGGAAAAAATATTGTGCAGATGGAAGGCTAAAGAGGAGTCTGTAACTAGAGAGGACGGGTCCCTGAAGTTAAATTTATTGCATCCCATAATCCCTTACCCCCCCCCCCCCAAGTTATCACCTCCTAATAAAACAACAAAAACAAGCCAAATACTGATTTCTGTGTCCGGATGAAAGAAGGAAATGCCATGTGACTGGCTGTGCAGAAGTGGGGAACCCTGACTTTAGCAACTCCTACAGAGGTAGTGTTGCACATATCTACTACTTGTAATCTGCCCTGTAAGGTATTTGTCTGCCTCCTTGTAATGTCCTGCATGAGCTCCCAAAACTTTTTTGAGCTAAGAATTTGAACAGAATTTTTTTTTTTTGTAGCTTGAATGTCACTTTACCTGCTTCCCACTCAGCCACTATATATAAAAACCAATCGGCTTCCAGGTTTTATTACCAAAGCTTTATTAAACAAGCTGAGGTTAGAAGCTGATTGGCTTTTCTGCAGAATTGTGACTAATTTTGCCCTCTCTAGCTTTAGTAAATAAACCCCTTTGTCACCAGACAGTACCTCAACACCTGCTGTACACAGCTCCCCTATTCACGTGAATGGGTTAAGATCGGCAGATGTACCGTGGCTGATGTGCAAGCAGTGTTAATTTTAGTTTTAGTCGTATTTTAGTCATATTTTAATCATCTGAATTGTTTTACTTGTATTTTAGTAGACTAAAATAGTGTTAATTTAGTTGACGAAAATATTTTCGTCGACAACATTAACACTGTGCGCAAGGTTTTACTACCCTCCCAACCTCAATTGTGAAAGAGCTCTAATAGTGCAGCCAGACAGTGTCTTCAATCACCACCACACCAGACCAGCGCAGCCAGCAACAGTTTTCCTGATCACTGCCACACCAGTCTCCGGGTCACCAGACCAGTGTATGCCAGCTACAGTTTACTGATCGCTGCCACACTAGTCCTCAGTGTCACAAGACCAGTGTAAGCCAGCCACAGTGTTCCTGATTGCCGCCACACCAGTGCAGTATTGCTTCTGCCTGCCAGTTATACTGACCCTGGCCTGTTTATTGACCACATTTCTGCCTGCTGCCTTGACCAATCCTTTTGCTTGTTTGCTGACCATGTCTCTGCCTGTCGCCTGAACTGACACATCTGCAGGTCTGGCTGACTATGTGCCAGCCATTCCCTGTGAGCAACTACAGTCCTGGAGCCTGTGTAACTTTTTTTGTCCTTCCTCTTGTACTTCTGTTCAGCCTCCTGTACTTCTGGCCAGGGAACATGGCATTTCTGGGGGTAAATATAAGTAAACTAGGCTTGCTTGGCTTATAGGAATAAGGACTGCTATAGGTGACACTACACTAAGCTTTGGGTACATAATCAGTCCAAACAGTAAAAAGGTCTCACATGTGGTATTTACATACCCAGAAGGAGTAGCAAAATGTGTTTTGGGTTGTAATTCTAAGTATGCCCATGCTGTGAGTAAAAATAAAATAATAATAATAATAATAAATTGACAAAGTTTGTGTAAATTTCATTTTCTTTCCACATTTTCCAAAAACTTGTGGCAAAAAAAATAAATTTTCAAAGGCTCACCATGTCTCTTAAAAAAAAAAAAAAAAAAAAACACCTTGGGGTCTTCACTCTCCTAAATTTGGTCATTTTGTGGGTGTTTTTACTGCCCTAGTGCTTCAGGGCCTCCAAAAATGTAATAGGTAGTCAGGAACTTAGATGTGTAATTTATGCTCCCAGGAAACCTACATAGTTACATAGTAGGTGAGGTTGAAAAAAGACACAAGTCCATCAAGTCCAACCTATGCGTGTGATTATATGTCAGTATTACATCGTATATCCCTGTATGTTGCGGTCGTTCAGGTGCTTATCTAATAGTTTCTTAGATCTAATAACTATCAATGCCCATTCCCCCCCCCCGCTGAGACCACCGCCTGTGGAAGGGAATTCCACATCCTTGCCGCTCTTAAAGTAAAGAACCCTCTATGTAGTTTAAAGTTAAACCTCTTTTCTTCTAATTTTAATGAATGGCCACGAGTCTTGTTAAACTCCCTTCTGCGAAAAAGTTTTATCCCTATTGTGGGGTCACCGGTACGGTATTTGTAAATTGAAATCATATCCCCTCTTAAGCGTCTCTTCTCCAGAGAGAATAAGTTCAGTGCTTGCAACCTTTCCTCATAGCTAATATCCTCCAGTCCCTTTATTAGCTTTGTTGCCCTTCTTTATACTCACTCCATTTCCAGTACATCCTTCCTGAGGACTGGTGCCCCGAACTGGACAGCATACTCTAGGTGCGGCCGGACCAGAGTCTTGTAGAGCAGGAGAATTATTGTTTTATCTCTGGAGTTGATCCCCTTTTTAATGCATGCCAATATTCTGTTTTCTTTGTTAGCAGCAGCTGGGCTTATCATCTACTAGGACCCCCAGGTCCTTCGGTATGTCCCTAAGTCATTCATGGAGATCTTAAGTTGACCATTGGAGCGTTGCGTATGGGGAGCCAGATGCGAGGTTGCACATCTCTTATTTTTAACCATGTGGATGCTCATATGTATTGTCAATGAATAAAATATATTAACCTCTCCATAAAGAACCCTGATGAAGGAAAAGATTTCTCTGAAACGTGTCTGGTTCAGGGAGATATGTTCATTTGTCATTGACGGGTTTTTATTCTGTATCCACATTTACATGTATTTATGTAATTTTCATATATATATTTTCAACTTTGACATGTTTTTTGAATAATAAAATTATTTATACAAATCCCTTTTTTTCATTGTGGTAGTGCCTCAAACGTCCCAAATCCAGAGGTATCTCTTTCTCTCCTTACAATTTACGGGATGTGGCACACCCATTTATAGTTTTCTCTGCCAGATCCCTCTATTATATCTTTTCATGTGACAACACTGAAGAAATGACATTTTTCTACAATATAAAGTAGTGAGTGTACAGCTTGTATAACAGTGTAAATTTGCTTTCCCCTCAAAATAACTCAACACACAGCCATTAATGTCTAAACCACTGGCAAGAAAAGTGAGCACACCCCTAAGTGAAAATGTCCAAACTGGGCCCAAAGTGTCAACATTTGGTGTGGCCACCATTATTTTCCAGCACTGCCTTATCCCTCTTGGGCATGCAGTTCACCAGAGCGCAACAAGTTGCCACTGGAGTCCTCTCCCACTTCTCCATGACGACATCACAGAGCTGGTGGATGTTAGAGACCTTGCGCTCCTCCATCTTTTCGTTTGAGGATACCCCACAGATGCACAATAGGGTTTAGGTCTGGAGAAATCCTTGGCCAGTCCATCACCTCTACCCTAAGCTTCTTTAACAAGGCAGTGGTCATCTTGGGGGTGTGTTTGGGGTAATTACCATGTTAGAATACTGCCCTGTGGCCCAGTCTCCGAAGGGAGGGGATCATGCTCTGCTTCAGTATGTCACAGTACATGCTGGCATTCATGGTTCCCCCAATGAACTGTAGCTCCCCAGTACCAGACCATGACACTCCCACCACCATGCTTGACTGTAGGCAAGACACACTTGTCTTTGTACTCCTCTCCTGGTTGCTGCCACACAGGCTTGACACCATCTGAACCAAATAAGTTTATTTTGGTCTCATCAGACCACAGGACATGCTTCCAGTCATTCATGTCCTTAGTCTGCTTGTCTTCAGCAAACTGTTTGCGGGCTTTCTTGTGCATCATCTTTAGAAGAGGCTTCCTTTTGGGATGACAGCCATGCAGACCAACTTGATGCAGTGTGAGGCGTATGGTCTGAGCACTGACAGTCTGACCCCCCCACCCCTTCAACCTCTGCAGCAATGCTGGCAGCACTTATACGACGTCTATTTCCCAAAGACAACCTCTGAATATGCTGAGCACGTGCACTCAACTTCTTTGGCCGACCATGGCGGAGCCTGTTCTGAGTGGAACCTGTCCTGTTAAACCGCTGTATGGTCTTGGCCACCGTGCTGCAGCTCAGTTTAAGGATCTTGGCAATCTTCTTATAGCCTTAGGCAATCTTTATGTAGAGCACCAATTATTTTTTTCAGATCCGCAGAGAGTTCTTTGCCATGAGGTGCCATGTTGATCTTCCAGTGACCAGTTTGAGAGAGTGAGAGCGATAACACCAAATTTAACACATCTGCTCCCCATTCACACCTGAGACCTTGTAACTCTAACGAGTCACTTGACACC
Organism: Aquarana catesbeiana; assembly: GCF_042186555.1. Taxonomy (NCBI): domain Eukaryota; kingdom Metazoa; phylum Chordata; class Amphibia; order Anura; family Ranidae; genus Aquarana; species Aquarana catesbeiana. The sequence goes on along the minus strand of NC_133327.1, from coordinate 133,953,410 downwards.
GGGGAGGGAAAATGGCTAATTGGGCCCAATTTGGACATTTTCACTTAGGGGTGTACTCACTTTTGTTGCCAGCGGTTTAAACATTAATGGCTGTGTGTTGAGTTATTTTGAGGGGGCAGCAAATTTACACAAAGTTATACAAGCTGTACATTCACTACTTTAGATTGTAGCAAAGTGTTATTTCTTCAGTGTTGTCACATGAAACGATATAATAAAATATTTATAAACATGTGAGGGGTGTACTAACTTTTGTGAGATACACTATATATATATATACTGATGCTGTATGTGAGTGAACTCTGCAGGATGCTTTCACCGGTGCTAAGGAGATCTCCTACACTGACAGGAAATTTATAGGGACTGGAAGCCAGCAGCAGTTCTACTAGTTGGGATTATAAAAAAAAAAAAATTATATATATATATATATATATATATATATATATATATATAATTTTTTTTTTATTTTTTTTTTTATATAATCCCAACTAGTAGAACTGCTGCTGGCTTCCAGTCCCTATAAAGTACCTGTCAGTGTAGGAGATCTCCTTAGCACCGGTGAAGGCATCCTGCAGAGTTCACTCACATACAGCATCAGTTTCTCTCCAGGAAACTATTGAATAATCAGATGGAAAATGGCCGAATGCAGACTGCATACAGAGGAGAATTCGTATTCCATGAGCAATAACATCTCATTTCTACAGCTGGCTGCTGAGCCATGGCAGACATGAACTGCTTGGATTGCATAATGTGATTTCCAAGGCCCCAGTATTTCATACTGGCTTCCATAATGTACTGAGAACATTGGCTAGAATACCAGCTAGTGGGAATTACTTTTGTGGAGGATCAGTGTGAGCGAAACAGGCAGATCTCATGCTCAATTAGAAGAGGTAACATCAGCCATGACAGAGTTAAACTTTTGGCAGCCACCTTGCTTCCTCTACTGATTATGTGTATTCTGATGACATTGGCACCAGTACGGCTCACCTTTCTGGTGGCAAAATAGTAAGGCAGCTTACAACTATTGATAAACTAACAAAAGAACCATAATTTACTATAATAGGAGTGCTGGGGAAGACAGTTTGGTAATTAGAGTGCAACCTGTGCCTGAGAACATGGCGTACTGAAGACCAACCAAACCATAGCTGTGGTGGTAACAACCCACCCAGAGGACTCTAATGGTGGACATACACACTTCAAAAATGTAACAATGTTCTTTTCCTATCAGTCTCTCCCAATTGGCATATTCAGTTGTCTGCAACACAACAGATCTATATGCCACACACGAGGGAATAGAATTGTATTGAAATATGAAAAATATTACCTTAATTTGTCAACTGTATCTCTGTTTCCACCATGTAACCTCATAATCCAAATGAAATATGATCAAACTTATAACCAAATCATCTCAGTGCTGACGATTCGATGCAATATTCCAGCCTGGTTAATCAACTCAATTTAATCAAATCTAATCTAAATCGAGTCTAAATCAATTGAAAGGGAAGTTATGGCTATTCAATCAGTTTTCAATATGACTGTATGGATAGAATTACACATCAAAGTGTATATGCCCACGGTAAGACTCTTGCAAAATGTGAGGAAGCCTGAGTACTTGGCTCTGTGATGAGATCAGGGCCGTCTTTAATATTGATTGGACCCTGGGCAAACATTTTCTTGGGCCCCCCTCCCCGCATGCTCTAAGACATGCAATAAATAGCAGCTAGGCTCAAAATCAGTTTACAGAATCGGATCAGGCAGCAATTGCGATTGGCTGCTAGAGGTTACAGCACACATTATGGTTCACTGATTTTTCACTGATTTTTTTCTAGAGGTTACAGCACATGACTTCTGCTTGTTGATTGGTTGCTAGAGATTACTTTACATCAGGCATGTCCAAAGTCCGGCCCGCGGGCCAATCGCGGCCCGCGGTCCGGTTTCGGACGGCCCGCCTGGTAATTTTGACATATATATCTTTTGTGGCCCCCAACGAATCCCCGAGCGCCGGGGGCCATAAAAGATAGATATGCTGGCTGCCTTGGAGGGGGCGGGACAAGCGCCGTACAGGATACAGGAGAATTTCCTGTTTACACGGCGTCCTGTGTAAAAGGAAGTCCCGTCTCCTGCGCTGCCATTGGACAATTGTTTTGTCCATCATAGGAGGCGGGACTTTCAATTAAAGAGGCCGCCGTGTAAACAGGAATTTCTCCTGTATATCTGTTGGCGCTCGTCCCGCCCCCTCCCTGTCTCCTCCAAGGCTGCAGATGGACATGAATCAGGCTGCACTGACAGCAATGGTGAGTCTGCATTCATGTCAATGTGGTGGGGGCTGCCGTATTTATGTCAATGTGGTGGGGGCTGCATTCATGTCAATGTGGGGGCTGCATTCATGTGAATGTGGTGGGGGCTGCATTCATGTCAATACGGTGGGGGCTGCATTCATGTCAATACGGTGGGGGCTGCATTCATGTCAATACGGTGGGGGCTGCATTCATGTCAATACGGTGGGGGCTGCATTCATGTCAATACGGTGGGGGCTGCATTCATGTCAATACGGTGGGGGCTGCATTCATGTGAATGTGGTGGGGGCTGCATTCATGTCAATACGGTGGGGGCTGCATTCATGTCAATACGGTGGGGGCTGCATTCATGTCAATACGGTGGGGGCTGCATTCATGTCAATACGGTGGGGGCTGCATTCATGTCAATACGGTGGGGGCTGCATTCATGTCAATGTGGTGGGGGCTGCATTCATGTCAATACGGTGGGGGCTGCATTCATGTCAATACGGTGGGGGCTGCATTCATGTCAATACGGTGGGGGCTGCATTCATGTCAATACGGTGGGGGCTGCATTCATGTGAATGTGGTGGGGGCTGCATTCATGTGAATGTGGTGGGGGCTGCATTCATGTCAATACGGTGGGGGCTGCATTCATGTCAATACGGTGGGGGCTGCATTCATGTCAATACGGTGGGGGCTGCATTCATGTTAATGTGGTGGGGGCTGCATTCATGTTAATGTGGTGGGGGCTGCATTCATGTCAATACGGTGGGGGCTGCATTCATGTCAATACGGTGGGGGCTGCATTCATGTCAATACGGTGGGGGCTGCATTCATGTCAATACGGTGGGGGCTGCATTCATGTCAATACAGTGGGGGCCACATTCATGGCAATGGAGTGGGGGCCGCAGATGGGCACTGATTAGGCTGCATTGATGGGCACTGACCCTTATTTTGCTTCACAGTTCTTTATTTAAAATTTAAGATTTTTTTTCCTGAAACTTCATTTTTAAAGTGAAGGTGCATGTTATAAGCAGATTAAATCCGGTATATCCAAATAACACGCCCAAGCTCATCTATTCACCACACACAGCACAAAGGCAAGAGAATTCTTGTTGGGCCGTGTATTAGTGCTCGGATGGACACACTTAGACCAAATTTTAATGGTTTAAGAATGTCAGGCAAAATGGTCGGCCCTCAAGCATGTTCTATTCATCAAATCTGGCCCTCTTGGAAAAAAGATTGGACACCCCTGCTTTACATCAATACTGCTCACTGATTGGTTGCTAGGGGTCACTGCACATTATTACTGCTCACTGATTGGTTGCTCAATGTTACAGCACATAATCTTCTCACTGCCTTCACCATGGACTGGGGAGGTGAGGGCACCCATCAATAGACAGAAACCTCCTAGGGATCCTAGGCCTCCTGGGATCAGTGGCAATGGTGGGGGAGGTGGGTGTAATCAGTGACAATTTTGAGGTTTGATTGGATCAGTGACAGTGTTGGAGGATGTGATTAGTTAGGAGGCAGTACACTGTGGCAAATTCTAAATCATGTAGAGCAAAGCTGGAAATCTTTGTCAAGTATATAGTGGGGGATTCTACACTTATCACCAATGTAATGGAGAATTTACAATGACCACCAATGTGAGGGGGAATTTGCACTGACCACCATGTAACGGGGATTTTACACCAACCACCAATATAAAGAGGGATTTCTACACTGACACCAATGTAATAGGAGCATTTACACCAAATTTACACTGACAACCATTGTCGAGGAGATTTGTACTGACCACCAATGTAAGGTGACACTTCTACACTGACCACCAATGTTAGGGGGGTTTTACACTGGCCACCAATGTTAGGGGGAATTTACACTGGCCACCAATGTTAGGGGGGATTTACACTGACCACCAATGTTAGGGGGGATTTACACTGAACACCAATGTAAAGGGGGATTTACAATGACCACCAATGTAAGGGCAGTTCTACACTTACCACCAATGTAAAGGAAAATGTACAATCATCACCAATCTAATGAAGAATTTACACTGACAACCAATGTAATGGGGGATTTTACATCAACAACTGATAAAGGTGGATTTCTACACTGGCCAGCAATGTAAGGGGGATTTACACTCACCGCCAATTTAAAGGGGGCTTCTACATGGACCACAAATGTAAGGAAGGATTTGAAACTGACTACAAATGCAAGTTTGAATTTTTTTTACTGATTTGAGTTTCTACACTGGCCACCAATGTAATTGGAATTCACACTGATCACTAAAGTAATGGAGATTTACACTGACAACTAATGTAATAGGAGCATTCACAGTAACCATAAAATGTAATGGGGATTTACACTGACCATCAATGTAATAGGAGCATTCACAGTAACCACCAATGTAAGGAGGGATTTACACTGACCACCAATGTAAGGGGGGCCTTCACACTGGCCACTAGTGTAAATGAAAGGATTGTACACCAAGCTCCAATGTAATGAGAAGATTTACACTGACCACCAATGTAACTGAGACATTTAGACTGCGTTCACATTTGTGTGTCAGGAATGCATGCAAAATCGCTTTCCTAACACCACAGAAACATGCTGCCCTTTAGCAGATATACAGCAGTGCCATTCATTGTTAATGACACCCTTATGCATCTACTGAGATGTTTGTATTCACATGCACCAAAATGCACTGCGTTGTAGCACCATGTTATTTTGAAAAAGGCTTCCACCTCCAATTTGCTTACCTTTGCAGAACAGGCTGAAGTTAAACCTAATGACCATAGCTGTAGGCAGGACTTTCCAGCAGAAGTGATAGCGGATATGACCTCAGGGGGGCATGATATACATATGAATGCCGCCTCTGTTTACATATCAATGCCTCTATTCCACGTCTATTTACATATTGATGCTACTGCTATTTACATATCAATGCGGGTTATTTACATGTAAACACAGGGTCTGCAGGTGAGTCATCTGTATATGGCAATAGGGCAGAGCTAGGCAGCATTAGTAACAGAACTTCACACTGAGATATCGGGACACAGCACAGGACTAAAACTTCTAGGGACAAGGGAATTTAAACTGGGATAGTTGGCAAGTATGAGGCAAATGCTTTGGGCCCCACAACAATGATGGGGCCCAGGGCAGCTGCCCCTGTTGCCCTGCTATAAAGACGGCCCTGGATGAGATCCTGAGTGACAGCAGCTTTGGACAAGTAAGATCTACTATTTTTGGTTATCTGAACACAAGGTTAATTTCCTGCTACAGTAGACAGGTAAGAGGGACATGAGACATCCTGGCAATTCATTTTTCTTGATATTCTTGAAAAAAGAGAACTGTTTTTATGCTATAAATGGATGTATAAATTGTAGATCTTCATTACAGATTTCATCTAAAGACACCAGAAGCCTGCATGTAAAGTATGTATGGGTATGAGTGTGTGTTGTGAATACTGTGCAAAAACATCTGCCATTAGATCAATATGGTTATAAATGCAGGAGCAGTACATGAAACTGTCATTTTGACGGACAGGTCCTGCTTCGTATTGCAAGAAGGTCAAGACTGCTATATGTTTCATTTTATTTATGTTTTCACAATGTATTTTGATATAGTTTGTACATGCTGTACTACTCATTGAGTCAACGTCAGCAAACCAAGAAGTAAAATCAGAATAATAAATAAATAAATTAAAATAATTAATCCTAATTAGTACTAAACAGAGAAAAGACCACCTAGGTACCACATCAACTATTGCATATAGACTAATAAAAAGAAATTAGTCGGACTTTACTTGTACAGATGATACCATGCACTTATTTATAAATGTATATAAAAGTTTTATTAAAAGCAATTTTTTTTTTAATTCAATATAAATCAAATGGATCCTAAAAACCATTGTAAGCTACTTTACATCAATTTATTTTTTCTTTATCGTACATCAAGGGACACAGAGCACCATAGTAATGACTATCTGGGTTATATGCTACCTATAGGTGATCGGACACTGGCAACCAATAATAAGAAGGTTCCGCCCATATAACCCCTCCCATACAGGAAGTACCTTTAGTTTTTTGCCAGTGTCTTGAAGGTGATTAAAAAGCTAAAGTGGATGGTTCAAGAACAAGGTTTTGCTTGTAATGTGTCCTTTTAGGTGCTGGACCCTTGTTATATGGTATCCCTGGTCTTTACTTGCCCAAGGGAACCAAAAGGGTGCTTTACAGGTCCAGGGGTGTGGACCCCGTTCAATGAGGGACCCGGTCCCTGAGGGTCCTCAGTGGCCATACCCACCATGATGGGGAAGATTGGGCCTGTGTCAGGCCCTGCAGCGAGGACTGGTGAGTACTCCCTCTGGGAGGCCTATCAATATTTCTGTTGTTACTAATAAAGTGTCTTAGTAGGCCCTGTGTCTCATTGCAAGCGGTTACTGATGTTACAGAGCAAGCTGACAAGCGCAGTTTATGTGTGTCTCCCGCACGTGGCGGTGTGTGCCGCGTGCGCGCAGGGGCGTGCGCGTGCGTTGGGAGCGCGTAGCACGTGCCGCGTGCGTGCATGAGGTCGCCGCGTGGGTCGCGGTGTGCCTGTGTGTGCTTCGTGCAGGGTGTGCGTGCGCAGTACAAACACGGCTGCGCGTACGTCACTGGGCGGTGCATGGGAATAAGGGGAGGTTATACATCTGCATGTTCATTGCTGCTAGTCAGTTAAACTCAACAGAGCCTAGTGTGCAGTGGGACACAGAGGTCTGGGCGTAAATTTGGACATTTGCAACAGGTTGAAGGCTGGTAAGGCTGTGGTGGCTGTACGCTGGACCCAGCTAGATAACTCAGAGAGAGTGCCTTTTTTTCCTCATACTTGTAAGCAATTCTTCCGGGAAAAGAGGTACGGGGAGCAAGGCAAGTCCAGGGGTTAAAGGGACTCCTTCAAAAACAGGAGTTTAACCTCAGGTTACTGCAGCATCAATCTCCCCTGAAAGACCGGCGGCATTTGGCCTAGCTGAGCTATTACAGTTGTCAGGTGTAGTGGCCACTACCAATATCCCTGCATCAGCCTATGTTACTAAAGATGATTTAGCATCAGCCCTAGCTGGCCTTGAAGGCAAGATAGCAGGAATGATTGCTACAGTAACACAGGGAGGGAAGAAACGTCATAGATCTCCCTCCCCTGAGCCTGGTCCCAGTGGTGAAACACTTGAGCACCAGGATTCTTTTGGCATGGGTCCCTGTGATTTGGATCCAGAATGGGCAGAGGATTTGGAGGAGGAGGCCATTAAAGACAAAGAGGAAGGGGAGGCTGAAGAGTCCTCGGCTGGGGATTCAGGTTCTGAAGAACCAATTTGAGCCTCTCAATCTCAAAAATTATTTATCCAGTCCTTGGCCGAGATGGTGAGAGCTGTATTTAAATTACCTCCGATGCAGGGACCAGGACCCTCCTGTTCTACATTAGGGTCCTTGCGTCCTCAACCAGGTTCCCAGGCGTTTCCTATACATCCTTTATTGGAACAGGTAATTTACGCTGACTGGGACTACCCGGACAGGACATACTTGCCTCCAAAAAAGGTTTTCTTTTTTATATCCTATGGAGGAAAAATTCAGGAAGAAGTGGGATACACCTTTGGTTGATGCTGCCATTTCTTTAATGAATAAAAGTCTGACCTGCCCAGTGGATAATGCCCAGGGATTTAAGGATCCAGCAGATAAAAAGCTGGAATCTTTACTAAAAGCTTCTTTTTCAGTAGCTTGGCAGCAGTACAACAGTGGCGGCTATCGGTATTTGTCAGGTGGTGAAGGACCGTTTAAAAAATTGGTCAGGAACCTGCCTGTTCAAGAGGAAGTTTCTGACGAACTATCAGAACTATCCACGCGCTTTATGTTTTGCGGTAGATGCATTAAAGGACTCAATTCAGCAGATGTCCCGGTTTGCACTACTCTCAATCCATATGTGCAGGGTACTGTGGTTAAAGAATTGGTCGGCCGAGATGCCATGCAAAAGGCTACTGGCAGCCTTTCCTTTTCACAGTGAGCGTCTATTTGGGGAGGATTTGGACAAATACGACCAAAAAATCTCAGGAGGGAAAAGCTCCTTGCTTCCGATCAAAAGAAGGGGTAAGCAGCCTTCCTTTAAGATTCCCTACGCTCCTGGGCCAAGTGCCTCTTCCCCTAAGAAGTATCGACAGCCTCAGCCACTTACCTTTAAGAAGCCTCAAGGTCAAAAAAGACCTTGGACCCAGAAACCAGCCAAAACCAATTCCAAGTCTTCCTTGTGAACGGGCACCCCCACTCTTGCGGGTGGGGGGCAGACTGCGGTGGTTCGCAGATGCTTGGGGAAAATTGGTTCAGGACAGGTGGGTTATTTCCACCATATCTCAAGATTACAAAATAGAGTTTCGGGATTTTCCCCCAACTCGATATTTGGTATCCAGGGTTCCATCAGACCTGGAGAAAAAGTGGGGCCTATTCCTGGCTTTAGAACAGATGGAAAGGCAGAAGGTAATCATCAAGGTTCCGCAAAAAGAAAGATTCAAGGGGTTCTACTCTAACCTATTTACAGTGCCGAAGCCAAACGGAGAGGTAAGGCCCATCTTGGACCTCAAATCCCTCAATTCCTTTCTAAACGTCTGAACTTTCCGGATGGAGTCGGTTCGTTCAGTAATCATATCATTGAGAAAAGGAGATTTTTTAGCGTCCATAGACATCAAGGACGCATACCTGCATGTACCGATTTTTGGTCCACATCAAAGATTCCTGCGATTTGCAGTAGAAGGGTGTCATTTCCAGTTTGTGGCACTTCCATTCGGTCTAGCCACGGCCCCTCGGGTCTTCACAAAGGTACTGGTCCCAGTGTTGGCTTGCCTAAGGTCCCAAAAGATCTCGGTGGTAGGATATCTGGACGACCTCTTGTTAAGGGATCAAGCTTACTCCACCTTGGTAGAAAACATTACGACTACGGTCCGTTTCCTAAGGTTTTTAGGCTGGATTCTAAATATGGACAAATCGGCCCTTCGTCCAGCTCAGGCCTTAACATATCTGGGTCTGTTCTTGGACACAACCCAAGAAAATGTAATTGTACCTCCTTTGAGAGTCAGCTCTATAGTGGAGCTGGTTCAGAGTGTCAAGGGGGTAGAAGGTCCTTCGATTCGTCTATGCATGAGGCTGTTGGGCAAGATGGTGTCATCCTTCAGCGCAGTTCCCTATGTGCAGTTTCACACCAGGATGTTCCAGAAAGCTATCCTGGAAGCCTGGGACAAGTTGATTCAAACCTTGGATCATCCCATCTCTCTATCCCTAAAGATGAAGGGGGAACTCTCTTGGTGGTCAAAGACCAGCAACTTGAATGGCGGAAAATTCTTTCCACCAGTAACCTGGAAGGTAGTAACTACGGACGCCAGTCGTCTAGGCTGGGGAGCAGTCCTGGAAGAGGCTTCCGTCCAGGGAATATGGTCTCAGGCAGAGAAGTCCTTACCCATCAATCTGCTAGAGATTCGGGCAGCTCGCCTGGCCCTCCTATTTTGGACGTCCAGACTGCAGAGATTTCCTGTCCGGATTCAGTCCGACAACTCCACGGTGGTGGCATACACCAACCACCAAGCGGGCAACCGGAGTTGGGCGGCCCAAAGAGAAGTAAATCACATATTAACTTGGGCAGAGAGACATGTGCCGTTTCTGTCGGCAGTCTTTATTCCAGGGGTGGACAATTGGCAGGCAGACTACATAAGTCGCCAGCAGTTACTGCCGGGAGAGTGGTCTCTTCACCCCGAAGTTTTCCTTCAGATCTGCCAGCATTGGGGGGGTGCCATATGCGGATCTTCTGGCATCCAGATTCAATGCCAAGGTGGACAGGTTTGTATCCAGGACCAGAGATCCTCTCGCTATCGGAACGGATGCATTGGTAGTTCCCTGGGACAGGTATTCCCTGATTTATGCTTTCCCTCCGATCCAGATGCTGCCACACCTGTTGCGCAGGATACAGGAGGAACAGAGTACAGTGATCCTGGCGGCCCCGAAGGGGCCCAGGAGATCCTGGTATTCAGAGATTGTGAGAATGGCGGTAGAGGACCCGCTATGTCTCCCAGACCGTCCAGATCTGTTATCTTAAGGTCCCATATACCATCCTTCTTTATGGTCACTGAATTTGATGGCATGGCTATTAAGACCAGGGTACTGAAGGACCGTGGTATCAGAGGTTCAATCTTATCTACTTAATGCTAGAAAGCCAGTTTCTAGAAGTATCTACCATAGGGTCTGGAAATTGTATATTTCCTGGTGCGAGAAAAAGAGATGGCAACCTCGCAAGTATGCGATTGGGAGGATCCTTGCCTTTCTTCAATCAGGAATTGATTTAAACTTATCTTTAGGAACCATTAAAGGGCAAATTTTGGCCTTATCGTTTTTTTTCCAGAGGCCAATTGCTTCTCATTCCATAGTGCGAACCTTTGTGAAGGGGGTACTGAACTTAAAACCACCAGTTAAGCCTCCCTTAAGCCCTTGGGACTTGAACTTGGTGTTATCAGCCCTACAGGTTCAACCATTTGAACCAATTAGGCATAATCCTGTTGACCTGACCTGTTTTTCTGGTAGCCACAACTTCGGCTAGAAGGGTGTCTGAATTGGCTGCCCTTTCATGTAAGGAACCGTTTCTATTTTTACATCAGGACAAGGTGGTGATGCGCCCCCATCCAGATTTTTTACCTAAGGTGGTTTCCAATTTTTATTTGAATCAGGATATCATTTTACCTTCCTTTTTTCCCAATCCTAAGACTAAAGAGGAAAAGTCACTTCACTCACTGGATGTGGTGAGAGTGGTCAAGGTTTACTTAAACATGTCAGCTCCCGTTCGGAAGACTGACTCCCTTTTTGTCCTGCCAGAGGGTCCTAAGAGGGGACAGGCAGCAACTAGTTCAACTATCTCTAGGTGGATTCGCCAGCTCATTATCCAAGCTTATGAGTTGAAACGCAGGGTTCCACCTCGGTATTTCAAAGCTCACTCTACTAGAGGAGTTAGTACATCATGGGCAGTGCGCCAACAGGTGTCTATGGCTCAGGTTGGCAAAGTGGCAGCTTGGTCTTCAGTTCATACGTTCACCAGGTTTTACCAGCTGGACGTTAGATCTCAAAGGGAGACTGTTTTTGGCCACAGCGTGCTGCAAACGGCCTTATAAGTCCTGGGTCTGAAGGGGATCTTGGAATACTGTGTTCCCTCCCTTCAAGTGCATTGCTTTAGGACATCCCAGATAGTCATTACTATGGTGCTCTGTGTCCCGTGATGTACGATAAAGAAAAATGGATTTTTAAAACAGCTTACCTGTAAAATCCTTTTCTTGGAGTACATCACGGGACACAGAGGTCCCTCCCTTCTTTTCTGGGATCTTCATTGCTTGCTACAAAACTAAAGGTGCTTCCTGTATGGGAGGGGTTATATGGGAGGAACCTTCTTACTATTGGTTGCCAGTGTCCAATCACCTAAAGGTAGCATATAACCCAGATAGTCATTACTATGGTGCTCTGTGTCCCGTGATGTACTCCAAGAAAAGGATTATACAGGTAAGCTGCTTTAAAAATCCATTTTTTTAGCCATTATATACATGTTATTTTTGGTAAAGAGCAGTGGCGGCTTGTGCTCCGTTCTTTGGAGGGGGTCGGCCGCACCACCCCCCCGTCTCGTCGCTCATTTGTCATTCCACCAGCCCCGCACTTACCCCATCTAGGTCGCAGGCAGCACTTGCTCCTTGTTGGCTTTACCCTGTATCTCCTCCTGCTCCTCAGGTTCACGGTGGCTTTCCCTGCAGCTTCTCCTCCTCCTCAGTGGTCAATATGATCGCTTATCCACGTGACCAATCAGGTTTTAGGACACGCTTCCTGATTGGCCGGGGGGAGAATCAGGAAGACAATAGCGAATATTCATTCGCTATTGTCACACAACTGCGTGGGCTCATTCCGAAACAGTTTTAGAACGAGCATTAAGCATTGCTAAGAAAACATCTCGTGAGGAGCTGTTGAAAAAGAAAAATATTCCTGGATCTAATAATATTCATGTGTTCTCAACTCCTAAGGCTGGCTTCACACTGAGGCGTTATTCAGGCATTTTAGTGCTAGAAATAGCCTCTATATAAAGACTGAAAACCACTACCCATTCATTTCAGTGTGACTTTTCACACTGGGGCGGTGCTTTTACGGGACATTGGGAAAAGTCCTGCAAGCAGCATCTTTGGGGCGGTTTGGGAGCGCTGTATACAGTGCTCTCCAAAACACCCTGCTCATTGAAATGAATGGACAGCCTGAAAACCACTTTGGAAGCGCCACAACACAGGCGATTTTAACCCCTTCTTTGGCCACTAGCGGATGTTAAAAGCGCCCCACTGGAGGCCGAAAAACGTTGCTAAAACGAGTGGCGCTTTAGCGCTAACGCTCATGGGACCTAGTGTGAAAGTAGCCTTACAGTGCTGAGTTTAATCTTTATCTCAAAAGGAAAAAAAAATGTTGCTAAAACTGCTTATAAAGTGTTATCTGGAGTCTGTCTTCAGTTTGTTAGTGTATCTAAATCTACTAGTACATCTAACACTCCCCTCCCCCCCAGACTGACAATGCTGCTGTCCAAAGGTGCCTCTGTGCTCATTCATCCAGAGCGGGGCACATTATTACAGGAGGTGTGTTACTGGCCAGATCATCAGGTGAAAACATAGGGGGAAGTCTAGCAAAAGAAAACAAATGCAGCCACCACATCTAATGACTGGTAAGCTGCAATATATTACATTTTTAGGTTTTGGGTTCATTACCGCATTAAATGGATTTTATAACTTACAATATAAAAAGCTGGTTATTTGGTGTGTGGCACCTTCCTAGATAGGTGCTAGAAATTAGATAGTTTGAATTAGTGTGCATTTTTGATAGGTACATTTAGTTGCTACACTGTAGTCAGTGTGGCTGTAATTGTTTGTTAGGAAAAAGCATAGTTTTCTTACTGTACTCAGTGAAACTGCAATCTACTAGTTAGGTCTGCTTATTCTACTCAGTTGCAGCCAGTCAGGTATAAATAGCTCCCTCTGCATCTAGAGAACTTGAGACATTTCTGAATGATAGGTGTAGGGCTATGCAGATGGCAGCATAAATATTGATACAGCTCTGGCCTATCCTGGAGAGGTAGGGTCTGATGGCATGCTGGGAGACTGTATATATTCTGTGAGCACACTGAGCTTGGGGTCTTTTAGTCCAGCTTGGAGGGGCATGCTGCTCTCCCAAGCACCGCTGCTATGTCTGCTGTTGTGAGGCATCAGGTGGGCGACCTGAGGGTCTGGATGCTGAGACCCTAGTGCTAAAGAAAGTTGACTGAGGGAAGGCCGTCCGCAGAAGATCTAGTCTGGTATCACCAGAGTAAGGTGTAATTTGGAAGTTGGAAGGAGGCAACCAGCTGTTCCTTGGCCCTTGTGTGAGTACAGACATACGACCTTTGTTCTTTTGCCACTAGTCTGGTGCTAGAGAAAGTCAGCAGTGGGTCTATTTAAAGGGGATACCAGCTGGTGTCCTGAGGAGCTTTGTCCAGCTAATCTCTACTTAAAAGGCCTCTGCTCTTGTGGCTCTAAGAAATAGATTTACAGTAACTACTACTACTAATACTACTACCACTACCTAAAAGCTGAAGTCTGCTGTTTGCTACAAGCACATACTTTCATATACCTTGTCCTGAAGAATACCTCTTCAAAAAAAAGAAGAAAAGTCCTCAAGTGTACAATATTCTTGTATTCCACCTACTTCCTCCAAAATTTCTCCAAAATATAAAACAACAAAAAACAACACCCCTAGACTGGTCATTGAAGAAACATGTGAATGAGCCTGTGTGCCTGGCATCAGGGCGAAGCCTGTGGGGAAGACCTGGACAGTAATCCTGTGGCTGCTACCAGAGTAGCGTTACATTGTATGGTCTTCCAAACTAACAGCCCCATTTTGATTGGCTACCCTCAGGGATCGGTTTGCTTCTGCTAAGTCCGTAGGAAACAAGCCTTGTTCCAAGGTATCATGGTGTCTCCAGTTTTTAAAGAAGATTACCCCCAAGAAGTAAAGAAAGTGATAACTAATAAAGATTTTTTGAGTCATCCCAGGAACAGGAGGTAAGGGAAAATGTTCCAACTTGCTCTTGTGACGACCAAGAGGGAATATTGCTTTGCAGAGATCTCCTTTTACTTCCAACTGTGTCTCTAGTTACTGGAAGTGAAGGGAAATCTCCAGAGAGGAGACTGTGGTTTTACTTCAACCACAAATGTACTGAAAGCAGATCTGGAGACAAGGCATACCTCTGAAGTATCTATGCTTCTTTAGTTGGTAACTGCGGAGACCCCAACCCCTGTCACTGTGCCTTGGTTTCTAGTCTGACAACATATTCCATTAGCGGTTTTAAAAAAAGAAATGTAAAAGGGAACAAATTTTATTGTTTTAATCTTACCAAAATCAGGACTGTATTTCACATAGTAACAGGAAAATATTATGCTTTTGTTTGTGCATTTATATGTAGCTCCCAACCTCTTATGCACCTTCAGTCAACACCCTTTCACCAATAGCACATATTAGAAATAACGGTCAGAGCTTGTCTTCTTTTACAAAGATGTTATTGATAGAGGAAAAAATGAATACAACAGACATATGCAACAATATGATGGTTACATTGAACATAATATGAATAGGAAGATCCCCGCCGAGGGATGCTATATTAGTGGTACAATATTCATCAAAAATAAGAATATATATAAATAATATAAAGAAAAAGAACAATTACGTCGTGTCATAGTAAAAATGCAATCTATGTCCAAAAATATGTTGTTTATTGGGTGTATATGTAAAGTAAATAATAAAGGAGGAAGAAACAGGCAGAGTTTGTCTTCATTCAGGTGTACCTAGAGCAGTGCTAAGTTTGGGCATCCTGCACATGGGTTGTTTGGACCACCAGCCCCGAATCCCAGCATCGTCCATCTGGTGTCCAGGAGGCACAAATGCAGCATCCAGCCCCATTCCCCATTGCCAACAGTCAGTAAAAAATGTATGACAGGCTGAAATACACAGGGGCTGGACACTGTACAGAGCTGTGTACGACTTTATGCATTCAGGGTTGTGTGCCCCAAATGCAGGAATTCCTGTGCAGAATTATTTTATCCTCTAATGCCGCGTACACACGGTCTACAAAAGTCCGACAGCCTGTCCGACAGACTTCCGACGTACCTTCGGCGGACTTGCGGCAGACTTTCTTACGAACGGACTTGCACACACACGACCACACAAAAGTACGACAGCCTAGTACGCGGTGACGTACACCAAGTCCGACGAGACTATAAAACGGAAGTTCAATAGCCCGTACGACACCCTTTGGGCTCCTTCTGCTAATCTCGTGTTTATCTCGTGTTAGTAGAAGTTTGGTGAGAGACGATTCGCGCTTGTGAGACTCGTATTTTTCAGTTCGTTTTAACTGTTGTTCAGTCTGTGCTTGTGAGGTTTGTATCTGCTTTTCAGTGCGTTTGGTCAGTTGGCATTGAGAAATCTTTGTTTTATTGGCCGCTCGTTCCTGATTTTCAGGTCGTTCTTCACAGGCCTTGCTGTTCTTCAGTGCGTTCTGTTTAGTGCGTTCTGACCAGCCGACCGTTTTGAAGCCATGTTACCTGTACGTACTCGTCGTAGAGCTCGTGCATTGTATGTGCTTGGTGCTGTAGTTTATTCTTCAGCCCAAGACCAGTCCATGAACAGGGCGAGGAGGAGTTCATGGACCAAGAATTGGTTGCTTCAGCGTGACCAGTTCTGTCACATGCCTTTGCTCCGTGAGATCCGTGAGAATAATCCTGAGGATTTCAGGAACTTTCTCCGGATGACGGACCCCGTTTTTGACCGTTTGTTGGCTTTGCTGACCCCCTATATCAGCAGGCAGGATACCTGCATGAGGCAAGCCATCACTCCGGAGCAGAGGCTGGTCGCTACCTTGTGGTATTTGGCCACAGGGAGAAGCCTGCAGGACCTTAAGTTCTCGACAGGCATCTCCCCCCAGGCTCTGGGGATCATTATCCCAGAGACCTGTTCTGCCATCATACAGGTCCTGCAGAAGGACTATATTAAGGTAAGATATTTTTCTTTTATTAGCATCACATGTTCTTTTATGTAATCTTTGATAATGTGATGTATTTCTTGCTTCAAACACTACTTACCATCATTGCAATATAGTGTGAATGTCCCCTTTTTATCCTCACACATGCTGGAATTTTTTACTGTTATTTTTTGTCATGCATGTATATTTTCCTTCAATAACCTTCCCAGCATGAAGTGATGGGAACATATCCACCTAGTCTACTCATTTGGAATGTATTTTGTTTGAGTGTATTTAGTGTGCTGCTAATGAGCAATTATCTAGATTTCACAACCCCCCCACCCCCCCCCCCACCACCACCTAAACTCACTCCAAATAGTGTGCTGCTAATGAGCAATTATCTAGATTTCACAACCCCCCCACCCCCCCCCCCACCTAAACTCACTCCAAATAGTGTGCTGCTAATGAGCAATTATCTAGATTTCACAACCCCCCCACCCCCCCCCACCACCACCTAAACTCACTCCAAATAGTGTGCTGCTAATGAGCAATTATCTAGATTTCACAACCCCCCCACCCCCCCCCCACCTAAACTCACTCCAAATAGTGTGCTGCTAATGAGCAATTATCTAGATTTCACAACCCCCCCCCCCCACCACCACCTAAACTCACTCCAAATAGTGTGCTGCTAATGAGCAATTATCTAGATTTCACAACCCCCCCCCACCACCTAAACTCACTCCAAATAGTGTGCTGCTAATGAGCAATTATCTAGATTTCACAACCCCCCCACCCCCACCCTCGTTAAAATTTGCTGGAATGTTCTGTGGTGTTGATTTGTCTAAAGCAAATATATGTTGCACTTTGCAAAATGCATGTGCACTCTACAAGTGCATTTGTTCCAGTGCTTTAGTAAATGAGCAGAAGCTCTGCTGATTTCCATCATCAAATCATATGCAAGCCTCAAAGTGTTTTCATTAATTGCCCTTGCATGTGATTGTGTACTCCTTGCAACATGAATGCCTTTTTACATTACCTCATTTACTGTAAGCTGGTTAGCAACTGCACCTGCAGAGTGCGACAACTGCAGTCTTGTAGCCTTTTTAGTCCCTAAATTCCTGCGTGTCCTAAAAGTAATCTTTTTTAGGGATTTCACAACCCCCTAAAATGTAATCAATGTTCCATCAGAGGGGGTGAGCAATCTGATAAGTGTGCCTTTCCATATTAGTTATTCCAGAACAATTAAATTATTGAATGTTATACTGATGCTGGGGAATAATGTTTTTAATTGTCTAATTTTCTTGCAATGTTAGCTTCCAAATTAATTGATTTTGGTTTTCTTGTTTGATTTCCCAGTTTCCTTCAACGCCACAGGAATGGCAGACTGTGGCATCCCATTTTGCCAGCCGTTGGGACTTTCCCAATTGTGGAGGGGCTATAGATGGGAAACATGTCCACATTGTGCCACCACCCCATTCGGGGTCATATTATTTTAATTATAAGGGGTTCCACAGTATTGTTTTAATGGCGGTGGTGTCGGCACACTATGATTTTTTATATGTGGACGTGGGGAAGAATGGCCGGATGTCGGATGGAGGAGTATTTGCCCAGACGGAGTTCTGCCAGCGTCTCCAGAGTGGTGGCCTGGGATTGCCACCTGATGAGGATAACGTGGAAGGACTCCCCTTTGTCTTCATTGCCGATGAAGCCTTCGCTCTCAGCAAGCACCTCATGAGGCCATTCCCCCAAAGAACCCTCACCCCGGAGAGGAGGGTTTTTAATTACCGGCTGGCCAGAGCTAGAAGAGTGGTTGAGAATGCGTTTGGAATTCTGGCCAGCCGGTTCCGCCTGTTTCAAACAGCCATTAATTTGGCGGAATACAAACTTAATTTTATCATTTTATCATTTTATCGTGCTGCATTCTGCACAACTTTTTAAATAAGCATTCTCCAAATTATATAGGCACAGTTGGGCCTGAGGCCGGACAAATAGAAGCCAACCTTACAGGCCTGGATACTGTCCGTACTGGCTTGGCCCCCCAAAGTGCCCGTCAAGTTAGACAGCAATATGTTAATTATTTTATGGGTAGGGGGGCCATTGCAATGGGCCAGGATATATAATTTTTGACAATAAAAAAATTATTGATGAAATCTTGCATTATATTTATTGCTTGCCTTTCTTTTGGGCTGTCTCCTAGGTTATGGTCGAGCAGTTGTAGTGCCAACTGTATTGTAATTTTAAATGTCTAAATAAGCTCCATTGCCACTGTAAACAACTTTTTTACAATTATAACTAAAATGATACTGAGCCTTGAAATAACAAACCACACATTTATTTAATTCCTATAAGGAGATGTTTTTATTAATGGTTGTTATGCATTCAGTTCTGCATTTAGTATAAAATGTTCATAGACAAAAATAGAATGATATCTTAATAATGTAGCAAAATATAATTAGATCTAAATATTTATACCTAATCCACAAAAAAATATTTTTGGCTTTTTGATTTTCACAAACAGGCTTTTTTTTTTGTTTTGGGAAAATCAAGTTTTGTTTTTTTTTTTTTTTTTTTTAAAGCAATTTTTTTGTTTATGTTTTTTTTTTTTTAT